>NC_057827.1:30947500-31572500 GCF_910594005.1 Cervus elaphus | reverse complement strand
ACTGTGGCCCACCAGGCTCCTCTGTCTATGGGATTCTTCAGGTAAGAATACTGGACTGGGTTGCCATTTCCTCCTCCAGGGGAATCTTCCTGACCCAGGGATCGAACATATGTTTCCTGCATTGGCAGGTGGGTTCTTTACCACTGCACCACCTGGGAAACCCTAACTTTATAGCTTAGGTTTCTTCAAATTTATTTTTTTATTAACTGCTTTTGAAAATAGGAATTTTAAGTAATTCCTAATGGTGTTTCTGGTGGATTTTGTCTGTTAAAAATTCATCTTGACTTTATTATGTAAAGAAAATGAGATAGGATGCTTGTCCCATGTTCCTCATCGTTAGGAACCACACACCAGGTTCTAACCTTGAGCTCCATCTGTGTTCCCCCGTCCAGATCAAGTTCGACAGTGTGGAGGTATGTGTCTGCTGCGAGACCCAGCACCAGGTGTCCGGCTGCAGCAACCTCGGGGAGACGCTGAAGCTGAACCCGCTGCGCGAGGACTGCAACGCCGTGCGACTGACCTTGAAGGTGATCCAGGCTTCACTCGCTCCCGCCTCCCACCCCATCCCTGAGATTTCTCCTGGGAAGATTCTTTTAACGGTGTTCCTTTCAGTTCTTGGTCCCTGCAGCTGGGCACATGCAACAGGGGACATCTTTCTGGAGAGCATTGTAAAGAGTTAGTGAAAGTCGCTCAGTCATGTCTGACTCTGTGCGACCCCATGGATTGTAGCCCACCAGGCTCCTCTGTCCATGGGATTCTTCAACAAGAATACTGGAGTGGGTTGCCATTTCCTCCTCCAGGGAATCTTCCTGACCCAGGGATCAAACCAAGTCTCCTGCATTGCAGGCAGATTCTTTACCATCTAGGCCACCAGGGAAGCCCCTTAAACAATTAGAAGTTTCCGCTTTAAAGGTTTTGTTTTTTGAATTTTCCATTTTCACCATTTCACTTTCTGCCTCCAACCTCTGTGAAGCACTGCTGAATGGTTGAAAGAGGCCGTCACAAATATTGATATGACATGTGTCACTGCTTTTCCAGCGTTTGATTTTATTGAACTCTAGTTGACTTACACTGTTGTGTTTAATTTCTGCTGTACAGCCAACTGATTTAGTTATAGGTATATTCTTTTTCATATTCTTTTCCATTATGGTTTATCATAGGATATTGAGTAGAGCTCCTCGTGCTATACAATAGGACTTTGTTGTTTATCCATCCTATATATAATAGTTTGCATCTGCTAATCCCAAACTCCCAATCCTTCCTCCTTCCCTTTGGCAACCACAAGTCTGTTTTCTATGTCTGTGAGTCAGTTTCTATGTCACAGATATGTTCGTTTGTGCCATATTTTAGATTCCACGTATAAGTGATATCATTTGGTATTTGTCTTTCTCTTTCTGACTTACTTAGTATGATCATCTCTAGTTGCATCCATGTTGCTGCAAATGGCATTATTTCATTGTTTTTTATGGCTGAGCCAACATTTTTGCTATTATACCATCAGAGAACAGATGGGTACTTATTTTGCCTTTTTAAAGATAGTTGGAGTAAGAAATGTTACAGTTTGCCATGGCAGTCTATTCTTATGTACAGCATCTGATTTTTCTTTAATGGCATGGAAAATTGTTTATATTATTTCTTTCTTTTTCTCACTACAAGTTTTTCCTGCTCCTGAAAATCAAAATTGGCCACTTACACACACATCTGAACAATGAACCCAATTCTTCTCCTCTTTTCCCTGAAACTAAACTGCTACACTTTTTCTGAAAAATAAGTCTACAGTGCAAGGAGCCCTTGATGGGTGGTACTATGGTGCATGCGCGCTAAGTTGCTTCAGTCATGTCTGACTCTGCGACCTCACAGACTGTAACCCACCAGGCTCCTCTGTCTATGGGATTTTCCAGGCAAGAATACTGGAGTGGGCTGCCATGCCCTCTTCCAGGGGATCTTCTCTACCCAGAAATCGAACCTGAGTCTCTTGGTGTCTCCTGCATTGGCAGGCAGGTTCTTTACCACTAGCGCTACAGTATATAATAGGGGCCCTGTAGTATGTGTGTGGGGGACGCAGTGTGTGAGGGTCTGGAGGCTCTGGAGGACCACCTAACACCTGGCGGGCACAGAGGGCAGTGTCACTGTCTGGAACAGGGGCCTGTGGTGGGTCCACTGTAGGCGACATTTCAGATGCCGGAAATGGTGACCAGTCGGTCAAGCGAGCTCTCTGTGAATTCCCATGCTCTGGGAAACTGGCTGACAAAAAGAGCAGTGGCCACAGAGAGAGAGGAGGTACCTGAGGAGGTACCTGAGGCCCGATGTGGGAGGGACCTGGCCCCCAGCACCTGCCCTGTGTCACAAGGAGTGTGGTCCCCGATTCTTCTTCCAGTCTGAAGAGGAATGTCTCTGGAGCCCGGAAGATGATGGCAGTGCTGCTTCTCTGGTCCCTCAGATTGTTCTCGGGGGTCTGGAGGCTCTGAAACCCCCTGCTCCCTGGGTCTCTTTGAAGCTTTCCCACCACGTCTAAACCCCAGATCACAGGGAGAATGCCACAGACAGAGGAGCCTGATGGGCTACAGTCCATGGGGTCACAAAGAGTCGGACACGACTAACACTCTCTCTTTCACTTCCTAATAATGTCTAGGCTTTTGGAAGATTAAGTGACAAAATAAATGATAAAAAGATGTTTTGGTACGTTAATGGTGGTCTTTGCCAAGTCAAACCCAACACAAGATTGTGACATATTTTCTGATCAATATTAACAGAAGTTTTAAAAGGCTACAAAAACTGGAATCATAACTGATGGAATATGACTCATCATGGGTTGATGTTATATCCATCCTAACTTTATTCTTTGCTATATCCCCAGTTATCATTACAGTTATATTATAATGATGTATTTCTAATTGAAAACAGAGGTAAAGATCTTTTTTTGTTTGTTTGCTTTAAGTACCTGGTTTAATTTATGGAGCTATAGTAAAACAAATTATCCAAAGAAACCTTATCAATGGATAAGGAAATAACTTTCCAGGAATCAATCAGTTATTGAGCTTATAAGCTTACTTCTCTTGAAGATTCTTTTCTTTGTCTCTAAGGAAGTTAAAGAAAAAGAAAAAAAACCCCAGCAAGACAATTTCCTAAAAACCTAGGGACCTGAAAAATAGACTGATTGTTTAATCTTGAGTACGTTTTTAACCATACTGAAGAAATAAAAATGCTCCTGAGAATAAGTGAACATTGATATTTTGTGACAGAGTGTGGAGGCCAACAAGTCTAGAATGGTCAGGGTGGGCAGCAGGCTGGACATCAGGGAAGAGCTGATGCTGCAGTTTACCCACAGGCAGAACCCCTTCTCCTGGTGGGGAGGGGTGGAGGGTCAAGCCTTCACCTGGATGAATGAGCCCCTCTCCATCACTCGGTGTTTCTCCAGTCCTCAGGCTACGACAGCCCCCTGCAGTGGAAGCATGGAGTCCTAACCCTGAACCACCAGGGATGTCCTGACAGTGGACATTTTTAATGTCTAAGGCAACATGCTCGTCAAACACAGCTTCAAGATGCACCCCTCTTCCTCCCAGACCGCTGCCCTGGACCCTCCCCAAGTGGACACCCTGAAGCCGTTGGCAGGGGATGTGCTGTGATATAGCTGATGAAAGTTATCTTTCTGTTAGCTGGGGGAGTGTGGGGGTGGAGGCCGCAGGGCTTGAGTGCTGGGCCACATGGGTGGGCCCCTCACACGAGGACCCTCCAACCTCCAGCACATTCAGATAAGGACCCACAGCAGGTGGACCCCAGCCCTCTGCCCTCGACTGTGGGATCTTTTGAGGCACCATGTCAGGGTCTGAGAAGAGGAGGATCATGAAGAGGGCCGGCACCACACTGTTTGGTCTGGGGTGGTCCCAGGATGAATAATAATAGACCTGATCTTCACTCTACTCCCCAGACAAAACAAGGGGCTTCAGAGGAGCCCCATTGCCTTGACTGGGGGGCAGAGAGCAGGTTATGGTTCTGCATACACAGCCTGGAGGAGACAGCGTGGAGTCCACTCCCTGAGACCGGAGGTTGTATCTAAAGCACTTAGTTATCTTCAGGGCTCTGAATTAGCACCGATATGCTGCAGGGAAGAGGACATTAAGAGGAAAGTATGCAGGATGGGAAATGTTTCAATAATAATTGAATGATGAGGCCATTTGAAAGAACATGTAAAACCGGCAGAAGGGAATGTGAAGGTAGAGAATTACTTGTAACAAAGGAGCCGGAAGTAATCCTGGGGTCATGGGTAGATTCTCTCCCTTGATCGTGGTGGTGGCTATGCAGGTGTGCACATGTGTCAAAACTCATTGGATTCTGTGTTTAAAATATGCTCACTCTGTCATTCGTCTGTCATACATCAGTACCTCAAGCTGTTAAATGTCCATGTGACAGATGAGTGGTGGGTGAAGAAAGACGTGAAAGCAAGACCAGAAAGATGGAGACAGGCCCGTGCAGGCGTTCAGAGATGCGTTTAGGGATCTGACTTCATTCAGAAATCAACACACACTGGTTATAGAAGCTCAAGGAAAGGAGGAGATGACCATGGCTGAACTGAGCATAACTGTCTGGAGGGGCTTACTGTCCCCAGGCCCTTGCAGAGAAGCCCAAGATCAGAGGGGTCACAGGACAGAACCTTGACTGAGGGAGCAGAATTCCTGCCAGAGAGACGACTCAGCGGAGGAGTGATACCTAACAATGGTCTTTTACACTTGACCCCAGTGTGGCTTTTCTGAGGGCCATCCTTTGTCACCTGCTTTGCACAGTCTTTTTATTTACTTATTTATTTATTATTTTTATTTTTTTGTTGAAGTATAGTTGATTTACCTGTGTGTGTTAGTCACTCAGTTGTGTCCAACTCTTTGCAACGCTATAGACTGTCGCCTGCAAGTCTCCTCTGCCCATGGAATTCTCTAGGCAAGAATACTCGAGTGGATTGCCATTCCCTTCTCCAGGGGATCATCCCAGCCCAGGGATCAAACCCGTGTCATTGGCAGGCAGATTCTGTACCACTGAGCCACCAGGGAAGCCTATTATAACAGTACTAGAATGATTAGTCATGCAGTCCTCAGCCTGGGCTCACATGCTATGTCTTTTCAGCGGGCACACCTGCCAGGATGTAAAGAGGGTCCATCTTCCCTTTGACAAAACATCCCATTTCTCTACAAAGGGGTAACATTCTCATGGTGGAAGAGGTACCTTTGCTTCAGTCACATCCTTGCCAAGAGTTCTTGCCATAGATTCTTCTTGACTTGTCTTGTATTGTTAATGTATTGGCCGTTTGTGTTTCTCATCAGTGAATCACCTGTTTTGTCTGTCTTCCTGTTGGGTTCTCTGTTCTAAACAATGACCTTAGTCATAAAAATCTCATGCACTCTGGGACTTGTCATTCAGTTTTGTTCGGGATGTCATTTCGTTTCATTTTGGATGTCATTTTTCAGAGACGAGTTTTCAGTTTCAGTGCAGTCAGATTCATTTCCTGTTGGGAGTGTCTTTTCTATATTGCATTTAACAAATATTTTCCCATCCTGAGGTCAGACAAACTTCCTGGATTTTTTTCCCATAAGTTTTAAAACTTTGCTTTTCATGTTTAGTTCATTTATCCACCTGGGGCTTAGTTATGCATGTGGCATGAGATATGACCTAGTTTTGTTTTTCACTGATAGATCATCATCAGCTGTTACAGCTCAGGTTAGTGGTCATTTAGTCATGTGGCTATATATTGAGTATCTGTATCTGAAGGCATTTATTTCTGGGGACTCTTTTCTTCTGTGTTGGTGTATGGCTTGACTCAGTGTCAATAGCTCATTATATTAAATGCTGTTTCTTTATTAAGCATGTGTTTAGTAGGATCAGCCCCCTCTTTGTTCTTCTCAAAGTGATCTTGGCTCTTCTCTGTCCTTTGTGGACTCTCCCCTGGCTCTGCCTCCCCCTTACCCATTTCTCTCTCTGTCTTAGACACACAAAGCCATGCATTTGTAACTGCATTGTATTTTTAGGTTAGTTTTCTGAGAATGGTCATTTTTGGTGTATCTTTCCATTTATTTATCCTTCTGTTGTGTTTTTCAAGAAAACTGGTATAATTTTTGTTTGATACATTCCTAGATGTCATATAGTTTTGTCCAACTACAGGAAAAGTAGAGTTTTTTGAAGTACATTTTCTGATTTTAAAATGTTTGTATAGAGAAACGCATTTACTTCTGTTCATTGATCATGCGTCCAGTTACTGATAATTCCATTTACTCTGACAGTTTGCCCATAGATTGCTTGGGGTTTTCTATTTAGTGGGTTACCTTATCTGGGAATAACGGCAGTA
This sequence comes from Cervus elaphus, assembly GCF_910594005.1. Lineage (NCBI taxonomy): Eukaryota > Metazoa > Chordata > Mammalia > Artiodactyla > Cervidae > Cervus > Cervus elaphus. The sequence goes on along the minus strand of NC_057827.1, from coordinate 31,566,169 downwards.
TACTTCTTCCTTTCCAGTCTTTATGTTGCTTATTGATTTTTCTTCATTTTCCCTATCTTCCCGAACTGGCAAGGACTCTTCAGCACAGTATTGAATAGGGCTTGAGCCAGACATCTTGTTTTCTTCCTGATTTATTTTACTTTATTTTTATTGGGGTATAGTTTATTTACAGTGTTGTGTGATGTAAATTACAATGTTGTGTACAATGTAGTTTCAAGTGTGCAGCAAAGTGACTCAAATTCTTTCAACCACTATAGGTTATTACAAGATGTTGAGTATAGTTTCCTGTGCTATACATTAGGTCCTTGTTGTTTATCTGTTTTATTCCTTCCTGATTTCAAAGGAAATGTATTCAATAATTAGGGATAATGTTTATTGAAATTTTCTGGGACTAAATAGTATTTTCCAGGTTTAGGGAATCCCATTTTATTACTGTTTTGCTTAGAATTTACCATTAAAGAGTTTTAAACTTTAGCACGAATGCTACCTCTATTGAGATGTGTGTATGCTAAAATTTATGTGTATTTATATATTTGTATATACATACACATATGTGTATGTACAAATACATGCATGCATATTTAATAGATGCAGCATTTGCTAAAATTTTACTCTTTAATATATATTTAATTTAATATATAAATATATATGTATATGTACCCACAGGCTTCCAGGTGCAGTGGTAAAGAATTCACCTGCCAATGCAGGAGACTCTAGTTCAACCCCTGGGTCAGGAAGATCCCTTGGAGAAGGAAACAGCAATTCCAGTATTCTTGCCTGGAGAATTCCATGGACAGAGGAACCTAGTGGGCTACAGTCCGTGGGGTCAAAAAGAGTCAGACACGACTGAGCCAGCACAAGTTTTATGTTTTATGTGGTTCCAAGGATTCTCTCATTTTCATTATGATTCACTTTTTAATCCCTGAGTCATTCCACCGTGTGTTGTGAATTTGCAGAGGTAGAGAGGGCTTAATCAGTTGTTTTCCTGTCATTCACAGCAAACGTAACTGCACTGTGGTTGGATAATCCCATACGCCTGTGTCTTAGTTTGTTGACCTTTGCTTTGCAACCAATTTGCAAGCAAGTTTTGTAAAGCCCCATTCATCTTGTGAGTCCAGGTTCTGGCACACATCTGTGAGACGTGGTGTCATCCCTGTCGTCACTGTCTGCTGGGCGTGTTGGGCCAGGTGTGTGGAAACCTCATGCCCTGGTGCATTTGCCCATTTATATGCCCACTGCTCTGGTTTCCCTTCTCTCTGACTATCCTCATCTAGATCTTCTTTATAAACTCTTTCTGCTCCAGAATCAGGACCCAGCTCTGGGTTCTCAGGGCTTCTCCTGGTGGCTCAGATGGTTAAGAATCTGCCTGCAATGCAGAGACCTGGGTTTAATCCCTGGGTCAAGAAGATCCCTGAAGAAGGGAATGGCAACCCACTCCAGGATCTTGCCTGGAGAATCCCATGGACAGAGGAGCCTGACGGGCTATAGTCCACAGGGTCACAAAGAACCCAACATGACTGAACAGCTAACACTTTCACTTCATTTTCTGGGTTCTGATTCAGACTCTCATCTCTCCTGGCCAAGCACACCCTCGCTGGGCAAGTTCAGCTGCATCCCTGGTGTTGTCCCCACCCCTGCACTGGCAATATCCATGTCCCAGAGTCCAGCCCAGGCCCACGCAGCTCCCTCCACGCAGAGAACCGCAGCCCTCTCAGACTCGATGGACCCCACTGAATTCTTCCTCACTGTTCCCAGCAGTTCCACACCCCATGCAGCCTGCCCATCTCGGGAATAGCTGCCCCTGCTCAGGCCATGGGGTGACTGTTTTTTCTCCTTTATTACTCCCTCCTGTTAATCACCAAGTCCCCTATCCGTCACATCCTTCTCTGCTTCTCATCTTCACCTGCCTCATTCATGGAAGCCGCCTTGCTGTTGTTATTCAGTCACTCAGTCGTATCCAACTCTTTGCAACCCCATGGACTGCAGCACACCAGGCTTCCCTGTCCTCCACTGTCTCCCAGAGTTTGCTCAAACTCATGGCCATTGAGTTGGTGATGCCACTTGTGGCTCCTCAATCCAAATATTTATATGTTCAAAACTCTCAAAAGCTTCTGTGTGCCTTCATTTATCTTTGAACAGATCCTAGAAGGCATTTAAGGAACACTGTCTAGTCTGGGCACATGAGGAAATGTTTTAATATAAGTTAAATGCAGATTGGAAATGTTACTTCTTATTATAAATAGTACCCCAGTCCCTAGGTGGCTAAAGGCTAATAAGATCATTTAAATTACTTCTGTGTGTATTTCCTGAGTGCCTCTTCCTTCTTTTTGGCTTCATTCTTTATATTCCTGAGCTTTAATCAAACTACTGTCACTCAAACAAGTGGACAGAATCTTCCAGAGGCAGAGCCACAGCAGAGCAGTAAAAGGTGCGTGGACGTCAGAATTTTTCTCTCGCCTCAGTTGAACGGTAGGTGCAATGATATAGAATTTGTTTAGGCCATGGAAGGGCATTGTGGAGTGGGCATCCAGTCATTTCTGTGACTGTTTTTCTTAAGCATTTGTGGACGAGGCCTTAAAGCCCTTTACTGAATTCATCCTCCAGTGTTTGTGAGCAGATGAAAGTCCCCAGGTGACTGGCCATCCATCATGGGATCGTAAGTGGTGTTTATTGAACCTCACTGTGTGCTGAGCCTTGCTCTGAGCCCTTCATGTTTGTGAACTAATTTCACCTTCACAGCCCTGAGATAGCTGGGTATATTGCTATTCCATTTATTTATTTATTTAGACTGTGCTGGGTCTTCATTTCTGTGCGGGTTTTTCTCTAGTTGCAGTGAGTAGGGGCTACTCTGTAGGTGTGGAGCTCAGACTTCTCACTGCAGTAGCTTCTCTTGTAGAACACAGGCTATAGGGTATAGGGGCTTCAGTAGTTGCGGCTTCCAGGCCCTAGAGCACAGGCTCAGTAGTTGTGGCGAAGGGTTTAGTTGCCCCCATGGCATGTGGAATCTTCCTGAATTAGGGATCAAGTCCATGTTTCCTGCATTGGCAGGTGGATTCTTTACCACTGAGCCATCAGGGAAGCCCTGTTATTCCATTTTACAGATGAGGACACTGAGGCACAGTGAAATGAGACAGCTTCCCAAAGTCACGCAGGTCATTACAGTGGATCAGAGATTCTTGGCCAGCTCCCACTACCATCTGCAGTGGACACATAGGCATGCTACCCAGGACCATGGCTTGCCACAGGACAGTGGATGCACACACTCAGAACAAGCTGAAGTCCAGCGAGAAAACAGTTATTAATACCTTCTGAATCACCAAAATTAAACTATGTTCACTCTAATTTATGTTCAGTTCGTTTCAAAAAAAAAATTCTTAGAAAATTGATAAACCAACAATTTGTTGTTTGGTCGCTAAGTTGTGTCCAACTCCTTGCAACCCCATGAACTGCAGCAGGCCAGACTTCCTTGTCCTCCCTTATCTCCCTGAGTTTGCTCAAACTCATGCCCACTGAGTCAGTGATGCCATCCAACCATCTCACTCTCTGTCGTCCCCTTCTCCTCCTCCCCTCAATCTTTCCCAGCATAGGGTCTTTTCCAGTGAGTCGGCCCTTTGCATCATGTGGCCAAAGTATTGGAGCTTCGACATCAGTCCTAATGAATGTAATCAATTGTGTGCTGTGTCACCTCAGTCGTGTCTGACTCTTTGTGACCCCATGGACTGTAGCCCACCAAGCTCCTCTATCCACGGGATTTTCCAGGCAAGAATACTGCAGAGGGTTGTGATTTCCTACTCCAGGGGATCTTCCAGACCCAGGGATTGAACCCACGTCTATTAAGTCTGCTGCATTGGCAGGCGAGCTTTTTGTTTTTGTTTTTTTTTAACTAGTAACACCACCTGGAGAAGGAAATGGCAACCCACTCCAGTATCCTTGCCTGGAAAACCCCATGGATAGAGGAGCCTGGCAGCCTACAGTCCATGGGGTCGCAAAGAGTTGGACAGGACTTAGCAACTAAACAACAGCAACAATGGCATGGATGGTTTTGCCATGAACAAGAATAAGGGCTCCTGGTTCCTGTGATCCTCCTTACTCCCCCTCACCCTTCCCATCCCTTTCCTCTACTGGCTCTCCAGTAAAGTCCTGCAGGGATGAACTATTGATGCTTGGAACAACTTGGATGAATCTTGAGCGAATTAGTTCAGTTCACTCAGTTGTGTCCGACTCTTTGCGACCCCGTGAAATGCAGCACGCCAGGCCTCCTTGTCCATCACCAACTCCCGGAGTCCACCCAAACCCATGTCCATTAAGTCAGTGATGCCATCCAACCATTTCATCCTCTGTCATCCCTTTCTCCTCCTGCCCTCAATCTTTTCCAGAATCAGGGTCTTTTCAAATGAGTCAGCTCTTCACATCAGGTGACCAAAGTATTGGAGCTTCAGCTTCAACATCAGTCCTTCCAATGAACACCCAGGACTGATCTCCTTTAGGATGGACTGGTTGGATCTCCTTGCAGTCCAAGGGACTCTAAAGAGTCTTCTCCAACACCATAGTTCAAAATCATCAATTCTTCGGCTCTCAGCTTTCTTCACAGTCCAACTCTTACATCCATACATGACCACTGGAAAAACCATAGCCTTGACTAGACAGACCTTTGTTGACAAAGTAATGTCTCTGCTTTTTCATATGCTGTCTAGGTTGGTCATAACTTTCCTTCCAAGGAGTAAGCGTCTTTTAATTTCATGGCTGCAATTACCATCGGCAGTGATTTTGGAGTCCCCCAAAATAAAATCAGCCACTGTTTCCATTGCTTCCCCATCTATTTCCCATGAAGTGATGGGACCAGATGCCATGATCTTCGTTTTCTGAATGTTAAGCTTTAAGCCAACTTTGTCACTCTCATCTTTCACTTTCATCAAGAGGCTTTTTAGTTCCTCTTCACTTTCTGCCATAAGGGTGGTGTCATCTGCATATCTGAGGTTATTGATATTTCTCCCAGCAATCTTGATTCCAGCTTGTGCTTCCACCAGCCCAGCGTTTCTCATGATGTACTCTGCATAGAAGTTAAATAAGCAGGGTGACAATATATAGCCTTGACATACTCCTTTTCCTATTTGGAACCAGGCTATAACTACCTAATAATTATCAAAATTGTAAAATACATCATTTAGTATCTAATTTGATCAACCATGTGTGAGAGTACACAAATGTGTCTATAAAAGGCCAGTTTTAATGAAAAAAAAAGAAAGCCCCGCAAAACAGTTGGCCACCCTTGTCCTGGACCTCAACGGTGGTGCTGAGGATCCTGCCGTCTGCATTGCCAAGACAGTGCTGACGCCCTCTGCATCTTTTCCCACAGGAACTCCTCTTCAGTGTGTGTGCCCTCAACGTCCTGTCCACCATTGTGTGTGCACTGGCCACAGCCATGTGCTGCATGCAGATGGTCTCCGCTGATGTCCTGCAGATGGTAAGTGGCCCCCTGCCTCTCCCCCTCCCCCCAGCACACTCAAAATGGTGGGCTCTGGCCCCCTTCCCCAACCAGTTTGAGAGCAATGCAGCATGGACACTGCTGGCTTCCCACCAGGACAATGAGCCCTGACAGTGCATGGGGCCTAGAGATCCTTGAAGGTCCCTCCATGTTGCCCTCTGGAAGACAGAAACCCACACATTAGATGCCACTGATGTATTTATTTAGGTGCAGTTGGAGCTCCTTGCTGATGGGGTCCAGCTACTGTTACCTGCCCTAGGGAGCCCCAGGTTTGTGCCCCTGAGTAACTATGGTGACTGTCCTGTAGCCCGAGACAGCCTCCCAAGCTACACAACTGTCTCCAGGCTTCAGAATTCATTTTTTAAAAAATTATCTATTTATTTATTTGGCTGTTCCAGATCTTAGTTGCAGCTCGTGGGATCTTTGATCTTCTTTGTGAGATCTTTAGTTGCAGCATGCAAATCCTTAGTTACAACATGTGGGATCTAATTTCCTGACCAGGGGTTGAACCCAGGCCCCTGAATTGGAGGTGCAGAGTCTCAACCACTGGACTGCCAGAGAAGTCCCCCAGAATTCACTTGTAATAAAGCAGGATTGTTAGAATATGAGCTCTTCTCAAATTGAAAAACTGCTCCACTGTGCCTTGCACACTTGCTCATTAATAACCTCAGCTCATAATCCAGTAGCAGGTCACTGGTCGGCTATCATCGGCGCCTCCAGCCAGGATCTTAGAGATGAAGAAGTGCTGGTCCCCAGGGGAGGGATGAGGCCAAGAGTGGAGGTCACATGCTGATTAATACACAATCAGTAATAGTGACGGCTGTTCGTTATTTATGTGAATGGAACATGACCCACTGCTCAGTACGTTACCACTAAAGTCAGCAAGTCAAGAGGAGGTAATGAGAAGATGCTGTTCTTCATGCTAAGGGTAGGAACCCTCCGTCCCTGCTCCCCTGGGCCCCTCCAGGCCCTGCCCTGCCTCCTCCCCAATGTTTCAAGCATCTTACGAAACAAAAGGCAAGGTGTTCTTGTAGGAGCCTGCGTGTTTTGTTCTTCCCCACCCAGCCTGTAGCAATTCATCAGTTCATGACGCAGGGGCCAGAGAGCATCATTACCAAGGTGTTAAAAATTCATCGGCTCTAATCACGTGCGGCCTGTTCTTCCCCGTGTACCTCCACACAGCTGTCACAGCCTGCCGACCTTTCCGAGAGGCGGCGGTCTTCCAAAAGACACCTAATTAAGCATCTCTTCAGCAGCGATGAACTCCTGGCCTCACTCGCTGAGCCCTCATGTAGACATTTCTCTCTGGTATGTTGTGTGAAGGAAGGTTAAGTGCCGTGGGGGTCCACTCACCTCAGCAGATTTTCTTGTCAATCTGGAAATATCACTCCAATCAAACTAACGGAACTGCAGGGCTGGAAACACTGAAAGTTTGCATTTCCTACTTTTCAGAATTAAAATAGAAATTACCAACCAAATAAGAAAGTCTGTCATAGCTGTAACAGCATGCACACTGGATTGTAACATACAGGGTCATTGTCATTCCTCACTGGGGGATGTGAGCCACCCATGTATATTACCCTATGACTTGATCCTATAACCTGAAACAATCATGGCCGTCCAGCTAAGTCAATAGAGAGAGAGGTGTTTGAATATCTGCATTGGTCCCTGAGATGGAAGTCATGTCAGTTATTTGGCCATCTCTCCGAGATGCTACTTGTTCTTTATTTGGGGCCTGTCTCTGCCTTTGCAAACAGTTCTCCGCTTGTACATACAGACGTCCTGGGTCTGAGGAATCAGCTGGGTCTCGGTCTGGTCCCCTGGCTTCACCTGCAGACCTCCCTCAACCTCAGTTTCCTCACTCTGGAAAGGGCACTGATTGGATACCTAGAATGTGTCTTGAGTCTTAAATGCATGGAGGGAATGTGTCCCACTTTGCTTCAGGACCTAGCAGCCATGACTGTGAAGGCAGTGGTCCCCGATGTACTTTATCAACCAGAAGTATAGTAGGGTTGCACTTACGGCAGCTGCCACCAGAGCCCCTGTATGTCTCCTGGCCAAGTACTGGGCAGGTAAGTTTGCTTCAAAGTCTTGGCTTGGAAACAGAAATCCTTGACTCTCCTGTTGGTGAGTCCTTCTCCTTCTGTGACCATGGGCAATGGAACAGACCAGGTTCTGCTCTCCTTGGAAGGCCCACTACACTGCTGACCTGCAAAGCCACCAGGGAGCCTATAACCATGGTGCCCATGGGACCAGTGCCTGACCTTGGGCGCATCACTGCCTGTTGGGCCCACTTTTCTCTGCTCTAAATAAGACCATTTACATCCTACCATCCTCACAGGGCCACTAGAAGATAAATCAGATCACATGTGTCAGTGGGCTTTGAAAAAGCTTGGTGGCGACGTTGCTAGTTGGCTGGACCACGTGGGTCGTGGCTCGGCCAGGCTGGTCACACGGGCTGCATCCTCTGAGATGTGGGACAGCCTGAGGGGGTCACAGTTACATCCTAACAGATGGAGGTGAGACTCTGTTATTCTTGAGGATGCCTCAGAAGCTCTTCTCAATTTTTGTAAATGTTTCCCACTGCCCCCCACCACAGGTTTATTGAGGTATAATTGACTGTAATTTTCTTACTTCATTTTGTCAGATCTTTTAGTTAAAGAAGTAACAGGATCATTGAAACAAGGAAAATATAGAGATAGATAAAGAAAAAGTTGACCATTTCCTTAAACCCACTGTATCCTCCTGAGGAAGCTTTGCAGTGAATCTTCCATTTCTTTACTCCTTAGGACTTAAACATATGAGCTTCCCTGGTGGCTCAGCTATAAAGAATCTGCCTGCCAGTGCAGGAGATGCAAGAGATGTGGGTTCAATCCCTGGATAAGGAAGATCCTCTGCAGGAGGAAATGGCAATCCACTCCAGTATTCTTGCCTGGGAAATCCTATAGACAGAGCAACCTGGTAGACTACCGTCCATGGTGTCACAAAGAGTCACACAGGACTTAGCAACTAAACAACATTAAAAAATACATGAATATTCTCTCTCCCTTCTTTTTTCCTTCCTCCCTCCTCTCTTCCATTTCTCTTTCCTTCCCTTTCTTCCTTCATTTAATCCTTGTATTTTTGCCCGAACTGGCTCACACAATGTATATTACTCTGTCACTTGATCTTTCAACCTGAAACAATCATGGCCATCCAGCTAAGTCAATAGAGAGAGAGGTATTTGAATATCTGCTTTGGTCCCTGAGATGGAAGTCACATCAGTTATTTGGCCATTTCTCTGAGTTGCTGCTCGTTTTTTATTTGGCTTCTGCCACTGCCTCTACAAATGGTTCTCCTTGTACATACAGTTACAACTCTCTGGACCAACCTGCACTGAACCACCTGGCCAGCCAGCGTGGCTCTCCATCCTGCCTGGAAGATGCACTGCCCGCTGCCCAGGGTACCTTCTTCTTCCCCACCCACTCCCCTGCAGCCTCTGCAGTTCACCCACTCACCATTTCTGCTCCCAGCAGTTGGGTCCTCTGCTTTTCTAGGGGCAGTTGTTTAGTTCAGTTCAGTTACTCAGTTGTGTCTGACTCTTCGCGACCCCATGAACTGCAGCACGCCAGGCCTCCCTGTCCATCACCAACTCCCGGTCCACCCAAACCCATGTCCATTGAGTTGGTGACGCCATCCAACCATCTCATCCTTTGTCATCCCCTTTTCCCCCTGCCCTCAGTCTTTCCCAGCATCAGGGTCTTTTTAAATGAGTCAGCTCTTCGCATCAGGTAGCCAAAGTATTGGAATTTCAGCTTCAACATCAGTCCTTCCAATGAACACCCAGGGCTGATCTCCTTTAGGATGGACTGGTTGGATCTCCTTGCATTCCAAGGGACTCTCAAGAGTCTTCTCCAACACCATAATTCAAAATCATCAATTCTTTGGTGCTCAGCTTTCTTTATAGTCCAACTCTCACATCCATACATGACCACTGGAAAAACCATAGCCTTGACTAGATGGACCTTTGTTTACAAAATAATGTCTCTGATTTTTAGTATACTATCTAGGTTGGTCATAACTTTCCTTCCAAGGAGTAATCGTCTTTTAATTTCATGGCTGCAGTCACCATCTGCAGTGATTTTGGAGCCCAGAAAAATATAGTCAGCCACAGTTGTATCTATCCCCAAACCAGTTTATACCAGGGGTATGTGAATTGTAAGTGCATATTCTACTACTGTGTGAACCAAAAAAAAATATGAGTACAAAAAGAGAATTATTTCTATTACAATAAAATTGAGTGCTCTTGAAAGATTCTCAAAAGATTTTCTAGTAAGCTGTTTTCCTCTGCGCTTACTTTATTGCCAGCCACCCAGTCTCAGGGACATCGTCTGCTATTACACGCATCTCCATTCGGCACCAGCTTGTTAACTTCATCTTTTGGTACTATCATTTATGTAAAAGAGGGTCACTAGATATATTGCCATCAATTTAAATGTAGGTCAGACAACTCCAGGGGGTTGGGATAAAAACTAAAAAAAAAGTCTAGGGGTTGTCTGCACACACACTGCTACCCAAGTACGTTTAAGTTCTGGCTCTGCTGTAAAAACACAGACCTAGAAAGTTAAGGAATGTTTTACAGGTGTATTTTATGCAGGAAAAGCCATGGGGCACTCCCATCAACAGACTGTGACTCACAACAAAGGCCTATCCCACATGGAAGGAGCCCACAATTTTATTCTTATTTCTGTGGATCAGCATTTTGGAATAATTAATAATTTGGGGAGAATTCATATAATGAAGACATGTCTACATGAAATGCAAATTGTTATGCCTATGGTCAGAATTTATCTAACTTAATTCCTATAATACATTTGAAGATAGTGGACCATTATTTCCAAAAGACCATCTGATGATAAAATTCCATTTATTGATATAGTTTCATGGAGAAAGCATTTACCTCCACAGGCCTATAATTGCATGTTTTTAGATTTATTTCCTACGTGTAATCTCAGTTTTCCATTTTTTTCAGTAAGCTGTTTTCCTCCCCATTATTTTACTGCCTGCCACCCAGCCTTAGTGGCATCGTCTGCTATTATAGGCATCTCCCTTCAGCACCAGCTTGTTAGCATCGTCCTTTGTTGCTGTCATTTATGTTCTCCACTTGTCCTGTGCCTTGCTGAAGTGGTGCTGCTTCAGATGCGGCAGGCAGAGTACCATGCCTTCCACAAACGTGGTGCAGTGGGCTTGCCCACGGAGCTAGGAAGGGGTGCTGGCTGGATACAGAGGGATAGAGTGCCCCCTAGGAGCTCCCAGATCAGTCAAATTCACCTGCATCTTCTACCCATCCGGCCCTCCTCAGACCCACAGTGACTCTCCTTGAGGTCTGGGTTTACCACAAAGGTCTTCAGGTCCTAGGTGTTACCTAGCTATCAGATGAGGATTGATGGGTGTCTGCTTGACCTAAAAAGCCAGTTACAGCAGACTTACGTAAAAATGGTGCACTTATGCCACGAACATTGTATTTTGACTTTAAAAATGCAAATGAGCATTTGTCGCCCTGTCTTGGTATGGCGCCATGCTCTTCATTTTGGCTATAGGTCTCTTTGGTGTATCAGGTTATTCGTGGAAATCACACCCTCTGTGATTTCCAGATTTAGTTCCTTTCAGCTGGACTCAGCCGTGTGAAGCCATCTGCATGGATGTTTTATGAGCCTGACGACCTCTTGGCCAAGACCCACATTGGCAGCAGTTTCTGCTTAGCTATGAAGTCTTTTCCAAAGCCTCCAACTCAGTTTTCACAGAACAAGCAAGTTTTCTTGTCTGCATTCATATTTCACGGTAAATTACGGTAGTAACTAAAACTGGTCTGAACCTGTTTGAGGCGGCGTCCCTGCTCACCTGAGGGAGGGGTAGAAGGCCCAGAGAGCAGCAGGATGCCCGGGGCACTGTCACTCCTAGGTCCAGAGTGCAGGGAGGGAGAGCTCCAGCTTACCAACAAGAGGTCCATTCAGAAGCCTTTTCCATGGCAATAACCCTGCTCTTTCTACCAAGGTTATGCGTGCATGCTAACTCGCTTCATTTCTATCCAACTCTATGCCGCCCTATGGACTGCAGCCTTCCAGGCTCCCCTGTCCATGGGATTCTCCAGGCAAGAATAGTGGAGTGAGTTGCCATGCCCTCCTCCAGGGGATCTTCCCAACCCAAGGATCAAACCCACATCTGTTCTGTCTCCTACATTGGGAGGCGGGTTCTTTACCACCACCGCCACCTGGGAAGCATGTGCCTAACCTGGGTCCTTCCCCCAGAGCATACCCATGAGAAGTATGGGTTTCTCTCCAGCAGAGACTAAAATGCAAAATCCTCTTTTGAGGATGATGAGAGCTGGTCAGTGCTGCCCACGCCAGGTATGTGAACACCTCAGACAGGTACCAACCTCACCAGGTACAGGTACCCCTTTGTCATCACACGGACCACCCAAGGCTTGTACAGGTGTCCCAGGGCAAGCAGAACCACATGGGAAAGAAGTGATTCTTCAGGGCCCGTTTCCTCCCCAGCACACCCAGCTGCAGGCTCAGCTCCACACCTGGCCATCACCCTGCAGACTTGGGGCCACAGAAGAAGTGGTGGGCAGCGAGCATTTCTGCACATCCTGAGGATAACTGGGAGGTTGAGGGTGAGAGGAGACAGGATCCAGGGAGAGAGAACAGACCTTGTTTGGTATTTGGGGTTGGTTCAAAGGGCAGATGGAGGATTAGGGGGTACCCATGGGTTAGTGGGTAAGGAGGCTGGAAACCTGTCGGGATTCAGGGAGCAGAGGCGCATAAAAGAGTTTTAAAGGTGGGTAACCTCATCTCGTTGGATTAAACGTAACTTTTTAAAGTAGAACAAGAGGAAGAAAACCAAGGCAATGAGGTGAGTTAGACGCTCTCGAAAGAAGATAACCTGGGGGCTGCCTGGAGGTGGCAGCCATGAGGTATTGTTCACCTGTGAAGTGGATGCTCATAGACCATCTGCTGGGCCTGGGGCACCAGGCGAGGCTCAGAGATAAGACACAGACTGGACCCAGGGCCAGGGAGGGAAAAAGACTTGCCCTTGGGATTTCATCACAGCTCCTACAGGGATCTGGTTACTTCCCAGGGGTGAACAACAGAGGACAGAGGGGAGGAGGAGCAGGAGCAGTCTGAGGAACCCCTATTCCCTGACTGCTCCTTTGTCTGACTCCCTCTCACGCCCCTGTGGGTAGAACCTAACAGGACACCAGCTGCTGGGGAGACCGTGGGGTGCAGCTGTCCACCCGCCTGGCTCAGAGCAAAGTCCAGGGCCAGTGACCTGATAGCTCCCAGATAGATGCTGCCTTGGCAGACAGATTTGAGGGGTGTCAGGGAGATGTCGGGGTGACTTATGGGATTCCCACCACGGAGGCCGAGGAGTTGGGTGACTGCTGCTAAGTCTGAGATGCTTCATTGAAGACAGGCCAACACCCCCTGGAAAAGCCATCTGGACTTTAGGGCAGAAATGGAGACCTCTGTTAAACCTTTAAAAAGCCTCCCTCGCATGACCACATTGACTCCTTTAAACCTGCTAATAGGATCACCTGGCCCTCTTCACCTCTCTCATTCGTGATGGAATTGGACCTTCCACGGGAAAGCACTTTGCCTTCTGCGTTTCATGCTTGAGGGTGTTGTTGATTTCTCTAATTTCTGAGTCTTCACCCCATGAGACCCCCAGGACCCTTGGCCTCATCCTGGCTGCTCAGCCTTGTGCAGTGGCCATGGGGCAAGTGGCTTTCCAAAGTCAGGGCCGGCAGACACATCCACACTGCCCTTGGCCATGGAAGCACCTCTGTCTCAGATGATTAAACGCACAAGCTTCTTGTGCTCACACTGGCTAGAGGGGCATTGACCGGGCTCTGTGTGTGGAGAAGGCAGGAGCCACATACAGCCCGAGTTAGTGGCAGAGATAGGAGTGAAGTCTTCCCAGACTGTGCTTTGCCTCAGAAGACACATGTCTGTGTAACAGCAGGGGAGCGGAGCGCAATGAGGCTCCAGAGGGAAGGGATCCTCACAAAGCCATTGTTTCACATGTGTGTTTAGCCAGTTACCTTGAGTAAATAATCAGCCTGCAGTGTGGGTTGATCCCTGGGTCAGGAATATTCCCTTGGATAAGGAGATGGCTACACACTCCAGTATTCTTGCCTGGAGAATTCCATGGACAGAGGAGCCTGGCAGGCTACAGTCCATGGGGTTACAAAGAGTTGAATACAACTGAACAACTAACACTGTTTGACAGGTTGAAGTCCCAGAGTTCCAACTGTGTCATTAAAGCTTGGGTGCAATTAGCTTCATGAGACACAAGCCACACCGGCCGACCAGTCACTCAGAACCTCTCTGTCTTCCAGTTCCTTCCACAAAGGGCACCTTCTGCCAGCCCGGCCTGCCTGACCCCCCATGGTACCGTGCTCCACCAGACCTTGGATTTCGATGAGTTCGTGCCCCCGCTGCCCCCTCCGCCCTATTACCCTCCAGAGTACACCTGCACACCCACTGCCGAGGCCCACAGGTGGGTGTTTCTGGGGACCCCTCCCTAAGGGATGCTGGGACCCAAAAATGGGAAGCCATCTGGGGATGGGGGAGGCATGAGATGCTCCTTGTCCATGCAGGTGAGCAGAGGGGAGGCAGATGAAGGCCTGAATGTTGGTCCTGACAGCAGAGCCCTGGGCGGGGTGGTGGTGGAGTGGGATGCTCAGAAACCCGTGTGCTTCCTCTGGCCTCACTGCAGGGTATCCGAGGGGAAACCCAGGCAGAACTAGTCCTATTCCACTCTCAGAAAACACAGTACAGCTCTCAGGTTGGACATGCATGCATGCTCAGTCGTGTCCGACTGTTTGTGACCCCCATGGACTGTAGCCCAACAGGCTCCTCTGTCCATGGGATTCTCCAGGCAAGAATACTGGAGTGGGTTGCCTATTTCCTGTCAGGTTACAGTCACATTTAATTAAAGATGAAATCAGCTGTAAGATGGTTTTCATTGTCACAGAAAACGCCATAAAGTTGGTGAAAGTACCAGTACCCTTTGAGAGCAATAAACAAGAATTAGAACCACCTAGTGAATGAGGCTTTTTTTCACATACCCAAGAATTCTGCGTGGGAATTGTTCCAGTTGCTCTGAGGGCAATGGGAACAGTCGGCTCCCTCCCCAGAGGGTGAACTTCCTCCTTCTGCCACTCAGGGGCCTCCACCTGGACTTTGCTTCCTCCCCATTCGGCACTTTGTACGGTGTCGCCATCAACAGCCCAGGCCTGCTGTACCCCGCTGAGCTCCCGCCACCCTATGAGGCCGTGGTAGGCCCGAGCCCCACCAACCAGGTGAGTCCCCGGCCCTCCGACAGGCCAGTTCCCTGTTCCCAGCCTTTCTGCCTTCTTTGGAATCTCTCCCAGCCATTCAGCAAACCTGTGGGCACTGGTGTCTCAGCTCTGTCTGAGCAGGAGGCAGGGGCAGGAAGCCCTGAGTATGCAGAGGGCTCTGGCCTGTTTCGGCTACAGGCCACTGTCATGGTCAGCCAGACACATGACAGAGCTGGTTTGAACCCCTGCTCCTGCCAGAAGCCTAGTGGCTACAGCCAGAGAGGGGCCTGAGCCCAGAAGGCACACTCTCAGGACGTGTGGCCTCAGTTTCCTCATCTGTGAAGTGGGATCATAATAGTACCAAGCCCTTCAGGTGGACCAGAACAGTTGTAATGGACAGGGCTGGACACATGGCAGGGTCTGACTTGGCAAAAGCTACTTGCACTTCTTTGGTATTGTTATCACCATCCTTGTCATCATGCTCTCATTGCTGAATATCGAGGGTCACTGGCCAGGGCAGAGACACGTTGAACACAGGGAAAGGTTGCATTGGCCCAAATACAGAGGTAGTGATGGGGCCACATAGTGGCCCCTTGGGGAAGTGCAGGGATTGGACAGTGTGTGTATGATGCGGGACACAGCCATCCAGGGAGCAGGCTGCAGCCACTTCTGGGCCCCGTACACCAGGCAGAGGAGACACAGATGGGACAGGGAGTTCTAGGGGCACGGCTGTGAGGCTTCAGCAGCCATGGAGCCACCCCCTCATCCCCCCCAGAGGTGGTACAGGCCAAACTTCATGCTGTCACCCTGTGAGACGGGTCCCGCGGGGAGCAGGCCAGGCTTCAGGGCCCGTGTGTTCCCACCACCCCCTGAGGAGTGGCCCTGGGGACCCCATGTGCTGGGCTCAGCCTCTAGGGATGTGACTGGACACAGTCCTGTCTTCAGGGGATCAAGTCCTACAGGCTGGTGGCTGTGTGACATGAAGAAAAGGGAAGAGGCTCGGCGCCTGGGGGCCGTCTCCACCATGGGCTCTCCTCGGACTCCTGGGGTGTGACTGCCACCCACCAAGCCGAGGCAGAGGCTCCTGACACCCCGGGGCCTCTCTCAGGGCCTGCTCCCACCGAGAGGTCCTGAGACTGTCGGCCCAGCAGAAGGACTCGGCTGGGTCTCCTGGCCGTTTTCCTGTCTGGGGGAGGGACAGACCGGGGAACGGCCCCAGAGGGAGGAGGCAGCAGTGTGACGTGGGTGACTGTCTTCCCTAGACTCATAAACGACCAAATTCTCTGGAACTTTTCCCTTTAAAGCGAAGCAGAGCATTCTGCCTTCCTGAAGTGATTTATTTTTCTCTTCATGATAAAAATTGATCAGTCAATATTGTCAAGGGAACCCGCTTCCTGTGAGAGTGGTCAGAGCCCTGAGCGGAGCTCCAGGTACTGTGGGGCACTGGGCAGGGATGCTGGTCCCTGGGTGGGTCCAGGGATCCTGGGAGCTGAGGCCTCAGCCATTGGCAGGCCAGCAGGTCAGGGAGGAGGGGTGTGCTCCCAGGGGAGGGGGCAGCTCCTGCAAAGGCTCAGAGGGAGGGGCAAATGTGAGATCGGGGGACAACAATCTACTTGCTGGTCCTCGCTGGGTACCAGGATCATCAGAACATCCCAGGGAATGTCTGTGGCTGATAGGGTCTGGACTTGGGGTAGAGAGGTTGGGATTCGCTGCAGAGGTGGTCACTGAAGCCCTGGAGCCAGGGGGTGAGAACCGAGGAGACGGCATGGTTGGGGGTTCCAGAAACCAGTTCTCAGCGAGGAAGGCACCAGCCAAGTGTTGCCTGGAGGTTGTTAAAGACTGAGCCCCGTCCACTTGGCTCACCATCCAAGGGCTATTGGTGACTTTGGCAGGACCAGCTGCCATGGGGGTGGGGGAGTGGGCAGGACCAGATGGCATTGGGGAGTGGGGGCATGGCACCTGAGGAGGGGGACCAGGAGTGTGGATACTTTTTCTAGGCTCCAGGGGGCCTCCTGACTCTGTGGAAGACTTGTCAATCAAATGCAGATGCTTGGCTCACCCCGCCCCGCCCCCCCCACCCCCCGCCCCGCACTCTGGGGGTTGCTGAGAATCTGAGGATCAGCCTGGCTCCCAAATCCCCACTGAAGCTGCTACACATTTGGGAACCGGGGTCAATGGCTCTGGCAAGATGCTCCAAGAAGAGGCCGGATAAGAAATAGTTGGGGGTGGGGGTGGGGTATGGGAACAGGGTGAGGGGGGTTACAAAAGGGTTGTGCCAGGGCCTGGAGCATGGGGCCAGGGGCTCCCCAGGGCCTGGGGAGGGAGGGCCCTGGAAGGCAGGAGGGGCTGACCCGGGAGCAGACAGGCAGCTCAGCCTGTAACCAGCAGGGGCACTGGGCAGGGCAGCCGGGGAACTGGAGACCCCAGGAAGCCCACAGGGCTGTGTGATTCTCTTCAGCCACCTTGGGGTGGGAGGGACCCCTGCCACCTCCCCCTCCACTTCCCCCTTCGCACCGCAACCCCTCTGCCACACAGAGCTCTGGGCTCCCCGGCCTGCATCTCCTTAGTCCCTCCATGTCCAGAGGAGGGGAGCGGGCAGTGATTCTCAGGTCTGTGTGCACCACCCCGTGGACAGCAGCAGGACAGGAGCCAGCAAGAAGCCCCAGCCATGCTGCTGCCCTGCTGGGCCTGCCTGTGGGCTGGGAAGCAGCTTTGGGTTTGAGGGTGACATTTGAGGCACCCCCACACTTGGACCTAGAAGGATGTTGAGTGTTTATCACTATTTTACTCTCTTTTTTCCCTGAAGAATAGACTGTATCAGAGAATGATGATGGTAATACCTGTTCTAAGACCCATATGACATCGTTTTCCAAAAGTATGAGGAATTCTCTAAGTGGAGATTTCTTCCACAGGATTTTGGGGAGGAAATTTTCAAGGGCAAAGACCCATCTCACATGAGCTTGCGTTGACTCAGAGACTGCCAGATTACAAGCGCCTGCACAATTGATTGTTGTCACTGGATGTGGCCCCCCCTTCCCTGGGCCTGGCTGACAGCATCTGTGATGAAAGGGCCACTGCACCCTCCTCCTCCCAATCCAGGGGCCGCCGGCTGATTCTCTCTGACCCTGTGGCCTAGTAGCAATTTCCAGTTCCACAGATGCCCCAGGGGAGCAGGGGGAGTTGCGGGGGGTGGGGGTGGGCGGCTGGGAGTCCAGGAACCCCTCCTATTCATGGGAGGAACACTGCGCCTGCCAGTTGCCTGGTCTCCCGTGCAGCCCTCCCCCTAACTCGACAGTCAGGAGCAGCTCCCTTACAGCACGAGCCCCTCTCTCTGGAAGATGAGAAGGTTAATTACACCCTTGTTAGGACAGATGTGTATAAATTGCCTATTTGTGCTCCTTTGGATAAAGAAAGGAAGACAACCGCCCCTGGAAAGACAAGCAGACACCGTGCAGGTCTGAGCAGAGCAGAGGCCGCGCATCTCAATGGATTTTTGACTTGGAAAGAAATGTGCCCCCCTACCTCCAAACTCAGCATGTTCATTTTGACCGTGTGTTTCGCCTCATTCAGGTTCCATTTTGACTTGGTCTGCGATGAGCTCTCTTCTCTATGGCCTGAGCTTGGGACAGGACTGGAAGCAGGGGGTTTCTTTCTACAACAGGAAAGTGGGCAAATTTGTCAGGTTGATGTCCTGCGTGTGTTCCGGGGGGTCCATAAGACTGTGCTCTGGTTCACAGGTTCCTAGATCCAGAGGTGAATGGGGTCCCCTTTCTCAGGGTCACAGGACAGGGATGAATGGACTTCTCTGTGGCCTCGGAGGAAGGGCCAGCTGGGCCATCGTGGGTGAATGGGCTTGTGAGCCAGAGCAGCTCCTTGTGGAGGCCTAGGGGGCAGGAAGAGGGTTCACGGGAATGATGTGGATGAAGATCGATGACCCTGGATGCCACACTGTAGAGCTTCCTTTGAGCAGCTGGGCATCTGGGGTGAATGTGACCCAGCAGGGCTTTAGGGATTTTAGTGGCAATACAGTGGGTACGGCCAGAAGTTGTGAGAAAGGCGAGGGACATGACAGAGCTGTGTCCAACCCCAAGGCCTCAAAGTTATTGTTTATATTTTCGGACAAAATGAACTTTACATTTGAAGATCTGTAAGTCAAGTATCTTGAAAGATTGTTTTGGAACATGAGCCCAAAACCTTAGTACCCCTTTTCCTCAATTGCTGATAACTGTCTGCCCTCCCCCCGGCCCCCGCAAGGACAGTGCTCTGTAAACCTAGGATACAGCTGCCTGACCTCAGCCAGGAGTTGGAAACTCGTTACAGACATAGGGCAGAGTTTCCATGCATGTCCTCTTAGCCCCAGTTTTCTACAAGAAAGGGAGATGGGGGAACTTATTTGCCTAAATGCTGATTGACTTTTCAGTTACGATAAGTGGTCAAAACAACGCATCTGGGAATAAACAAATGCAGGCGTTGGAGCATCCACATTACGTCATTCATGCAGCCTCTCCTTTCCGAGCCCTTTCACCCTCTGTCCTGTGGGACCTGTTATGAGCCTTTATTGCTAAACTCAGATGTCGGCTCCGGTTCTATGCTGCAAATGTATTTCTTTCACTGCCTCTGTGTTTCACCGACAATGCTGGTTGAAGTGAGCAGCCGTTCCCCCATAGCTGAGCTGCGGCCAGGTGGCCTTGGACCTGGGGTGGTGGGGGCAGGGCACGTTCAAGTTCAACCCTGACACCCTGCTCACCAGGGTGATGGATGCCCTGCTCCCAGGAGCTGTCTCCTCTTGACACCAGGTTTGACTGTGAGCCAGAGGGAAGCCAGTGCCACTTCTGCAAAACATGACATGAATCCAATTTCCTCCTGACCTTGACTTGCCGGGTATTTTACTTCTCCTGTTTTATTTATATTTCTTTGTTGCCAGAAGCTTTTTATTTTCAGGCCTGAAGTTGCCACCCACTCCTACAAAAAAAGAAAAGGGAGTCAAAAAGGTTAGATACAGGCAAGAGTTAGAAAGGAAATGAACCTCTGGGCACTGTTCCTTTGTTTGTGATTTTGAAGGGGGCTGTTTTGTTGTGTTTTTTTTTTTAATATTTATTTATTTGGCTGCGCCCAGTCTTAGTTGCCAAATAAATAAATATTAAAAAAAAAAAACAGCTTCCTGCAAAAATCACAAAAAAGGTCTTAGTTGCCGGATGTGGGATCTTTGATCTTCTTTGGTGGCACGTGGAATTTTTTGTTGTTGTTTCAGCATGTGAAATCTTTAGTTGTAGCATGAGAACTTTTAGTTGCTGCATGTGGGATCTAATTCCCTGAACAGGGATTGAACCCGGGCCCCACTGCACTGGGAACACAGAGTCTTAGCCACTGGACCACCAGGGATGTCCCTGGCTGGAGATTCTTGACACAGATTTCCCACATAGGTTACCTGGTGTGGATGTTGTGAATTTGCCCCAACCAACCCTTCCTGGGCAGAGAGGGAGTGCTGAGTGCTGGATGGTATTATATACACGTGGGATCCCAGCGACCATTGGGGCACCTCCCTGTCCGATCCCTGTGGGTGTGCAGCTCACCCCTCTGGTGGGGTGGAGTGGGGTGGGGGCCAGTAGCCCATCCCCCAGCCTGCTTGACAGAGGAGAGGTGGGCGCCCACTATAAGCTTTCGATTGAGCAGAAGGGAGACAGAAATGTAATTACTGAGCTGGAACCAGGCCTGCCACAGAGCCCGCCTGACCTTCTTGGCCTCCACCAGCTCATTACTGGCCAGCAGTCCTGAAATACCACGAGGACCCAGAGATGGTGTTCATGAGAGGCACAGTGTCAGTACACATGGAGTTCACGCCTTCAGGTGCGTGGCTGGGGAGGGGAGAGGCTGCTGTGCCCTGAAGCAGGGATGGCATAGATGCACTGGCCTGGGGCGGATCCCAGCCCAAAGCGGGCTGGCAGGGAGTAGACATGCCCCATCCCTGCCCAGCAGAGAAGGCTGGTTTCTCCCCTCACACTCCCCAGGCCTCTCTGGGCCTAACAGTTATTCACGAAGAAAGCTGCAAAAGTGTGAGGACCGTGCACCCTGATTCGTGTTTCACAGCTACCCTCTCCACTGGGCTTGGGGGCCTGCATCAACCTGGCACACACTTCGTGTACGCCTGGACCCCTGGCCTTGGGAGCAGCCTCCTGACCCCACGTGTGAGCAGAAGGCACAGGAGAGGGCTGGGTGCATGCAGCCCTGGGGAGTGCAGAGCATGTTCAGTGCCCACCCATGTGCAGACTGCCAGCCCAGAGCACTGCGATGCCATGAGTGTTGGTGCCATGGTCCTTCTCTTCCCAGAATGAGGGCAGGGAGAGGGCATGGGGGTGAGGGAAGGGCTGTCCTGCCGCCTCTGGTGAGGCAAGGACCGTGTGTGACCTCCGTCAGTCCCAGACAGTGCCTGTAAGTGTAAGGCGAGTGGGCTCAGGGTGGGCTCTCAGGGTGAGCACACTGTTCTGAGTGCAGAAGGTCCAAGGAAGGAGCTTCGGTCTTGGAAATGGCGTCTCCCCCCACCCACCCCACACATTCAGGGGAGAAGACTAGAGCCCTGCTCACATGGGAAGACGAGCTCTGGAGTCAACCTGCCTTTCTAGAGGCGGCTGTGATACACCCTTAAGACAGCAGACCACCCACATCCTGTTTCTCACTGCAGCTCCCGAGCACGGACCCGCAGGTGGCTGAACCCGGCCCCGGGGACCCCGACGTCACTGCGGGCTTCAGCTCACAAGGTAAGTACACCCTCTTCAGTCTGAAACACTTAAGATGGTAGTCTTCCAGGTGTGTCTTCTCTCTTTTTCTTATCTTCTCCTGTTACGTCCTCTATCTCCTCCTCTTTAAGGGATGGGAACTGCTGGAGCCACTCCTGCTAGGTACAAGGGAGGCTCCACACGTCCTCCTCTCTGCCCTGGTGGTCAGACCTGGGAACCTCACACTTTCTCCGGGGGGCTTTGTCCGCCCCCTCACCCCAGCGCCCTTTCCTTCATTTGTGGTTGTTTAGTCTCAGTCATGTCTGACTCTTTGTGACCCCATGGACTGCAGCACACCAAGCTTCCCTGTCCTTCACTATCTCCCAAAGTGTGCCCAAACTCACATTCATTGAGTCAGTGATGCCGTCCAACCATCTCATTCTCTGTCGTCCCCTTCTCCTCCTGCCTTCAATCTTTCCCAGCATCAGGGTCTTTTCCAACAGGCCGGCTCTTCACATCAGGTGGGCAAGGGATTGGAGCTTCAGCTTCAGTATCAGTCCTTCCAGTGAATATTCAGGATTGATATCCTTTAGGATGGACTGATTTGATCTCCTTGAGTCCAAGGGACTCTCAAGAGTCTTCTCCAACACCACAGTTGAAAAGCATCAATCCTTCAGTGCTCAGCCTTCTTTATGGTCCAACTCTCACATCCATACATAACTACTGGAAAAACCATAGCTTTGACTGTACAGACCTTTGTCGGCAAAGTGATGTCTCTGTTTTTGAGTACACTGTCAAGGTTTGTCATAGCTTTTCTTCCAAGGAGCAAGAGTCTTTTCATAGCCAATTTTGAATCAGTTCGCCTGTATCTTTTTGGGATCTTGACTGGAATCACATTAAACCTGTGCAGCTATTTGAACAGAATCACCATCTTTTTTTTTTTTTTTTTTACAATATTGTGTTAATTTTGCTGTACAGCAAAGTGACTCTGTTATACATATACACACATTGTTTTTTCATATTCTTTCCCATTGTGGTTTATCCAGGCTATTGAATATAGGTCCCTGTGTCATACATTAGAACCTTTACTAGTTTGCATCTGCTAATCCCAAACTCCCAGTCCTTCCCACCTCTGACTCCCTCTTCCCCTTGGCAACCACAAGTCTGATCTCTATATCTGAGTCTGCTCCTGTTGTGTAGAGTAAGTTCATCTTTCTAAAGCTGAGTCTTTCAAGGCACAAACACAGTCTGTCTCTGTGAATTTCAATCTGTGGTTTCACAGTATCATTTTCACCTACAGATCCTGGGCAGGTTTTGTTGGTGTGCGTGTTACATGTTTCATTTCTCTAGAGCAACTGTCATCGGCACTGGATTTACACCTTTGGTTTCTGCATGTTCATGGTCAGTATGTGTGACTGACTGTGACTCAGGGGATTCACTCATGCGTTCACCTCAAATTGGACGACCTTGCTGAATGCACTTACTGCATGCGTGCGTGCTAAGTCACTTCAGGCCTGTCCGACTCTTTGTGACCTATGGACTGTAGCCCACCAGCTCCTGTGTCCATGGAATTCTCCAGACAAGAATACTGGAGTGGGTTGCCATTTCCTTCTCCAGGGGATCTTCCTGACCCAGGGATCAAACCCATTACTCATGCACTGCAGGCAGGTTCTTTACCTTCTGAGCCACCTGGGAAGCCCATGATATAGTCACACGACACAAGCCAAGCAGTGGGAGGTGGTGTGCAGAAATGAGAGTTACCAGCCTTGGACCATGAGTTTTTCCTGCAATGTTGTTGTAATTTTATCAGGTTTCTATTAACGACATATGTTCAGAGATAAGTCACATTTGTCTCTCTGTGACTGCATGTCCTTGAGGAATGCAATCACTTGGACTTTCATTGACATTGAGAAACTTGGGATCAATTTTGTGTGCATATGTCCCATCTCATCAAATTATATACATTAAATAGATACAGGGCTTTTGCATACAAATTACACCCCAATAAAGCGGTAAAAGGGAAAGGGGGAATTGGGATCAAAGAGTCCACAGGAATGAATACTATTCAAAAGACTTAATACACTGCTGGGTAATCTTGAAAAGATTTTGATAGTGTTTATGATGACAATGTCTAGGTCTAAACTTTTCTAATGAAACAGGAAAGTGTTCTTTCTTTCCTACATTTATACACTCGATTTTTCTTGGGATAAATCCAACGAGGAAAATTGCCAAGTCCAGGGGAACATGTGTTTTAGACTTGGGGATATTGACCAGGCTGTGTCCTGGAAAGGTTTTATTACAAGTTCATGTTCCCACCAAGGGTGCTTGTGACAAACCCCCCTACCCAGACATTGTCACTCCTGGGGACCTTAACCACCCTTAAAGGGTCTGTTTTGGGGTCCATTTTTTTCTCTAGCAGTTTTTTTTTTTAGATTAATAAGAAAAATTGGAGAAGGAATTAGCACCCCACTCCAGTATTCTTTCCTGTGAAATCGCATGGATAGAGGAACTTGGCATGGAGTTTATGTTCAGGTTTTCCAGGTTCCTGTTCATGGAGTCACAGAGTCAGATACAACTGAGCAACTAAACAACAACAAATAAGAAAAATATTTGCTAAATAGAGAAGTGAGGAAATGTGTAAGAGTGACAGTTTTCCTATTTATGACAGGCTTGCTTCCCCAGTTCAGGTTTTGTTTCTCAAAGCCTGTTAACGAGGCCTCACCATACACAAGTTTGCCATTCCTTTTGTTGTCAAATGTATTCCTTTTGTTGTCAAATTTGGTTCTGTTGTCAAATGGTTTCTGTCAATATCATGTTTATAAAATCTTTCTCCATCCCATGGCTGCAGGTTTATTCTCACATATTTTCTTCTTACATTATCTTAAAGAAGGAAAGTATTAATGATCCTGAAGATTTTTTTTTTTTTTTTTTGCATGTGATCTGTGAGGTCTGGCTCATCTTTGTTCTTCCAAATGGACAGATGGGACTGATGGTCTCAAACCACCTCTTGGGCAGCAGCGGTGGACAGTGGGGCATGGGGTGGCTGAGCACAGGTGCTGCTGGACGGGGTCACTTCAGCCAGCTCCCACTTGGCTGCCTGTGACCTCTTTCCCACCCTCTCTCAGCTGTGTGTCCTTGGCCAGGGACTGGGGGTGACTAGGTGGGCCCTGGGCATGGGACATGCATGGATGTGGGGCACTTGGGACTCTGAGAATAGAGAGGCTCCCCCAGCACCCACAGGAAGGAGAGGAAAGAACAGACCCCAAAGCCTCCCCTCACCTCCCTGCAGGAGTTCAGGCCGCTGTGGTTTTTATCATGTGTCCCCCAGGTGGGCCACTCTACTTGAACATCTACTTCAGTCAGGAGGCAGGGCAGTGAGGTGGTCCTCAGGCCCTGATGTGCATACAGGTCTGCTGGGGACCCTGTTTAGATGGATCCTGGTCCAGTCCTGCCTCAGGGCCACCTGTGGAAAAGCAAGGGGTGGAGCCTGGCCTGAGCAGCAGTTCTCACACCTGGGGCATCAGGGCAGCTTGTTCAATACCTGGTGCCAGGCCACCTCCAGAGTGGTCAGGGCTGGACTAACCCCCTGCCTGACGAGGGGCTGCACCCTGGGCCTGTGTGGGAGCAGATAGGTTCTCGGGCCCACTGGGACCTGGCTGGGGGTGTAAGGGTCCCTCCAAGCCCCCACCTCTCTCTGCACAGGCCCTGCCCATGGAACAAGAGACCCTTCCTGTGCTTCAGACTCCCCACCCCAGGATGCTCTGGATGGAAGGTGCAGCTGTTTTCTGACTTGGAGTTTCTTGAGCCCATGCCCCTCCTGGAGTGATTCTGGTCCCCCTCCTTTCCACACAGAGCACTGTCAGCCTCACACAATGACAAGGTTTTTTCCAGGCTTGGAGTTTGGAGGTTGGACTTTGCCTGCCCCCTGGGAGGACTCTAGGGGACACTCTCCCTCATGGTGGGGGGCTCGGTGGTCACCAGCACTAACTCCAGTCCCTTTCTTTGCAGCACTGACCGACAGCTCCAGCCTCCTGGTCTCTGAGGGCACCGCTGCTCCTGGCCTGAGCTGCCCGTCCCCCGACAACCCCATGAGCACCCCGCTGCCTACCCCGCATCCCTGCCACACGTCCCCTGAGGGCCCCCACAAGGGCATGCGGGTACGGTCAGGTCCCAGGCGCATGGCCCGCTCCATCAGTGACCCCACTTCGTGCACGTCCAGGGCGACAGGTACAGCGGCCCCAGCCCCTGTGTCCCGGGGCATGCCCAGCTGCCTGGACAGCACAGGCCTCATGTCCCCTGGGAGTGGAGTCATGTCCCCTGGGCCCTGTCTTGGGCCACGCAGGCAATGTGAACTTAATGTCTGAAGCCTGGAAGTGGGGTGGCCAGCCTGCAACTCCTGCTGTGCCCCCACTGAACTTACTGCTCAGTCAGGGAGAGGGGCAGGGGGGCGGAGGTTTGGGGAGATGACAGCCTTCTGGGTAGGTCTGCAGCCTTGGACCTGGGCAGCCTCGGTGTTAGCCTGCAGGCTTCACACCAATTCTGGGGCCCATGAAGGTCTCAGGTCAGGCAGAGCCCACAGTCTGTATCCATCTGTCAGCCTGGGTGACTCCCCTCCAGGACCAGCCTGGGTTACACACTTGTGGGAAGTGCCTGTGTCTGCTGAGGGGTCTGGTGGGACAAGAGGCCATGTAAGACATGGCTGCATCTCAGTGACAGCCCTGGACGGGGTTGTCTGCCAGCTGATGCCACCCCCAGCAGACACGGGTCAGCATTGTCCACGTGACATTAGGCACCCCCAGGATGGGGGACCTGGCCCCAGGGTCCTGCACCTTGCAGCCCAACAGCACTCCCTGGGGGGTCTCATATATCCTAAAGTTGGAGGACCCCCACCTCCTCCTGGGTCTGTGCCACTAAAAGTTGGGGAGCCCTTGACCACAAGTGCCATCACTGTGGGGACTTGTCCACACAGTGAAAGAAGTCAGAGGAAGCCAGTGGTGCCTGGACCGGTCAATGGTCTTGTCCAGCTGAACGCCAGGTGGATTAGCTCCCATCCTGGCCCCAGGAGAACTCCATCCCTGCATGGAGCCAGTGTGACCCAGGCCTCTGCCTGAGGTGCCCCGCTGGAAAGTACAGGCTGTGCCTCTGCCGCTCCTGGTGAGCACCCCTCTCCTCCCTCCTGCACCACCCCCCCGCCAGCTCACACCCACCGCCACCCCCAGAACCTTCTCCTGAGGATGCACCGGCTGCTCACGCGCTCCTGGCTCAGATGTTTCTAAGCTCCTTAGGGCTACCACCACCTGACTGGGGTCCCCGCTCCCCACCCCTCCAGTGAAGCTCGTGCTCTGCAGACCCTGACGTGTGAGGGGTGGATCTGAAGAGCAGCGATGGCTTGCTTACAAGCTGTCACTCCTGTGTTTGCCTGTCCATGCTGTCACCTCTGACAGTTACTGTTTTGTTCAAAAGCACGTGCCTCCCAGGCGCCTGGACCCCCAGATGTGGATGGGGATTGGGATGAAGGGCTTTGGGCTTGTCAGTGGTGCCGGCCGGCTGCCCTTTGCTGAGGCTGTGCTGAGGAAGTGACGGGCCCGGGGACCACCTGCCCCAGGTTTATGTTCAGGGGTCTCCACTGCTGGCCTTGCCTCTGATGTCTGTCTTAGACACAGGAGGGTCACTACAGTATTATCGGGAATTCCTTTCCCCTGGGCTGTGTGTTAACTGAACTCTCTTTCTGGTTAAGGTGACGCCTCTTCACACACCCCATCCTGCAGCCAGGACCTCGAAGCAGGACTGTCTCGGGCAGCACTGGGGACTGGTGAGACACCCCTTTTCTGAAACCCTTTGATAACTTCTGTGCAGGGGGCGGGAGTACCAGTGGTCCTCAGCTGCCTTGTGTCTAAACCCAACCAGCCCCTCCCAGAGTGGTCCAGGCATGTAGAAGCCCCAGCCCTGTGGGTTTGGAAGATGGGCTGCCCTCCACCGGTCCCCACTCTACCTGATTTATCATTGGTTTTACTGTATTTATGAGTTTCTATTTGGAGTGGAGAGACCCCACCCTCCATGTATGAGTCTTGTACAGTTTCTCATGCTTCATTACCAGGATTGCTCGCTGACACAGAACACACCCCAGACCACCCAGAATGTGTTCCCTTGTGTGACTTGCAACACAGATGGGGCTGGCCAGGCCTTAGGCTGGTCCTTGGCAACTCATCACAGCTGACCGCCTGGAGCTGGGTTTCCTTGACAGGGTTCTTTCTGTGGGTCATCCAGAGAGGCTGCAATCCTGCTGGGAGCTGGTGTCATTTCCCAGCCCTTGTCCTGGGGGCCCTGGGCCCTGGGCTGGCTGCCTCGAGAGGAGTGGCTGCTGTCTGTCCTTGACATGGGGAGGGACTCTCACTGCCCTCTGCCACCCCCAGCTCTGCTCTCCAGGCAGACGTGTGTCCAGATGCCGTCCAGCCCTCAAGGGCAAAGGTCATGGAGCTGGGGAAGGCTGAGAAGGGGCACCACACCCCACCCCCCCAACACACACAATGCTTGCGAATTCCAACAGAGAACTGAGACCCCTGCCTGGCCCCTATCTCACCAGCCAGCTTTGAATCCCACCCTCCCATCCCCAGCCCTTCAGCTCCAGGAGGCTGCAGCCCCTCTAGGTTAACGCAGGCTGAACTCAGGGGTGTGAGGGGCCAGGGACAGAGGGACATAGGAAGTGAGGGCCAGGCTGGGACACAGGAATCTGGGCAGAGCATTTGTCCAAAGCATCCCTGTGTTTGCTTTTCAAGGAATTCCTGGACGGCTGCCTTCTGTTTTGTGTCTGTTGTTCTCAGATTGTGTCTTTCCCCCAATTTTCAGCGACCCTGTCTCACTCGATCACGGCCGCCTGCGCCTGTCGGCACCAGCTCTCACCCAGGAAATCAGACGCCTGGAAAGTGGACCCGCGGTCAACGCCAGAGGCCTTACAGACAGTTTCCAAAGAGCGGCTGCGCTCCTTAGTGGACAGCAAAGCCTTTGAGGACGCCAGGGTCTTGGTGGCCAAGTTCTTGGAGCACTCGAGCAGCTCCCTGCCCGTGGAGGTGAGGCACGTGGTGGGCTCTGCCCGCTCGGCTGTGCCCCCCGAGGAGTGCCTCATGGAAGAGGCCGTCCTCAGCACCCATGTCCTGGGCCAGCTGTGACAGTGCCTCTGTCTGGGCGTGGACACAGATGCGGATGAACTGTGGTACCTGAGTCCCCACCCGGGCACCGGGCCTGTGGGGAGAGGCTGCGGCCCAGGGTGGCTCAGGCGGGAAACAGCTGCTCTGCCCTGGACGGGAACCCCGTCTGCTGTTCTCTGGGGGTGACACTTCCTACCTAGCCCAGTGACATAGCAGACAACTCTCCCGTGTCCCTCGTGAATCCTTGGTGCTGTCAGGCAGATGGCGCCTTGAACGAGCCGAGCAACAGGAATCCAGTGACAGGGTCATGCATCTAGCTGAACTGAAGTATCTTCAAGGTTGGGGCCGTGGGGGAGCAGGATCCCCCCCACCCCTGACTTAATTTAGTGTTTAAGCGGGTCAAGCAGGGCATCAGGCAGTGAGTCCATTTTCCCCTATGGTTTGTATCCATGATCTACCCTGTCTCAGATGCTGATTGTTAAGGAAATTAAGTAATTCTAGCCCAGATGGCATCCTGGGCTCAGCCTTCTGCCCACATGGCCACCACATCTGGTGAACACATACACAGTGAGGGACACCCCAGTGGCCCAGCCACCCTGGGGGACAGATGGCTGTGACTAGGGGCTCTGAGGGACCCCCATCACCTTGTCTCCTTGGCAATCCCTCCTTGCTCCACCAACCACCAACCAGAGCATCTTCCCTGCTTCCTCTCTGGCAGCCTCTTCGCTGTCTTTTTAACCCGCTCGGCACAGAGCACTTTGTCCTGGAACAGTAAGCCCCTGTGGATACCCCCAGGGTTTTCCTGCATCCGCCTTGGCCAGACTGGCCTCAAGGGATCTCATGACCCAGAGCAGCCCCTTCCCCAGCTGAGCAGCGTCTGCATCTGCTTTGGAAGATGCCGGCTGTCCATCCCTTTCCATAAACCACCCTGAGTGTGCAAAAGCTTCCTTGGGGACCCTGGATCTTCATGCCACCTCCCTGAACCACTGGCTCTGGTGACCTCAGCAGCAGCTACTTCCCAACCATGGCCCCAGGGTAGCACCATCCTCAACTTTCTGCAGCCACAGGGACACCTGTATCATCCTGGACTGTGGCTGGTGGCCCCTGTGGGACAAGACAGCTGAATCCCAGAGTCCTCAACCAGGAGCCCACGGGCCCAACATGGGGAGTGTGGGGGTTGGGCCAGGTAGGCGCCCACCACTGCCAGGGGTCCAGCAGCCTGGAGCCATTGTGTTGGGGTGTGTCAGGGAGTGGGGAGAGGGTGGCTGGGGGAGTGTTTCCAGCCCAGACACCCAGAGGAGCCCCTGGACCCCGAGGTAGGAAGCCCGGGTGATGGTCAGCTGTGAACACTTTGTTTTAGTCATATTAACATTGATCACTGCCTCCCAGAGGTAAGAACTGTACCAATATCTACTCAGGCCTCTGATGACAGCCAGAACTTCTCCACTCGAGACATCCCAGAGATGAATTTATGAGCACTTTATCCAGACTGTAAAATGAAAATCTCTTAATTTTTCTCGGCTGAGGGCTTTTGAAGTCCCCAAAGCCACTGTCTCTGTAGGTAAAGTAAATTGATGGTTTTTCCAGAGGGCCTCCCCTGAGCCTCCAGCCTGCACCTCTTCATCTGGGCCTCTGTGCGGTGGCAGCCAGAGCTTCACAGGCTGCAGGGGTCTCACCTGGGTGGGCAGAAGGGCCCACATCAGGCTTGGGGGCTCACACAGCACGTCCCCAGGCCAAACCTGCAGTCTCAGATGTGGCTGTGGCTCGAGTGAGGCTTGACCTTGTGGGCATCGGAACTGTCACTGAGCAGCCGGACAGGTGACCCCCCAGGAGGCCTGGCCTGGTGCTCCATGTCCTCTGCGTCCCCCCCCTGCATGGGGACACATCTCCTGCCTCTGGACACCTGATGCAGCCTGTACCTCCACCTGGGTGCAGGTGGGCACTCTGGCCCAAAGCCCGTCATCCAGGTGTTCTCAATGCTCAATCCTCAGGCACGTTCTCACAGTGTTTGTGGATGAGGACTCTGCACTGAGTCCTGCTCCACTGCATTAGCACCTCCTGAGGGCCTGGCGACCACGTGGACTCCCACAGGGCCCGGCTCCCAGCTTCCAGGAAAGGTCCCGGGAAGAGAGCGGTGCCTGGCCGCGGGCTGGGGTCTGACTCCCCAGCCCCAGCACCTCCAACCCCACTCTGATCAGTGACATCTGGGAACCAGGGTCCCTGCATCGAGCACCCTGAGCCCAAGGCCATGTGGGTGCCTGGCCACAGGGAAAGCTGGTTCCCCCGTTACCTGCACCCGTGCCCACTCGGCCCTGTGCTGCCTGCCCTGGTTAACCGCTAACAGGCGGACCACCAGGGGCTATGCTGGAAGCCGAGGCACAGGATGCCCCCTGCATGGGGTCTGGTGCCGCTGCTCCCTCTGACTCCCCGTCCTTCCCCGGGGGGCCGGCTTACCTCGGAGCCAGAGCCTGTCAGGACACTGCCATCAGACTCCCCCACCCCCAGGGGCCACAGGGATGCTGAGATGGGGGCATGCTGGACCCCAAATCTTTGTCAAACAGCAGGGAGCTTTTCCTTCCCCAGGGACCACAGGGATGCTGAGATGGGGGCGTGCTGGACCTCAAATCTTTGTCAAACAGCCGGGACCTTTCCTTCCCAAGGACTTATGGGCCCCTTCAACTGGCAACAGCGATACAAATTAAATTCTCGTAACAAACCATGGAAAAGAAATCTCATTTTAAATGGATGTTTTTCTCCCCTTGGCTGTACCTATCCACAGATGCTGCTATGAAGGCAGAATTTATAGCAAATTGTTTTCAAGCCTGTTTGTACAACTGGCAGGCTGTATTTAATGTACCTCAAGGTGTTTTCATAATGATCCGTGTTTTAATAAAAGCTATTTCTGGCCTCTGTGTCTCTGAGGTCTGACTAGGACAGACAGACCCTGAGAACCATATGTCACTGCTAGTGACCAGATCCCGAACCAGGGTCAGGCTGGACAGCCAACAAGTGAGCGTGACCACCCCTGGCCCTCTGACATGCATTTCCTAACATGCTTCTGGAGACATCAGGGACAAGACAGGTACCTAGACACATGTAAGTCCCACAGATGCTGGCCTCTAGCTGTCCCTCCGTGGGATGCACCCTGGCTTCTGGGAGGGATTGAAGCTGGCTTAAAGCCCTCTTTTTTTTTTTTTATGTGTTACCGTTTGATGCGGCACCTGTCCCCATGTCATTTGCTAGCCATGGGTTTCCCCGCTGCAGCCCGTTCACCTACCTCATCCTGGGCACTGCAGGGCCGGCCCCCTGGGCCCCCCGACCTGAGGCCTCTGCCCTCCAGCTCTCACTGCATAGTGTGGTCCAGCCCTGGCTATTGGCTCACAGCATGGAGCCAGGACCCCAGCCAGAGAAGGGGCCCTGCTCATCCAGTGTCCCCAGCTAACATGCTGGACACAGATCAGTGCTTCTGACCAAAGCCCAGGCTCACCCCACCTCCCCATGCCACAGGACACCGGGCCCAGGACAATGACCATGAAGTGCAGTCAGTGATGGTCAGTCCTGTTGTTACACTAGGTGGGCTGCAGAGCGGCCACAGGCAAGGAGCCAGTGCTGCGAGTGGGCCAGCTTCCTTCTCTATCCACGCACATGCCTCTACAGAGGCGATTCCAATCTAAGCCAGGAGAAGCCCAAGACCCCCCGTCCCTGCTCTCCCTTGACCAAATCATGCCCAAAGCCCTCACACTCAGCGAGAAGACCCCCTCCCAGAGCTGGACAGAGAGGCACGGAGTCAAAGGGAAGCTAGGCGGCTGCGTCCCTGTCAACAAACCAGCCGCAGGACAGCTTTCCATCGTGACCTCGGGTTTATTAGTGGTATTAGCGAGTCTTCCCAAGGTCAGCGGCATGCAACACACAGGTTCACCCTCGTCCAGTGGTCCTAGAGCTTAGTTACCGCATGGTAAGGCTTCTTAAGTCACAGTGTTTTCTTCAAGGCCTGGGCCCAAGAGAGACTTCCAGACAGAACGACATCGGTGATCGCTGAGCTCTGCAGGCGGGGTTAGACTACGCTGCACTTGATCTACACGCAAGGAACGCTGCTGCTAACAGCGAAGAGACCAGGCGTGGAGCCCCAGGGACCACAGGTGTCCAGGTGTCCGGTGTGGGTCTGGTGTCCGAGGCGAGAGCGCACATGTGGATGCTTGTGTGCAGACGGAGATTGTGACGAGGCAGCTGGCCCACAGTGGTGTGAGGCTGCCCAGGGGCGTCCAGGGACCAGTGGACAGGTGAGCATGGACAGCAGGTGTGGTCACAGATCGTCAGAAAACCCTACTGTCTGAAGAGTGGCTTGTTGTCAGATAAGAGTCAAAACGGTGATATTGTCTATGTGTGGAGTCTTGAGGTTGTGGACATCACCCTTTATGTAACTCGGGGACGTCTCCTTTCTCAGAAACACAATCACCCAGCTTCAGTGACCGGTCACATCCTGAGAGCTGGCCGCCCATGCTCAGCCATTGGGCACCCTCCCCACAGGAGCCTGAGCTCCTGCAGAGGGTGGGGGCACTGCCACTGCCCCCCACCCTGAGCTCGCTGTCCCCCCAGGGCTCCCTGCACGGCCGTGGCCAGAGGTCCCCACGTCTGCCCTGCACACTGGCTCCGCACCACACGGAAGTACAGACAAGCCCTCGCCCATCGCGGTGAGAAAACTCGGGATGCAGCAAAACACTGGACTGTTCTACAGAGACTGCTTCCTGGGACCCTCCTTGAATACAGACATACCCCTTTCAGTCCAAAAAATAAAAGTGGGTGGTGAGGGCATGCCCTTCAGCAGAGCTGGTGTCCTCGGGTGCGCTGTGGGGTCAGGGGTCAGGTCCTGGGTCTGGCTCCCGCTCATCAGGGTAGAGGCAGGCAGCCTAGATGTACAGCGGGGTCTCTTGGCCCGTGAGCAGTCTGAACATGGCGGCAGGCATGGTCTTCATGTGGATCTGCCGATGAGAGAGAGAGGTGGGGGGCTGACCCGGCCCTCCCTGCCTCCACCTCTCCCTCCCCTCCATGCACCCCCAAAAGCAAGCACCGCAAGGCCAGTGGTGCCCAAGCACCCTGAGCACATCCTGTGTAAATTGCCAGCAGCCAAGGAAAGGAAGAATGACCTGCCCGAGGTCACCAGCCTGGATGGCGACTCAGAAAGCGTTTACTCCCCCTGCAGACGGAGATCTGGGCCCCCATCCGGGTCTTTAGAGGGTTTTCCATGAGGTCAAGGGCTGGTCTTCCCTTCACCTCAACCTGACACCGGCTGGGTGAAAAGCTGGACTTTGCCCATGGGAAGGGCAGGCCAGGGTGCCCAGACCTTCTTAGATACTGCAAGGGGCGCGTTTTGCCTCAGCAGGAGAACCAGAGGCTCACACACACAAAGCACATGTGCTGGGGGCAGGAACCTGGCCTCAGTTGCTGGCACCAAGGAGACTGGGCCACCCGCAACACAAAGACGGCTGCCCAGGGAGGCCCACCATGCGGGCACACACCCCAACTCCCACCAGGGCCCCGGGCTCTGCTCCTACTTCCTCTGAGCATCCTACCCCGTAAGCCAGCCAGGACCCAGCCGTACTCAGGCCCCTGTGGGTGGCTGTGGCTCTAGAGGCCGGGCTGGCCAACCTCCAGGAGAAAGGCCGGGGGTGCAGTCCACCCCTAGGTTGGGCAAGCAGACCTAAGGACTCGTCCAAGTGACCCTGATGGGCCAACCTGGCTGATAGGTTTTCTGACCACAGACTCCCACCGGCACCCCCAGCACTAGGATCTGTGTGATCCAATTAGCTGTTCTGTACTTTGTCAGCCTGTGAGGATTTTTCCCATCAGAAGGTTCATTCTCTGTATTTCTTTAATCAGAAACCCTCCCCCATGGCCCAGCAGAACACCAGCTCTAGCTGATCAGCAGCTCAATTCCCAAACATGTTCAGCAATGATGGGAAATGCGGACAGACACTGTCACTCCCAGAGCCAGCCAGTCCAGCAAGAGGTCCACCCAGGCTGAAGGGCTTCCCGCCCCAGCCCGCGTTCCAGCCTCCCTAATAACCATCACTTTGGGTCTGGAGAGGCGGAAGCATTTCTCCGACTGCCTGCCTGCCCCCAACCCCTACTCCCCAACCTGCTCCCCACCCCCAACTCTCCCACACTACTGATTCCCTGAGAAGCGCAAGGCTGATGACTGCCCCCAAGCATCTACTTAGGAAAATTGGATTCTACTTTCTCAGAAGTCATTTGTAAAAGGTGGCCAGCGATGCCTACCTGGTCCCTCCTTCCTGAGATTCAGCATCTGCCCCTACTTGGGAAGGGTAACTGCCCCCCACTCCAAGCCTTGTGTGCCTAGTCGCTCAATCATGTTCGACTCTTCGCGACCCCATGGATTATAGCCCATCAGGCTCCTCTGTCCATGGGATTCTCCAGGCAAGAATACTGGAGTAGGTTGCCATGCTCTCCTTCAGGGGATCTTCCTGACCCAGAGACTGAACCCACGTCTCCTGCACTGCAGGCTGATTCTTTACTGTCTGAGCCACCAAGGAAGCCTAAAGAATACTGGAGTGGGTAGCCTATCCCTTCTCCAGGGGAACTTCCTGACCCAAGAATCAAACCGGGGTCTCCTACATTGCAGGTGAAGACCCTGGTCTGATTGTTTGGATTGTTTACCAGCTGAGCTACCAGGGAAGCCCCCTCCCCCCAGCCCTGGGACTTTCACAAAACCTGGGTAGGTCCCTGTGGCCCCAAGAAATGTGTCCTGACCGATGCAATCTGAAGATCCCCCCCAGGAGAGAGCACCCCACCCACCCACTTACCCCCAGGCTGTGAAGAGGGAGCCATGCCCCCACACTGCCCCAGAGCCCTCCCTCTGCACATGGCCCCTGGGGTCCCCACCACCCTCAGAACCAAACCCAAACTCCCCGCCCAGCACCTGCCT
Organism: Cervus elaphus; assembly: GCF_910594005.1. Classification (NCBI taxonomy): domain Eukaryota; kingdom Metazoa; phylum Chordata; class Mammalia; order Artiodactyla; family Cervidae; genus Cervus; species Cervus elaphus. The sequence continues at coordinate 31,530,558 of NC_057827.1, read as the reverse complement.
TCAGACCCGTCCCCTGTGCCACCCACCTCTCTGCTCCGTCTGGTCTGCTCCTTCTGTACTGTGATCACCCAGGTTTCTCCTGGGGAGACCCTCACCTGTTCACCCTGACACCCTGCTACACACAGCCCTATACCACCCCCCTATACTGGGGAGGCCTCTGTGCCAACACTGGGCTGGCACTCCCCCAGCACCTACATCTCCCCCGAGGCACCCTGAGCACCCCCTCCCTCCTGAGCTCCCCCTTGAACCCCCCACCTGAACCCATCCTCACACCAGCCTCGTGCCTATGCCAGAGAGCAGCAGAAAAAGGCAGGGAGGGCTGAAGCCAGCAGAGTGGGAGGGGGCAGTGCAGCAGGGCCAGCCTTCAAGTCTCCACCCAGTGCCCACCCATCCTGTTGGCCGCACAGGTAACCAGAGCGAGGAGAGGACACTGAACCCTGCCTGCCACGGGCTCCCCTGGGAGATACAGCCCAGCTCAGCTGACTGGCCCCTGAGGGGCTCTCGGAAGTCCCAGTGCACCTACATGCCCTTGGGAATTTGATGTCAGGTCCTAGAGACCTTTGGGTCCCGAGAGCCCAGTTCTGGCTTCAGGCAGTGATCTCTCACCTCTCCCACCGAGTTGGACAGCGCCTGGACGATCTTCTCGTGCGCGGTGGCCACCACACTCTGCCCATTGATCTCGATGATGCGGTGGCCGACGCGCACACCGCCCCGCTCCGCGATGCCCCCACGCATGAGGCTGCAGATCTAAGTGACATGGGGTTGGATTGGGGTGTCCTGTCAGTTAAGTGTCCCTGCCCTGCCTGCCAGCCTCCTCCTGCCCTCAAAGGTGGGGAGAATTAACCACTGGAAGGATGAAGCCCTCAGGACAGATACTCCTACAAATGCTCTGCTGACTCACAAACTGAGAGGTTAATGATTGAAAATATGCTTGGAAATGGCTGTGGGAGAACCTGCCCCTCCATCCTGGGGCCTCTGCTCCTGGATCACGGTGGTACACAAGTAAAGCCTGTTCTGGAAGATTCTCCAGCAGCCACTCTGCTCTTTCCCGTGAACACAGACACTGCTACCCTGGCCAACAAATTTACCTCCCCACACTCCTGCACCAGGTAGTGACGGGGGAAACTGTCTCCTTGGCAGTCCTGTTTCTGGGCCGCTCTCCTGTTGTGTTCCCAGGGGGAGGGGACATACACATCCCCCTCACCTGACACCATGCATCCTACAACCTCCTACTGGGCTGGCCTAAGCAACGTGGAAATGACCAGCCTCCTCTCTTCTGTCCTCTGTGGCGAAGTCCCAGCCTACTGGGACCTCTGCAGAAGGAACCACCCAGGAAACAGAACTGGTACAGATCAAAGAGAAGGTGGGACTCTGGAGGGAAGAGTCCTGGCTGAGGAACAGGCAGAGTTTCAGCCAGACCACCATTCATTCAACCTAGCATCTCCTACTCCTGGAGGGTCTCCTGTCCTGCCTCCGGTGCCTGGGGTCACGGCTGGCACAGTGCCGGAACTGCATGTGAAGCTCTGAATGGGTGAGTGAATGAATGAGTGAATGAATGAACACAGGAATGAGCAGGTGTCTTTCGAACACCTGACTCTGACGCTGCCATTGGCTGCGTGCGGGTCCCAAATGCAGAGGTAGGAGGGCTCTGGCCTCCACTCCAAAGCAGGGGGTCTGCAGAGAACACCACCACCAGGATGGGGTGCCCTGGGGGGCTGGAGGGACCCATTCCACCTGCACACTGGCCCACCCACCCTGCCTGGCCTGGCTGCTGGCCGGGACCTGCTCCATCAGACAGGAGCTGTTCTGGGGCAGGGGGGCAGGGGGCACGCAGACAGCTTCCCCTGCCCCCTGCACCAGCCATCCACAGGCACGGCAGAGGCTGCCAAGGGCTGAGCGGACTCACGATGCCGTTCTGCACGCTGAAACCCAGCTGGTATTTGAGGTCCGGCCGCTTGATGAGGACAGTGGTGACTGGCGGGCAGCTGACGATGTTGAGCTTCACCTGAGTCTGGTTCTTCAGACCCTGTGAGCAGGAACATGAGGGTCTGAGATGCTGCTAGAAAGACAAGCTCTGGGGCCCGGGCTGGGAGTGAGCTGGCTGCAAGGCAGAGACCTAGGCACAGAGAACCCGAGGCAGGTCCCTCTGGGCACCCAGGTCCCCCTGTGCATGGATGCAGGCCTCACCCTGACCCAGGGGACAGTGAAAGCTGCGGCCACAGTCCTGGGACTCAGTGCGGGGGGCGGGGGGGGGCCTGGCCTGAACATGGCTGCAGGGAGCTCCTCCCCCATGTACATGCATGCACACACACATACGCACGCATACACACAAGCCTCCATTACAGCCCAGGTGAGAAACTGGCCCAGGAGCTTCAGCCTGCAGAGGGAGGGTCCTGGCCGGCCCAGCCCCAGCACCTCTGATGGAGGCCTCTTATATGTCTCTCTGCCTATCTAGCTACATGATACCCACTGGGTCCCCAGGTCCAGAAGCCAGCTCACAGAACTTCATCTGTGAGTGACAGTGGGGTGGGGGTCCATCCTCCAGCCCCAAGACCACAGTGTATCATTTGATGAGACACCTGCGGGTCCTCCAGTCAGATGGGGAGAGCAACACCCCAGCTCAGATCCAGGCCGGGGAACCACCTCCTCAGGTGCCCAGGAGGTGTGACTGTCAGTGTAAAGTCCCAGGCAAACCAGGACAACCTGGTCACCTGACAGCTACAGATCCTCAGGCCTTTCCTGGGATCACCGTGGTTCAGGAGCCAGCTAAGTGAGAGCGGACAGTGCCTCCCTCAAGATCCCCACTGTGGGGGTGGAGGGCAGGTCCCTCTTTGATGTGTCAGGGACGTGGTGCAGTCTTGGGTTCAAAGTCGCTGGGTGGGTCTCTCTGGGCTCAGCCTCCCTGTGGGTCAGTGGGGATTACAAAACATCGAGGATAAAGTGAGGGGCCCTGTGCCCACCTTGATGATGCCCTGGCAGGTGGCGAGTGGCAGCCCTACCAGGCTGGTGCCGTTGATGGACATGATCTGATCGCCGATGCTCAGCTTCCCCGAGCGGGCGGCCGGGCCTCCATTCATCATGTTGGCCAAGATCACAGTGGGCAGGATGGAGCCCCAGCCCGACTCCACCACCACCACACCCAGGATTTCGCCCTTGTGCTTCTCCAGCTGCAGCTGCAAGGGAATCGGCAGAGTAAGAGAGGCCTGCCTGAGACAGGGCGGGGGCAGGCCTCTGCCCAGCACCCACAGAAGGACCAGCCCCACCCAGGCCCTCCAAACCAAGGCCACAAATCCTGGCCCACCCACCATCCCCCTGGCCTCTACCAGCTCCAGCTCCCAAGCCCTCTCAGGGCCCACCCCACCATCCTGTGAACCCAGAGCACAGACCACCCCCTGTCCCAAGCTTGGCTCCAGTGTCCAGGCTCCCCTCACCCTCCCAGACCCACTGAGGCCAGAGGCACATTTTCAGAATCCAGACACAAACCCTGCCAGGCCTCTAAACTCATCCAGAAAAGTTCTTCATTTTCTCTCCGCCTCTCAGATCACTCTCAGAGAGCTGCCTGTCAAGCACTCCTTCACTCAGCAACAAGCCAGGATTGTTCACCCGTGCACAAGCAGGCAGGGTACAGGCCACCCCAGGATTCGCTCCTCTGTCTCAGGAGAACTTTCTAGAGAGCCCTGAGCAAGCCCATGGGAGCCTGCCAAGGCCCTACTACAGGAGGCTTCCTAGCCCACTCCCACACGCCTTCCAGAAACAACATCAGGGGCTGAGCCCTTGGCTAAGAGCAGAAGTAAAGGGCACAAGTTCAGGGTCATTAAGACGGACTGTCGGCAGCTCCTCTGCTGTAACAGCACCACAGTCTTCACACACAAGTACTCGCTGCAAAGGCGGGAGCCAGAAGGACACTGGCCACACACCAGGAAGGCTCTCCCTGGCCACCCGCCCAAGAGCCCCTTCCCGTCCCCAGTCGCCCACCTCCTTGCAGTTCTCCGAGTTGGAGAAGTGGATGAGGTCGTCATTGTACATCTCCTGGGTGTTGATGATGTCACTGTACTCCTTCTGGCTCAGGTCCTCAGGGTTGATGCCGTTGGCCCGCAGGAACTCCTGGTAGGCCACGCTGAAGGCCTGGCCGATGGACTGGGCGATGAGCTGGGCCTGCAGGAGAGGGGAGGGGACGGAAGAGGGTCAGCTACTGGAGACAGGCAGACCCACAGGCCTGGACAGGGAGGGGGGCCCTGGCTGGGCTCCAAGGAGCTGCAGAGAAATGTGGCCCAGGTCTCTGTGGGGGGAGCCCTTCTGCTGCTGGGCACCCTGCCTGCCCCCACCCGAGCTGCCCTAAACCTCAGACATCCTAAGACAAAGCCTATGTCCAATAAAGTCTGAGGAGATTATGAATTATTTGCTAATGACCATAATTCTGTTGCTTTCCCTGGTGACCATGTTGTATTTTTTTTTTCAGTCATCTTATTCCAAATGCAGCCTAGAAGTGCGTCCTGTCGGGGAGCATCACAGAGGCTGTCAGTCATCCACCCAGTATTTACCTCTCACAGCAGCAGGACCCAATCCATTGGGGCAGGAGTGGGGGCAGGATGTGTGCCAGTCACGCTCGTGGAGGTGTAGATGTGCCATAGTGAGGCCAACGAGAAGCCGGGGCCCTTGGGGGCAGGGCACAGGGCAAGGCACAGAAGAACTCACTTCTTTCTACTTCTCTTTTTCTAATATATATATATATATATATATATATATTTTTTTTTTTGGTCATGTCACACAGCATGTGGGATCTTAATTCCCTGCTCAGAGATCGAACCCATGCCCCCTGCATGGAAGCAGGGGAGTCTTAACCACTGAACCACCAGGGAAGTCCCCACACTTCTTTCTACATCAACAGGACCATTTCTATGGACTGGGTTGGACCTCTAACCCTACAGAGGTCTGGACACTGAGCAGCGCTGCACGGGCTGACATGCCACCTGCTGGTGTGCAGATGAAGGGCCTTGAGAGGCGAGGGTAAAGACCCAAAGAGCTGGGGAGCAAGGGGAGAACAGTGCGACCCTCAGCAAAACCTCAGGTCAACATGACCCAAAACATGTGGAATTGAGGGTCTGGCCCAAGTCCCATTCTTGCTCTACATGCTGCATGATTCTCAGGCTGCAAACAAATAAGCGTTTGTGAAAACCCGGACTGGGCCAGGTAACAGAGCCAGAGCTCGGAGCCCTCTGATGCTAGACCGCACGGCCTTCCCAAATTGGGCCCCGAACAGTCTGCAGAAGAGAAGCCCACGTCCACTCAACAGGACCCAGCCCTGCTCGCCCTTGGAGCTGCGTCCTGGCAGTTTGGCTGCTCTGCTCAGAGGGAGGACTCAGTATGCTCAGTCGCAGGTGTGGAGCCCTGGGGCCACCAGGTGGCGCCACTGGCCCAGATGCGTGCAGAGCCCAGTGAACAGCGCTTGGCAGAGGCTCAGGCCAAGCAGAGAATCCTGGCCTCCAGGAGGAGGCTGGTCGGTGGGTGGAGGGTGAGAGCGCCCCGGAGGCCCAGACCTGCCCTGACCCGCTGGGGTCTCAGGTTTGCTGGCACCGACCACCCCAAGGCCTCTGACTAGGAAGGGGTGGAGCATCACTCGTGCTCCCCTCGCCCACTGGCCTGAGCCTGCCCTTTGAGCTTTACCTGGACGGCCCCCCACCACCTGGGGAGCTTCTGGGGAATGAGGTGGTACATGCCCGAGTTCCATGGGGCTCAGTCCGCGAACCTCAGCATCTTCCCACCACCTGCTGGCTGCAGTCTCCCATCCCCCGTCTGCCCTCATCCTGGCAGTTGTTCCCCTGAGTCCCAAGGGCTCTCCCTTGTCCCGTCCCCCAGGTCACAGCCAGGGCCATGAGCCCAGAAGGCAGGCAGGTGTCGTGGGCCTCCCCGGGGGGCAATGGAGGCTGGCACTCAGAGGGGCCTCCTGCAGGTGGGTGAAGGTGGAGGGAGGCTGCCCTGCCCCCAGCACTCTCACCTCTGTGGCTCATCTGTGCTGGTTTCCACTTAACAGAGAGGGAACAGAGACTCTGAGGGGGCTACCAGAGTTCTAGCAGCCATGTTCCATTTCCCCCTTCTGCTTGCACGGGACCCTTGGATACTTCACTCACCCTGGCAGCCCACCTGGTGGGGCCATCATCAGGGCCCAACTCTCCAGGGGGCTGCTCTCCTCTCATGCCACTCCCAGTCCATCTTTCCCACACACGTTCAAGGGCCACTTGGAGCCCCACACACTCCTGCCCTTGCCCTCCTCTGCCAGTGAGAAACCAAGACCACAGCAGCACCAGGACATGGCAGCAGCTCGGACACTCCTCCTGCTCCCGGCACAGGCAGGCTGTTCACCTGTGTCCTGCCTCACCCCCCATCAACCATGGCCCTTCTCCAGGACCCATCACAAACCCCCATGCCAAGTCTCTGAGATGCGTCAAGCTATGAGCCACACAAATATGTCCATGCAGGAGTCCACAGACATCTGTGTAAGGTGAAAGGAACACAAGTGTGCACTAGTGTGTCTGTATGTAAACTTCCTCTCCTATCAACATCATTGCTTCAAAGCACTCACACTTGACTTCAACTTCTTAGCAGAAACATTACTGCCCCCAGCCACCCTGCTCAAACCTGAAAACACCGGGACCCTACTCCACTGCTCCAGGTCCTAGAAACACCCTCAAGTCCCTTGGTGACTGAGAATGCCCCTTCCAAGTGTCCATGGAGGAGAGAGAATTTATTAAAGTCATACCCTGGCAACAGCCACAAGAACAGCTCAGCACTGCCTCCGGGGTGGTCCTGAGTCAGATCTGCCCAGGGTGTCCCAGAGACCACTCTCACTTCCTGCCCTCCTGCTCCCTTCCCCTGTCCCTTTCTCCCTGTTCCAGGCTCAGAAAGATGCTCTCATCCCACCCAACACAGGAGTCAGCAAGATCATGGTCTCTTAGTGAGTCTGTAGTATTTTAAACATCAAAATTAGAGTTGACCTCTGAACAAAACAAAGGTTACAGGCCTCTGTAACAAAGGTTACTGACCCTCTGAACAAAACAAAGGTTACAGGCCTCTGTAACAAAGGTTACTGACCCTCTGAACAGTCTAGAAAAATCCATGTCTAACTTTTCCAGTCAGCTGTCTGTACCCAACCAGTCAATCCTACAGGAAATCAACCCTTAATATTCACTGGACAGACTGAAGCTGAAGCTCCAATACTTAGGCCGCCTGAGGCAAAGAGCCGACTCATTGGGAAAGACCCTGATGCTGGGAAAGATTGAAGGCAGGAGGAGAAGGGGATGACAGAGAATGCAATGGTTGGATGGCATCACCGACTCAGTAAACATGAGCTTGAGCAAACTCCACGAGACAGTGGAGGACAGGGAAGCCTGGGATGCTGCAATCCATGGGGTCACAAAGAGTCAGACATGACTGAGCAACTGAACAACAATTTATAATCAGCCCTCTATACCCACAATTTCCCTATATCCGCAATTTGGGATCCGAGGATTCAAGCAAAACGGCTTGTGCAGCGCTGCAGCATCTACAGCTACAAAGGTCCAGGTAAGTGAGCCCATGTTGTGCAAGAGTCCCACTGGATTTTCCAGCTTCTTATGGCCTGAAACAGCCATGAGCAAAAACAGAGATGCCTCCCATACAGGGGTGTGATCCTCAACAGAAAAGTGAGTTGGAGCTACTGTATTTGGGAAGAACAAGATTTTGCTAAAGGACCTAGTCAGAAAGCTCCTCAGCCTACTTAACTAGGGTTCTTCTTACAACCTCCTCAAAAACTCATTTCACGAAGTGAAACAGAGCTGTGTCCATGGTCTCTGCAAATTCCAAGACTGTTACAAAAATCACTGCTTCTGCTGGGAGTGTCGTGATGGTGCACAGGATCCCCACCAGATACAAGGTTTCCTGGGACACTTCGGAGCCTGTGGGGCCCAGGCCGCTGGGAGGGAACATCACGCCTGCATGTTTACTCACGTCCTCGGACTCGAACACATGGCAGATCATCTTATACTGCTTCTTCCCCTCCTGGGCCCCAGGGGTGGTCTCAATACAGTCCTGGGAGGCAGAGCGCGGCATGCGGCGTCTGGCCATCAGCACCACAATGTTCCCGATGTCTGCGATGTAGGAGATGGTGCGCAGGGCATGGTCCATCATGGTCTCCTGCCGGGAGAAGGGGAGAGGGCTTGAGTTATGGGGAACGAGCCCTAGAAGCACCCAAGGTTGGGGGTCCCATCATGATCTCCTGACAAGAGAAGGAAGGAGGGCCTGGGTTACAGGGATTGAGCCCTAGAAACACCCGAGTTAGGGGTTCTCAGCCTCCACACTCCTGACATTTGGGGCTGGACCATCCTATATTTTGGGGCGTCCTGGGCCTTGTCAGGTGTTCAGTCACATCCCTGCCCACTCCACTAGACACCAGTGGCATCTCTGACCTTTGGGGCTGGACCATCCTGTATTGTGGGGTGTCCTGGGCACTGTAGGACAATCAGAAACATCCCTGCCACCGCACCACCAGACACCAGTGGCATCTCCTCATCCCAAGCTGTGATGACCACCAAGATCTCCATCTGAAGCCACTGGTCCCTAAGGGAGAGAGTCTCCCTGGTGGAGAACCACTGACCCCATGGACAGAGCACTTTAGGGTGGTGATTCTTCACAGTCAAGGTGATCTGCCTTCACCTTAGCCTCATAGCTTCCAAAATGATGCTCATGCGGGCGAGATGTGGGTGGGAGTCCTATTCGGGGGAAGAGCAGCAGCTGAGGCCTGTCCCCACACAATCAGAGGCTGTCTCTGTCTGTTGAAGGGTCCTCTCCTTGAGAGGCGGGTGCCCAGCCTAGACTTCCCGCTGAGCTGAGAAGGAAGGCTTCAGGGCCAGTGTTGTCCAGGGACAGTCCCTTCCATGGAGCTGAGCAGCCCAGGCCAGGCGGGGACCCCGAGGCAGCCCGCCTGACACTGCTGGACACGCCTCTGCAGCCCTTCAACTCTCCTCAGGGCCCTGGAGGGTCCATTGCTCTTGATGGCCTTTGCCACCTGGCAAGAATCTCCATGTCTCAGAAAGGCTGCACACAGAAGCCCTGAGAATCTAACCAGCTGGTCTTTTATGCCTTTGTTCTCTTTCCATAAAAGAAAACAGGGTCCTTCTGTAGCCTCCATGGCCTCTGACTTCCTCATAGAAGGCACTTTACATACCTGCTCCCCGGCGCCACTGTGATTTCTGGTCAAGGCTGTAGGGTGTAGGTTAAAACCATAGGAGCCCCCTTCCAGGAAGGGACGCTGCAAGGGTACAGGTGGGGGTGGTTCTCGGCATATCTTGATTTCTGGCCACTTTCAGAAACATCTGAATCAACCCCCAGGTGTCATAAATGGGCACCCCCCAACTCTGAGTGCATGTCAGCAGCCACCAGAGGGTCCTGCCCGGTCCCTGGGGCAGGAGTGTGACCACGGGTGTCCCAGTCAGCCCTCTGCAGAGTGTGTGGGCAGAGAACAGTGTGGGGTGAACTGGAGGACAGAAGTGACAAAGCCCATGCCCTCCAGACAGAGCCCCTCGCCCATGGGAGAAGAAGATGCCAGGAGGCCCACAGTGGCTGTGATGTGGCCAGAACACTAGAAGAGAACTTGAGGACCGACATGGAGAAAATGGGGCCTCGGGAAGAGCACAATGGGACCAACATCCAGCAAAGACAGACACTCAGAACCACGATATGGGCCTGCCCCTTACCCAGGAGGTGGGCCTGACCAACAGTGGTCTGGGCAGTGGCTGCACAGAGCATGGCCACGATGCTGTGGCCACTGGGATGGGGAGCCCATGTGTATTAAGGCCTGACCTTGAGCGAGAAGGCAAAGGAAATCACGACTTCTGGCCAGTCCACTCTCGGGAGCTGACGCCCTGTCCCAGAGCCCCGTTCAGACACCAAAGACCCAGCAGGAGGGAAGACAGGAGGGATGAAAGGGAGTTCTGAGCCTCCCCATCTGTCCTTCATAGGACCCCACACCAAGCTCTCCTCTGAGAGTCAATGGGGCTCCGAGATGCTCGGAAACGTGTCCAACCCTCAAGTTCTCAGGGAAGGGCCCCGTTCCCAGTCCCCGGGGCTGCAGTCCCCCGCAGCAGCATCAGCGAGAGGAGGTGGTGCAAAGATGGGCTGACGCGGCAGGACTGACACCGTCTGCAGAAAGGCCTGCCCACAGCTGGCCCTTGGCTCATCTAGAAACCTGGACTTCAGGAGGGTACCCCACCCAACGTGGTAGGAGAGGCTCACCACGCCTGAGGCATCTGGTCCAGTGAACTCCAGCCTGAGCCCCACTGCTGTCGGGAGTCTGAGACTTTGGTGGGTGGCAGGCAGGACAGGTGGCCATGTGACCAGCCCCCATTGAGGACCCTGGGAGCTGATGCTCTCTAGCTTCCTGACAACCCACACTTGACTCCTGCGGTCAGAGCTTGTGGCCATAAAGTTCGGCTCATCCTGAGTGACCCCACTGAGAAGGACTCAGGGTTCCCCTGGGCTCAGCCCCAGGCATCCTCCTCTTTGCTGGCTCTGCTCTGTGTCCTGGTGCTCAGTGAACCTCAGGCTTGAGTGTAACCATATGCCGAATCCTGGGAGGCCTCTTATCAACTTATGGACCCTGTGGTGGTCTTGAGGGCCCTGACAGGTGGGTGGATGAGGGATGGGGCCAGAAGGAGGAGCTAGCCCAGCCCATTTGCCCACGAAACATCAGGAAACAAAGTCCAAAGCAGTGAAGTGTCCTACACCTGACCCACTCAGGTAGCTCCCTGTTGTTGTTTAGTTGCTAAGTCATGTCTGACTCTTTGCAACCCCATGGACTGCAGCATGCCAGGTTCCTCTGTCCTTCACCATCTCCAGAGTTTGCTCAAACTCATGTCCATTGAGTCATGATGCTATCTAAACATCTCATCCTCTGTTGTCCCCTTCTTCTCCTGCCCTCAATCTTTCTCAGCATCAGGGGCTTTTCCAATGAGTCAGCTCTTCACACCAGGTGGCCAAAGGACTGGAGCTTCAGCTTCGGTTTCAGTCCTTCCAATGAATATTCAGGGTTAATTACCTTAAGTATTGACTGGTTTGATCTCCTTGCAGTCCAACAGACGGACTCTCAAGAGTCTTCTCCAGCACCACAATAAGACACTTGCTCCTTGGAAGGAAAGCTATGACAAATCTAGCTGCTGCTAAGTCTCTTCAGTTGTGTCTGACTCTTTGTGACCCCATGGACTGTACCTCGCCAGGCCCCTCAGTCCATGGGTTTCTCCAGGCAAGAACACTGGAGTGGGTTACCACGCCCTCCTTCAATAGATCTTTCTGACCCAGAAATCGAACCCGAGTCTCTTATGTCTTCTGCATTGGCAGGCAGGTTCTTTACTACTAGGGCCACCTGGGAAGCCCATGACAAACCTGGACAGTGTATTAAAAAGCAGAGATATCACTTTGCTGACAAAGATTCATCTAGTCAAAGGTATGATTTTTCCAGTAGTCATGTAAGGATGTGAGAGTTGGACATTAAAGAAGACTGAGCACCAAAGAATTGATGCTTTCTAATTGAGTTCTCGCCAACTCGCTCCCTGAGTTCTCGCCAGGTGGAAGGCCCCTTGAGGGAACCTGGACTCAAAGATCAGAGGGACAAGGCCCAGGTCTGGCCACCCGGGGACAGACCCATGAGGAGGAAGGGCCTCCACGATCAATCGGCAAGAGCCACATCAGGGTATCACTCCTGCTCCAAGACGCACATGCTGCTGCGGTTTCTGTCCCCAGACATCCATCATGTTGTCCCACCCACTGGGCCTTGAGAAGTTAAACTTAAACCAGCTCATCCGCTGTGTAAGAGCCATCCTACACCCCTCTAAGCTTCCCAGCACGGACATGGTCCACGCTAGGAGAGAACAAGGGAGGCAGCACACTGAGGGTGTCAGGAGCTGTGATCCACACTGTGGACTGAGGCTGTGTGCAGAATCGGGAGCCAGTGAGCAGGACCCTATGGAGCTGGTCTCTAATACGAGGCACATGTATAAACTCCTGGCTTTTAAAGAGTATTTTCCAGCTCAGTTCATTTCCAGGGCCCAGGATCAATGGCCTCTCAGCATCGACAGACTCAGCCAGCACCTAGGTCTTGTTTCTGTATGTCACTCCCCAGGGACATGAACCAAGGTTCCTTGGAGAGTGGCCGGTTCCAGGCCTGAAGTGGGAGCAAAAGGAGGCCTGAGAACATCTCAGTGCCTCAGGAATGCCATCCAAGACAGAGGTCAGGGCTCCAGGATGGCGCAGGCAAGCACCCAAGAGAACAATAATGGTAGGGTTATGTGAGGTGAAAGTGTTAGACACTAAGTTGTGTCCGACACTATGTGAACCCCATGGACTATAGCCCCTAGGCTCCTCTGTCCATGGGATTATCCAGACAAGAATACGGGAGAGAGTTGCCATTTCCTTCTCCATGGGATCTTCCCAACCCAGGGATAGAAGCTGGGTCTCCCACATTGCAGGCAGATTCTTTATCATCAGAGGCACCAGGGAAGCCCATGGGGGAGGGCGATTATAACACAAGTTTAAGAAAAGCTCAGAAGTCCACAGTGAGAAGGAAGAAAAGAGGGGAAAAGAAAAAGGAAGCTCTTATACACAGAGCACACTAGATAGCAAAACTCAGAACAGAGTGAGAAAATAACTAGTTTGTGTTTCCGACATTGTAACCGAGTCCGACAAGGTCGTCACTGGATCTGACACCACTGGCCAGAGGGAGCTGGGGAACTGGCTGCCCACACACCTGGTGTCACCACCCGGACCACTTGCCAAGGGCAAGAAGCAGGGGGCCGTCACCCTGGCATCTGGCCGGCCTTTCCCGCTCGTTCCCAGAGTGAGCCGGGCCCTCCACGTCTGTCCACAGCTGCCACTCTCTCTCCCTCCTTCCCTTAGGCTCTGCAAAGCTCATCCACCCGTGGCCCAGCTCCCCCAGCTCCTGGCCCCCTCCATCTGGCTTTCCTGTTCCCACAACAGCAGGCTCATGCAAAGACCCAGGCACAGGAAGACGAGCAGAATTGAGTCAGACACGAGCTGGGCACACGGTTCACAGGCAGGAGATCTCAGGACCCTCCTCGCTGGAGCACCGCCACGCTGGGGACCAAGGGTGGCCCGGGTCTCCGCCCTCCAGCTCCATCTCCCAGCCTGGTGCAGAGTCCTCGAGAGGGCCGTTGGGAACCCCGAGGGTGAGCACAGTACTCCTGCTCCCCCACCCCCGGCTCCCCTTCATCATGTCTCTATTTCATGCCCGCTGCTGCTACGCCTGATCACCAGCCTCACCCGCCTGCCCGAGGCTGCTGCCCACCCCGCAGAGCTCACTCTATATTCCATGGCAGGGGCTGGGGGACTGTCCCGGGGACGTGGTCTCAGCCCCGCAGAGGGGGTCTGCAGCTCAACCTGGCTCTCCTGGGAGTTCCTGAGCACGATTTTAAAGCCCCCCATCTCCCCAGGCTCACCTGTGTATCTGCATTTAACACCTTGATCCTCTGGGTGGAGATGAAGAGATCCACTTCCGTCAGTGTCTGGGCATCTCCCTCAGAATTCTAAGAAAGGATGGTGGAGACTGTTATAAACCTTAGAAAAAAAACTAACTCAGACAAAGGCCTGACAATCTCATGCAGGACCCCGAGCGCCCCTAGAGGGAGAAGCTCATCGGCAGAAGCAGCCATGGGAGTCTAAACGCAGGCTTCCGAGCCCATCTCCGCTAAGTGAGCTCTTGGGGCGCTTTGCACAGGATGGCGGGGGGACTGCTTCCAGGAGGCTGAACAGGAGGGGGCCGGACGCCGGAGAGCTTGTGTTGCAGCATCCAGAGCACAACCCCCCACTCCAGGAGAAGCGAGCCTGCCTGCCCAACCTCTGGAACACAGCAGAAACACCAAGTCTGGTACCAGGGCTACATTTCTTGGATTCTGGATTACAAGTATCGCCAGGAAAGGGGGGGGGGGGGGCGGGTTTTCCACACTGGTGGATCAGCATATCTGCATTTTCTTCTGGTTTAAAGGCACAGTTATGTCAATGACTGTGTCAACTTCCCCGCCCTCCCCCCGCCATCTTCCAAAAACCGTAAGGGGGCAAGATCTCTACTGGACTGGGCGCTGCCCTCACCGGACACTGGAGAAGCCGCCCCACAAATGCCCGTCCTCTCCTGGGTATTCCCATTGTATGGCCGCTAGTGATGTGTAAAGGAATGTTCTGAAAGCTGAGTGCATGCTCAGGGGTTGGCCGAACCAAGACAGCCGGTAACTGGGGATTCTTAACTACTCCTGTGCATGGCGATTGCACTGGCAAGCCCCTGGGGTAGGGACTCTCTGCCAGGGACCCTGCTTCCTCACGGGGACCTTCCCATCATTGTTGGCCTGGCCAGCTGCAGAAAGACCAGTGTAGGGGCCCTTGGCAATGACCCTGAGCATCTTCCTGGCTGAGAGAAAGAACAATCCTTCATGGAGGTCATCGCTGGCCTTGGCTGACCACTGAGGTCTGCTGTGCCTATGCCCAACCCCTCTGGGTTCTCTGGACCCAAAGAGAAGGCTGGGGTCCACACTGACCATGCTACTCCAGCTGCCCGGGGCTGGGGGTGGGCATCTCCTCTGGGGGAGCACATCCCACTGCAGGTCTTCAAGGCCAGACCTGCTCTGCTGTGCCCAGGGAGCACCCAGCACAAAGGTGGCTGCAGCAGAGGGGTGTGTGTGAGGTCCTGCCTTTCCTGCAGCTGAAGGAACCCAAGGAGGGGCCACTGGGCAGACAGCAGGCATCATGGGGCGGGAGGGACAATGTCTCACTGCAGTGGGAGGAAGCCCATGGCAGGGTCCTTGGCCATGTCACCAGAATGTGATGTCCAGGCGGGCACAGAGACTCTCCTGATACCCAAGCAGAGCCAGTGCCCAGCCAGCCCCTTGGACACCGAGCATGGGACACTTCCTGAAGTGGGAGGATGGTTAGAACACACCCAGCATTTACTAACTGACCAGACTGCTGAACAAAGAACTGAAGGTCGACCCGAGATTTTTAAAAGCCTGCCCACGCTCCAGAAACTTTCTCCATAGAGAAAGGGTCCCCTGGGCAGACAGTGCTTCTCTTCATCCCGATTCAGTAAATTAAACTTAATGAGTCTTTAAATATCAGGGTGATTTAATTAACTCTGTACAGGGGGCCTAGGCACTGAACGCATCACACGGTCACATCAGAGCCACACTTTACAATGTCTACACAAACCGGCCACATCACACATGGCAGTGACCATGCTCTAGCTCACAGAGACTCGAAAAAGGAAAATGAAAAAGGGCAACAATTAAACGCTTCTGTGAGTGGGTGGTTTTTCATTCAAACGTCTAGCACTGACCTACCAAGAGAATAGAAAATGGGTTTGCCACATCATTTCTGCTCCTAGGGCCCTCCCCGCCCCCTCCCAGTGCACAGGACAAGCCATAGACACACACGCAAACCCCACATCCTACACACCGCTTTCTTCTTGATTTTGGCAGCCTTTTGCATCCTCTGAGCAGCATGAAAGAGAGAGAAAAACAGGTGGGCGCAAAGTGAAGGGAAGCTGGGTTGCTCTGTCCCCTCCTGACCAGCACAGGGGGCTCACGTCTGGAGCCCCTTTCCCTCAGTTGAAGAGCATGACCAGGATGGGGGGTGAGCTGCAGGGGCACAGACGTCCACAGACCCCCGACTGCCCAGAGGGGCACGTCCTCAGAGCACCCCTCCTCTCTCCTGACCCTGTTATCTTTGTTGACGAGATCCTGCCCTCCTGCCCCCGAGCCTGGCCACACCCACACTTCAAACCCAGGTGATCCAGTCAACGGCCACCCAGAGCTGCAGGTACATCAGAGCTTTTCTTGAGGTCATAAATTTAAATAAAACATACGATTTTGTTTGTTTGTTCCCCTTTCTGCAAGGACTCTGGCACTATAGATACAGACTCAAAAAGGAACTAGAGGCTCCACACACACGTGACTGGAACACTTCGGAACAATCACATTTTACAAATCGCATGTCCAGGGGGCCCAGTGGCAGGTCCTCATTAAGGAGCCTCTGTGCCCCCAGCCCCCATCTCCCTCAGCCCCACCAGGCACCTCAGATGCTCCCGCTCTTGCACCCAGGGCTGGCGGACGGGTCACAGCTGGATAGAGGCCCGTGTCGCCTGCCCCCTCCAGTGCTCCCTGCAGGGAAGCCAGCTGTCCCGGGCCTCCCATACCTTGACCCGGCTGACAGCCTCCTGGGCCTGCATCATTCTGATGTTTTTGGATGGGTTCCGCTCCGAAAGCAGCTGCGTGGAGCCCAGGTAGTTGGCTGCAAAGATGATCCCATCGATGAGGTCTTCTGGCTCACAGGGCCCTGGAACTGAGTGGGGACAGCTGTCAACTTCTGAGAGGACGCAGGGGCAAGGCAGCAGGGCCAGGGGCCTTTGAGGGGGCAGGAGTCCTGCCCCCATCACAGGGAACTGAGGGGGGACAGTTGTCAGCTTCTAAGATCACACAGGAGCAAGGCAGCAGGGCCAGGGGCCTCCAGGGGGTGAGAGGGTGGGAGTCCTGCCCCCATCACCCCACAGCGCACAGAGCAAGTAACTACATCCCAGCCAGGAAACCCTGCACGCCCCAGGAGGACAACGCCAGGCCAGACAGCTGTACCTCAGACACTCAGGCCTCCAAGGGGATAGTGGTGTGCTACAACCCCAGGGAGCCCTTTCCCAAACATCTCCTGATCAGCCCCAGAGCCCTGGGACTCCAGACGGCCCACCAGGTTTCAGTGACGGGAATGCCCACCAGGCTCCAGTTGTATGCCCTAGGGCTCTCGCAAGCCTGCAGCCCCTCACAAGCCGGTCTGGCTCCTCCTCCTCCAAGTGCCCCAGTCCAGGCTGGGTGACATGGTCTCTGTTCCACCGGCTGCCTCAAGACCAGAGCTATCAACAGCAAGATCTGGAATATTCCATCTCTGAGCTGTTTAATGTGGGAACCGGTGGCCTCACCTAGCTTTTGAGAACTTGACCATGTTGGCTAGTGTGACAGAAGAACTGAATTTTAAAATCTATATGCAATCCTAAGTAACTGACATGTCAACAGCCACAGGAAGCTGTGGCTTGCATCCTGGACAGGCCACTCCTGGAGGGGTTCTGCCAGTGTCTCCATCCCAGATACCCGGGGGCTGTGGACGGAGTGGGGGAGCACTGAGCAGGTTGTCACCCGAGACGAAGGTGCCACTTCACTGACCCGACCTCAGGCCGACACTGGACTCAGGGCAGGTCTCCACACTCACTCTCTGCAACGTTTGCTCTCTTTAAACCTCAGGAGAAGGGCCTGCATGCGTGTCTGGGATGCCTGGAGGAAACCTGTAAGCTTCACTCTCACTCCAACAAACCAGCTCCATGGGCTTGAGATCAAAGCTTCAAAACTGGTCACAGTGAGTGCCCACTGGCCTGAGGACCCATAACTAGGCTCACCCAGCAGACACACACACTGGGAAACCACGGATGAAAAAGGGACGACTGTCTCTTCACACCAGAGCAGCATCTCCTGCAATAAGGCTGATTCTACGATGCACTTCAGAACAAGGTGAGGGTTCTGAAGTCTAAGAGGAACTTAATGTTAATAGGGGGTTTTCTGGGTGGCGCTAGAGGTAAAGAACCTCCCTGCCAATGCAGGAGGTACCAGAGATGTGGGTTCGATCCCTGGTTCAGGAAGATCCCCTAGAGGAGGGCATGGCAACCCATTCCAATATTCTTGCCTGGAGCATCCCATGGACAGAAGAACCTGGCGGGCTACAGTCCATGGGTCGCAAAGAGTTGGACATGACTGAAGCAACTGTATGCAACTGTATGCAACATTAGCATGCATACATGCAATGCTATTAGGTCCTGACTCAGGAATGCCCCAGGTCAGTTTCCGTCCTGATGGCATAGAACTGGGGGCCCCGGCATCATGACACACCAGGGACCCCCTTTCTCCCACTGACCCTGACATCCTCCCCTCAACAGCCCCCAGAAGATGCACCTAGGGGCCCCCGTGGCTTCCTCCAGGAAGCTCTGATTGCCTTTGTGGAAGCCTCAACCAGACCCTCTGAGAGTGGCTCCACAACCGGGGGTCAAATCAGGCTGCTTGTTCCATCTCAGGTGCCTTGGGCTCTGCTCTGAAGTTGAACAACCTTCTCCCAGCTGGGCAGGACTGGGGGGTTCCAGGGGAAGGGTGATGGGAGGGGGAGGGGTGGTGGAAGGGTGTGATGGCAGAGGGATGGGGAGATGGGGGAGGGGTGATGGGAGAGGGAGGGGTGATGGGAGGGGAAAGCACTGGGAGAGGACCCCTCCTTGTCCATCCATCAGGCACTATGGTCCTTGCTCTGCAGATGAACAACCTTCTCCCAGCTGGGCAGGGCTAGGGGCTCCAGGGGAGGGGTAATGGGAGGGGGGAGGCACAGGGGGGTGGGGAGGACTCTTCCCTGTCCATCCATCAGCCACCTGGTCCATACACAGGCACATCAGGCTTGTCACGACCCAGGCATAGGCAGAAGTCACTTCCAACAGAGGGAACAGGGCATCCAGCTCAGGCATTAATAGTAGCCTCTGCCCGGACCCTCAGTGCTCCTGACTGGGGCACTTCCGTTTTTACCACCTCATGCCTCCTGTGCCCCAGTGAGCATGGTCCCCAGGGTCCATCTTATGAGTGAGTGAAGTGAAAGTCACTCAGTTTTATCCGACTCTTTGTGACCCCATGAACTATACAGTCCATGGAATTCTCTAGGCCAGAATATTGGAGTGGATAGCCGTTCCTTTCTCCAGGGGATCTTCCCAACCCAGGGATCGAACCCAGGTCTCCTGTATTGCAGGCAGATTCTTTACCACCTGAGCCACAAGGGAAGCCCAAGAATACTGGAATAGGTAGCCTATCACTCCTTCTCCAGCGGGTCTTGCTGACACAGGAATCGAACCGGGGTCTCCTGCATTGCAGGCGGATTCTTTACCAACTGAGCTATCAGGGAAGCTGGTGACCCCTCCCAAGTCACTCACACTCCCTGCAGTGACCATTGAAAAGTGAAAGTGAAAGTTGCTCAGTCGTGTCGGACTCTTTGCGACCCCATGGACTATACAGTCCATGGAATTCTCCAAGCCAGAATATTGGAGTGTGTAGCCTTTCCCTTCTCTGGGGGGTCTTCCCAACCCAGGGATCGAACCCAGGTCTCCCACATTGCAGGCAGATTCTTTACCAACTGAGCTATCAGGGAAGCCCATGCTGACTAGTAGATGGCGTCACTCTGTTCTCAGGGGAAGTCCAGGTGGTCCCAGGAGCCCTGGGGTCATGCTTGCCCAACACCCTCAGAGAGTGCTCAGGGTCTGGTCCTCAGTAAGTGTGGGGTGGGTGGGGGGACTACATGATACTCTGTGCCCCACCATCTCTGGGGATGGAGATAGACCTGAAGTCTCTGTCTTTAATGCTCCACTTGCCAGTTCCCCAGGGTGGTCAGCTCCCGGACCTTTTCTGTCTCACCCCACACCCCAGAGTAGCCTTACTAAAGGCTTGCCCCATCTGGGTGCCCACCAGATCTGGGGTCCATCAGGGGGCACAGACTTCTGATGTGAAGGCACCCCATACCAGGCTGCAGGGTCCACCAGCCACACCCATGGACACCTGCTCCCCAGGAAAAGGCCAGTGAAGGACTAGGGCCTTTGTTACAAGGCCAGCAGACGTCCCCTTCCATGGGGGGTGGCGGGCGGTCATGTCACTCCTGCCTTGGTCTTTCTTCAAATAGGAAACACTACACACAACAGTGCTTCCTACACCTGCCCGCCATTCAGACACCCACTCAGCCCTACACGCATTAGGAAGCACCAAGGAGTGGCCAGTAGAAGGGGCAGTATTTCAACTTCACAGACACAGCTCTCAACTCCAATCACCAAACACAGGAGCAAGGATTAACCAGCTTCATTCTAAGGCTGAAGCAGCTGGCCCTGTGTGTTTGAGTATAAACTGTCATTTTGTTCAACTCCTGAACGAACCCACAGCTGAGCCCACTAGAGGGAGACAGAACAACACAGGACCAGAAAGAATCTGTGTCCCCAGAGGGAATTTCTCCACTAACTCCCTTTGCATGACGCACACGTACACGTACACACGTGTATCAGAATGCTGCTGCTCAGCCTGGATATGAGAACAGGTGCCCGTGTGCTCCCTGCTGTAGGGAGCCTTCGTGTGAAACACCCGCTGGGGACCCCAGTAGCTTCTCTGAACAGGGAAGGGGTGGGAGGTGCCCAGAGCCATGTCTTGGAGCACCCGGCCATGTTACCTTGGAGGGATTATCCTAAAGGGAGGGGGTGGACAAGGCTTCCAGGGGCATGGCCCCAAGTAGTCTCATTCAGCTGTGCCTGCTGCCCCCAGAGGTCGTGGAGGGGGTGGCTGGGGAGGCCAGAGCACAGCCTCAGATGGGAAAGGGGGTGTGAGTACAGAAAGCCGCCAAGTGCAGCCCCCAGCCCAACACACTAGATCCCCTGCTCCATCAAGCCCCCATCAAACCCGTGAAGCAGACTTCAGTGTTCTAGTTTTACAAAGAAGGACAGTCCACGTGGAGTCAAATATTTTGCCCAAGATCACTGTCACTGATCCGGGCACAAAGCATTTCTAAGCCCCTGTCCACAAAGCCCTATGCTGTGACAGGAGACACGGAGCCGGCTCCACAGGCTGACAGTCACACAGTCACAGGCAGGTGCATCAGGATGGTCCAGAGGGTCTGAGACAGCTGTCCTCTGAGCCAGGTTCTGACGCGGGGGTGGGAATCAACAAGCCACAGAGGGAGAGGAGAGAGCTCCTCAGGTTGAGGCAGGAGCAGGTGCAAAGGCCCTGAGGTGGCACAGAGATGTGCAAATTGCTGGAGCAGGGGGTGGGCCAATGGTTAGGACAAGCGGAGGTTGTAGAGCAAGGACCAGCCAGATGTGAGAACTCTGGGGGCACGCTCAGGACTGTCACTACAGGGTATCATTCAGGAAACCTTTGCAGAGTAACTAAGGCAGCAGATAGGCAAACAGCAGAGGGGAAGGAGGGAGAAGAGCTGGGAGGTTACTGCAGGAGTCCTAGCAAGTAAATGATGATAATGATGGTGATGATTATAGTGGTGATGGTGGTGCTGGTAGAATTAAGATGATGGTGGTGGTGGGGTGGTGACGATGATGATGGTGTGGAATAGGACAAATGGACAGCAACAGACTGATTCACCCAGGAGGTTCAATCAGCAAGACCTGGAAGGGGCCTGGAGGAGGAAGGCTGGAAAGCTGGCTATAGACAAGGCTGGATGAATGGAGCTGCTATTAGTCCACTGAGGAGAGAGCCCTGGGAGAGGGCAGCAGGGCTTCTGAGGAAATTTAGTGGCAGGAGTCCAGAGGCCTCCGAAAGAAACTCAGGAGTCCTGGGGAAGTGCATGTGAAGTGCTGGGGAAGTGCCAAGTAAAGCTGCAGGCATGCTCTGTCCAGAAGTCCTTCTCTATCTCAAGTAACACACACTTGATCACCAGGACAAACCCACAAGGCTGTTCATTGCTTTGCCAACCATAAATCCAAAATTGAATAACCATCAATCCATTAATCCAGGGGTGCTGATTAATACCCCATCATACAGCCACATCACTGACCCTGTGTTGCCACCTGAATAAGCAGGTGGAGCTACAATTGCTGTCTCTGCCAAGAAATGAAATCTACAAAGAAGTGAGGGAAGAAGTGCAGATCCAGGTGGCCAGTGCAACATCTAATTTAAGGAAAAGGTCTAAAATCAACTACACTTCAATAAAATATTATTTAAAGTTCTATATATAGACTTACTGGGCTTCCCCGGTGATGCTAGTAGTAAAGAACCTGCCTGCCGACGCAGGAGACATAAGAGATGTGGGTTCAATCCCTGGGTCGAGATGATCCTCTGGAGGAGGGCATGAGAACCCACTCCAGTATTCTTGCCTGGAGAATCCCATGGACAGAAGAGTCTGGCAGGCTATAGTTCATCGGGTCGCAAAGATTCAGACATGTTTCAAGTGACTTAGCACATAGACTTACATACACCCTGAAAATTTCTGGCAAGATTCATAAGAAATTTGACAGTGGCTTCCAGCACAGAGAGGGATTAGGGGTCTGGGCCATACAGATAGAAACAGGGAAGGCACAAAGGGATTTCCGGGGTAGAAATAATTTTGCATTCTTATGACACTTGGCATGGTCCAAGCGCTATTCAGAAAAAGCTTGACAAACCTCTACTAGTAAATAAATGCCCCAGTTTTAAAACATGTCCAAGCCCCATTCACACTGACCAAACTGAGTCCTGGAGACAAGATCTAACATGGTTTTGTCTGTTTCTAACAAGGACAAGTCTTTTGGGGATGCTCTGATCCCTCCTGACTCCCATCTTTCAGCCAACAGCATCCTAGACCAACGGGGCCCCCGTGTCCACCCAGGCCTGCTCTGGGCTCGGCAGTATTGCCCTGTCAAAGGCTAATGGGGAGGTGAGCGCTGCCTTTGGCTTAGGAGTCTTATCTGGAAAGGTTCACCCCAATTACTTATTTTAAGAGCAAATCAAGGCTCAGATCTGAAGTGCCCATTCTATGAAAACACCCAAATGGCTTCATCACCACCGTTAGGACCCCTCAGGTAAGGAATTTGAGGACCTCAGTTTCCCAGGGTTTTTAGTTCTTTATTTAAAAAGAAAACCAGGATACCAAAGGTTTAAGTTATTTATTTCTGACTATCAATTAACCTTGCTCCCATAAACATTCATAAAAATCAATTACCAGCTTATTGAAAGAATTAATAAAATTGACACCATTGATTGTAACCCTCTAGCAAGAGCAGGAATAGGCCTCCAGGCAAAGAGAAAGATCGTATTTTTAAGAGGTTCTTCATGTGGTTGGTCAGAGGGTATCCTAAAGGTGTTGCCAGGGGTTCCCTGATGCCCTTCAGACAAGAGCCAAGCAGGTATGTTCCCCACATCAAAACTGACACAGAAGAGATCAGCTGCAGGTTTTCATTGAATATTAAAATGCGGTCGTAACCTCCTCAAAAGAGACAGGAGAGGAGAAGGGAATGAAGAGTCTTTAAAAAAAAAAACCGCAGCTTGAATTTGGATGCAATTATATCCACCCTAATCAGAAGTGTTAGATCACAATTAGCTGCTTATAAAGACACATTTCAATCTATTAATTTAAACATCAGTGTCATGTGTGAGGCCATTACTGAAGGTGTAATTAAATGGGATGTTCTATGTATGTGAGTGCTAAGTTGCTCAGTTGTGTCCAACTCTTTGCAACCCTATGAACCCTAGCCCGCCAGGCTCTTCTGTCCAGGAGGTGTTCTAGGCAAGAACTCTGGAGCAGGTTGCCATGCCCTCTGCCAGAGGATCTTCCCAACCCAGGGATCGAATCCATGTTTCTTACATCTGCATTGACAGGTGGGTTCTCTACCACTAGTGCCACCTGGGAAGCCTGAGATGTTCTACTGTTTCCTAATCAGTTGGACCTCCCACAGATGACATGAGACCTCGCACCTTGCCTTATTACAGAACTGCTCCCCTGGAAGGGGTGCTTTATGCACAATCTTTGTAGGAGAAAACCGGAAGTCAAAGTCCCATTCACATTGACATAAAAATGCAACTGCCCCCTCAGAAAGAAAATTCAATCACTTACCAGCCACAAAACTGGGAAATGATGCCACCTTCTTTGTCTGTTAGGAAATATGAAAACACACACACACAACAGTTGTAAGCAGTTGGCCCATAAAATCTAAGCTGACACCATAATGTGACAAGTTTGACCCCGTGACCAGTGACCAGTCTCCCCAAGAAATCAGCTCCTTACAGCAAAGCAGTGTCTTTCGGGCTCTGCGATGTTTGAGTGGGGTGTATGTTAACAATTCACAATGGAAAACCTGGGGTACAAAAGGCCATCAGCTGAGACCTAGGGATCCCCAGACTAGCACATCACTGCTGAAAGGAAAACACCTAGTGGTTCTCCAACTGGTGGGCACGAGAATTCCCAGACACGTTTGTTTATCTTTTGGCCACACCACACAGCATGTGGGATCTCAGTTCCCTGATCAGGGCTCAAGCTTGTGCCCTCTGCAGTGGAAGGTCAGAGTCTTTACCACTGAAGGGAAGTCCCCACAGGCACATCTTTAAAAGCAAGATGAAAGAGGGACTTCCCTGGAGATCCAGGTTAGGACTCCCCACTGGCATCAATGACTCAGTGACCAAGAGTTTGAGCAAACTCTGGGATAGTAAAGGACAGGGAAGCCTGGCGTGCTGCAGTCCATAGGGTCGCAAAGAGTCAGACATGACTTAGTGACTGAACAATAACAACTTCCATTGCAGGGGGCACATGTTGATTCTTGGTTGGGGAACTAAGATCCCACATGCCGGGCGGAGAAGCCATAAATAAATACATACATAAAATTTTTTTTTAATAAAAGCAAGATGAAGGAGATCAGACACTACTGCATGAGTGACCACAGTTACTTCATCCAAGTTACAAAACCTCATCCAAACCATGCTTTCCAGATAAGGGAAAGAACTTGCTTGAGGCCTCCCTCATTCTAACAACCTTCCCATCAGGGCAGTGGGAGTTTACATGGGATTGTTTTTAAAATCCACATAGTTGGTTTAAAACAGTGCTTATGGCAATTTCTGTAGACATTTCTGGTTCTCACAACCTGAGGAGGAGGGTTACTACCAGCACCGAGTTTGGAGAGGCCGGGAATGCATCTAAACATCCTATGGTGCCAGGGATATCCCCCCACAACAAAGAAGGATCTGGCCCCAGATATCCATGGTGCTACTACCCTTGAGTAATCCTGCTTTAGAACATGATGGTCAGTGGGGTGGACTGAGCCTCCATCAAATTGGGGAGCACCAATGAGTCCCGTGCACCAGAAGCAACACAGGAGCGCATGGCGGTGGGGGCCTGAGTCAATAGAAAAGGGACTTCCCTTCCTTCCTCAGGGCCGCCCCCTCCTGCAGGGCCACCTGGCTTTGCTTGTCAGGACCCACTTCTCCTAGGCACTGGGTGGGACGAGAGCCCTGTCCCACCCACATGGAATGGTGAGCCCTTGGGGACAGGGCAGGCAGCTCCCATGTCAAGGCCCTGGGTCAGAACTCTCACCTCTGGGATGTTGTTATTGTCAACCGGTCCATTGAGATCAGAGCGCTGTTGCTTTCTTGGCTGCTCCAAACCATTGCAAACCTGGAAAATGGAAAGTTAAAGATACAGATGAGGTCTTCACATGTTAGAAAAAATTTTTAAATGACTTTAAAATTACTTTAAAATAAATAAAATAAAAAATTTTTAAAAGAAATCAAGATACAAAACTGGAGATATGATACAATTTTGTAAAATTTATGTGTACATAGTTATGTGTGGGCGCACACAGATATAATTTAACTTTTCTGTCAGTAACATGTAGACTTTCTTACACCTCAAAAGTTATGTGAATCATAGTTTCTAATTTTATTGTTTATTATTATTTTCAACTGTGGCAAAGCGCATATGACAGAAAATTTGTGACTGTAACCATCTAAGTGTCCCAGTTCAGGGGCAACTAAGTACTTTCACCTAAATGGGCAACATCACCATCCATCTCCAGAACTCTCATCATCTGAAAAAACTGAAACTCTGTCCCCATCAAACACTAACTTCCTATTCCTGCCTCCCCCGGCCCCAGGCACCCACCAGTTATCTCTATGAATGTACTCAAAGGAACTCATATACGTGGACTCATATAAAATTTGTATTTTTCATGACTGGTTTGCTTCACTGAGCATCATGTCCTCAAGGTTCATTCCTATTGAAGCAGGTGTCAGAATGTCCTTCCTTTTAAAAGCTGAATAATATTCCACCTTTTATAAAGACCACATTTTGTTCATCCATTCATCTCTCCATAGATAGCTGAATAGATTCCATCTTTTGATTATTGTGAATAATGCTGCTAAAAACATGGGTGTACAGCTACCTCTTAGCGTTCCTGCCTTCAGTTCTTTATGTGTGTGTGTGGGGCTTCCCAGGTGGTGCTAGTGGTAAAGACTCTGCCTGTCAATGCAGGAGACGTAGGAGATGCAGAGACGCAGGTTCAATCCCTGGGTTGGGAAGACCCCCTAGAGAAGGAAGTGGCAACCCCCTCCAGTATTCTTGCCTGGAGAATCCCATGGACAGAGGAGCCTGGCGGGCTACAGTCCATGGGGCTACAAAGAGTCGGACACGACTGAGCCTGAGCATTAAATGTGACAGATTAGGTACCAGCAGTAGGACTACAGAATCATACCGCAATTTTACTTCTAATCTTCGGAGGAACTACCATACTGTTTTCCACAGCAGCTAAACCATTTTATATTCCCAGCAAGTGTCCAAAGGTTAAAATTATGTTTCTAAAAAACTCTTAATTCTTAGTTCAATGCAAATTCTAAAATCCAAATTATTTAGTTAGAGCAAAATAATCTACTGCAAGAGGGGAAAAAATGCCCCACAGACACATCATAAGTCTTCTCTTAAAGAAGACACCCATCCAAAATTCTACTTAGTTCAATAAACAAAATTTAAAGTTGAGTTATATTTTCTCTATTTAACACCCTATGTTTACATATGTGCTAAGTCGCTTCAGTAGTGTCCGACTCTTTGTGACCCCATGGACTGTAGCCCACCAGGCTTCTCTGTCCATGGGATTCTTCAGGCAAGAATATTGGAGTGGGCTGCCATTTCCTCCTCCAGGGGATCTTCCCGACCCAGGGACCAAACCTGCATCTCCTGCATTGGCAGGTGGATTCTTTACCACTAGCACTAACTTTGGAAGCCCTCAGTGCCCCGTACCATCCAGAAAATCTCCCCAGATCCAAGAACTGAAACTGCTGTCCAAACCCCAAAGCATGCTCTCGTGAGCCAGCATCACAAGTCAAGTTCCAGAACTTTCTTGAAATAAATTATCAAGCATCACTTCCCTGGTGTCTTGGCAGTAAAGAATCTGCCTACCAATGCAGGGGACACAAGTTCAATTCCTGGTCTGGAAAGATCCCACATGCCATGGAGTAACTAAGGCCAGTGCACCACAACTACTCAGCCTGTGCTCCAGGGCCTGTGCTCCACAACAAGAGAAGTCACTGCCATAAGAAGCCCACACACTGCAGTCAGAGAGTAGTCTCTGCTAGCCACAACTAGAGAAAAGCTTGCACACAGCAACAAAGACCCAGCGCAGCCAAAAATAAATAAAGTATCAACCAGTAGCAATATGATCACAAGGCAGTAATAAGTTTTATTTACAAATAAATTTATACTATGAACATACACATACATTATACTTATATTTATTTATGAATAGCTATCTTTTTTTTTTTTTTAAGGAAGATGGCTGTTTAGGAAAGTGGGTTCTCACCAGACACCTAGCCTGCCTGCATCTTCATCCTGGACTTATAGCCTCAGCCTCCAGATCTGACAGAAATAAATGCATGTTGTTTCTAAGTCCCCTGGTTTATGATACTCTGATTTAGCAGCCTCAAAGGACTAAAAGATAACACTCTTTCCACAAATGTTACGGTTTGGTCTAGAACCTAATTTTTCTGGCAGGAAGAGGACCATCATGTGGGGTAATAGACTCTCATCGAGGTGTCAGATATATGGTGGGGAAAGAGTACCTCCAGGACTGCCACCCGCCTTGTATCGGGTGCCTCTGAGAAATGAAAGAGGTCTTCATTCTGGGGGATGCAGTTTGGGCTTGGCCAGGGAGCTCAGGCTGGCTGGACGTCAGTGCCTCACACCATCCCGGCTCCACCCCAACACCTTAGCATAGGGCCGCAGCATGTGGTGACCACAGGCGACACAAGATCTCAGGTCCATGTCTAAGAGCAACTTCTCCCCAAAGCTCCCACAGCCTGTACCCTTCCCTCTGGAGCAACATTTCCTTTAACTCCCTTGGACCTCTCATCACCATGGCAACCACATCTCATGAAAAACAGCCAGAGTTGTTTCCAGAGAGGCAGGGGGTGACTTCTGCTGCTTCTCCTTGGGAAAACCCATCTGGTGCTCCCGTCATCATCTCATGGCAGGGGTGTGGGGCTTGGCAGCAGGTGACACAGTGTCCGAAATGAGCATGGTCGGAGGCCCACGTGGATGTGGGGTCCTGGCATCTTAGAGGAAGATGCTATTCAATTCTTTGTGCCCTCCCCATGGCAGAGCAGCCAGGTGCACCTCAAAATAAAATGCCAGCCAGGGTTATCTCTGACTTTCACAGCCAACATGGACAGCTGGGCCATATCCCTCATTAAGTAACTCCAGTGGACATTCTTGGTGCCACCCACTGGAACCCCTACCAGCCATCGCTGGTGAGGAGGGGCAGGTGAACTGAAACATGCTAATGCAGCAGGACCCCCAAACCTGCCCTTCATGGAGCCCTGAGAGCAGAACACTATCTGGTGGCACAGGCTGGGCACAAAAACTCCAGGACCAGGGCCAGCTGTTCGGGGCAGAGACGACTTGCCTATAAGAAGAATGCACTCATTTGAATAAATGAATAAATACACCCAGGCTTCCCGGGTGGCTCAGTGGTAAAGAATCTGCCTGCCAGTGCAGGAGACATAAGAGACGAGAGTTCTATCCCTAGGTGGGGAATATCCCCTGGAGAAGGAAACGGCAACTCAATCCAGTATTCTTGCCTGGACAACCCCATGGACAGAGGAGCCTGGTGGGCTACAGTCCACGGGGTTGCTAAGAGTCGGACGTGACTGAGCACACATGCATGCAGACAAAAAACATCCTGGCTCCAGTTGGTGAAACTAAAGCTAGAGCTTTTTAAGCGTGTCAATTCTGATTGTGCCTGCTGGATTAAACTGAAGATCCGGTGAAATTACCCACGTGGCTTCGGATGGAATAATGGCAAACAAGCATATGCCTACTCACTCTCGAGTCATCCGGAACAAAAGCCAAGTGTTTCCAAACGTGGTCCTGGATGACATGGGGATGAGAGACGTGGAGGGGAGCTCAGACAGGGACAGAGAGCATCGACATAAGGCCAAGGAAGCCACTGCTTCCCACTGGACTGTCCCATTTCCCCCCAGACAGGACTCAGTGTCAGAGAAACCCCAGTGCTGCACTCAGCAAAGGGAGAGCCTTCTCCAGGAATCCTTTCTTGTTTTCAAAGGCATCGGTCAACTGACTCATCAGTCATTCCATCCAAGATGTGCCCTCCTCCGTCCTGCTCAGGGGAGGTGGGGGGGTGTGCAGCTGGGACAGCGACACTGAAGATGCTCCCGTGGGGCCAAGCTGGGGGCATAACCCACAGGGCCGCTGATGGTCTGATCACTGATGGTCTCATCAGTGCCCTCCTCATCTTCTCTCTGAGGCCCTTCAATCCATCCCCTGACAAATGGTGACTCAGAAAAATAATCTGGTTCTGTTCCTCCCATTTCTGTCAGCATTCAGACCACTCCATGATCTTCACCTGGAGGAGGAGAAGCACTGGATAAAGTCTTCACTCTTATCTCACTTATCCCTCCGGGGCCGATCACATCTTCTCAAAGCCACCATGGCTACTGCTTAGTCGCTTCAGTCGTGACCAACTCTGTGCCACCCCAAGGACTGCAGCCTGCCAGGCTCCTCTGTCCATGGGATTCTCCAGGCAAGAATACTGGAGTGGGTTGCTATGCCCTCCTCCAGGGGATCTTCCTGACCCAGGGATCGAACCCAGGTCTCCCACATTGCAGATGGATTCTTTACCATCTGAGCCACCAAGGAAGCCAAATCTCTGACTTAAGAGAATCATGATGAGATCCACTGGGGAAGCCACTGGGGGCCTGGCCTTACTCTCTGTGACTTGTCTGATAAAACTTCCTCCAACACCAACACTGGGCCCCTCTGGCACTTCTCCACTCCATCATTCACTCTCCTTTCACAGGGCCCCCCAGGAAGGGGTAGAGGGTACACTGGGGACAAGACTTTCTGAGTAGAACCATGTTTTCCTAAACTGGCCTCTGTGTCTCCATCCTCATTACTGTTTCAAAAATACACTTTGTGAGGCTGCCATAGTGATTTCTCTGATTGATCTGGGCAAAGTAGATTGAAACATTCTGTAAAGGATTCACCATTCTAGACGCCATCAAGAACATTCATGATTCATAGGAAGAGGTCAGAACATCAACAATGACAGGAATTTAGAAGTTGATTCTGACCCTCATGGATGACTTAGAAGGATTCAGACCTGAGTGGAGGAAGTAACTACAGATGTGGTGGCAACAGTAGGAGAACTAGAATTAGAAGTGGAGCCTGAAGATGTTACTGAATTACCGCAATCTCATGATATAATTTAAACACATGAGGAATTTGCTTCTTATGGATGAACAAAGAAAGTGGTTTCTTGGGAAGGAATCTAATCCTGGTGAAGACACTGCGAAGATTGTTGAAATGACAACAAAGGATTTAAAATATTACATAAACTTAGTTGATGAAGCAGTGGCAGAGTTCCAAAGTTGGATTGGATTGACTCCAATTTTGAAAGAAATTCTACTGTGGGTAAAAATGCTCTCAAACTGCATTGCATGATACAGAGAAATTGTTTGTGAAAGGAAGAGTCCATCAATTGAGGTAAATTTCACTGTCATCTTATTTTAAGAAATTGCCATGGCCACCCCAGCCTTCAGCAACCACCAGGCCGACCAGTCACCAGCCATCCACACTGAGGCGAGGCCTTCTGCTTGCAAAAAAAATGACAACCCCAGAAGGCTCAGATGACGCTTAGTATTTTTTTTAGCAATAAAGTACTCCTTTATAAAATAATTTTTAAATTTTATTTATTTATTAATTTTGGCTATGCTGGGTCTTCGTTGCTATGCAGTTTGTTTCTAGTTGCAGCAAGCAGGGGCTACTCTCTAGCAGAGGTATTCGGGCTTCTCACTGCAGTAGTTTCTCCTGTTTCAGAGCAGAGGCTCTAGAGTGCCATTTCAGTAGTTGTGGCACACAGGCTTAGTTGCCCCAAGACATGTGGGATCTTCCTGGACAGGGATCAAGCCTGCATTCACATGAGGATTCTTTTTTTTTATTAGTTGGAGGCTAATTACTTCACAACATTTCAGTGGGTTTTGTCATACATTGATATGAATCAGCCATAGAGTTACACGTATTCCCCATCCCGATCCCCCCTTCCACCTCCCTCTCCACCCGATTCCTCTGGGTCTTCCCAGTGCACCAGGCCCGAGCACTTGTCTTATGCATCCCACCTGGGCTGGTGATCTGTTTCACCATAGATAATATACATGCTGTTCTTTCAAAACATCCCACCCTCACCTTCTCCCACAGAGTTCAAAAGTCTGTTCTGTACTTCTGTGTCTCTTTTTCTGTTTTGCATATAGGGTTATCGTTACCATCTTTCTAAATTCCATATATATGTGTTAGTATGCTGTAATGTTCTTTATCTTTCTGGCTTACTTCACTCTGTATAATGGGCTCCAGTTTCATCCATCTCATTAGAACTGATTCAAATGAATTCTTTTTAACGGCTGAGTAATATTCCATGGTATATATGTACCACAGCTTCCTTATTCATTCATCTGCTGATGGGCATCTAGGTTGCTTCCATGTCCTGGCTATTATATCACATGAGGATTCTTATCCACTGGACCACCAGGTAAATCCTAAAGTACTGTTAAATTAAGGTATGCACATTGTTTTTTAAATGCTACTGCACACCTAATAGATGACAGTATAGTGTAAACATAACTTTGGATGCACTGAGACATCAAAAAATGTGTGTGACTCACTTTATTGAGATATTCACTTAACTGCAGTGGTCTGGCATCAAGCCACAATATCTCAGGGGTCTGCTAACACAGAAAGAGTGCAGATTTGTCATTACCAGGGGCTAAGGGAGGGGAGATGGGGGACTGACTGCTTGGTCCAGTGGCTAAGACTACTCACTCCCAATGCAGAGGGCCTGGGTTCGATCCCTGGTCAGGGAACTAGATCCCAAATGTCCCAACGAAGACCCAGTACAGTCAATAAATACAAATGAATATTTAAAAAATAATAAGCATGGTCTCCTTTAGGGTTGAGGAAAATGTTCTAGAACTGAGTAGTGGCGGTTGTACAACACTGCAGTCGATGTCACTGAATTGTACCCTCTAAAACGGTCAAATTGGTAAATTTCATGTTATGTGTCTATAGCTACACTTTTAAAGTAACAGGGAAAGAAGGAGTAAACAGAGCCCTCAAATGATCAAAAACACTGACTCTGCCTTTGACATCCCTTTCAACTCAGCACTAGATTCCTGCATGGTGGTCACGGCCAGCTGGTACAGGACTAGCCCTCACCAGGGACACAAGGGCCAAGGGGAGGATGAAGGCAGCCCAGATACAGTGATAGGACCACAGACACTTCTCCCTCCCAGACACCTGCCCCCAACCCTGGATGTCACAGTTGGATTCAAAATTCCTTCCTGGGGAAGGAGGCGCCCCAACACTCCAGGCAGTTACAGGACCAGGGAGCATCACGTGTGATTTAGCTCAATTCTCAAAGGAGAAAAAGCCCCATGACCCCTGGGGGCCAGCAGGCTGCTTCTCCCACAGGTTTCCTAAGTTTGCTACAAACACAGGCCTCCCTGCCAGTAACTGTAAGGTAAGGAGCCCTGTGTGAGCAGTTTAAAGACAGCTTAATGACAGTAGTTTAATGACAATTTAATGACCCTCCAGGGTGAAGAGCAATCTTTTGGTATTACAGCAGGTTCAGGCTGGGGGCTCTCGTGAGCCCAGAGACCCTCCATGCTCTCCCAACCACTCCCCTCTCAGCGTAGAGCCCCTCACACATTCTGGGAAAGTGAACATGGCATCAGATAAGCGGATGAAACCAAGGCACCCAGGTCCCAAGGAAATCAGATGAAGATGCTAAGTCAATGTTCAACTTCCAGCTCCAAGACACTTTCCATATTTAGCTTGTCCGTAGAGACTGCCATTCCCCACCTAGAACTGCCCAAACCAGCTCTCTGTTCTCTGGACACGAGAAGGAATTCTCTGTTCCAATCAATACTTTTAGTCCTGGACTTCCCTGGCGGCCTGTCAGTGTAGGAGATGTGAGTTTGAACCCTGGTCCGGGAAGATCACACATGCCATGAGCAGGCCATGGAGCAGCTAAGCCCATGCACCCCAACTACTGAGCTTGTGCTCTAGAGCCCATGCTTTGCAACAAGAGAAGTCGCCAGGTGAGAAGCCCATGTACCATAACTAGAGAGCAGCCCCTCACTCACCACAACGACAGAAAAGCCTGAGCAGCAATGAAGGCCCAGCACAGCCAAAAATAAACAAATAAGTCCTAAATAATACTATTGGCATGTGTGTGTTCAGTCGTGTCCAACTCTTTGCAACCCCATGGACTGGAGCATGCCAGGCTCCTCTGTCCATGGAATTTTCCAGACAAGAAACACTGGAGTGGGTTGCCATTTCCTTCTCCAAATAATACTACTAGTCCTAAATAATAAACAACTCAATGTAACTGCCTACAGCTACCAATACTAAATCCTATGACTCCTAATTTGAAAAGCAAGTTTAACCAGGAGATCCCAATGATCTAGTAAACTTCTATTAAATCTACTGTTATGAATGTGCTGTACAGAACATCTAGTTTTCTTAAAGTTGAGGATGAGGAGAGAGTGTTTTCATAGTAAATTTGATAACATATTTTTCTTTTAACAATACTAACAAGGTACGACCTCAATCATTTCATGTAACCCAGTGGTCTGCATGATCTATGTGAAAGCCAAGCAGGAATAATAATCTGGGGTTCACCCCTCCTCTGCCCTTCCACCCCTGCCAAGGTGGGATCACATCTGTTAATGGACAAGACCCCAGAAGGAGAGAAGGGAAGGTGCCCCCTTCTCACTCAGGATGTGGTTGTCTACTCATGGCTCATCTTAATCCTGAATATCCCGAAAACTTCCAGAGATGTGCAGATCCACCCAGTGTCCACAGGCCCACATGAGTGTGGTCAGCTATCTCTCCTGTAGCTCCACCGGTCCTTCAGATAGACAAAGAATGTTTTGTTTGTATGATATGGGTTATAGGTGCTCAGATAGCCTCAACTTGGTTTCAGGTGATTCAAGTTGGCTCAGGCCAGTGAATGGGACAAGAGCCTTTTCTTTTTAGATATACATAAAATAAAATGTATAATTTTAACCAATTTTAGGTGGACAATTAAGTGGCATTAGGTGCATGCACACCAATATACAATCATCACCACCATCCGGCCACAGAACTTTTCATCATCCCCAATGGAAGCTCTGTCTCCATTAAACACTAACCCCATCCCCCCCAAATCCCACCATCCCCCAGTCTGCCTCCATCTCTGTGGGTTTAATTAGTGTAGGTACCTCACTTGCGTGAAATCATACAGGATTTGACTTTTTGTGAGGCTATTTTCACTCAGCACAGTGGCCTCAAGGTTCATCCCTGTTGTAGCATTTCCTTTCTTTTTAGGGCTGATTAATATTCCATTGTATTGTATGTAAAAGTCTTTCTTAGGTAACTGTAACTGTGGCTCAGAAGAGAAATCAATCTTCCCACAAATACTGAAAAGAATGACCAAACTGAGATCTCTGAATTTGTGCCAAGCAGCCCATATTTTAGGTGACTTAGAATCCTTTGGTTTAATTCCCTGTTTCATTTTTCCTGGCATTTAGAAAGGGTGTTGTACATTATATAAGATATCAGGCGAGAAAAACCTCGGGCAGCAAGTCCACATCATGACATCTCCCGTGATTTGCAAATTCAACGTAACAAGAAAAACTCTAACCCACCACCACTCATGTCTGGAGTAGGTTTTGAGGACCAGTGAATGACTACATTACCCCCTCATTTCTTGAAATTAACATTCACATTTCTAAAAGTGACCAGCATGCTGTGTTTTATATTCATGGGTCCCCATGAATGAACAAATGAATGAATGAATGCAGAAGGGAATAAACAGATCACAGCAAGGAAGAGCATCTATTCTCAATGGCTTGCCTGGTGGCTCAGATGGTAAAGAATCTGCCTGCAATGCAGGAGATCCAGGTTTGAGAAGATCTGGGTTGGGAAGATGCCCTGGAGGAGGAAATGGCAACCCACTCCAGTATTCTTGCCTGGAGAATTCCACAGACAGAGGAGCCTGGGGGCAGGGGTGGTTACAGTCCATGGGGTCACCCAGTTGGACACGACTGAGCTGACACACACAGAGAAGGAAGAAGCAGCCTCAGTGGCCAGAATTCCCCAGAAGCACCCAGAGACCTGGCTCAGGTAGGAGTAGTCTGGGTCTGAGCCCATCTGAGGAAGGCCCTGGGGTGGGTGAGTCTTCAGCAGAGCATAACCATTCACAGTCAGAGATCCAGAGGCTCCAAGAGTCAAGATCAGGGACATGGGTCTCCCAGCCGGCACCCGGGTCTGCTTTGAGGGGAAGCTTGAGACCCAAAGACTAAGAGGGAAGGGTCAGGGGTGGTGCAGGGCTGCACCAGTGGTCAAAATGGGCAATGGAGGCAGAATCTGAGGCCATGTGCAAGTGTTCGGGCTGATGAAGAAAAGGATTGACCAAGGAGGGTAAACAGGCAATGCCCCCAACAGCAATGTCCCTCCAAGCTGATGTAGTGTTCCCCCAGCACCGTCCTGAGCCACAGACCCTCATCCAAAGTCTAGCTCAGGCTCTCTGACCTATCCAGCCTGGCTGCACCCAGCACAGAGCAAGTGGCCAGCAGAGGGACAGACCCCACATTTGTGTCAGCACCAAGGACAGTGCATGGCCAGTTCAGTCACCATTCCTGAAGGGGACCATCTGTTTGCTGCTGGAACCAACCAGAGGGACCCGACAAGCCCAGATCCAGGCATCCATTCACTCCAGCAGTCTGGGCCTGGGCTTGGTCTCAGGTGGAGAGACCAGCTTCTCTCCTGTGAAGGCTGATGGTGGTCCTGGCAGGGTCTGGAGTCCACTCTTGGTTCTGGGGCACCCTCCTGTGCAACACCCCTCTCTCAGCCTTTCTGAGCTGTGCTGAGTTCTCCTGAGTTGTCCATGGCATGCACTAATGCAGGACTGGGAACTATTCTTGGTTAGCTTCCTATCACCACAGGGCCGCGTCTTTTTTAGTCACTGATTAGCACTGACCACCATCTGAGTGCTTTGGGGTGCAAACCCCGTGGCAAAGCCTCTGCCACGCTGTTCCATCTCCGAATCTCATGCTCGGCAATGTGGTCTTTCTCCCTGAACAGAAGCTGTTGCTATATATTCTCCTGTGGAGCCCTGCACTTTCTGGGGAATGTCATGAGAATAATGGATCCCCTGGGATGTGTCTCGAGTTCCTGGAACATGTAGGGGATTCTGATAGTGTTCAGGGATGGAAGATGCAAGGGGGCCAGCGCCCTGCGCCAGTCCTCCACCCAGTTCTCTCTTGCTGAAATCTGCCCTGGACCCACACTGCTGGCATATCCATGCCATTCAAGTCAAAGCAGTGCAATTCCAGCTCTACACATGGTAGGCGCCCTCTTCCCTGGCACCTGTTCTTATAGATGCTGCCAAACCCATCACCTCTGTCCCTTACACAGGAGCCTCTTCCCTGGCCATCCACCTGAGATGCTCAGGGCCTTCCCGACATCCTGCCCCTTAGCCCCCTCGAGGTTCCCAGCCCCCTGATGGCCCAGCTCTGTCCCTCTCACATCACCATCCTCAAGCCAGGTCCTTCACTTCCACTTGTCCTCCTGGCCTCGTCACAATCCCCGACCCCACGGTATGCTAAGGATACCCATGACCTCCAGGTTCAGCCCTGCCTGGGCAGCTAATTTCCCAAAGCCCCCATCTAAGTCTCAGGGCCACCCTGCTTATGACCTACAAGGTAACCTGTCCCCAGGAAGCTGCCTGGGACTCGTGGGCTGGGTGGGGCCTCTGCTAGGCTCCCAGTCCCACCCAGATGGACAGGGAGTCTCTCCCTCTAGAATGAGGTTCTCCATGCAAGCTCAAGTCACTTTCATCTCTGCACACCAGGGCCTAGCATGTGGCAAGGGCAATTTTCTTGTGCCACCTGGGAGGGTTTGCAGATGCAGCCAGCCCAGGAGATCAGGAGTGGCCTTAGTGGGAGAGTAGGCTCAGAAGGAATGCCAGTTTGGAAACTCCAGAGCTGCCCCCCTCAATGGGGGGGGGAGCTCCCCCACATCCGCTAATGCAACAACAGTTTATATATACACACTATCTATATATCTACACTATATATACACATATATACACTATCATCTATAAGATGGATAGCTAGTGGGAAGCTGCTGTATAGCACAGGGAGCTCAGCTCAGTGCTCTGTGATGACCTAGAGGGGCGGGTTGAAGGGGGTGGTGCTCAAGAGGGAGGGGATACATGTATTTGTATAGCTGATTCACTTTGCTGTACAGCTGAAACTAACACAACAATGTAAAGCAACTATCGGTTCAGTTCAGTTCAGTCACTCAGTTGTGTCCGACTCTTTGCGACCCCATGAACCGCAGCACGCCAGGCCTCCCTGTCCATCACCAACTCCCGGAGCTCACCCAAACCCATGTCCATTGAGTCGGTGATGCCATCCAACCATCTCATCCTCTGTTGTCCCCTTCTCCTCCTGCCCTCAATCCTTCCCAGCATCAGCAAGTACATCTCAATAAAAAATATATGAAAGCAATTCATTTTCATTTGTCCACAGAATTAGCCAAATAGAAGTTCCTTTACATGCATCTAATAATCATATCTTCTTTTTATATACACAAGGTTTTTTTGAAAGGCAGCTTTTCAAAAGTGTTTATTACAATATACACTTTACTTTGCTATAATTAAAAGAAAATATAGTTACGCTTAAATCCACTGGCCTCATTAGCATGCATTTCTTCTCCATGTCTCTGTCAAACCTTCAAATAATTACTTGCAAAATGGTTATTTACAGCAAATTTCTGATTACACCAAGGCCCTCAGGCTTTCAGAGAAGTGTCACCAGATTCAACCGCCCCTGTGAAATGCACTCGGGTTGCTGCCCCTTGCCACTGGGCTGTCCCAACCACTGGCCACAGCCATCTGCACTTGCCGGCAGTACTAGATCCCTGTGACTGACCAAAACCACCCAGGGAGGGGCAACAGTCTCAGTGACCACACCCACACAAGCAGATCCACAGCAAGCAGGGGAAGGAACCAAGCTCTGCTGGGGGCTGGGTGTCTGCTGGGAGCCCTGGCTTCCAATCAGCCTCAACAAGATTTCCTCGGCAATTGCTACAGCATCTGATGGGTGAACAGGAGTGGCTGGGAAGTCCACGCATAACTGAACATGTGGAGAGCTGGCTCGCATTCTGACCTGTGGGCTGCATGGACACCTTTGCTCTCAGCCCCTCCCTCTGCTTCCCCAGGGCTGATCAGAATCTTACCTCCTCTTGGGGCCACTTGGGCCTCTCCTCTGGGGTCCTGGTCTTGGTCTTGAAGCTCCTTTGAGGGTCGGTGGGGTGCTTGGTCTCGGGAGGGAGGTTCAGCGACTTGGGCCTGCCCTCATGTCTGCTGGGGCCACGGCTAGCCTCGGCCTGCGGGCAGGCCTCGGGGGAGTCCCTGGGCCCCGGCTCAGGCCCCCGCGGCGTGTGCTCGGGGCTGGCCTCGCCACCACTGGTGATGCTGCTCATGCTCAGGCTCATCTTGATCTCAGCCACAATCTGGTCGATGTCCTCCTCCTGGTCCTCTGGGTCCCCATCCCTGCGCCTTGGGCGGTAGGGCGACGTGCTGCCTGCATTCCCATTGGCCTCGGCAGGGTAGTAGTCCTGGTAGGCCTCCTCCCCGGGACAGTAGTGGACGCCCTCTTCCTGGTCCCGGGAGTCCAGGACCGAGGCCTCGTCCTCGGGGACAGAGAGGTGGCCGTCCCGGTAGCCAGGGCTGCCCGGGTCGCTGTGGCCATGTGCGTGCGGGCCCGTGGGCTCCGTCCACTCCTCCACCGCCTCCTGGCACTCATCTGTCTCCAGGTGGCGCGTGTCGT
The DNA here is from genome assembly GCF_910594005.1 of Cervus elaphus. Lineage (NCBI taxonomy): Eukaryota > Metazoa > Chordata > Mammalia > Artiodactyla > Cervidae > Cervus > Cervus elaphus. The sequence goes on along the minus strand of NC_057827.1, from coordinate 31,491,577 downwards.
GAGTCAGGTAGCCCTGCCCGTCACAGTCCGTGCCCTGCAGGTAGCTGTCGTCCTCCGGGCAGTAGCGAATGTAGTAGGTGATGCCCTCCTCCTCTTCGGGCAGCCCCTCGTCGTAGTCCTCCTCCTCCGAGGTGTTGTTCACATAGTCGGAGCTGGAGTCCCCATCAGGGCTCTGGTCGGGGCCGCCCTGCTCAGCAGGCACTGGGCTTTCGGGCCGCAGGGCCGCCAGCTCCAGGTCGGTGGGCACGTACTCCTCCAGGGCCAGCTCTGCGTCCTCACTCTCGGGCTCTGGGCCCGGCCTCGCCCTGTGGTCCAGCAGGCTGCTCGCCACGCTCTGACGCTTCCGGTGGGCCATGGTGGGGCTCATACGGCCATCGTCACCAGGAGGCAGCCACTGCAGGGAGGAAGGATGACAGGAGAGTCAGAACCTGGCCCGAGGAGCACGCCCAGGAGATGTAACTTGTGTCCATTCAGATGACAGGACACCCCACCTCAGCTGACTCCAGTGTCAGGATCATTGCAAGCCCTGCCAAAGAGACAGGAGGGCACCAGGGCTGGAGGAGGAAAAGGGGACCCTGGCGACTCCCCAGGACACCTGCTGCTTCCCCCCAACTCGCCACTCACTCATGACTTCTCTGTTTTATATAATTGGAGTATAGTTGATTTACAATGTTGTGTTAGTTTCTGGTGTACAGAAAAGTGAATCAGTTATACATGCATAAACATATATTTTTTTCAGATCCTTTTCCATCATAGGTTATCACAAGGTATTGAATATAGTTCCCTGTGCTATACAGTAGGCCTTTGTTGATTATCTAGATTATATATAGTAGTGTGAATGTGTTAATTTCAAACTCCCAATTTATTCCTCTCCCAACCCTTTCCCCTTTGGTAACCATAGTTAATTTTCTATGTCTGTGAGTCTGCTTCTATTTTGTAAATAAATTAATTTACATCATTTTTTGGAGAAGGAAATGGGAACCCACTCTAGTATTCTTGCCTGGAGTAATCCCACAGACAGAGGAGCCTGGCAGGTTACAGTCCATGGGGTCGCAAAGAGTCGGACAGGGCTGAGCGACTAAGCACAGCACAGCACATTTGCAAGACAATTATGCGGCAATTAAAATATTTACAAAGAGTTATTGCATAAAATATGCTGCTGTAATTTATTCACCACCCAACAAACAGAATAAACTGTGAAGAAATGCATTTAAATCCCAGCAGAGGTTTGATTTGAGGGATGAGACAGTGTTATTCACTTCCCTCCTTTATTCAGTTTTGAATACGGTATTTCTGGGGCTTCCCAGGTGGCACTAGTGGTAAATAACCCACCTGCCAATGCAGGAGACACGGGTTCAATCCCTGAGTCGGGAAGATCCCCTGGAGAAGGGCATGGCAGCCCACTCCAGTATTCTTGCCTAGGAAACCCCAGGGACAGAGAGCCTGGCACACTATAGTCCACAGGGTCGAAAAGAGTTGGATACGACTGAGCAACTTTCACTTTCACTAAAGTGGCATTTACCTGTGTTGTGGGACACAGTAACACCTAAAGACCTTGCAAGCCCCCACCCCAGAGTCTCAACAAACCCAATGGAGGCACCACCCAGGTGATCATTCACACCATCAATCCTTCATTCGTACCATCCTTCCTGCAATTCTCCCTAGGCTGTCTGCCAGTCCTGCCTCCCACCCAGAACATTCTGTGACTTTCTGCGGGTGGGGGGGCCCACCCTCCAGTGACTCACCCTCCAGTGACTCACCCTCAAGTGATGGCAGCTGGAAGGGTGTAAAGGAAACTCCGAAAGCTGAGATGAAACTCCTGAGATAAAGGGCAGGATGCTCCATCACTCTGTCAAATGATTATCTCCTGAATAAAAAATCTCTCTGGGGATTTCTTTGAATAGCCAGCCTCTCCTGGCTTATTCAAAATGATTTAACTCTACTCACATGTAACTTCCTTACAAACGTTTCCTCTGGGGGAAGCAGGAACTCTGGGGTATTTAGTGGTGTGGTGGGGGCGGAGGAGGGATTACAAAAGAGAAGATGCAGGAGTCACCTGTGGCAGCCCCCCTCTGGAGCACACCTGGGTTTCTGTACCCCTGAATTCCCCACACACAGGCTCCCTCATCCTTGGCTGGGGAAGGGCTAGCCCCTGCTGACGGGCAGCTCCCCACCACCCCTGGGCTCAGCTGTGTCCTCCCCACTGTTGCTAACAGCGTGCATGACGATTCTCCTGGCAGGAGACCTGGCTGTGTGCACACACGCATTCACTCACACACACACACACACACACACACACCCTCCCCTTTGCCCCCACCTCCCTGTCTCCTAGAAACCTAGAAACCTCTGACCCTAGAGACCTGGCTGTGTGCACACACGCATTCACACACACACACACACACACACACACACACACACACACACCCTCCCCTTTGCCCCCACCTCCCTGTCTCCTAGAAACCTAGAAACCTCTGACCCTAGAAAAGTCTGAGGAGGGGATACAGTGCAGGTACTTAACAAATGAGGGCCCTGCCCTTGACTTCTCAAGACAAAAATTAAAAAGGATGCCCAGGCTGTCAGCTGGCGGTCGCTGATGTGTGGCTGGCAGCTGACGGAGAAGTGGGGGGCAGGGTCCCCCTGTGCAGACTGAGTGAGGGATGAGGGACTGGGCAGCCTCTGGCAAGGATCCCCGGGCACTTCTCTAGCCTCCTGGGTCCTCACCTGCCCCAGAGGGTGTTCAGTTCAGTCGCTCAGTCGTGTGGGGCCGGCACCAATTTGGGGGTGGGTTGGGGGTGCGGTCACCAGCAGTCTCTGGTCTTGGCCTCCAGTTGAGGACAGAGATCCCAGAGCTGTCTTGGGTACGGGGCAGGGACCCGCTCAGGGCCCGGATGTTCATAGTCAGTCCCAAGGCCCTGGCCTTTTGTCCCCTTGTGGCATCTCTGGCTGGCTTTGCATCGGGCAGGTCCTTCACCAGTCAGTCCCCACACTTCAGAGCCTAGAGCTCAGAACTCCTGGCTCCGCCCTTGGAGCTTCTGATTCAGGACATCTGGGTGGGGCTGAGGTTGTGCTTTGCTTCTCTTTTTTCTGAGCAGTTGTTTATTTTTTCTCATTTTTCTGAGCAATTGTCTGATTTTTTTTTTAATTGAGGTATAGTTGCTTTACAATGTTGCATTCATTTCTGTTGTACAGTGTGAATCAGCTGTGAAAGTGTTAGTTGCTCAATTGTGTCCAACACCTTGTGACCCCATGGACTGTAGCCCCCCAGGCTCCTCTGTCTATGGGGATTTCCCAGGCAAGAATATGGGGTCTTCCCAACCCAGGTCTTCTGCATTGCAGGTGGATTCTTAACTGTCTGAGCCACTGGGAAATCAGCTATATGTATACATATATCTCCTCCCTCTTGGACCTCTCCCCACCCCCTATCCTACCACTCTAGGTCATCACAGAGCACCCAGCTGAGCTCCCTGTGCTATACAATAGCTTCCCACTAGCTATCCATTTTACACATGGTAGTATATATATGTTGATCCCAATCTCTCAATTCATCCCACCCTCCCCTTCCCTCATTGTGTCCACTCATCCATTCTCTACATCTGTGACTCTAACAGGTGTCAGAATTGGGCTGATGCTGCTGGTCTGAGATCAAATGTAGACCACCACATTGGACAGGAAGCCAGCCACTTGCCCACCCTCCAGCCATCATATCTTTGAAATCAAGAATAAAAGTCCCAGGACTTCTTGGAAAAACAGGTTTGCAGGTTTCAGATCTGAGAGTCTAAACACAATTCATCGTAGCTGCCTTGAGGTCCCCTGATGGCCGCCTCAGTTCAGTCTCCTTCCTGAACAGGGAAGAGAAAAGTGGATTTCAAGGCCAGATCAGAGCAGGATGGCTTGGATAAAGATGGAAAATGCTCCCTCCAGGAACAGGCAGGTCAGACCTCCTCATGGTCCCACCTCGTCACAGCAGCTGCAGAGTGCCCACTGCCTGTGTTATGGTCCGGCATCTCTCTGCAGGTGCTGTCTAACCTCTCTGCAAGGCCCACTGCAAGGTGGAGCGGGCTGCCAACCCAGGGTCCCTGACCTCGGGGCTCCAGATCTGGAGATGGAGCATGGAGAACAGAACAGTATTGTAGGTACTATCAATGGGAAGGCAGATTTTGTCTTGGGTAGCAGAGGGCTCCCTTTGGGATGAAGAGTCTAAAGAGACAGATGGCTGGTCTCTGAAAGTGAAGTTGTCCCAACACAACACTGTAAAGCAACTATACTCCAATAAAAATTTTCTTAACATGGCCATTATGAGCTGACAATGAGTTTGTGAAACTCACCATGTTTCCTCTCTGAGTAGGCATGTACAATGGTGGGCAAGGGAGACCTTAAAGAGAGAGAATACACCTGAATTTCAACAAGACACATGACAAGTCTTTCCTAACTTTCCTGTGGCTCAAACTGAAGTATGCTGAGTTGGATACAGCAAAATGAGATGGATTAGTGGCCAACTGAGTGATCAGACTAAGAAGTCATCAATTCGTGGATAAGCATCCATCTGTGGGGGTTTTCCAATGATCTGGTTGTGTTCAACCAGAGATGATGATAACAAAGACTGCAGCTCTTCAGAACTGCAGTTGACAGAAACCTGGAAGACATGAAGTATAGGGGTGGCAGAGAGGAGGTTTAGCTATATCACGCATGGAAGATCTTACATATCCTGCTCGATCCAGTTAAAGCTGTGCTTTCACAGCCAGACATGCTCACGTGAATCACAAACCTCAGCCCTGAAGCAGTGCTCTTCTGCAAGCCCACTCTTAACAAGGCAGAGAGGCTTCATTTCTTCAAGGAAAAACCAAAATCTTGCACCAATAATTGGACTGGCCCTCTATCCCCAAGACTGAAAAGCCCATTTCACACAGTTCTCCCATCTGTTCCTTTCATCACAAGCTTATAATAAAGGCTATTTTCTTCCAAGATCATTATTTTTTCCCTTGCCTTGAAGAGGAGGTGGAAGACAATCCTTTTATAGCCCTTGTGACAAAGGATAAGAATGAAGGAAAAGCAAAGAATGATTTATGACATATAAAATATGCATTACAGGGACTTCCCTGGCAGTCCAGTGGTTAAGAGCTCATCATCCAATGCAGGGGGTACAGGTTCAATCCCTGGTAGGGGAGCTAAGATCCCACATGCCTCATGGCCAAAAAATAAAAATAAAAATCCAAAACATAAAAATAGAAGCAATATTATAACAAATTCAATAAAGACTTCAAAAGTGGTCCACATCAAATAAATAAACCTCTTGAACAAATATAAATAGATAAATAAAATGTGATATCTGATGTATGGCTACAAAGCATGTTTCAAGATATCATCACCCATGACACAGTGGGGAGAATAAAAAATGTTGTGCCTGAGAAAGTCTACTTCTGATGATGGTGCACCAGCTTATACCAGTCTAATCCCCACACCAGTAACAACTAGTAACTTTTGATGGTTTTTTTTTTTTTAGTTTCTGTGGAAGCATCAGAGAACTGCCAAAGCAGCTAGGACTTGAGGGGCTGAGATCCCAACAAGCAAGAAAAAACACTGAAATCATCTCAGCATCCTGTGTGGCTTTTCTCTTCAAGGCAGCTGTGCACCCATAAATGGTTGAAAAATAGCAGAAAGTGGTGGTTGCCAGGCAACAAGACCAAGCACAAAAGAAAGTGAAAGTCGCTCAGTCATGTCCAACTCTTTTTGAAACCCCATGGGTTGTAGCCTGCCAGGCTCCTCTGTTCATAGGGATTCTCTAGGCAAGAATACTGCAGTGGGTAGCCATTCCCCTCTCCAGGGAATCTTCCCAACTCAGGGATCAAACTTGGGTCTTCACTGCAGGCAAGCTTTTTGCCATCTGAGCCACCACAGAAGTTCTACTCCATGCTCTGTGGTGACCTAAATGGGAAGAAAATCCAAAAAAGAGGGGATATATGTATCTATACAGCTGATTCACTTTGCTGTATAGCAGAAACTAATGCAATGTTATCAAGCAACTATACCCCAATAAAAATTCATTAGGAAAAAAGAACTTGAGGTGCCAAGTTCCTGGAGAAAGGAAACAAGACTCTGACATTTTATATTAGACAAGGGTGAAAGTTGAAACAATCTGAACAATAAATAAAATAGTACTGTATAAACCGAAGTATAAAATAAATATCCTTGAGTTCACACAATGTAAACAATAAACAAGAGAAAAGCAGAAAACCCCTGTGCAGAATTCCTCCATATATTTTGTGCAGACACTGCCCCCTCCTGGAGACGAGGCAATAACTCCCAGGTGATCAGGTTAATATTAACAGTGGTCAGTTGCACCCTGATCTGATAGGAGAACAGTACTGCTCCCTATGCGGTCTCCTGACCCAAAGTTTATAAGCTCTGACTAACCAGAAGGAGAGTATCAGACAAACCTGAGCAGAAGGATAGTCTAAAATACCTGACGAGTACTTCTCAAAACTGTCAAAGTCATCAAACACAAGGAAAGCCTAAGAAGCTACCACAATCTAAAAGCACACTGCTATACTTAAAATGGATAACCAACAAGGACCTACTGAAGAGCACAGGGAACTCTGCTCCGTGTTAGATGGCAGCCTGGATGGGGGGCAGTTTGGGGGAGAGTGGATACATGTATGTGTATGACTGAGTCACTTCACTGTCCACACAATATTGTTAATTGGCTATACTCCAATACAAAATAAAAAGTTCAAAAAAATAAAATAAAAACTAGATAATCAACAAGGACATACTGAAGAGCACAGGAAACTCCGCTGGATGTTATGTGGCAGCCTGGATGGGAGGAGAATTTGGGGGAGAATGGATACATGCACATGTATAGCTAAGTCTCTTCACTGCCACCTGAAACCATCACAACATTGTTAATTAGCTATACCCCATTACAAAATAAAAAGTTTTTTAAAAAGTACCTAAAGAGACATGAAGATTAAAATTTAATTCGGTATCTTAAATAATGGAACAGAAAAAGCACAGTAGGTAAAAATTAAGAAAAACTTAATGAAGTATAAACTGTGGCTAATAATTATGTATTGATACTGTTTCATTACTTGCTACAAACGTACCATGTGAATGTAAGATGTTAACAATAGGGAAAAATCAGAATAGGATATATGGGCACTCTCTCTACTATCTTTTCTACTTCACTGTAAACATAAAACTATTCTAAAGTAAAAAAATTTACCTAAAAAAGAAAGTTGGTGTAGTTGCATTAATATTCACAGTAAGAAAAGAAGCATTATTAAAGGAAAAAAATAAAAAATCTTGATAAAAAAGGGCAACCTGCTAGGAATAAATTGTAAGTTTAAATTTAAGTGTATGCATACTAAGCTATATGCTCTCAAACTTTATAAAAGGAGAAAAAAATCAAACTCAAAAAGACAACTCTGAAATCACTATGGGATACTTTTTAATACACTTCTTTCAGTAAATGATTTACAATAAGCAAACAAAAATCAGAGTAGAATTAGATTTGAACACCACAGTTGCCAAAAATGTCCTCATTAACAGATAAAACTTACTGCAATGAGGAAATACATACAAGTGCACATAGAAAATTGTGTCAAAATTAATCACATGGTAGACAAGACTAAAATGAGTCTAAACAAATTTCAAAATGTTGAAATCATAAAGAATATGTTTCTGATTACAGTGTAATTACACCAGAAATAAATAAAAATATAACTAGAAAATATGCAGATATTTGGGGATGAACCACTTCTAAATAACCTATAAACAGAACAGAACATAATAGATAGAACACAGGGAATGGCTACCCACTCCAGTATTCTTGCCTGCAGAATCCTCTGGACAGAGGAGCCTGGTGGGCTATAGTCCACAGGGCCACAAAGAGTCAGACATGAAAGAGCAACTAACTAAAAAGAACATAAATACAAAACTTAAAAACATTTTGTACTGGTTAATAATGAAAATACCACACGTCAAAAAATAGTTACACACTCATATTCATAGCTGGACTATTCACAGTATTCAAAAGGTGGAAAGAACACCTGTCCATTGATAGATGAATGGACAAAGAAAATGTGGCATATCCTCACAATGGAATATTATTCAGCCTTTAAAAAGGAAGGAAATTCTGATCCAAGCTACAATATGGATGAATCTTGAGGACATCATGCTAAATGAAATAAGTCAATCACAAAAGGACAAATACGGTATAATTCCACTCATAGGAGGTTTCTAAAGTAGTCAAATTCATAGAAACACAAAGTAGAATGGTGGTTGCCAGTGACTGGGAGTAAGAGGGAAAAGGGGGAGTCATTTTTTAACAGGTACAGTGTTTCAGATCTGCAGGATGAAAAAGTCCTGGAGATAAAGTTTTCTAACAATGTGAATATAGTTTACCCTATTGAACTGTACACTTAAAAATTTTTAAGATGGTAAATTTTAATGTTTTGTGTTTTACCACAATTTTTTTAAAAAATAGATTGTTAAAGGAGGCTTATAAGGGAATGCATAGCCTTAAATTCATTTATTAGGAAACAAAAAACACTGGAAAAATAAATAATCTAGATATCCATTTATTAGGGCTTCCCAGGTAGTGCAGTGGTAAAGAATCTTCCTGCCAATGAAGGAGATGCAAGAGATATGAGTTCGATCCCTGGGTCAGGAAGATTCCCCTGGAGAAGGAAATGGCAACCCACTTCAATATTCCTGCCTGGAAAATCCTATGGACAGGGGAGCCTGGCGGGCTATAGTTCATGGGCCACAAAGAGTCAGATGCAACTGAGCAACTGAGCACACAGACACTTTGAAAAGACCAACAAATTAAACCTCAAATAAAGGTAAAGGAAGAAAACGAATGTAGGGCAGGTAAAAATTAAAATAGAAAACAAATGTGCAACAGAGAAAAATCAACCAAGCCCAAATGATGATAAAGTCTTAGCTAGACTGATTAAAGGTGAGAGAGAGGGAAGGTACACAAATTACAGTATCAGGAATGAAAAGGTGGATACCACTTGTAAAATATAATAATGGATATTATGAACAACTAATAACAATTTATATGAAATGAACAAGTTACTAAAACAGAACTTAGCAAATCTGACACTAGAAGAAACAAAAATCCAAATGGTCCAGTATTTACTATAGAAATTGAATCTACAATTTAAAATCCTCTTTCCTCTTATCAAATAACTTCAGATCCCAGTGGATTCCCAATTGAATTCTTCCAAACAGTTATGCAAAAACAAAATCAAACAACAACAACAAAACACCAGCACTACCCAAAATCTTTCAGGGAACATAAAAGAAGATACACTTCCCAACTCACTTTAAATGGCCACCATGACCTTGATACCCAAACCTGAACTTGATGTTATATGAATACAAAATATAAGGCAAGTCACTTTGAAACAGTTTACAAAGAAACAATAAAAAACTGTCAAATCAGTTTATATATAAAAATTATATATCACAATTCAGTTGCATTTAGTCCAGAATGCAAGGCTGGTTTCATATTCAAAAATCAATCACAGAACTGAACACTGACACCACACACATATCAAGAAGGTGTGAACTCAGAGAACTCAAACAGTGGCTCTGTGTCAACCTAGAGGGGTGGGATGGGGAGGGAGATGGGAGGGAGGTTCAAGAGAGAGGGGACATATGTATACCTATGGCTGATTCATGTTGATATTTGACAGAAAACAACAAAATGCTGTAAAGCAATTATCCTTCAATTAAAAAGTAAATAAATTTTTTTTAAAAGGTGTGAACTAAAAACAGTTGCACACACACCTATACACACATACACACACACACACCCCTCCATCCTGGTAAAACTACCCTAGACAGCAGCTGGACCAGACTGGAAGAAGGACAGAGACAGTGACAATGACATTGGGGGAGATGAGCAAGAGAGGCCGGAAACCAAGTCCCAGAGAGGTGGGGGCGGAAACTCAGAGCGTGAATTACGGGGAGAATCTATATGCACAGATGTCTCCATAGCCGGGCCTGTTCAGTGAGTGAGTGTTTACCAGCTACAAGCTGTGTCCTTTCTCTCTTTTGTTTTTTAAACTGTGGTTAAATAAACACAACATAAACCTCACCATCCAGACCACTGTCAAGTGCACAGTTCAGCGCCATCAAGTGCATTCACACCATTGTGCTACCACCACCCCATGCGTCCCCCAAGCTCCCTTCATCTCGTACAAATGAACCCTGTACCCACTAAGCTTCCCCCCTGCCCTGCCCCAAGTCCTTTACAGAATGAGAAAACAAAAATGCTTCAGGGGGCAAAGCAACTTTCCATCAGAGCAGGACTGATGGGCCCCCTCCCTCCTAGGAACAGTAACCGTGACCTTGGGCAACCATAGCTGCAGGTGGTGGGTGCCTCGGAACCCACCTGGGAGGCCTGCTGCAGCCTCCCCTCATGATGCCATGCCCGGGAGAGCCAGCTCAGCCCGAGGGTCTAAGACCTCAATGTCCACGAGCCGTCTTCCTCTCTGGAAAGCAGGAATCAAGACCTCCACTTACAGAACTGAAGAAGCTCTGATTAAGCCTACTTCTACGTCTGCCTGGCACAAAGCTCTGCCCAGGAGAGGGGTGCACTGGCTGCCTCTGGACCAGCTGAGGGGAGGCGGGAGGAAGAAGCAGCAGAAAGAAGGGGAATCACAGGCAAGGGGGCTGCTATGTGCCTGCATAGGACCTCACAGAGGAGGCCATGGGGGCTTCCAGAGTCCAGCGGAGTCCTTGCGATTAACATGGGCACAGCTGGAATGCTGCAAACTCCAGCCCAATCTACAACCACCCCCCCAACCCCCACAGAAGCTTGAGAAGGAGAGGAAGTCAGGATTTATCCCAAAGCTAACCAGTCTGCACAGCTGATGGATTTTTCTCAAGTGCAATCTCACAGTCTCCCAGGCGAGAATTAATTTTCTTTGGCAAGGGACAGGTCTCAGGCTGGCAAGCTTCGCAGAGCTCCCACCACGCAATGCCTCTGCTTGGCTGCAGGACCCGAAGTGGGGCTGGCAAGACTGGGTATCGACAAACAAAAAACAGACACACTTCCCAAAGAGCGTCGCTCTTCCTCAGCCAGGACTTAGGGAGGTCGCACAGATACGCCAGCGTCTTGATGGCTGAAAATAATACTGGTGGTCATCTCTGGGGACGACTCTCACAAGCAACCCAAGGTGAGTCACAGCACTGTCCCAAAGTGCCCTGGCCACGCCTGGAGACATTCATTCAAAAGAGGAATGCAGGTGCTGGATGTATTTGCATCTCAGGGACTCCTTTCTGCGGTCTTGGGCTTGGCTCTACTTCCCAGAGAGAGGCGAGATCACAGCTAGAAACCCCTGGATTCTCTCCTCACCAGTCCCCTCTCCCTCCACCCTCCTCGCTGCGTCCTTACACCCACCACTTCATCCCTGGACCACAATGAACATAATCTTCCATCCTCACTGAAGAATATCTTGTTCCCACTGTTCACACTCTCTCCTCTCCCCGGCTTCTTGGGAAGTTTCCATGCAGAAGAAAAAGCCTACATTCACCGTGTCTTTTATAATCCTCCTCGGTCTCCGGGCAGCCACCACCCGGCCACAGCCAGAGAGTCCAGAGCCCCCTCCTTCTTCCTGGTTTCCTTGCACTTTCTGGCTAGTCCCCTCAGGCTCTCACTGAGTCCACCCCCACTCGTGGCCTGACTCTCTGCTTCCACCCACCGTTCAAAAACTCCCCCATCCTTCCTGAAGCTGGAATCCAACAATCCTTTCCCACCTCCAAAGTGACCTGCTTTCCCTCGAGATCCCATCTCCTACCCTCACTGACTACTCTTTCCCTAGGACCCTCTGCACATTCCTCCCCAAGAAGCTCCCCTCGGGCCCTTCCTCCACCCTATAGCCTTTCTTTCGGCCACATCGTCTCCCCCCCCCGGAGCCACAAGAGGCGTCTCTAGGGCCCAATTCACCCTGGCTCCCATCTTCCACACTCATCCCAAAAGTTGGCCCCTGCTATCTCACCTTCCCACTCCTCCATCCTTGTCAGGCCAGGTTCTGCCCCACCTCCCTCCCTCTCTGTCGCAGGAATGTGCTCTCACCCTTCAAGATGAGCAATCAAGAGGAACTTCCTCCTACACAACCAGCTACACTGACTGGTCACCTCCCCTGGGGTCCCCTCTTCACCTCCCTAACACAAAGATGTGTGGCCACCAGAGCACCAGACACATCCTAGCTGATCACCAGAGGGCAAGGGCTCCCTTTGCCTCTCCCAGGAGGACCTTCCCAGGAGGACCTCCCCAGGAGCTGAATCCCAGCTCTGAGCCCAGAGGTCAGGACATGGTCAATGACATGGCCTTCCCTGGTAGTGAGGGTCTCTGCCACAGAGGGGCCCAGGCAGGAGGGGGGAGGCACATCCAAGAACTAATCTTCATCTTGACAGCCCCCCTGAAGGGCTGGCATGCCATCCCCACGTTTCCCTGCACTTGTGTACACAACTGAAGGACAGTACCTGATGGTCTCAGATGAGTCTGTGGCAACCACGACTATATGAAAACACAGCTCTTTGTAGGACAACCTGCCCCATGGGAAGACCCCAGCAGTGTTGCTTGGGGAGACTGAAGGGCTGGCTCCATAAACATACACACCCTAGGGACTTCCCTGGTGGTCTAGTGGTTAAGAGTCCTCCTTCCAGTGCAGGGGACAAGGGTTCGATCCCTGGTCGGGGAACTAAGATCCCACATGCCACGGGGCACCTAAGCCCTCATGACACAGTTAGAGAGCCCGTATGCTCCAGAGCCTGTACATCACGAAAACAGAAGCCCGCAAATAGAGAAAGTCTGTTTACTGCAATGAAGACCCAACATAAAAAAAATTTTAAATATAAAATAAAAAACTTAAAAGGAAATTAAAACAAAACCCAAACAACATATAAGTTATCAAGCAGTCTGAGCCCAAGCTAGGGTGTTAGAATTGTTCTGACTTTAAATAGCATTTTCTGGAGGATCTAGGCGTGCACGTGGTATAAATAAGTTTGGAAGATGATGCGTTATGCAGAATTTAATGAGTTGCTTTCTTGCAAGACTAGTCAAGGCTTTTAATATGGCTCTCTGGGACCCGGGGTGGGGGCAGGGTGGGGGTGGGGTCATGGTACACACAGTGTGTCCCCAGTCAGATCTGAACGTGGGCCACTATTTTAGGGACCATCTCCTGGGACTCCACTGAGCACAGTTAGAGAAGGCCAGTGCAAACACTCCTGTAATTAATTAGAAGTGGATATAATTAGCTACATCTGAACATCATTAATAAAAATTACATAGAGAAATGGCTAACTTCCTTTCATTTAATCACATAAATTATGTTGGGCTCTGAGTAGCAGCTCAGAGTGTTATTTTCTTGAAACATTTTTCATCTTTTAAAAAAAGGTGTTGATGAATTTTTTCTCTCGTAACGTGCAACTTAAAAAAAAAGAAAAGTTGGTGTCAGAGCAGGCATTTCCAAGTGCTTGAGAACACACACACCAAGGCAGGGAAGCAATCGTAGCAGCTGCTCTCTGCCTCCTCTGAGAAGGAAGTGGCGGCAAGGGGAGCTTTCATGGGCTATGCCCTCCCCATCTGTCATGTGGTTCTTTCTCAGGACCACGCCCCTGGGTCATGAGTCCTCACTGAACAGATGAGGACAATGAGATTCTGAAAGTGTCAGAAACCAGAGCTACATGCAATCACAGACTTCCTGACCATCTATGATTCACGAGAAATTGGGGTAGACATTGCCAAGGATCAGACCAAGGGTTACTCTCTGCAGTGAACAAGCCCACAGAGAGACCAGCGGTCAGGCAGTAAAGCACAAGGCAGGCTTCAGTGTGGCTTAGGACTTCCCTGGTGGACCAGTGATTAAGAATTTGCCTGCCAATGCAGGGGACAATGGTTTGATCCCTGCTCTGGGAAGATCCCATATGCCTCAGAGCAGCTAAGCCCATGCACCACTACTATTGAGCCTGTGCTCTAGAGCCTGGGAGCCACAACTACTGAAGCCCTTAAGTCTAGAGCCTGTGCCCTGCAACGAGAAGCCACCACAACGAGAAGCCCTCGCACCACAATGGGAAAGTAGCTCCCACTTGCCTCAACTAGAGAAAGCCCTCTCAACAACAAAGACCCAGTGCAGTCAAAAATAAAACAAATAAATAAAGAAAAATTTTAAAAAACTTCAGTGCCAATTCTCTTAAAGAAGTTGCTAATATTAATGGTCTTTTCTGACGGACCTGTGCACACGTGTGTCTTACCTTTTCCTACCTCAAGGGCCTGTTGTATAAGTATAGGAATAGTGAGGCTCAGAATGTAATTCTCCAGGAGAAAAAAAATAGAACACAGCCCCCAACTTCTATTTGAGTGGAAGAACATTCACAAAGATATCTGTGAAAAGACAATAGGCACGCTCTTGAGAAGTAGTATTCTGAAGTTACAGACAGGATGGTTCCCTTGCAGTAGAAAAGTAAATACATCCAAGTCTCTTCTCTCTGCAGATCTCCTCCGAGATTCATTCTGGCATAACTGTCAGTTAAAAATATCTATCTTGTTGTACTTTTCTCTCGAAGAAGAAATATACTTTTCTGCAAAGAACACTGATCAGTGTATTCACTTAAATGACTGTCCTGAACACTGCAGGTGGTGGAATGCAATCACTAAGGGAGCTCAGCTTCTTGTCAATTGCCAGTATCATTGATACTCTAATGATATTTCAAGATACATAAATATTCCACTAGGTCTTTTATTTTCTTCAGTTTTTCAGTGCTCAGAAGGCTGAGCACCGAAGAATTGATGCTTTCGAATTGTGATGCTGGAGAAGACTCTTGAGAGTCCCTTGGACAGCAAGGAGATCAAACTAGTCAATCCTAAAGGAAATTAGTCCTGACTATTCATTGGAAGGACTGATGCTGAAGCTCCAATACATCGGCCACCTGATTTGAAGAGCCAACTCATTGCAAAAGACCCTGATGCTGGGAAAGATAGAAGGCAGGAGGAGAAGGGGGGTGACAGAGGATGAGATGGTTGGATGGCATCATGGACTCAGTGGACATGAATTTGAGCAAACTCTGGGAGATGGTTGAAGGACAGAGGAGCCTGGTGGACTACAGTCTATGGGATCCCAAAGAGTCAGACCAGCTGAGGGACTAACACTTTCACACTTCACACACAGACCCAACTACCCAGGAAGTGAAGAACCGGAGAGCTGTACAGCCCCACCTGCAGCAACCCTCCAGTAAAACGACTCGGTCTCACACAGGTCAGAAGCCAAACCCCACACACACCATGCAAGGTAACCTCTCAATTCTTACCGAAAACAAGCAGTTTGGTAAGGTCCTGAAAACCCTCCTGGTGATGAAATCTTTCTGGAATAAAACAGAAGAAAAGAGAGGAAATTACTTTGGTTTCAGAAATGACATGGGTGCCCCTACAGAGCGCTCCTTTGGGTGTAGAAATTTAAATGAGTGAGAGGCTTTGAATACCTGGGAAAGTGAACTGATTCTAATTCTAATGAGATGATCAAAAATCACCCTGAAACAAATAATTAAAATGTTTCTTTGGCCATTCATCACATGATCATTGCCTTAACATCGTGTTGGACAAATAAAGCGATGGCTTATGTATCACTCTGGCTGGAGAGGCTGTCAGCATTTCAATGAAGCTCCTCAAAGCCCTCATGAATATGTATTTTCCCACAACAAAGCTTGACCCCACTAGTTGGCAGAAGCAGTATTCTGGGACACTCTCAGAAGAGGTGGGTGTGCAAGTGGGGGCTGGAGAGGGATGAAAGGAGATTAAAGAAATGAGAGAGAAGGCAGGCCACCTCTCCTCTCCCCTGCCCGGCTTCCCAGCCCACCCTTCCTCCTAGGCAGCACAGTTTCAGGAAGAGAACAGAAAAGAGGACTTCAGGTTTCATGGTGTCCTTGAACAGAGGGTGCTTTGCAAGTGCGAGTTGGAGAAGAAAGCCAGAGAGTCAAAGGCGTCAGGACCACCAGGCCATGGGTTGGAAGGGAGTTCATGTGGGGCAGGAGATGACTGGGGATGGGGAGCCTGCGGTGGGGCAAGAGGATGGGTTTCCCGGTCTGAGATGTCACATCCAAATGCCTTTTCTCCCTCTCATTTGGCTGAAGTCAGAGTAAGTAATAAAGCAATTTCTTTGTTCCTTCCAAAACCATGGCAATGGCGGCTTCCTCCCCGGCGCCCCACCTCCTGGTAGCATCTCGTGAACAGTTGCACTGGTCAGGGAGTCTACCTTCACCCTAGCCTCAGGTCTGCAGTCAGGGGATGGTGTCCTTCTTTGGGGAAAACAGGAGGTCTGGCCAATGGCTAACTGGGGATACTGGGGGTCACCCAAAACTGGTCCAGTGCAGATGCCTTGGTCTAGATGTAAAAGAAAATGATGGGCCAGCCCTGAGAAGGTTGCAGATGCTCCAACTGTGACCAAGATCCAAAATGTGACCAAGCCACAGGGTGATCAAGTCACATGACCATAAGCTGCTACCCTCCACCCTGTGCATGCGTGTATGCTAAATCGCTTCAGTCGTGTCTGACTCTTTGCAATGCACAGTCCCTG
This sequence comes from Cervus elaphus, assembly GCF_910594005.1. NCBI lineage: Eukaryota > Metazoa > Chordata > Mammalia > Artiodactyla > Cervidae > Cervus > Cervus elaphus. Next base: position 31,474,994 of record NC_057827.1, on the reverse strand, counting down.
GCGGGACTATAGCCCGCCAGGCTCCTCCATCCATGGGACCCTTCAGGCAAGTATACTGGAATGGGTTGCCATGCCCTCCTCCAGGGAATCAACCTGATCCAGGGATCGAACCTGCATCCCTTACATCTTGTGCATTGGCAGGCGGGTTCGTTACCACTAGCACCACCTGGGAAGCAAGGATGTTTGCCTCCCTTATCTGTTTCTTTCCAAGGGCAAGTGCTTCTGCTGCCTCGCAAGTCCCTTCACAGTGTCGGCCTCAGCTCCATCATGTATAAAATGGGGGCAGTGGGAACCACCTTACAGGAGGGATGAAGGTGAAACCCCACAAAACCTGGAGAACACCACCTGCGGCCACGGCAGCCTCAACAGTCTGCCCTTCCTTCTGCCAACCCCACCGTCTAACCCCTCCAGGAAGAAGGGACTTGGTGGTTAGTGCTCGTACTAAAGGTCATGTCCAGGGACTTCCCTGGTGGTCCAGCAGTTAAGACTATGAGCTCCCAACACAGGGGCCCTGTGCTCAATCCCAAGCCAGAGAACTAAGATCTCATGTGGTGCATGGTATAGCCAGAAAAAAAAAAAAGTCACTATATATTATGTCCAGCAGCAAGAACCCTCCCTGGGAGACAGGAGAGGGGCCTCAATTCCTTGGTGTGTTCCAGGTTTGCTCTGTGACCTCAAGCAGGTCACTCAGAAAGGTCAACAGTCCTCCCTGGGCATCCCCACCCCAGCTCTGCCCAGCTGGGACCAAGGAGAGCAGAGAACAGTCTAGAAGCCTCCAGCACAGGCTGGAGTCCCTTGCACCCATCCCGCCCTCCCTTCCCTCCTCCAGCCACCACCACCCCTGACACCACCAGCCGTGGAAGGGCCCCTCACCCAGAAGTCCAGCATCCCCCATCCCTCCAGGCCCAGAAGTGCCTGGGGGACTCCAGAGCCCAGCTCTCCCTCCCTTGCACCCCTGCCTCCCACCTGTGAGTCCCCTGAAAGAGCAGTGTCATCCATCTGTAGCCTGAGCACCCCGCCTGCTCCCCAAGGTTCCCTACAAAGACACCCAACCGTCAAAGTACTTTGGAAGGACAGCCGGCGGCACTCAGCAACTTACGTAAGGAAGCAGGCCCACATCTCAGCTCAATTTAGCATCCGGTTTTAAGTGTCTATTTATAGGCCTCACGCGAGCACCCCTTGTGGATGGCGGGGTGTCAGGGCTCCGGGCTCCTGGCCACCGCTATTCATTAGCATTCCTTTCGTGTTTGTCTTCTCTCATTTTCCCAGCAGCATTGTAACTCAGCAGCAAGGTCACCTACAGCTTGGATCCAGCGCCACTTCTCATCTTCTCTAAAGAAAATATGAATTTTCTTTCCCCTGTGGCAGTGCTCTCTCCCCAACCTCTGGGGGGCCCTGGCTTGCGCCAGCTATAGCAGAGCTGTGTTGTTTTCCTGACCTGCGTCTCCCGACAGATGGCTCATCTCAAAGACAAGTCCAGCAAAGTTGTGGGTGGGGGCATCCAGGAAGGCCTCAGGCATCCACTGTCGCCTCCCTGGTTTGCCCTTAGTCCACCCGTCCCCTGGCCAGGCACAGTGGCCAGAATGAACCAAGAGGTTTGGAACATTCAGGATCTCCTCAGCCATGTATGAGCCGGCCACTCCTCCTTGTACCAAACACATGTCCTGGGTCTCTACCCATCCCGTCAAGATGCAGCCAGCACGAGTCACCTGCTCTGTCCCTTTCGGTCACGCGTGACTGGACAGAAACACCAGAATCTGCTCTTTTGGTAACTCACAGCCATTCCTGGAATAACCCCCTCATCCTCTTATATCATCAACCTCCAGGCTGGGAACTCAGGACACAGTTCTGAGTTCACAGTTCTGGGAACTCCCCACAAGATTAAAACACGCAGCCACTGTCGACATGGTCAGTCCAGGCACAGGCTGGTGGGTGTTTAGGTCATCCTGAGCCCAGCTTCCCTGGTGAGACTAGAGACAGGAAGTCCCAGGAGACCAGGAGACTCTGTGGAGCCACTTCCTGTCCACATGCTGATGACCAGATCCTCTGGGGCCAGGCCCCCTGCCCTCAGAACCAGTGCAAAAGGAAAGGCAGGCCCTCTGCCTGCCAGCTCTAAGCCCACAGCAGAATTCAGGCACAGACAACACTGCCAACCAAAGCCCTTCAGCCTCCTGACTTCAAACTCCACGAGATTTGATGCTCCCGTGAATACTGGGGCTACAGCCGTAGGTATCTGGTTTGAGAAATAAGTAATTTTCTCACAGATGCCACCTCACTGCCCTGAGAGGGTCCCCATGATTCCACATGCACACTTCCAGCAATAAATTGGATCTCTGATCAAACAAGGTGTATAAAATGTCACGTTTCCAGACGCTTGGGAATAAACAAATTCTAAATATTCCTGAGACTCGATGGTTCACAGATTTGCTGATAAAGGTGATCAGCTGCTTTTGATAATATGGCCGGGGAATCAGTGGGAGAGTCCAGGTCCAGAAAGATCCTGGAGGCCTGGTGGTGGCCCAGGCGATTGGGGAAGGGGATCTGGAAAATGGCCATGGCCCTAGACAGGCCTGCTCACAGGAGCCTCCCCACCACAGCAGGAGAGGCTGCCCTGGGAGCCCTGGAAAGGGCAGTGCTGGTGGGAGAAGGATCAGAACCAACCTTCATAAGCTTTTTCTCGCAAAGTTAATGCAAATTCCACAGTTTCACGGACTCCCAGACCTGGGAGCTGTCCTGAGGTGCACCTGGGGACAAGGAGCAGGAGACGGAGGTCACCTGTCCTCGACAGAAATGGAAAGTCTGCCTGGAAACATCGGCACAGCAGAACCACCAACCCACTGCCCAGAATAAAATTTCTTTCTCCAGCTGACCCATGAGCTACGGCTGAAGGAATTTCCTTGACTTAAACTGGCAACATTGGGCTTTGTAAGGGGCTGCGGCCTGGGCACCAAGGTGCAGGGAGACCTGGGACACTACGGGGAAGAACAGGTGGGATGTGATGAGCAGTAATAATCCAGGCTCCAGGAATCACTTGCTGACAAAGGACTCCAGCCGCACTGAGTGGAAGCCCTGGACGGGGGTTTGGGAGGGGTGTGTGCAGCGCGCCATGGCCATGGTCAGGTACATCAGAGGCAGACGTCAGCACACCACAGTCAGCTCAGGTGTGACTCCTGCGGTCCCAGCCTGGTGGCTGCTGCTGCTGCTAAGTCGCTTCAGTCGTGTCCGACTCTGTGCGACCCCATAGATGGAAGCCCACCAGGCTTCCCCATCCCTGGGATTCTCCAGGCAAGAACACTGGAGTGGGTTGCCATTTCCTTCTCCAATGCATGAAAGTGAAAAGTGAAAGTGAAGTCACTCAGTCGTGTCCGACTCCTAGAGACCCCATGGACTGCAGCCTACCAGGCTCCTCCGTCCATGGGATTTTCCAGACAAGAGTACTGGAGTGGGGTGCCATTGCCTTCTCCACTGGTGACTGCAGCAGCCCTTAAACTCAGGTGTTCGTAAGACTAGAAGGACCTTTGCGTGAGGGAAAGCCTGGAATGGAGGTTCACACTCGCACTGCTGTCTCAGGCCAGCACATGTGGACACGGGACTTGCCTCTACTCTGCTTCCTCAAAGAGCAGACAGTCAGCTGGCAAAGGTCAGCATCTGGCAGGTAAGCCATGGCTCAAGGTGGCTTCTGGGACCTGGCTCTGTAGCTCAGCCAAGCTGCCCTGGGGTAAGCAGCGAGATGGCCCGTGTTCCCTTGGGTGTGACTGGAACCACAGGATGGAATTGGGAAGTGGGGCCCGGGTGGGGCCTGGGGGTCTGCTGCTTCCTGGGGGACAGTGTCAGTCAAGCACAGCAGCCTCATATAGGGCAGGGAAAGAACTGGGGCCCCAAGAACTGGCCACAGACCAGTGACTGTGGGGAAATAGGGGATGACCTCAGAGAGGGGCTCCAGGTCCTCTGAGCCAGATGGACGCAGGGGACACAGCCCAGGTCATTGTATGAAGAGGACTCAGGGCTGGGAGAGAGCGATGGTAAAGTTGAGATGCTCCATGGATGGGCACCAATGGGATGTTCACAAGTAAAAATCTTAAATTGTAAATAACGGAGTCCTCTAGCGAGATGCAAGGGAAAGTCTTCAAATGCTAATAATTTATTGATAGAAACACCCACAGGTATTATTTTGCTCCTTCTGGGCAAAAAGTTGTGTCTTTAGAATCAAAGTTCAAACTTTAAGATTCTCATTTGTACAAATGTCTGGGGAAGAGACTGGCTTTGAAATCCATCTTCAGTGATATCCAAGTTTGAAAATCAATTGTTTTGTTTGAGAAAGTGGCTTCTAAACACCCTCTTAAAATACTGAATTAAGGATAACACACAAATCAATACCATTAAAATAGTCACACCCTCCACTCTTGAAAGTTTAGTTTTTCAAAGCCTGAAGGTGGCAGGCATCACGGATGCTAACATTCTGTCCCCAGATTCCTCACTTCCTTCTCCGAATTCCAACACGGAGAATTTCTATGTGATGAGTTTACTGAGAAGGGACTGTTCTCTCAAGAGGGTTCTTTGTTTCCCCTCCTGGGGCCTGAGAGACCACCCTGAAGGCAGAGTCGGCAGCAAAGATGTGTGGTGATTCTATCTGTGTCAAACCCCAGAAATCTGCTACAAACGCAAACTGGCTCTGATGTTCAGTATCTCTTTCTCTATGTTTGCTTTATGTAAAATCCTCCCTCGGGGTTCTACTAAATAAATCTGGGAGCTCCTTATACAGTCTAGAGCTAAGTGATTAACATTGGGGTTGAATTAACATGTCCTGACCCAACAGCACCCTCATCTTCCATAAAGTTGACCTTAAGCAGGAGATGGCGACCCAAGGACTGAAGCACAGCTACCCCTGCTCTTTGTGCTCGGGGTGTTTACAACTCTGTAATCCTGACACATTTCCCTAGTGATGCTTGATATTAAACCAGTCCTGTGTCATGGACTCCTTGCCTGGCTTTGGGGAAGGAAAGGACAATTAGACACCAAGGTATAAAAGACCAGAACTCAGTGCCAAGGCAGAAAGCAGTCCACCAGGTCTGCACAGACCCTGGCTGGCATAGGGTGAAAGCAGGGGATTGAAACGAGCCCTCCCAGCCTGGGTCAACCTGGCCCTCCTCACTTCTATTCCTTCCTAAGCAAAAGAGGCTTCTATTTTTGCTGCAAGGCACTTGATGCCTTCCAATCCCCTGACAGCCGTCCCTGGAGGGATGCTGGGATTTCATTTTCTATTCAGGCAGCTCAAGGATGCTGGGTGGGTGGGGTGGGGGCAGTCATCCAGACGCCAGGAGTCAGAGAGAAGCACTGCCTGCAATCATATCAGAGGAGGACACGGCGCTCTGGAGGGCTCCAGGCAAGATGCTGGGATGTCCACACGGTCCGTGGGGCCTGCCACAGCGAGGGTTATTCCATCCATCCTGTGCTCACCAGGACAGGCACTCAGGCTTCACAGGTGGGGACCTTTTAATCCTCCCAGCACCATTGCAAGGTAGCGAAGATGATCATCAGTCCCATTTTACAGGTGGGAAAACTGAGGCTCATAAAAATGATTGAGGTCACACAGGAAGTGCTGGGGCTGGGGTTTAACCCCGGCACTTAGCCCCTAAGTCCATGCTCTTAGCTCCCACATTATGTCACCAGGAAGAAAAGGGGAAGATATTTATAATACATAAACCAAAAGAGGGATCATTAAGAAATCAGTAAGAATCAAAAAATGGGGACTTCCTTGGTGGTCCAATGGTTAAGAATCTGCCTTCGAATGCAGCAGACCCAGGTTTGATCCCTGGTCAGGGAACTAAGATCCCACATGCCACAGGACAGCTAAGCCTGAGAGCTGCAACTACTTAGCCCACGTGCCACAACCAGAGAGAGGCCTGAATGCCACAACGAAGAGCACGTGTGCTGCAACTAAGACCCAACACAAATAAATATCTTTAAAAGAATTTAGAAAATGAGTAAATGACATGAATCAGTAATTCACAGAATAAAAATACATGAAACATATATATATATAATTTCATATAAATAAATGAAAAGATGTTGAACCTTACTGGCAGGCAGAGAAATGTAAACTAAGACCCCTTAGAAATACCACTTTCCCCACCAGACTGACAAAAATTAAAAACATCTGACAATAGTAAGTGTTGCCAAGGAATAGGACAAGTGGGACGCACACACACACATGCAAAACCGGCAGGACTGCTCAACAGGAGACACTCTTCAGAAAACAAATTTTGCTGCTTTTGCAAAACAGGAAGACTTGTGTACTGTCTCCTGCAACAATTACCAGTCTTGCTAAATATTCTAGGCAAATCTGGCTCATGGTCTTGTAGAGACACACTGGGTATTCCTAACAGCCTTGTCTGTAACAGTAACAACCTGGGAAGCACCTGAACATCCACCAATGGAGAACAGACAGGTTACATCACATTCCTACAATGAAACCCCACGCACCATTGAGAAGGTTCGAAATGACAGCTACATGCTTTCCCAGGGATGAATCTCACACACATAAGATGCAGCAGAAAAGGCAAGCTACAGAAAAAAACACGCACTTTGATATCAGTTACATCATACTTCAAAGACAAGAAAACTCACAGGCATGGCTGCGCTGACAAACGCGGTGAGTGTAAACACCTAACTCTCACAGCAGTTACCTCTATGTGGGGACAAGAGGGTGTCAGCAGGGAGGGGCTCTCGTTGCACAGCTCATTGTGGTGGATTCAAACATTCCACAAGTTCTTGCACAATCCCCTCAAAAGGTGGATCCCACTTCACCTTCCCTGGGCCGTCTCTAGTGAACAGGTCCTAAAAGGGATGCACTATTCTTACATCACTCACTCAGGGGAAAACCGGCCACTATGCTGTGAGATCACCCACACAGCACCACAGAGAGGGCCACACAGCAAGGAACTGAGGCTCCTACCAACAGTCACATGAATCCTCCAAGGACTGCAGCCCCAGGCCACATCTTGATCTTGACCCTGAGCCCAGGGAGCTGACCCTGGGGTCTGAACTGCTCCCAGATCCCTGACACACAGACTCTATGTAGAAGATACTAGATTGGTGGGGGGGGGCGGGGGGGTTGACGTAGAAAAGTCACTTCATTGCTGTGCCAGGCAAAAGGGGACACAGCAGGTTCATGCCCTCAAAACTGTGTGTCCCAACCCAGGGAGGATCTGGTCAGGAGTTTTATAGCAATGTTTCAAGGACAAAGTTGCTAATAAGGAACAGGGTGTGTGCAGGACTTGTGTTCCTTCTTTTTTTAAAATTAATTTTTATTGGAGTATAGTTGCTTTACAACATTGTGTTAGCTTCTACTGTATGGCAAAGTGAATCAGCTATGCATATATATATATATCCCCTCTTTTTGCTTATTTTAAATTTATTTTTAATTGGAGGATAATGTCTCTACAATGTTGTGTTGGTTTCTGCCATGCAACAACATGAATCAGCTACATGTATATATATATCCCCTCCGCTAGAGCCTCCCTCCCACCCACTCTAGGTCGTCCCTTTTTTTGGATCTCCTTCCCATTTAGGTCACCACAGAGCACTGAGTAGAGTTCCCTGAGCTATACAGTAGGTTCTCATCAGTTATCTATGTTATACATAGTGAAGATAACAAATGTTTATTGTTTTACACCACTACATGTTGGCATGAATGTTAACAGAAATAGATAATCGATACAGTAATATTTTTCATCTTAAGTTAAGTAGGTTGTGGGTACACAGGTGTTCATCACATTATTCTTTTCACCTTTTTGTATGCTGAATGCTTTACAATAAAAATTTAATGCCAAAGACTTGAATTAAGTCAATGTTGGTTAATAATTGCAAATGATGAATTGTAAAAGACAGGAAACCATGACAGGCACACCCTTCTTCCTTTTGGGTGACTAAAGAAAGGGGTCTCTTCTGGGGACATAAGTGTTAGTTGCTCATCTCTGACTCTTTATGATAGCATGGACTGTAGTCCACGAGGCTCTTCTGCCCATGGGATTCCCCAGGCCAGAATACTGGAGTGGGTAGCCTTTCCCTTCTCCAAGGGCTCTTCCCAACCCAGGGATCCACCTGGGTCTCCTACATTGTAGGCAGATTCCTTACCATCTGAGCCACTAGGGAAGCCCACTCTGGGGACATAAGGAACTTACAAAAGCCCCCTAGAAGGGGTGGAGAGTCACAGTAAGTCGTGCCTGGGCAGGGGAGGAAGGGGCTAAGGATGTGCTCTAGTAACATATTAAAATAGGGAGATGTTTTTAGCTAAGACAGTATGAGCCTGAGCCTGAGAGATTACCCCAGTGGGAATGAAGGATCAGGGATGTCAGCAGCACTAGGGGTGGCCTACCCGCTCACCTGTTCTCCCCACACCTTTTGGCCATCAGAGAAGGACAGGGCTGCCAGAAGCCAGGATCTGGTCATCAACACACCCTCTCTCCCCTGTCGGTCCTAGATAGCAGGACACTTTACTTCTTAGACATGGTTGAGCTGGTCAAAGTCAACTGGGGAGTTAAAGCAGCCAGACCAGTCATGTCCAGCAGACCCATTCTGTCCCTGAAGGACCACAATAGCACTACTCGAGACCACTTATTTTATTATTTAACTCATTAATTAATTTGGTCGTACCAGGTCTTAGCTACAGCGTGTGGGATCTAGTTCCCTGATCAGTGATTGAACCTGGGCCCCCTGGATTGGGAACTCTGAGTCTTAACCACTGGACCACCACAGAAGTCCCAACACCATTTATTTTAATCCTAATATTTAAGGGCTTAAATCCAAAATCTCACACATGTTCTCTTCCTCAATTTGCTCATTCAAAGAAGAACTATGTCCAAATCCATTTAAATTGAAACAACCACTTTTCCTGTCATTAAGTGACATCGGAAGCAACAATAATGCCTCATATATCCTGAGCCTGCTTTCCTCTTTCGAGAAAACACTCAGTTGAGGTGACAGAGGAGGTTAAGCTATGCTTTTAATGTTCTCCTTTTGACCCTGACGTGTCAGGAAAATGACCCCTGAGAATTTGGATCATTTGTGTTTGCTCTCATCACTCACGCTCTCCGGGTGGCCCCTGAGGAGAAAAAGAGGAAAAGCACAGGGTGAGAAATGCAAATAGTGAAGGGGACCATGTGCAACGTCGGGGCTCTGCGACAGCACCAGAGGTGGTGCAGGTGAGGCTCTGTCCTCACCTTGCAGGGCGGGGCCCAGACAACCACACTGGACCACTGGGGACCAGGATGCCTGACCTCAACCAGTCACTGTCTCCCAGCCAGTCAGGGCCCCCCTCAGACATGAACTCAAAGGACGTGATGTCCCCAGACTTGCCTGCTGTGGACACCTCAAGCTCGGCCAAGGTAGGTCCTGGAGAGCCAGGGCAGGAGGCAGCATGAAGTTGGACGGTACCCCCCCACCCCCACCAGCAGTTCATCCAGCCCCAGAGATGGCGTACACTAACAGAAATGCTGGGCTTCCCAGGTGGCTCAATGGTAAAGAACCCACCTGCCAATGCAGCAGACATGGGTTCGATCCATCAGTTGGGATGATCCCCTGGAGAGGAAAATGGCAACCCGCTGCAGTATTCTTGCCTGGGAAATCCCAGGGACAAGGGAGCCTGGTGGGCTACAGTCCATGGGGTTGCAAACAGTTAGACACAACTTAGCAACTAAACAACAACTAAAGCCAAAGAATGAGAATGGTAAACAATAGCCAAACTTACTTCTAAACAGATGCAAAACCCTAAATAACACATGAACCAAATGTACCCAGCAGTTTCTAAGCAAACACATCACGATGAAGTATGCGTTTATCCCAGGGATGTCAAGTTGGTGTCATAATAGAATAGCTATTAATGCAATTGTTTGTCAGCACACGAACAGATTATCTCAGTTGATGTGGAAGAATCACTTCATAAAATTCAACAGGACTCATAATTAAAGGGAGGGTGACTTGTGAATGGATCACAAAGGGATGCTTAACAGACAGTGGGCATCTACCAAAAAGCCTGCAGTTAACATCCTACTGTATGGGAGACCACTAGATACCCCACAGGAAGGAACAGACAAGAACTCAAAGCACGGCTGCTTCTGCCTGAAGCTGTCCTGTCACCCCTCGGCAAAGAAATCAGAAAATAAAAAGAAATCAAAGGATGATGATTGGAATCAACAAGGTCCAACGGACATTATTTGCAGGGGACATGCTGTCCACAGAGAAAATCCAAAAGATTCTACAAACGACCCAGCAAGAGATTAAGACACAAACTCAACTATCACAAAGGGTCATTTTCAAAGAGACACCCCCTGAATGGTAGCTAAAAATAGACACCAAGGAATCAATCTAGTATAAAAAAAGCAAGACCTTTTCAGAAAAATACTCCATGTGGAAGATGCCATAAAAATCTCAAACATCTGGGGTTCCAAGAGCATCCATGTACCAGGAGGGTGATGTACCATCTCTACAAGAAAGGAAGCTCCTGCCCTCAGGATCCCTCATAGGGTGCTATGCATCCCTTCATCAGGCCATTCATCTGCATCCTACATCATATCCTTTAATACACTGGTAAACATAAGGAAGTATTCCCCTGAGTTCTATGAGTGGTTCTAGTAAATTAATTAAACTCAAGAAGGGGATCATGAGAACCTCACATTTATTTATAGCCCATCAGTCAGAAGCACAGGTGACACCCTCGACTTGGAGGTGGTGTCTAAAGTGGAGTAGGAACAGTCTTGTAGGACTGAGCCCTCACCCCGTGGGATCTGATGCCCTCTCCAAGTAGATGGTGCCAGGACAGAATTAAATTGTAGGACACCCAGCTGGAGTAACATAGAGTGGTTTGGTGTGGGGACACTGCACACATCTGGTATCAGAAGTACTGTGAATGTGGCAACAGCGTGTAGGTAAAAGAGAAACCAGTTCAGCTACTGGTTGTCCCAAGATGGCTTTTTGTATTCCCCATCTGGGGAATACATGTAAATCCATGGCTGATTCATGTCAATATATGACAAAAACCACTACAATATTGTAAAGTAATTAGCCTCCAACTAATAAAAATAAATGGAAAAAATAAATAAATAAATAAATAAAAGGGAATGCTGTTTAAAAAAATATATGGCTTTTTGTTTTGTTTTACTTTTCTGCTGCACTGCACAGCATGTGAAATCTTAGCTCCTCAACCAGGGATTGAACCTGCAACCCCTGCAATGGAAGCATGGAGTCTCAACCACTGGACCATTTTTAAAAAGGTTCTCCTTACTAACATCTTATTTAGGAATTTTCCATCCCTCTTCCTCAGTGAGATTGGTGTGTAGGCTTCTTTTATTGAATAATCTTGATGTTTCCATCTTTTTCTATGCTCCACAGTAATTTAAGTAGCATTGAGAGTATACATTCTTTAAAGATTTGATGGAATTCTCCTGTGAAGCTATAGAGGCTTGGAGATTTTTCTATTTGTTTCCATGGAAATTGGTTTGTTTACACTTTATTTGTCCACTGGGGTCAGTTTGGGTAATAACATTTTCCTAGGAAAGTACCCCTTTTTAAATCCAGGTGCACATTTATTTGCACAGCAATGCAAAAGTGGCTTATAATGATTTTTCTAACAGGCTCTGTTTTGTTGCTTATTTCCCCATTGTCATGTTTTGTTTTGTGTCTTTGGATTCTCTCCCTCTCTCTCATAATTAGGTTAGATAGGGTTTGCTCACCTGATTTTTCTCCTAAGAATCAGGATTCATATGTTTTTTAATAAGTTTTTTAATGTGGACCATTTTTTAAGTCTTTATTGAATTTGTTACAATGTTGCCTTGTTTTATGTTTTGTTTTTTTGGCCCAAAGAATGTAGAATCTTAGCTCCCTGACCAGGGATCAAACTTGCATCCTCTGCTTTGGAAGGCAAAATCTTAACCACTGGACTACCAGGGGAGTCTCGGGATTCATACATTTATCAGTTCTATCACTTTTCTCTGTTCTAATTCATGCATTTCTGCTTCTGACCTCATTTCTTCAGTCTGCTCTCAGCCAGCTTACTGGGTTGTCTCGTCCAACATTTTGAGTTGGATGTTGAATTCATTCATTTATTTTTATTTCAAGGCCATAACCACAGCTGTATCAGCATCCTCTAGATGGATGTATTTATTTTCATTATCATCATATTCTAGAAATTATGCAATTTGGTTTTATGGATTTCCTTTCACCCAGGAACGTATTGAATAGACTTTAATGCTCTAATTTCCCAGGCTGAAGGGCTTTGGTGTTCTTTATCATATGTTAATGAGTTTCACTGCATTGTGGTGACAAAATGTTGTTTGTACCGTTCCGTGTTATGGAACCTATGGAAGCTCTCTTTGTAGAGGAATGCACGTCAACTTTCATAAACGTTTCACAGATTCTGGGAACAAGGGCGTCCCAGGTGGCGCTAATGGTAGAGAATCTGCCTGCAATGCAGGAGACGAAAGAGATGCATGTTCTATCCCTGGGTTGGGAAGATTCCCTGGAGGACAAAATGGCAACCCACTCCAGTATACTTGCCTGGAGAATCCCGTGGACAGAGGAGCCTGATGGGCTACAATGCTTGGGCCGCACAAAGTTACAGAGTCTGGTATGCTGAGGGCATATTTCACACGTCTCCATGGTGTGTCTGGGGTGGAGAGTGACTGCCTGGCCTCTGGAAACAGTATATTTCTCTCCATGCCTCTTGCCCCATGTGGTCTCCGCTTCATGGACATTCTGTGAAGCCCTGTATCAAGGGCTTCCCTGGTGGCTCAGATGGTAAAGAACCTACCTGCAGTGCAGGAGATTGGGTTCAATCCGTGGGTCAGGAAGATCCCCGTGCCTAGAGAATCCCATGGACTGAGGAGCCTGGCGGGCTACAGTGCATGGGGTTGCAAAGAGTCAGACACAACTGAGTGACTAACACTTCCACTTTCACCAAGATCACAGGACAAAAATCTCTGGAACTGACCAAGCCCCATAGCAACTGTTGCAATGAGCCTCCGAAGCTAAGCTGGCCAGTTCCCTGACACCATGTTAGGTAAAATATCCATGCTAATAGCCACCCTCTAGCATCCTAACCAATCACTAATGCTACCCTTCTGGTAGGAATTTTCCTCATTGTTTATTTCTAAATCTACTATTCATTTATTTTAATATTTATTTTTATTTATTTGGCCAGGCTGGGTCTTAGTTGTGGCATGTGGGATCTAGTTCCCTGACCAGGGATTGAACCCAGGCCCCCTGCATTGGGAATATGGAATCTTAGCCAGTGGACCAGCAGGGAAGTCTCCAAATCTACCATTTAAATGCAGGAATATGCAGTCCCACAGAAGGAGCCTGTTCATGAGAGCAGCTTGAATTATTCTGAACTTCCCTGAATGGCGGTGAACTTACTCTCCAGATATACGTTACCTTAGTCTATATATATCGAAGATAACTGTGAAAATGGCAGTTATCCAAGTTCACTGCCCTGTGGGATGCAACGTTTACTAAAGCATAGGTAAATGCTGGAGGAGGACCCTGAGAAGATGTGGCCCCCAAGAGACCCAAGAACTGACCTGGGGCAGCCACCCAGCTCCGTACCCCTCCCCACTGTTTCCACCTGAGAGCTGTTTCAAGGACGCAGCCTTGAGATGGTGGTTTCTGTTGAGACCATCTGGTCCGTACCCTTGACTGAACTCCTAGAGAGCCCCCATGCAAACTTGAAGGTTTTGGTGGGCGAGTGTGGAGGTCTCCTGATTTTCAGCCGCCCAGGACAAGCCTCCTGTGTCAATTCCCTTGTCGTTCGTTAAACCTGCCTCCTGCACACCTGGAGTGTTTTCCTCTTTCTTGGTCTCTCCCTGCACTTCCTGTGTGCACGGGGAGGCTGCTTTCCCCTTACACCGGGAACTCCCAAGGTTATGAACTAATCATTGTCATGTCAGCCAGGAGATGGAAGAAATGGATCTCAGGAAAGAGGCGTGAGCGGGTGGGAACCCCAAGGTGGGTATGTCCAAAGGTCTCGAGGTCCAAGCTGAAGGCACTCCCACTGGCCAAAGGTAGGACCATTTGAACGTCAACGAGGATCATGACTACAATGGTTTGAAATCTATCAAGTTTGTTCAAGCCCCTGAGTTCACAGTGAGGGTTTAAATTTTAAAAATCATACTGGAGGATCATGGGAAACACATTCATCTTTGAAACTGATGAAGTAAATGAAGTAAAATAAGGACGTGTTTGCCTGCCTTTTCTCTGTGAAATGTTGCCCTGGGAAACCCTACAGGAGATGCAGAAGGCATCCACAGAAGCATTCCAGTTGATAAGTGAAAAAAAGAAATGACAATCAGAATATCACTTCATTTTTTAAAACTTTAAAAAAATTAACATCTAGGGGAAAGAGAGTCACTCAGTCGTGTCTGACTCATTGTGACCCATTGACTACACAGTCCATGGAATTCTCCAGGCCAGAATACTGGAGTGGGTAGCCTTCCCCTTCTCCAAGGGATCTTCCCAACCCAGGGATTGAACCCAGGTCTCCCACATTGCAGGCGGATTCTTTACTATCTGAGCCACCAGGGAAGCCCAAGAATACTAGAGTGGGTAGCTTATTCCCTCTCCAGGGGGTGGAACAGATGGTCTCAACAGAAACCACCATCTCAAGGCTGCGTCCTTGCAACAACTCCCAGGTGGGAACAGTGGGGAGGGGTATGGAACTGGGCGATTACCCCAGGTCAGTTCTTGGGTCTCTTGTCGGCCACATCCTCTCAAGTGACCAGTATTTACTTATGCTTTGGTAAACATCACATCCCACTGGGCAGTGAAGTTGAATAGAAAAGGGTGGGATAAACTGGGAGACTGGGACTGACCTTTATGTAAAATACCCAATGAGAGCCTGACGTATAGCACAGGGGGACAAAAAATAGAAGGTACCATCTGTTTGCAGGACATACTTTGTTGTTGTTGTTTAGTAGCTCAGTTGTGTCTGATTCTTTTGTGACCCCATGGACTGTAGCCCACTAGGCTCCTCTGCCCATGGGATTCTCCAGGCAAGAATACTGGAGTGGGTTGCCATTTCCTTCTCCAGGGGATCTTCCCAACCCAGGGATCAAACCTGCATTACCTGCATCTCCTGCTTGGCAGGTGGATTCTTTACCACGGAGCCACCTGGGTAGCCCGGACACATATTAAGTCAACCTTAAAAATACATTCCAGTATACAGTAGGTACAGATGAATACTGTTTGATTCCACTTATATGAGATACCTAGAATAGTCAAATTTATAAAGTCAGAAAGTACAGTGATAGATGTCAGGGGCAGAGAGGAGCAGGTGGTGGGGAGGGGGGCAGTTAGTGTTTAATGAGCATAGAGTTTCAGTTCAGGAAGGTGGGAAATTCAGATGGATGATGGTGAGAGTCGCACAGCAACATGAATGTACCAAGTGCCACTGAGCTGTACAGCTAAATATGGTTAAAATATATGTTTTATATTACGTGACTTTTACCACAATAAAAAAACATTAAAGAATAAAATAAAAACTTATGTCTGAGATCTCCCCAAGACTAATTCTATTCAAGTCTTCAGGAATGGGTCGCAGGCATCTGTATTTTAGAAATGCTCTCCAAGAGGCAGGAATGTGCGACCAGGGTTGAGAATTAGTGAGTATTCCTTCAGTGTCCTTATGTTCTCACCTGCAACAATCTCCTTCCTTCCATCTCAGCCACCCACCCACCCCTCCCCTAGGATGGGGTTCCTCCAGTTGGAATCCTCTCCAGCTGGAATCCCCTCCAGGGTGGAAGCCCCTCCAGGGTGGTCCCTCCAAGGTGGTCCCTCCTTAACCAAAGGCACTCCATCCTTCACATCCAGCTCAGAGCCTACTTCCTCTGAGAAGACCCCCATGAATTTCCACAGTGCTGAAATGCATGTTTTTCTACAGCTTCATGGAGGTATAATTTACATACCACACAATTCACCCGTTATAAGCAGTGAGGATTTTCAGTGAATGCATTCAGATGCTCAGCCAGTGCCACAATGCAGTCTTAGAACATCTCCATCACCCACAAGCAACACTGCCCTCCCAGCCAATCCCCACTTTCATCCCCAACCCTGGGCAACCACGAATCTGCTCTCTCTCCCTATAATTAGGCCTTTTCTGGAAGAATCATATAAATGGAACTGTACAATATGTGTCCTTTTGTATCTGGCATCTTTCACTCAGCACAGTGTTTCTGAGCCAGCTGGGTATTTTTAAACGTACATGGGGATTTGGTATTTAAAGGAATGCTGGCTGAATCCAGCCATAAGCAAATGAATCACTTCTCAATGTGACTCCTCCTCCCCCTCACATCTTTATCTTGTAAGAATGGTGTTTGCATCTTGGTCCTCTCCAGCCAGGCTTGCTCTAGAGGTGGCCTGACTCCCCAACTCCTATCCACGTGACAGGTGTAGCTTGACTCTACCATACTGCATATTTTTTGTATTTTTTTTTTCTATATGTCAGGTGCCATAAACACTCCCACCTTTTTAAAAGTATGTTTACAACATCAGAAGAATTCAGATGAAATGTAAACCTTTCTATTTACAATTTTTATACACATAAACCAAATCACAAATACCACAAATAAATGTGGGCTTCCCTGGTGGCTCAGATGGTAAAGAATCTGCATGCAATGAAGGAGACCCGGGTTCAATTTCCTGGGTCAGGAAGATCCCCTGGAGAAGGAAATGGCTACCCACTTCAGTATTCTCACCTAGAGAATTTCATGGACAGAGGAGCCTGGTGGACTACAGTCCATGGAGTTGCAAAGAGTCAGACATGACTGAGTGACTAACACTTTCACAAATAAATGTTGTAACAATACATTGAATAAACATTCAAATGCTTAATAAAATTTTACTTTATTGTTTTTAACTTACCATTATACTAAGTAATCTACGTAGAGTTTTGTGGTACAATACCTCCATTTTCCTCCATACACAAACCTATCTCATGCCTAATGCCTTGGACCCAAAACCAGGAACCCAGGAGCACAGAATGATCCAAGGCTCGGAGAAATCACCCACTTGCCCAGCTGACTGTGTTATGTTTCCAATAATGATGTGCGCAGAAGCCCTGGGTCTTTTCAACACACAAGTCACCAACAGACAGAACCAGCACTCACAAGGTTCTGTCTCAAGAAACCCGAGTGAAACAGGAATGTGACCCATGCCCACCAGGGCCCCATCCTTGGGGTGCCACGTGGGATCTGGCCCAGAGTCACTCAAGGACAAGCACCCTTCCCCAGGCACCTGGGGGTGCTTTGGTGAACACTTCTTCTAATTCAGATCATTCATAGGCCCCTGCAAATAGAACCAACTTCTTTATTTAACTTCATTGTTATCTACAGTTAAATCAGTGACTGTAAAACTGGCTTCTCAGACCTTCTTAATTACCCAGAAGAAATCCCACAAAAGATGCATTTCCGTGAATAGAGCAGGTGGGCAGCCAGAATAAAATTTCTCTAATAGAGGTGATGTTCCTCCTGGGGTAATTTAAATAAGCCACAACGGTACAATCATTAAAATTAATTATGAGAGCTTTAAAAAAAGCCACAGGATGGGAATCAGAGGACCGAGTGCTCATCTTGGCCCTTTGGCGAGTTAACTGATGCGACCTTGGCTAGACCTGTAACCATCTATACGGCCCAGGCTTCTCACCCATAAGATGTCATTCATGTTGCAGAGAGCTGTGGCTTACCCACCGCTGGGGACTCACAGGCAGACCTTGATTGGGCAACAACCAGAATTTTAAAAACAAAGTAGAATACTATAAAGAAGGCTGAGTGCCGAAGAATTGATGCTTTTGAATTGTGGTGCTGGAGAAGACTCTTGAGGGTCCCTTGGACAGCAAGGAGATCCACCCAGTCAATCCTAAAGAAATCAACCCTGAATATTCACTGGAAGGACTGATGGTGAAGGTGAAGCTCTAATACTCTGGCTACCTGATGTGAAGAGCCAATTCATTGGAAAAGACCCTCATACTTTGAAAGACTGAAGGCAGGAGGAGAAGGGAGCAACAGAGGATGAGATGGTTGGATGGCATAGCTGATTCAATGGACATGACTTTGAGTAAACTCTGGGAGATAGTGAAGCTGATAGGGAAGCCTGGCATGACTGAGTGACTGAACAACAACAAAAATACTATACAGAATGCACCACCTCAAATGAGGTAAAAATTGTTTCCTGAAACTTCTGTTTGAGATTTATAATGTGTATGTATGTATGTATGTATATGTGATGTAAAATGAGTGGTGATGTAAAATGTCTTTTTTACTGTGATTTAAAATCAAACCATCTGGACTTCCCTGGTGGTCCAGGGGTTAAGAATCGACCTGTCAATGCAGGGGACATGGATTTGATTCCTGGTCCGGGAAGATCCCCCATGCTATGTACCAACTGAGCCTGCGAGCCGCAACTACTGAAGCCTGAGTGCCCTAGAGCCCCTGTTCTGCAACAAGAGAAGTCACCACAATGAGAAGCCCACACACCCCAGCTAGACAGTAGTCCTCACTCACTGCAACTAGAGAAAGCCTGTGTACAGCAAGAAAGACCCACGGCAACCAAAAATAAATAAATTTTAAACATTTTTAATATTTTTAAAAAATAATGAAATTAAAAGGTCTGAGAAAGACCTACAAGTCTATGTTCTGGTCAATGCAACAAACATTCACAGAGAAGGACAGTGTGAGGAAGGCCTGGGGACCATGCCAACCGTTGGTGACGGGGTTGGTGGTGGGTGGCCATGCCTATGGCCTATCTGTCTGGAGGAAACAAAGCCCAGTTGCCAGTGTCCCATGCATACTACCCTGAAGCCAGAATGAGACCCTTTCCTGGTACAAACCCAGAGAGGTCAAGCAATCTAGAACTTGGCAAGGTCCTGGGGTCCTGAGGACATGGTGGGCATGTGTGGCAGGAAGTTGCCTGATTTTGCTCCTGGTGGGGCCAGGACTTGAATCAGTTCTAAGCGGGCCATCCACAGCAGTCTTACGGACAGAGGATGTGTGGATCAACCTGTGAAGCAGGTGATGATGTTGACCAGGTATGTTCCACAGGAAAGAGTTTTAGGAAGTAAAGTCAGGTAAGAAACAGGTGAGGAGGGGCCTCTGACTTTACTCAATAAGATCGAGGCAAGGTGGGCAGGGCACTGGAGGGTTCTAAAGTGAAGTCACATGATCTAATTTAAGTTTTAAAGCAGTCATTGTAAATCAACTATAGTCCAGTAAAATTTTTCAAGAAATAAAATAAAGGGATGGAGACAGAGATTATCATACTAAGTGAAGTAAGTCAGAGAAAGACAGATATCATACGGTATCACTCATATGTGGAATCTAATTTTTAAAAAAATGATACAAATGAACTTATTTGCAAAACAGAAACAGACTCACAGACATAGAAAACAAACTTATAGTTACCAAAGGGGAAAGGGGGCAGCAAGGGATAAATTAGAAGTTTGGTCCTAATATGTACACACTACTATGCGTAAAACAGATAACAAACAAGGACCTACTGTATAACACAGGGAACTATACTTGATATTCTGTGATAAATATGGGAAAAGACTCTTTAAAAAGAATGAATACATGTATATGTGTAACTGAATCACTTTGCTGTGCACTTGAAACCAATACAGCATTGTACATCAATTATACTTCAATAATTATTTTTTAAAATAACAGTAACCCAGCTACTATATGAACATAGACCTGGGTGGAAAGGTGTGGGTCAAGGTAGAAAGGGGAAGCGTGGAGGTGGGAAGCCAATCCAATGAGGAGATAACAGGGCAGTGTGGACGGTGACCAGGGAGGGGATTCTAGAACAGATTAGATGTAGGATTTGAGAGGAAGACAGGAGACAAGGCTGACTCCAAGGTTATGGTCCAGGCACCTGGAAGGATGGAGCTGCCATTTACTATGATGAGAGATGGAGGTTGGGTGGGGCAGTGGGGAACAAGTTGGCACCTGTTGTGTGGGGTTCATTGGACCTCGCGGGGAGATGACAGACAAGTCAGAAGGAAGATATGAGTTTGGAATCTTTCAGCATATGATGGGTTTAGTACCACAAGACTGGGTGAGGTCAATAGGGTGTGAGCATGGATCAAGCAGAGGAGAGGTCCAAAGGTGGATGTCAGGACCCTCCAGCACTCAGAGGTCAGCAGAGGGACTGAGTCAAGTGGGAGGAAAATCCCGAGCAGATGGCGCTCTTGGAGCCAAGGGATGAAGCAGATCCCAGGGGAGGGAGAGGACCAATGTGCGACAAGTCCAGGGAGAGGAGGACTTGGAGGTCTTTAGTGACTGTGATGGGCACTTTCATTAGAGTTTGTAGAGGCGTCAGCAGAGCTGGGAACATTGACTGGGGCAGGTTTCAGAGAGAAAGGGAGGGGAGGAACTGGGAAAAGCCAGTGGAGATGACTCCTCCCAGAATTCTCCAGGAAAACAAAGCAGGAAAATAGGACAGAAGCAGGAAGAAGAAGTGGGAGCAGGAGATATGCCTCTTTTCTCAGATGGGTGATAACAGCAGTGTGTTTGCATGTGCAGAAGAGGATCCAGTGGAGAGCAGGAAGCAGAGCTGGGGGGCAGGGGGAGTTCCAGAGATGGCATCTGGCACTAAAACAGGGAGGGGGTGGCTCAGAGCCGGATACGTTATTTCCAGTCTCAGGAGGAGTGTGAAGGATGCAGGCACAGATGCTGGCAGGGAGTGATGTGATGCTGGCGGGAAGTAATGTGAACTACGTGAGTCCTCCTTTCTTCAGAAATTCTGGAGCCTGCAAAACCTAAATGAGGGCTGGGATTCCAGGCTGATGAAGCGGTCAAGTCATCCAGGCCAAGGGAGGTAAGGGGGTCGTGCAGTGACCAAGAAGACTAGTTCATCTCCCCTTTCCCAATGAACCTCAACATCTGCATCAGAAAAAGACCATGAACTTCGGCTCTGACAATAAAAATTGAGTCCTTATTTTTAAAATTTGATTTCCAATGTTGTGTTAATTTCTGCTCCATGGCAAAGTGATTTGGTTATACAGATAGGGCTTCCCTAGTGACTCAGACAGTAAAGAATATGCCTTCAGTTCAGGAGATCTGGGTTCAATCCCTGGGTTAGGAAGATCCCCTGGAGAAGGAAATGGCAACTCACTCCAGTAAACTTGCCTGGAGAGTTCCATGGACAGAGGAACCTGGCGGGCTACAGTCCATGGGGTCCCAAAGAGTTGGACATGACTAAGTGACTAACACATACATTCTTTTTTAATATACTTTTCCACCAAGGTTTATCATAGGATATTGAATACAATTCTCTGTGCTATACAGTAGGAGCTTATTGTTTTATTATCCATTTTAATATCCATTTTATTATCCATTCTCTACTTAAAAGCTTGTTCTGCTAACCCCAAAGACCCAGTCCATCCCATTTTTATTAGCTGCTTAAAGTTGGAAAACAAATCATATCATTGCTGCAAGTCCTCAGTTTCTCTATCTGAACACCACAAGGAGTTACTTTTGCATTTTCTATAAATACATACAGAAGTTCTCAGCTAATGAAAATTCAAGTTTCAGGAACACCATAAAATATAATTTTTATAGAGTTAGACACCATGCAAAATAGAGTAAAAATACTAACACATGCCCCCAAATAATAAACAATAAGTTTACTTTGACAGGTTTTACCAGTATGATTGGGAAGCCCATTTATGGGAGGTTGAATCATATTTGTAGATCTTACTTCTTAAACTGGGTGGTAATTACCCAGATTTTCCTCTTGTTGATGTTCTATGTATTTTCTGTATACCTTGAAAATATTCTTTCACCTTTCTAAGTCTTTTGTTGCATCCTGCTCTACACACTCAAGTGTCCAATTTTTCCTTTCTACCATGGAACATGTAGGGCTGGCTCTCCTGAGTGATCAGGGGACTGTATCCAGGGCTTGGCTATCAGATGAGGTCACATTCAAAAACCAAGGAGATGGGCATTTCCCTGGGGGTCCAGTGACTAAGACTTTGCCTTCCAATACAGGGGTTTGCAGGTTCGATCCCATAAGCCTCCTGCCCCAAAAACCAAAACATAAAACAGAAGCAATATTGTAACAAATTCAATAAAGACTTAAAAAAAGGTCCATATCAAAAAAAAAGTCTTTTAAAAAATCAAGGGGAAGATACATAGTTGTACATGGTTAATATACACTCTGCTTCTTGAGTCTGTCTCCTGAGGGTCTATCTAGAAGTGGTGCCACCTCAATCACAATAAGCACTCTCAGCACACAGACCTTGGTCTCTAAATACCATTCTCTAATAAAAAGAACCAGGGATTCTTGGAGAAACAGTAGATTCCAGGGCTAGGCAGGGAAAATCTAAGTTGATCCTGGAGCATCTTGTTGTAACAGAAAGTAAGGAAATACTCAAAAGACTAAAGGCTGGAGGCAGGTCAAAGAAACACAGGAGCCAACTGAAAGAGCTTCCAATGATCAAAGCTCAACAATTTAGGCAGCAAAATAAATAATGTAGGACTGCATTATAAACCAAAGTATAAAATAAACATTCATGAGTCCATACTGATACAAATAAAATTTGAATAAATAAATCAGTGAGGGAAAACAGACAGAAAACTTTTCTGATACAGAAAAGTTCTATATAACTCATGTAGATATTCTCCTGTCAAGGAGGTTGAACACGACTGCCCACTCCCTAATGTGGACTGTTCATTTGCCTTCTTTCCAGAGCAGAGTATGGAAAAGCCAACCTTACAGAAGAGAAACCAGGCAAAGATTACTTCAGCCAGTGATCAAGGTCAAGGTCAACAGTGATTCATCATGGTGACAGCTATACCTATGCCATAGGTTGAGAATGGCTCTTAACCTCTGTGGTCTTTCTCCCCAGAACCCCAAATCCAGTCTAACCATAAGTAAAACATCAGATAAGCTGAAATTGAGGGAAACTCTACAAAATACCAGGCCAGTCCTCCTCAAAACTATCACAGTCACCAGAAACAAGGAGAGTCAGAAACTGTCCCAGTCCAGAGGAGGTTAAGGAGGCAAGATGACTAAATGCAATGCAGGGACCGGCATGGGATCCTGAGACAGAAAGAGGACATTAGGTAAAAACTAAGGAACTAAGTGGGCTTCCCAGGTGATGCTAGTGATAAAGAGACCACCTGCCAATGCAGGAGATGTAAGAGACGCAGTTCGATCCCTGGGTTCGGGAAGATTCCCTGGAGGAGGGCATGGCAACCCACTCCAGTGTTCTTGCCTGGAGAATCCCATGGACAGAAGAGCCTGGCGGGCTACAGTCTATAGAGTCGCAAAGAGTCAGACGTGAATGAAGTGACTTAGCATGCACGCAACAAGGACATAAGAGCACATGGGGGTGGCCTGCGTGATGTGTAGGGTCTCCGGGTAAATCTCTGAACCTCTGCAAGCCTCAGGCTCCTGCTGTGCTCAAACCAACCCAGGGCTGTTGTGAATATTAAGTGGATTCAACACTCAAACAGCCCCGAACACAGGACAACACTACATATGGAAATCACCACGCTATCACCTCTCCCCAGCATGCAGAAACCCAGATTTCCATGCACCCATCCAGAGAACTGTGCTCCCTGGCACCTCATTTGGCTATGCAACTCATTATACTAATTATTCTTTAAATCTGCGGATGTTCCTTGAAAAGCTGCTTTATTTATAAACAAGTTGCCCAACAGCAAACCTTGGAGCAGAAGTATTAGCTTCAAAAGCCGCCAATTCAAACATCGGCAATTCAGAGGAAAAACCCATAAATGGCCTAGCGCCTAATCCCAGTGCTGAATAATAAATCCATCATTAGCTCGCAGCAACATCTATGACCGAGCTTTCTAATCTCTGGAGGTGAGTTTCTAAGGCAAAAACAGCTCGGATTTTAAGCCAAATTTTATGACGCTATGGAGCCAGGAGGTCTGGTCCCAAGGCGGCTGTGAGGCCAAGTTGTTTCATCCTCGATGGTGGGGCCAGGCTACCAGACACCTTGCTGCCCGGCCATGGAGGTGGAGCTGGTTGGAAGGAGTAGAGAAGCCTGCAGAGCCCAGGCTCAGGGCAGCTGGCTCCTCTCTAGGCTGGGGGGCAGTTCCAGAGGCCTGGGTCTGGTGCCGAGAGATAGCAGAGGGGGATCGATGACCACTCCCTGATGCTCTAAGGAGAGAGCACAGCCCCTCCTCTCTGCCTCTGCACACACACACCGGGCCATGCCCTTAGGATGGATGGGCAGTCATATCTCCAGCAGGGCGAACACACCCCACACACAAATGGGGTGCCCACTCATCACTCCCTGGGGAGCTGCCGTGCATTTCAGCAGATGTTTCCTGCTAACAGCGCCGTGTGGATCGTTCCCGAAGAGCAGCAGGCAGAACACTCACCTCCCAAAAGCTGCCAGTGCACTGAGGCAGGGAAGAGAAGGTCTGGTGCCCCAAACAAGCTCCCATTATTCACCATAGTGCGCCCCCCACCAAGTGAGTGAGCGAGGCAGGCAGAGGAGGTCAGTGGATCCATAAAGAGCCCATGGGCTTGCCAAGCAAGGCCTTCAGGTTTGGAGTGGGAAGCAAGAGAGATGGGTGGATGGAGTGAGGGGTGCAGTCACACCCAAGGGGGGGGTGAGGGAGGTGGGGCAGCAGATGAGATCCTTGGAAAAGCTTCTGACTGGGATGGAGGGGGCTTCCCCCGTATGCCCAGCCCACCACCAGATGGATGTTCTCGGGTCAGGATGTGGTAGGCTGTTTGCAGCGCTGGACACTCACCTCCCAGCTGTGGCCCCCAAAGCTTCCCTCTGAACCTGGACTCCTAACCCATCAGACAGGACTGATGGTGCCGCCCCAAAGAGCTCATCTGGGGAATTCACCAGACACGTGGTCCCTGTAGGACACTGGGACCAGCCACAAAGGAGGCTGAGGGGCACCTGAGCCAGAATGGAGCCCAGGGCACAAGAGGCGTTCCAGCCACCCAGCATCCACCTGGCCACACGGGCAGGCCAGTAGTCAGGAGGACTCGACACTCTCGAGGCCCACCTCCTTTGGAACTGAAACATCCCAAAACTCGAGGAGAAGTGTGAGGGAGCAGACGATGTATACATTCTTGATTCCATTAGCTCTGCACTGTAATTCTGGATGAGTCACAATATTTACAAATTTGAGAACTGAGAACGGTGCAGACACTCCAGCAGCAGCTCTGTGTGATGGGTCCGAGTGCCCCGTCCCCCTCCCCCACCACCAGCATTCTGGGTGGGTCCTTCAGCATCCCTGTGCTAGGCTGAGCCAATCCAGGCCCACTCAGACATCCAGGGCTACAAAGCCAGGATCCCAACACAGCCACCTATACCATGACCCAGGTGGAGTTCCTGAAAAACCTGACCGTGAGCAAAAGTCTACCGACCCACCCAAACCAGTGTCTCAGGGACTCACGCTCAAGTTGAGAATCCACAGCATGTCCAGGGGGCTGAGAACAGCAGGGACTCTGACGCAGACCCCACCCTCCCTGGGAGACACAGGCCCTGCGTGGGCAGCTCCAGGCAGCTCAGCCTTCCTTGTTTTGTTATTGTTGTTCAGTCACTCAGTTGGATTAGACTCTTTACAACCCCATGGACTGCATCATGCCAGGCTTCCCTGTCCTTCACCATCTCCCAGAATTTGCTCAAACTCATGTCCATTGGGTTGGTGATGCCATCCAACCATCTCGCCCTCTGCCTTCCTCAGGCTGCACCTGATGCCTCCTCCCACCCCCTCCCTCCGGTCTGACACTTTCCCTCCCCAGCTTCCTTGCAGGCTGCTCCCTCAATAAGGTCCACACATATTTAATCCTGCCTTAGGTCTGCTTCTCAGAGGATCTGACCTAACCCAGTTCCTTACAGGAAAGAAAACAGAATAAACACACACACACACACACACACACACACACACAAAACAAACTCCAATACACTCTTTAGAAAGCACAGAGCCAAAGATACAAATCTATTTATGGATAAATTTACAATAAAAGTTCTAAGAAAATAAGAGAGACAGCGACTACTGTCGCAGGAAGGGGAGAAGCTTACACCCCTAGGCCCAGGCTGGCTGCTCACTCTCATGACTTCTACAACTTCTTTTAATTTTTTACTATCAAAATAACCTTCATGCAAAACAGCAAAGCATAAGACAAATAATTTAGCCTAATACATAACTATTAAACACCCTGGTAACCCCACCTTGGTAAGAAGACAGACTGTGCCAGCCACCCCAGAGGCCTCCTCGATGCCACTCAAGAGACCAAGCACCCACTGTGTGCACCCTGACCACCTTGACTGTGTGGTCATCACTGCCTCACTTCTCCTTAAACATTTTCCACTGAGCACCCAGCCCTCAACATTGAGTACGTCACCTTCAATCCATCAGCTTCTACTGCTCTTTTTGTGTGTGTTAGTCACTCGATCGTGTCCAACTCTTTGTGACCCCATGGACTGTAGCCCACCAGGCTCCTCTGTCCATGGGATTCACCAAGCAAGAATACTGGAGTGGGATGCCATTCTCTTCTCCAGGGGATCTTCCTGAGCCAGGGATCAGAGCCAGGGATCCAGCATTGAAGGTGAATTCTTTACAGTCTGAGCCACCAAGGAAACTTCTTTGTACTCTTGCAATTTATTCACCACAGACACTGAATCATTTGTTGGAGAGCATTTCCCCTGACTAAGATTTTGATGACTGTCCCTACAGCTGAGGAGAACATCGCCCTCTGTCCTCTGCACTCCAGCAGAGGTGGTGGGAAATTGGATTCAGGTTAGAATTTGGAGGCAAACTACTTCCCTGGCAACGTGGTGCCCTTCCTCAAGAGGGAGGAGCTCCAGACGCCACTTTCTGCAACGTCACCTGGCATCAGCACCCCACCCAGGGTGTCCGTTCATGCAGCCACGTGCTGGACCCCTTCTGAACACACACCCCTTCTGAAACCCCCTCACCTGCCACTGGGCTGCCCTGCTGTAGCTCATACAGGGAAGCAAGGTAAACAACTGTCTTTTCTGTTATTTAACAAAGTTCAAAAAAATCATTCTCCAAAGGTGAGCAGTTAGGTTGTTTTGTTTTTCTTAGTATCATTCAGAAGTCACAGAAAACTCTAATTAGAAAAGATACATGCACCCCAGTATTCATTGCAGTGCCAGTTACAAAAACCGGGACATGGAAGCAACCTAAGTGTGCATCAACAGAGGACTGGATAATGAAGGTGTGGTACATATACACAATGGAATATTACTTGGCCATAAAAGGAATGAATAAATGAGACTTGGGACAACATGAATGGACCTAGAGATGATCATACCGAGATCAGACAGAGAAAGAAAAACACCATTTGATATCACTTATATGTGAAATCTAACAAATGATTCAAACTTATTTACAAAACAGAAGCAGACTCAAAGACAGAAAACAAGCTTATGGTTACTAAAGGTGAAAGGGAAGAGGGATCAATTAGGAGTTTGGGATTACTATTTAGACACCACTAAATACAAAATGGATAATCAGCAAGGACTTCCTGTACAGAACAGGGAACTCTACTCAATATTCTGTAATAACCTATAATGGAAAAGAGTCTGAAAAAGAATAGACATATGTACATGCAGACCTGAATCACTGTGCTGTACATCTGGAACTAACCAACACTGTAAATCAACTATACTTCAGTTTTTTAAAACAAAGAACTCCAGATTTAAACATCTTAAATGCATTTCAATCTGCTGCAGCCTTTCCTCTTACTGATGTTCAAACTGTCCCATTGTTGGTCTCTTCAAATCCCAGGTCCTTTTAATACCATCCCAGTGGGTCTGAAGGTTCCTCTGCTCTGACAAAAATGTTCCAGGTACAACTTGTACAGTTTCTATTCTTGACCAAGAATCTGCCGTTTGTCCAAGGAGTCCTAGTTTCTTTTAGTAGAAAATTGAATTTCAAGACCACCATCAGGGGCCTGGGTATCTTCCTGCTGTTGGCGAGGTCACCATTTCCAAGTCACTCTGGGCAACACAGCTGGTTAGAGGAGCTAATGTTTAATGGGAAGAGAGTCCGGTTTCACAAGATGAAAAGAGTTCTGAACATGGATGGTTGTGATGGCTGCAAACAACATGAATGTCCTTCATGTCACAGAACTGAACACTTAAAAATGGTGAAAAAGGACAATTTTATGTTGTGTTTATTTTACCATAGTTTTTTAAAAAGCACTGAATATAACTGATTTATACAATTTTCACACAATAGTAGGATACAAATTCTATTCAAGTTCCCACAGGCCACAAACTAGGAGACACTGGAACATATCCAGGGACATAAGACAAAGTGCAAAAAAATTATGCTGAATTGGTTCATAGTGCTTTTCAGGTCTATTATATCCTTCTACTTCTCTGTATATTCATTCTACTAATTACTGAGAGTTTGATACTGAAACCCCAGCTAAAAAATCTTAATTTATCTACTTAAAAAATAATTGTATATATAGTAAAAACTATATGTAACTTTGCTCTATATTTTCCAAGTCTCCTGTAAATGTGTTATCATACTTTCATAATTTAAAAATTAAAAAGGAAAGAGAGAAAAATAAATAAAAAGCATTGAATATTTTTTTCAATAATCAAGTCCCACACAAAAGACAACACTGACCAGGAAATCCAGATGGTACATAAACACTTCTAACAGAACTGCTCACAGTTCACTAGTGAGCAACTGTGGGTGAGGATGAATTAAACTTGTTTCAGTGTTACTTTTCAATCAACTTCAAAGATTTTAGGACATAAATACATCATTCAGCCCTAACTATTTAATATGCAGAGCTAGACACTGTGAAATTAAGGCAACATCCAGGGTGCTATGATCTGAGAAAGTTTTTAAACTTTTAAACTCTAAACTGGTGGATCCTAAGGAAGGTTCTGGTTTCTTCTAATCACAACTAACTCCACGGCTGTATAATCTAGCAATCCCACTCCTGGGCATATATCTGGAGAAAACCATTCTTCAAAAGGATCCATGCACCCCAATGTTCACAGCAGCACTATTCACAACAGCCAGGATATGAAAGCAACCTAGATGTCCACTGAGAGATAAATGGATAAAGACATGGTACATATACACAATGGAATATTAGCCATTAAAAAGAATGAAATAATGCCATTTGTAGCAACACAAGGGACCTAGAGATTATCATGCTAAGTGAAATAAGTTAGAGAAAGACAAATGCCACATTATATCACTTGCATGTGGAATCTAAAATATAACGCAAATGAACTTATCTACAAAACAGAAAACAGACTCACAGACCTAGAGAACAAATTTGCGGTTGCCAAGGAGGAGGAGGAGGTAGGGAAGGGATGAAGTGGGAATTTGGGGTTAGCAGATGCACAGTATCATATATAGGATGGATAAACAGTAAGGTCCTACTATACAGCATAGGGAACTACATTCAATATCCTGTGATAAACCATAATGGAAAAGAACATGAAAATAATGTATTTGTATTAACATAACTGAGTCACTTTGCTGTACAGAGAAATTAAGACAACATTGTAAATCAAAAAATACATCAATAAAATTTAAAAATCTTAATAGTAATAACTCCCTATCCTCTGTGGTTTCAGGACAGTGGCTCAGTTTTACTGAGATTTATGTGCGGGACCCAGGACGGTGTAGTTCCAGGACCTAGTGCAGTGCCCTCTGGGGAGCAGCCCTTCCCAGGGCCCCCACACTCCATCCATCTAGCCAGCAGTGGGCAGAGCCAGGCAGCAAACCCACTGTGTGACGTGTGAGTCCAGCCATGGCGGTCACCTGGAGGGGCTGCTGTCCTACGGAAGGCAGTGCACCTGAGCTTGACCATCTGGACGCAGCCTCAGACCCCAGCCCACGCAGCTGGGGAAGGAGACAGAATGTACCAGACAGACAGATCCCAGCCCAGGTCCCCCGTGTTGACCACACCGCTTCTGACACCCCTGCAGGCAGGACCCAGCTGTCCCCTTGGCCGGGCACACTGGGCACAGGCTCAGAAGGCCTCGAGGCCAGCACCTGGCACACGCAGGTGTGACCTGTGCGCACCAGAGCCTGCTCTCCTGCAGGCTCAGCCAGGAGGAGCTGAATGGCACTTGGCCGTTGATCAACTGCTTCCTCTTTCTGCATAAACATCCCTGTCAGATGCACACTGCCGTCATGCCCATTTCACAGACAGGAAGGAGGGGAGACTGAGGTTCAGAGAGGTGGGGGCTCCCAGGGGTCACCAGAGTCAGCAGCCTGACAAGTCAGGATCTGTCTCCACCTCTGGTCCCCCCATCCTAGCTCTGCCACCAGCTCCCCACTCCCGCTGCTACCTGCCCTGACTCATCATCACCTGATCCCCAACCTGCCCCCACCCAGGTCCCTCTCTGCCTCTCTTTCACTCCCCTCGGATTCCACCCGCCAGCCCAAGGGTTCTGTGAACACTGGCCACTCCTGCCCCCTCTCCGCGCCCTGGCTCTCGTCCCCGGGCGCTGAGCTGTGGAGAGGAACTCAGGAGGCATCTGGTGCCTGGCATGTTCTGACCCGTGGGTGTGATTACCTTGTGCCGGAAGCTGCCTGGGACCCCAGGGGACAAGGTGGCCTGTGCGCTAAGCCAGTCACCCACCGTGTTCACACAGTCCTGAGACCGGCTGGGGTGCCCTGCTCTGCAAGACTCAAGATCCTTCTCCTGCCAATGGTTTTGTGTCCCGAGGGAGGGGAACCCCAGCCCCCAGCCCCCAGCACAGAGCCGACGTGGAAGGTAACAGAAGGCCAGCTGCCTGGGGCCCAGAGCCCATGGCTTCTACCTGAAGCATCTTCCTCAAGAAAAAACTGCGCAGGGGGGGTTGGCAGAAAGACAGACACACGGCAAACCTGGAGAGGCCCGGTCAGGACACTGCATCCCCGTCATACATGGGGAGGCTCCAGCAGACCCATCAGGATGACTGCCAGAGATGCTGGGATCTCTGCAAAACCAAGTTCTCTATTTCCAACTAGACTGAAACACCTCCCAGGAGGAAAGCACTTCCCTTCATTTCCCTACAGGCAATCAGATAAACAGACAGCAGGCCAATATCAAGACCTCCAAACTGACCTGAATGCATGCCATGCACAGCAGATCCTGGTCTGGGAACAGAGGCTCCAGCATCACGTGGGGTTAACAGAGCCGTGCTCTGTGTGAACTAATGAAGCTTTACGATTACACAGGGAACTTACTTACAAAACAGAAGCAGACTCAAAGACTTAGAGGATGAATTTATGGTCATCATGGAGAAGGGTGGGGTGGAGGGATAGATTGAGAGTTTGGGACTGACATGTACACATGGCTTTACTTAAAATGGATAAACAACAGGGCCTATTGTATAACACAGGGAACTCTGCTCAATGTTATGTGGTGGCCTAGATGGGAAAAACATTTAAAAAAGAATAGATACATGTATATATAGAACTGAATCACTGTGCTATACACCTGAAACTAACACAACAGTGTCAATAACTATACTCCAATATTAAATAAATTTTTAAAAAATCCTATGACAAACCATAATGGAAAAGAATGTAATAAAAAAGAATACATATATGTAGAACTGAGTCACTTTGCTGTATGGCAGTAATTAATCCAACATTATAAATCAACTATCCTTCAATTAAAAATTTTAAAGCTATTAACATTTTTTTAAAAGCATATGATCTAACACTGCATCAAACTAAGCTAAACAGAAATTACTCTCTTCTCTTGGATAAGTGGGGAGACCTGAACAAGGAACACCTGGCCAGCTCCCACCCTCAGCAAAGACCATCAGGGTCTCCTGTAGGGGCCTGTCCACATGGGAATCTACCTGAGCTGGACAGAGGCTGTAAGGACTGCTGACTCCCCCACATCTCCACCCCAGCTCTGCCTTCAAGACCCTGCACTGCAGCCTTGACCTTCTGCCCCCTCTGGTAATGAACCCCCAGGAAGGCCTCTGCCTGTGCCCAGAGAGGGTCACAGGTGGCCCTAAGCTTTGCTGGCCCTAGAATCCCTCAGAGATGATTTTAAAGCTACCTGCCTGAACCCCAGGCTGCAGATTCCCAACCTGACTGTGCAAGAGAGATGTTATAGAGCCTACAACAAGCAGGGCTGGGCATCATCCACACCACACCTGCCAGAGTCCACAGATGAAGGAAGGCAGGCTAGGAGGGCAGCAGGACCACAAGGCGAGTCAGATGACAGAGGACCCAGGAGTCTAGGCCACCACACAGAGCTCTGCTTTCCTTAAGGAGACCTTGATGTAGGGAAACATCAACCAACATAAAGGGTTTCCCTGGTGGCTCAGACAGCAAAGAATCTGCCTGCAATGCAGGAGACACGGGTTAGATCTCTGGGTTGGGAAGATCCCCTGGAGAAGAGAATGGCAACCCACTCCAGTATTCTTGCCTGGAGAATTCCATGGACAGAGGAACCTGGTGGGTTACGCTCCATGGAGTCACAGAGTCAGATACAACTGAGTGACTCACACACACACACACAAAACCAACATAAAAGTTCAAAGCAATACGGAGTTGGAGAACTAAGTCTTCCTCCTTCCAACTCAGCCTGCATGGGGGAATAGAGAAACACTGCTTTCTTCCTTGGTGATGACAGTACTGGGTCTGCGTGGATCACAGCCCTGGATGACCCACTAGACGCCTGCCGTGCCCTGTTAGGACCTCACTGTGTGAGCAGCTGGTCAGTGCAACAAGGAGGTCACACCCCCGTCTTCAGCCTCCACCCCATTCAGAGGCCTGCCTCCCCGCCACCTGTTCTTCTGCTTGGGACACACCATGGACCAGCCACAGCAGCATCCATGTAGCAAAGCAAGCATGAGCCAGGCCCGTGGGATCCGTGATTCCTCTTTGTCATATTCATCTGTGACTGCCATACCCAGCACGTGTCTGGGGAAGAGAAGGGGAGGAAGAAAGGCAAGCAAACAGGCAGGCTTGCTCCAGAACCCACAGCGCAGCCAGGCAGTCGTTCTTGAAAGGACTATTATGGTGGGGACTGCCTCCCCATGTCCATCTCCACGATCTTCCTTAGAAACAGAACTTGGATTTTAAGGTGAATTACAGCTCCTCCCATTTACCTAATTGGGGCAGTGTAACTAGCTTCTGGCCAAAAAGATACAAACAAGACTCCCTAAAATAACCCTTTAAGCCTTTAAGGCAGCTTGCTCAGCTTGGAGACAGACCCCTTTTGCTCACCTTTCCTCCTTCTGCTGCCTGGAACACAAATCTGATGGCTGGAGCTCCAGCAGCCATCTTGGGCCACAAGATACTTTGCAATGAAAGCCATGTCTTAAGACAGTGGAGCAAAAAGATATAAGAGGTCACTATCGATAATAATCTCATGAAGCTGCCCACCTCTGGGATTCTTTTAAGTGAAGCACTAACTTCTTTCTTGTTAAAGATACTGTTACTTTGTAACCAGATTTAATCCTAAGTGATATAACAGAACAAACCTCCTATTTCCCAGAAAAGGTCCTATTTCCCAGAAAAGCAGGTTAGGGCACTCTGCTTGGACATTCTTTTCCCTTTCCTCTGGCCTCACTCTCTGATAGCAACACTGTGACTGGACAGCCCTGGGCAGCTCAGCCACCAGGTGCAATTTGGGGTAGTCCTGCAGGTGTGACCATCTTCTACAGTTCTGGGGGTGCCTCTGAGGACAAAGCCCTGAGGCTGACAGGTGACAGCTCTGAGCCACCATGGGTCCCCACAACAAAAAGACTTCCAGTCAAGGATGAGCCCACACAGGTACCCAAGAGACCATGCCCATCTGCACCCTAGGGACTTCACTGGTCACTGCATGGCCTTTGTTTTGCCTCAGAAAAATTTCCCTCTTCCTTATCTCATCAAGATCAGCATTTCACCCACCAGTCCTCAACAACAGGGTCTACAGAGCAGACAAGGATGGCTGGACTCCAAGTATGTGGGCACCTGCTTTGCACAATTAGAGCCAATCACTAACCCCCGGTCCTCCCCTGTGCAGGGCTGTGCATGCTTCCGGTACACCTCCTATCCCATGTGTGTTTCCCACACTCAGAATCAAAGGGCAACCTTCAAACAGGTTCCCCTTGCCCAAATCCCTGCCAAGACCCCACTGCCCCAGGACACAGTCCAAGCTCCTTACTTTCATCCCCAAAGCTGTAGAGAGCTGGCCACCTGCCTGTCCCACCCGCCTCCACTCCCTCACTTTTCCCCAGCGCTGCCTCTCCCTGAGTTCACGGGCCCTGCCTGGTCCCAGCACACAGGCAGGTCTCTGCCCACACAGAAGCCACTGCGTCCTGCATCCCTCCAGGCTGGTCTCCTCCTGCATATCCCTCCGTGCATAACCAGTTCTTCCAGAAGAAGCTTCTCTAGTACCCTGTGCTGCAGCCCACATAGGACCCCCTCCTTGGGCTCCAGCATCAGATCCCAGGTTTTGGGCTCTCTGGGGGCAGGAACTGTCTGTCAGTAGTACCTCCTCTGCAGAAGATGGGCTGATACACAGCTGGGAGGGGCAGGTGCGCTGGAGAAAAGGGCCCCACAGGCTGACAGGTTACACAGGTGGTGAGCTGTGGGCTCACAGACTCCACCCAAGGTCAGCAGACATGAGGTCTTCACAGCTGAGGCTATGGGCAGGGCTTGCCTTGCTCCAGACATGGTTTCCCAGCAGACAGGGCCGCCCCAGGCATCCCCTCGCCATTCCCTCTCTTTCTTTGTCTGAAGAGGCTTCATTTTCATTCCTGCTGCAAACAGGGGGTGCCTGGCCTTACTGTCCAGGACCGAAAGTCACAGCTCTGCCCCTCAAGGATGTCAGTCACTGCTGCTGGGATGTCCACTGCCCTCCAGCTCCAGGGAATTTTGATCCTCCTTCCACAGGCCCCTGCAAGAAGCTGAGGCAGGTCTCCCCTGAGGGATAAGAGAGAGTGTCACAAAGCCCAGGTGCAGTTCCATGGCCAAAGCGGCAGGTCGCAGACCTTCAAGGTCCCAGACAGGCTCTCTGCCCTCACCGCTGCACGCTGCATGGTCCAGCTGCTGTCACAGCTGTCCACACCTGCTCACCTGGGGTAGGAGCGCCTGCGCTTTGAAACCACCTTCAGTGCGACGGGACTCTTGGCCTGCAGCAGGGAGGCAGGGGCCCCCGCTCCACACTCCATGACTCTCCAGCTCCCGCCCGAGAGCAGAGTCCACCTGCCGGGCTCACTAGGCTCCAGACATGGGCAGGACCTCTGTGCCTGGCCCAGCTCAGGCTAGATGGCCCGTGAGCCGAGGCGCATCCTCAGCGATGCTGCTCATCAGCATGTCTGGTAAAACACCTTGTGCCCGGAAGTGCCACAGACAAACATCTGCAAGCATCACTGTGAGTCCTGCCTGGGCCACCGCAGCCTCGGGAAGGACCGAGCAGGTCCCGCCTCAGGATCGGGCCGGGGTCTCCCCTCGGATGAGCTGCCCCCGCCCGGCGCTCTGCAGGATGGAAGGAGGAGGGACGAGCAGGGACCGCCCCCCCCAGGATGGCTAGCTGGAAGTCAACAGGGACACTGGGGAGAGGCCCGCTAGGAGGCTGCAAAGGCCCTTAGGTCACTCCCCCACCACAGGACAGCAGGCCCGTTGCAGGCTGGTCATGGCAGCCACTCTCCCTCATGCCTGCCCACAACTGGCAGGTACCCACATCCAAACCTAGCCCTGGGGGCTCGTTCTCTCTCCACCCAAATGACCCATCAGGGAGGCCCTGAACTTTCCACTATTCCGAGGCAATAACATGTTCTCGGTGACTTTTAGCACTAGAAGCTGTCTCATTTCAGGAAGAAAAGGGAGTCATCTTGGGCCCTCTGGAGCATCTTCCATCTCTCCGGAGCCTGACCCATTGTGAGAGTGGGCAGTGCAGGGAGGGTTGTGTGTCCCCTTTCCACAGAACTGTTGCAGGAAGGGGACCCCTTCCAGGGCCTGAGAATGGACTCTTGTCCAACACTTGGAAAGGCATCATCAGGAGGGTGGATCAGAAGAAGCATGGTACCTCTGCTCAGTGACACAGACCGAAAGGGGTGACCTCTCAGCCTTGTGTGGTCGGGTTCAGGTCATCACCAAACAGCAGCACTGTTGCTTCAGGAGATGACTGGAGAGACACCCTCACTTTGCAAAGTTGGACAATTAAGACAGCTTCTGGAGTTTGCTGAGGGAGCATCATGCATTCCAGGAGCTGTTTCTCCCTGTGAGAGGCCAGAGTGGTCATTTCTGGGGTCTGGTGGTGCCTAGGAGTTAATTGGGATGTTGTTGTCTAGGTTTGGCTTGGAGATGAGAAAGCTTTGTGTTTCTTCAAATTAGCACTAATTTAAAATTACAATTTTAGTCTTAATTGTATGTATTTGGGGATCCCATTTAAGCCTCTGGAAATAATTGCAGGGTAATATTTTGGGAAGTCATATTAAAATGCACAGATGTTGTCTAGAGACAGGCCTCTGGGGGTGGGCACAGCCCTGGTAGAGAGGGGTCTGGGGCAGCTTTCACGGCTGGTCCACGTCCCCTCCCCCCTCCCCAGTCTGGCTCTGGGAGGGGCTACAGGTAGAGCCCCTCTTAACGCAGCATGAACCGAATCCATCCCTCCTTACCGAATCTGGCACTGCCAGGACCCAGGAAGCCAAGGCCACAGCCTGAGCTGCTGGCATCAGGGTGGGAGGAAGGGCTGGAGGGATGGGCCGGCAAGGTCCTGGAGCATCCCCTGCCCACAGGGTGCAGAGGTGGTGCTGGCAGGTGCGGGTGTCATATTTACCAGGAGCCCTTCCAAACCCTGGGGCTCTGGGTGGGCCCCATGTGAGCCTAGGCTCTGTGCCCAGGATCGGGTGCACGGTGAGGGGTCGACCCATCACAGAGGGGTTTATGATCTGAGAGTGGTCCTACCCAACCCCCCCCCCCACTGCCAGAATGTCTGGAAAGAGCGCAGAGGGCCTCTCCCTACTCTCGCAAAGGATGTGGGCACCTGCGAGCACTGCATTTGTCCTGAAGACATACCCTGAAAGCCCTTTTCCACCTGTGCTGGTGGGGCTGGAGGCTGGGCCCTCAGAGAGGTGGGGGACAGGGTCTTTGGGGCCACTGTAGCACTTCTTCCTCCTCCTAATTCCTTGTTCTACAGAATACAAGTGGGCCAATATTACCCTGTAAGTAAACAACTGAGACAAATGCTTCCATTTGAGCAAAGAAGCGACATCATCTTTACCGAGTGGGCGGTGGAGCCAGGCTGCCTTGTACAAGAACTCTGGTCTTTAGGAATACATATTTTTCCCCTTCCCCTGATGCAATTAGGAAAATAATATTTTTTTACACTTGCAATTAAGAGCAGAACAGATGGCAATGGTTTAAAAATCTGTTCATGAGACTTGATACTTGGGCGGGGGTGTTGTTGACAAGACATGGAGGACGGGGTGACTTTTTCTTGCTGCATGGAAGGCCCACTATTGTGATCCCCAAAACATAGTACTGGGGACTTAAAGAAAGGGGTGAGAAAGAAGGTTCATCCACAGTAAGAGGGCAAAATGGCTGGCGATTTAGAAGTGACAGCAGGAAAGCCCACCTGCTTCTGTGTGGCTGGGCCCGCCCTGCTGCCTGGCAAGGTTGCAACCCCAGGACCCCCACAAGCACCATCATCACCTCATGTTCCTCATGGCAGTGCTGGGCCATTTCCTCCATCCACTGAGGACTTTCAGAGTCTCCCAGACATGGGTTCCCTCGTCTGTGCTTCAAATTCACCAAGACCAAAACACAAGAGAGAAACCCTACAAACCAGCCATCACTGTGGCCAGGTGGCTTGGCCTCTTAATCACCTTTGGTTTATTCATTCAGAACCTGCTGAAACCAAACTGGATCCTGTGGGGCCCCTGGGCACGGAAGCCTTGCTCTGTCCCCCATTTCTTGATTATAGGAAATAAGCTTCATTCAGCCCCCATGACCTTCCCTGGGTTCCAATGGACAGGTTCAAGCAGTTGCTAATTAGGGATGGGAGAGGAAGAGGAGACAAGGGAGAAACAGTCAAGAAACAATAGTGCAGGGACTTCTCTGGTGGCCCAGTGGCTAAGACTCTGTGCTCCCAAAGGAGGGGGCCCAGGTTTAATCCCTGGTCAGGGAACTAAGATCCCACAGGCCACAAGTATGAGTTCTCATGCCATGACTAAAAGATCCCGCATGCCACAGCAAAGATTGAAGATCCCCGTGCTGCAACTAAGACCAATGCAGCCAAATAAATATATTTTTTAAAAGAAGAAGAAAGCAGATATTAAAAAAAAAAATAAAAAAGAACCAGTAGTGCAGCCTTGGGGCAGGGTCCTGGTTCCTCAGGGGATACACATAATATTACACCTTTGAGTTCTGTAAGAATTAAGTCACCCCCACCCAGATGGAGGATGGAATGAGGATGTGGACCCTCATGACTTCAGTCAACTAAAGATGGACTCTGTTGATTTTTGACCCAATTCTATGCTGGATTCTCCTCTGCTCAAGCTTCCTCATGGATATGCATGTACCCTTAGCTTAAAACTTCCCATTTTGCAGAGATGCTGCTTTGGGAAAGATCCCTGGTGTTCTCCTCACTTGCTGCAGGTAATAATAAATCCTTCCTTCTCTTGATCTTTGGCTTGGTTGTGTATATTGGCTCAAACCCACAAAGATGTGAACCTAGTTTTGGGGTGACACTTCCCCTCCCCCCCGCCTTCTCACCATACCAACAGGCTCCTGCTGATAACAGTGGGTTCCATCTGAAAGAACTCCAAGACCAGACTCCCTCTGAGACTCAGGGCTGAGAGAAGTTCAGTGTCCAGAGGGGAGGTGAAACCTAGGCCTCTATCAACCTACAACTTTAGGAGATATCACATACAGCCCAGCTCCTACTGCATACTCAGTCACTAAGTCATGTCTGACTCTTTGCAGTCCTTTGGACTGTAGCCCATCAGCCTCCTCTATCCATGGGATTTCCCAGCAAGAATATTGGAATGGGTTACCATTTCTGTCTCCAAGGGATCTTCCCGACCCAGGGACTGAACCTCCATCTCTTGCTCTCCTGTACTGCAGGCAGATTCTTTACTCACTGAGCCATCGGGGAAGCCCCAGTTCCTAATGAGATTTACACAAACTCATACAAGAAAGTCCTTTTACCTCAGTTCCTATTTTCCATGATAACATATCTGACTTTCAACAACAAATTAGAAAGCATGTCAAAGGCAAAAAAAATAATTTTTTAAAAACCCATACTCTAAAGAGATAAAGCAAGCATCCTAACCAGACTCAGATATGACACAGATTTTGGAATGAATAGACTGGAAATTTAAAGTAACTATGATTCATATGTTACAGGCTCTGATGGGAGAAGACAGCATACAAGAACAGATGGGTAATATGAGCGGAGCTATGGAGAGTCTAAGAAAGAATCCAAAGGAGATGCTAGAAATTTTTTGAAAACTGATAATAGAAAGGAAGAATGTCTTTGATGGGCTCATCAGCAGACTTAATACAGCTGAGGGGAAAATCAGAAAGCTGGAAGACAGGCCAATAGAAACTTCCCAAATTGAAATTTTGCAAAATGAAGGTCAGTCCAGGGGTGAAAGCAGAGACAGAATAGAGCATCCAAGGACCATGGGACAATATTAAAAATATAACATGCATGTAACTGGAAGACCCAAAGGAAATAAATGAGAGAATGAGGAAGAAAACATATTTGAGGTAATAATGGCTTACAATTTTTCTAAAATTAACAACACATACCAAATCACGATCGGGAATCTCAAAGAACACCAAGCAGAATAAATACTTTTAAAAGAAAAACAACCTGTGATTAACAGATGCAAACTATTATATATAGGATAGGTAAACAATAAGGTCCTACTGTGTAGCACAGAGATCTATATTCAATAGCCTGTGATAAACCATAACGGAAAAGAATATAAAAAAGAATACACATATAACTGATTTCACTTTGCTGTATAGTAGAAATTAACACAACATTGTAAATCAACTATACTTCAATAAAATAAGTTTAAAAACAACAACAACAAAAACTACACCTAGGCATATCATACTCAAACTGTAGCAAACCACAGACAAAGAGAAAATCAATATATCAATACCCGTTTTAGGAACTTCCCTAGTGGTCCAGTGGTTAAGAATCTGCATGCCAATGCAGGGGACATGGGAACTAAGTTCCTGGTCTGGAAACTAAAATTCCACATGCCATGGAGCAACTAAGCCCATCCGCCACAGCTACTGAGCTGCATGCTACAACTACCAAAGCCCAAGCACCCTCTAGCCCATGCTCTGCAACAAGAGAAGCCACTGCAATGAGAAGCCTGTGCACCACAACTAGAGAAAGCTTGAATGCAGCAACAAAGACCCATTGCAGCATAAGTAAATAGACAGAATAAATAGAAGACAGAGTTTGTCAGAGTGAATAAAAACACAAGACCCAACTGGATGCTGTCTATAAGAAACCCATGTTAAATATAAAGACTCTGATAGGTTGAAAGTAAAGAGATGGAAAAAGATATACCATGCTAATTACAGTTGAAAGAAAACTGGAGTATCAATATTCATTTCAGACAAAGCAGACTTTACAACAAGGAAAACCATCAGGGATAAAAAGGAGGCATTACAATGAGATGCATAATTCAATTCAGTTCTCCAATAAGAGATCAAAATTGTAAATGGCTATGCACCTAACAGAGCATCAAAATATATGAGGCAAAACTGATAGAACTGGGAATGGAGATGGGCAAATCCATTATTATAATTGGAGACATCCATATCCCCCCTCAGTAACCAAGAGAATGAGTAGGCAGAAAATCAACAAGGATTGTTCCCCTGGACAGCACTGCCCATCAGAATGGAATTAAACTAAAAATCGATAAAGGAAGATGGGTGAAATCCCCAAATATCTGGAAATTAAACAACATCATTCTAAGCAACACATGGGTCAATGAGGAAATACCAGAATAATTTTTTTTTAGTTTTTTTAACTAAATGAAAATTAAAATACCACTTGTCAAAATTTCCATAGTGTAACAAAAGCAGTGCTTATCAGAAATATATAGTATTAAATGTACACATTAGAAAAGAAGAAAGTATAAAATCAATAACCTAGGCTTCTACCTCAGGAAACAAAATGAAGGGAAACTGATGCCTAAAATAAGCAGAGGAAATATCATAAAAATTAGAGCATAAATCAATTAAGTTGAAAACAAGAAGAAAAGAAAGAAAATCAATGAACCTGAAATCTATTTTATTGACCAGTTGCTCAGTCGCTCAGTCGTGTCTGCTTCTTTGCAGCCCCAAGGACTGTGGTCTGCCAGTCTCCTCTGTCCATGTAATTTTCTAGGCAAGAATACTGGAGTGGGTTGCCATTTCCTACTCCAGGAGATCTCCCCGACCCAGGGATCGAACCCATATCTCTGACATCTCCTGCATTGGCAGGTGGGTTCTTTACCACTGTGCCACCGTATTGACAAGGCCAACTAAGGGATACAAGATACAAACTACCAGTACCAAAAAAGGAAGAGGAGTCATCAACACTGACCTCATAGAAAAGGATAATAATGTAACATTAAAAGGATGATTTGATTACATAAAAGAGTACTACAAAGAACTCTGTGCCCCCAAATTTGATAATCTAGATAAAACAGACTGATCCCTTAAAAGACATGTACTGGCAAAACTCACAAGAAGAGAAACAGACAAACAGAACAGCCATATGCATTTTTTTAAATTGAATAAATAATTAATAACCTTCTTAAAAGAAATTGGCAGGCCCAGATGGTTTCTCTGCTGAACTGTACCAAACGTTTAAGGAAGGGATGATACGATTCTCTACAATCTATTTCAGAAATCAGAAGAGGGAGAACGTGTCCTAACTCGTTCTCTGAGGCCAGCACTCCCCTAATATCACAACCTGGCCCATCACCACCCTAACAGTAAGGAGGCAACAGTGCCACTCAGACATCCCCACCAGCAGAAGAGGACCCAGTGGGTCTGAGAGGAGAGAGAACAGGTGACAGGACATGCATGTCTGCTCTGTGTGGCTTGTTCTCTGGGAAAGCCCAGAACTCATCTTTCTCATCAGTATGTCAAAACAAAATAGTGAGAAACAAGTGCCACTGTCCTA
The DNA here is from genome assembly GCF_910594005.1 of Cervus elaphus. NCBI lineage: Eukaryota > Metazoa > Chordata > Mammalia > Artiodactyla > Cervidae > Cervus > Cervus elaphus. Next base: position 31,432,859 of record NC_057827.1, on the reverse strand, counting down.
GAGCTTTTGCTGGAGAAAGATGGAAGGGAGGAGGCACCTGGCTGTCCCCGCTGCCCTCAACGGGCACATGAGCACAGACACTCAGATGCACTGGCACGTGGGACCTGGCAGGCAGCATGGTGACCCTACTGGTCCTACTCACCGAGAAGCTACAGGCACCCCTGGACCCTGGGCCATCCGCAGGTCAGTCCTGGTCTCGCCGTGGGCTCCCCCCACAAGATGCAGAGACGATGGATCCTCTGGAGACTGAAATGGAAGAGCACATGGGCATCAAACAGCTGAGCACACACAGAGACTGCTCAGGTGTAAACAGAAAGAAGTTCTCCAATGTGGGTGCCGATCATGATCACATACTCAATAAAGCTCCCTATTGTCGTTGTTGTTTAGTTGCTCTGTTGTGTCCAACTCTTTTCAATTCCGTGGGCTGTAGCCCGCTGGGCTTCTCTGTCCATGGGATTTCTCAGGTAAGAATACTGGAGTGGGTTGCCATTTCCTTCTCCAGGGAATCTTTCCAACCCAAGAATCAAACCCATGTCACCTGCGTTGTGGGTGGATTCTTTACCACTGAGCCACCAGGGAAGTCCTCCAAAGGATTCCTTAAAACAGGAAGAAGCTAACCAGACATGGACACAACCAATGAACCAGTAAAATAAAAGGTTGGTAGTCTATGTCATTATGCTTTGGTCAAGACCCATAGAATGTACAATGCAGAAAGTGAACCTAACTCTAATTCAGTTAATAATAATAATAGTGCATCAATATTGGTTCATCAGTGGTAACTAATGCACCATACTAACGTTAAGATGTTAATAACAGGGGAGATGAGGTGGGTACGGGTATCAGGCCATCTGGAAACTTTCTGCTCAATTTTTCTGTAAATCTAAAACTGCTGAAATGATTATGCCTCCTCATTTTAAAAAATATGCTGGTTGATATTCAGAAGGCTGAATGGAAAGATGGATATAACCGAGCAGCCGATGGGTAAACTGGAAGATGGAGCTAAGAGATTTTCCCAGAATGCAGTGCAAATAGACCATGGGCAGCAATCCCAGGGCATGTTTCTCCTGACTTTGATGACAGCCACTGGGCTCCAGGAGCATCCTTCCCTACCCCCAAGGGCTCTCTCTCTCTCTCTCTTCCCAAATTGGGGGGGCTTTAGCAAATTCTCAGGCTTTTGGTTGTTCATCTCATCTTTCCCCAAGACTGCTTTGGGGGAGGCGGGGGGACAGCACAGGAAACCTTAGAAACCACGTCAACCTTTGCCTGGGTCCTCAGCCTCTGCCTGGCTTCCCTAGTGACTCAGATGGTAAAGAGTATGCCTACAATGAAGGAGACCCGGGTTCGATCCCTCAGTCAAGAAGATCCCCTGGAGAAGAGAATGGCAACCCACTCCAGTATTCTTGCCTGAAGAATCCCAAGGACAGAAGAGTCAGGTGGGTTACAGCTAGGAAGGTTGCAAAGAGTCAGACATGACTGAAGGACCATTTTGACCTCTTCCAGACTGTGGTTTTCCCAGTTCATGGCCTGAGGGAGAACCACTCTCTCTTTATTTAGTTATTGGTGGTGAATTATTTCTTTGCTGGTTTTCACTTTTTAAAAAAAAATTATTACTTTAGAAGGAGTCCTAGTAAAGTCTTTCAAAAAAGCAATTCTGCCTTCTCTATCAAAATTTAAATATGCATATCCTTTTACCCAACAATTGCATTTCCAGGAGGACTCACATATGTATGAAATATGTGAGTATAGGGATTTTCCCTGAAGCAATCTTTTTAAAAACTGGAAGCAACCTAAGTGCCCATAAATAGGAGAATGGTTAAATAAATTAGAGCAGGGCCCACAAGCTGGAGTACTCAGACTTTTTTTTAAAGAGGTAGCCAATATGCACCTACCCAGAGAAATCTTAAAAGCCTAGAACTGAGTGAAAATGGCAAGTTAACTAAAAAGTATGTGCTGTGTGTGTGTTTCTGTGTGTGTCTGCGTGTGTCTGTGTGTGTGGATCCCAGTTACAGATACAGCAAGCCAGCTAGACAATGTATACACATCTGCAAGTCCAGGTATGGACACAAAGGCAAACAGAACAGCCCAAAAGGGCTTCCACCGATGCTCGCCAGCACTTCCTCCATGGGCAGTGGCATGGACACAGGAGACAAGGCCACGGGGGCATCGCTTTTACTCTATTATACACATGCTTCCTGGTTGGGTCTTTTACCAAGACGCATTTCTCATCCAGCAGCATTCAGATGAAACCCACAGTCTGTGCACTTGAGAGTTTCATATTCTAGCTGGGAGGTGCTGGCACCAAGAAAACCGACCTTGGGGAAGGGCAGCCAGGAGGGAGGGAAGGAAGCAGGGCTTCCCAGGGGGATGGGGGAGGAGCACACAGACACCCAAGATTCCCCGGGAAGGAAGGTCACCCATGGGCAGCAAGGATGAGAACACACACAGCACAGAGGTGGGAACAGAAACACAGGGCAGGCAGGCAGGGACCAGAGATGGCAGCATCCTCTACCGCTCTAGATCCAAGCACCTGCAGCCCTCACACACCAGGCCCATCACCCTGCTGCCCTGCCCACCCTTCGGTGTTCCCCACAAAGGGCAGGGATGCTGTCCCAGGAGGGACAGCAGGGGTGGACCCATGGGATTTAAGCCTGGCCTCTGAGCAGGTGAGCAGAGCCCACCCCTATGTCTGGAAGGTCCTGCCTTCAGTCTTGGCCCATAACACAGCAAACTGCAGTGTGAAGCATCCAATTTATACGGGACAAAACTCAGCAGTCCTGCCCCCAACAGTGCTGATGTGCTGGGTACCAGAACACTAGCTCCATGGCACATGGCAGGTGGTGGCTCGGTCACTGTGGAGCGTAGCACGTGGTAGGTGTTTCAGAAGCACTTGTTGAATGATGGGTTAATGGATACATGGATGGATGTTACATGTCTTTGAAATCTTACAAAACACCTAACATACATTTTAAAAGTAAATGCACACACAAGATACTCAAGGTACCTGTGAGCAAAAAGCCCAGAGAACAATGGATAAAGATCCAGAGACACTGGACAGAGGGCCCATCCTCTGACATCCCTGCAAACTGGGAGGACTAGCCTGTAACTGTATGATGGTGCTCAGATGAAGTGAAGCCACCCCCCAGTCCCCAGAAATCAGAAGAGTAAAGAGAAACAGCCTCCAGAGGGTGCCAGACAGGAGTACCCCACCCACCCAGCTACCCAGCCTCCTCACCCACGCCCACCTGGGTCACTAGCCGTCAGCTGGAACTTGGGCTTCTTATGCAGCTTCACCTCTGCAATGCTGGGCGGTCTAGGGTTGGACGTGAGTCGTGAATGAAGCCGGGAGCCTGGCCCGCCCCCTCCCAGGTTCCAAATCCTCTTGTCCCTGAGGCCACAGCTTCTCCCTTCAGACTTCAAAGCGCAAAGGACAGATCTGTGCATAACCCATGCTTCCTAATCTGGGGATACTCTCAGAAATAGCAAGCCTCTTCTTTGGCCCTTCCTAAAAATAGCCTGGCTCTTACATGTGACAAAAGGATGCAAAGTGGTGTCTCCGTGAGCTGAATATGAACACTGGAAATACTTTCGGGTCTTCCAAATGGCAATAAAAAATATTTTAAATAATTTAATGTCAAGTCCATTTAACAGAATTCGAGATAGCTCAAGCAAATACACGAGGAGAGGAAAGAGATGAGCAATGAAAAATTCTAATGGATAGAGTGATATAAGTAGGACTGAGGGGAAAATCACTGCATAGGATTCCCAAAGACGACACTCTTGAAATCTCTTTTAAAACAGTATGATCCCAGCATCCCACGACTCCAAAACACTCTAGCAAGGCCTGTCTTCAGCAGCTTGCAGAAAACATGCATGCTCATTATCTTCCTTGGAATGGCAACAACAAGGGAGCTCTGATTCTATCTTTCCAGCACGGGAACTGCCAGGAATCTCCCATGCGCACCGCTGACAGCTCCCTTTTACATGAGAAGCAGTTGTTGCTGTTCAGTCGCTCAGTTGTGTCTGCCTCTTTGCGACCCCACGGATTGCAGCACGCCAGGCTTCCGTGCCCTCCACTATCTCCCAGAATTTACTCAAATTCATGTCCATTGAATTGATGATACCACCCAACCATCTCACCCTCTGCCACCCCTTTCTCTTCTTGCCTTCAATCTTCCCGGTATCAGAGTTTTTCATAATGAGTCAGCTCCAATGGGAAGCAGACTCACATCCAGATGGGCTCAGGGCAGCAAGCAGACTGCCCACCAAGCTGCGACGGTGTGGGGTGGGCAAGGGGACCATCGTGGCAGCCACCTTTTGTTTTTTCAAGTGGGAAACATTTCTGAATGGCTTAAGCAGGATGTATTCTGACGTTTAAAGCTCTATTAAATTGAAGAAAGAGAAAGAATCCATACCTGGCTCCATACGGAACAAGGGAATATCGCTAGCCCCCAGAATGTCGATGAATTAAACTCCTTCCCTGATCCTGCAGAGCAGCCCTGGGTCTGGGCATCTTATCTCTGTCAAGCAGGCTGATGGGCAAGCCGCTGCCACACAGCCCCACGTGAGCTGCAGATGTCAGCAACGCACTATCTTCTTTGTTCAGGGGACACAAAGCAGTCCAGCACTGATGGCTGTGTTCTTTCTTCCCAACAGGACCTAATTGGCACTGTCCTCCTCTGGTGTCTGGTCTCCCTGGACAGGGCAGGAATGCAGCCAACAGAACCCAAACTACGCAGCTCACAGGCTCCTCCCTGACTCAGTCAGGCCTCAGTGCACTAAGCTTCCAGCTCAGGATGCAGAACCCGGGCACAGAGGGTCTTCTGCATCTAAAGGTCTTCATATGAAGTCATAATTTTTATTTTTTTGGCTGTGCCACATGGCATGTGGGATCTTAGCTCCCCGACCAAGGATCAAACTCACATCCCCTGCATTGGAAGGCAAAGTCTTAACCACTGGACCTCCAGGAAAGTCCCTGAAGTCAAAATTAAAATCACATATTTTTACAGTCCTATTAAAAAAAATCAATGCTTCTCACTGAAAAACCAGAAAATGCAAGTTATTGATTTAATGACTTCCTTTTCAGAAAAGAATCACATATATGAAACTTTAGACAGTCCCTAAAAATCAACATGTATGATCCTTGAAACTCTAAATAAAAAAAAAAAAAAAGAAACTCTAAATATCTGAATTTGAAATCATTTCCTATCAAACCCATTCAATAGAATGCAAACTATCTCAAGCATATACACTATTGTTAGTGTATAATAGATAGAAGGAATATAAAACTAAAATTTCAAATACACGCAGTTCTATAAAAATGAAAAGAGAAACATTGTTTCATTGCTATATGCAGGATCTCCAAAGATGATGTTTTGGAAACCAGCCATGGCTTTGACATTTATGTAAACAAATCAGTGACTTCTGTGGTGGTCCAGTGGTTAAGACTTCACACTCACAGTGCAGGGGGTCCCAGGTTCGATACCTGGCCAGGGAACTAGATCCCACATACTGCAACTAAGAGTTCACATACTACGCTAAAAAGATCCTGCATGCTGCAGCTAAGACCTGGCACAGCCAAATAAATAAATAATTTTAAAAAAAGAAAACAAATCATTGTGATGTACTGGGACAAGGTCTATGAGAGGATAACGGTGGGAAAACACAAAACAGATAAATAAAGTTGGAAGACTCATGCTGCCTGGTTTCCAGAGTTACTATGAAGCTACAATAATCAAAACAGTGTGGTGCTGGTGAAAGAATAGACAGATAGATCAATAGACTAGAGCAGGGAGCCCAGAAATTGGCCCACGTAATAATAATCTACTTATCTTTGACATAGGAACAAAGGCAATATGATGGAGAAAAGATGTAGTTTTTTCAACAGACAGCCACGTGCAAAAAAATGAACCCAGACACAGACTTCAGATCCTTCACAAAAATCAATGGATCCAAGACCTAAAAGTCAAAAACCAAAGCTATAAAAACTCCTGGAAGACAATGCAGCAGAAAAATCTAGATGAACTTGTGTTTAGCAATGACTTTTTTAGATATGACACCAAAGGCATGATCCATGAAAGAAGGAATTAATAAGCTTGATTTCATTAAAAGGTAAGGTTTCTGCTCTAGGAAAGACACTTAAGAGAATGAAAAACAAGCCACAGACTGAGAGAAAATATTTGCAAAAGACACATCTGATAAGGGATTTGTCATGCAAAATATACAAAGAACACTTAAAAGTCAACAATAAAAAAATAAACAACTCAATTATAAAATGAATAAAAAATGTGAGGACACCTCACCAAAGAAGGAAACAGCCAATAACCATATGAAAAGATGCTTTTAATTTGGGCAGTGCAAACTAAAACGGCAGTGAGAAGACATAGAGAACAGACCTGTGGGTACTGGGGCGGGGGGGGGGGGGGGGGGGGGGGGTCGGGTGTCGTGCAAGATGCACTGAGAGTTTGGGATGAGCAGATGCAAACTTTTATCTATAGGATGGATAAACAAGGTCCTACTGTGTAGCACAGGGAACTGTACTCAGTATCCTGTGATAAATGATAATGGAGGGACTTCCTTGGTGGTCCGGTGGTTAAGAATCCACCTTTCAATGCAGGGGACATGGGTTTAATCTGTGGTCGGAGAACCCACACGCCACAAGGCAACAGCCTGCACGCCCCAACTACAAAATCCTGCACACCAGAACTGGAGAGGAGCACGAGCAGCACAACAGAGATCCTGGGTGCCGCAACCAAGACCCGACACAGTCAACTAAAGAAACATTCTTTTAAAAAAAGAATGTGCATTAAAAAAAATAAATAAATAAATTTTAAAAAAATAAATAAAAAATAAAAAAAGAATGTGCAGGAGACACGGGTTCGACCCCTTGTCTGGGAAGATCCCACATGTCACAGAGCAACTAAGCCCATGCACCACAACTACTGAGCTTGCACTCTAGAACCAGAGGACCGCAACTACTGAGCCCACCTGCCACAACTACTGAACTGCGTATGCTCTAGAGCCTGAGCTCCACAACAAGAGAAGCCACCACAGAGAGAAGCCCTTGCATCACAGCTAGAGAGGAGGCCCCACTCGCCACAGCTAGAGAAAGCCCACACAGCAACAGAGGCCCAGCACGGCCAAAAATAAATAAATAAATAAAATGATTTTAAAAGGAGACAAAAGCTGTTGTTAAATGAATAAGTAACTTTTACCACCGCCATCAACAACAAAAAGCCAGCAAAGAGATACTACTACATATCTACCAGAATGGCCAAATTCAGACACTGGCGACGCCTCGTGCTGCTGAGGATGCAGAGCGACAGGAACTCTCATTCACTGCTGGGGGGGATGCACAGCGGTACAGCCACTGGGGAAGATAATTTGGCAGTTTCTTAAAAAGATAAACTCACTACTCTTACCACAGATCTAGCAATCTCACTCTTTGATATTCTACTTCCCAAAAGCTGAAGATGTGCGTTCACACAGAAACCTGCACGTGGTGGTTTACAGCAGTTTTATTCGTAACTGCCAAAGGTGAACATAAACAAGATACTTCAGTAGGTAAATGGATAAAGAAACTGAGGTCCACCCAAGGCAATGAAATATTATTCAGCACTAAAGAGAAATGAGCCAGCAAGACATCAAGAGCTTCCCTGGTGGTTCAGTGGTAAAGAATTCGCCTGCAATGCAAGAGACCTGGGTTCAATCCCTGGGTTGGGAAGATCTCCTGGAGAAGAGAATGGCAACCCATTCCGGTATTCTTGCCTGGAGAGTTCCATGGACAGAGGAACCTGGCGGGCTAGAGTCCATGGGGGTCACATAGAGTCAGACACAACTGAGGTCTGAGCACATAAGCACATAGCTGAATCACTGTACTACCTGAAAAGAATACACTGTCAGTCAACTATACTTCAGCTGAAAAAATAAAATGATGTATGTGTTTTTCAAAGCCAGACCTGAAGGGAAAAAAAGACTGGTAACTCTCTTTCCCAACCAACGTGAGTGGTGTGCTGTCGAGGACTGGGGCACAGTCCAGGCACCCCAGATGGAAAGTTCCTTCACAAGCAGCTCTGTGGACAAGAAACACCCCCCAATCCCCTTCCTTTTGACAGACTCTGACAGCTGCTGTTAAGATGCAAGTCACATAGGCCGAGGCAGCACTTTAATTTACTGCCTACCATCAAGGTTTCAGCAGGAATTACTGTGCCAGATACTGTTAACCCGCCAGTCCCTGAGCTCTTCTCATTTCCTGCCGGGTGTTGTTGGACACCTTCTGCTGCAGCTGCCACCCCGCACCCTGCTCCCGTGAGGACAGACATCTCGGACCCCACCTATCACGTAACTACACAGATTGGTCAGTCACTGGCTGTCACCAAGCCCTGAAGAAATGAGACAAGTCTTTCACTCAGACTGAGTAATACACTACTGCAGGGGCTTCAGATGAAAAGCCACATTCCCTGACCCCGACTTCCTCACGCCACTGCCCAATCTTTTCCCTTATTTCTGACTTTAATTCCTTGGGTGAGGACTTACCTGGTGGTCCAGTGGCTAAGAATCCACCTTGCAATGCGTGGTATGTGAGTCCAACCCCTGCTCAGGGAACTAAGATCCCATGTGCTGCAGGGCAACTAAGCCCGTACACCACCACAAGAGAAGCCACCACAATGAGAAGCCCGTGTGCCATAACTACTGAGCCTGCACACCACAGCTAGAGTCTGTGCACTGCAGCAAAAGATCCCACTGGATGAAACGAAGGTCCCCAAGTGCCACAATGACTCAACATTCTGTAATAATATATAAGAGAAAAATCTGAAAACGATGGATTATATAGTATAACTGAATCACTGTGCTATCCACCTGAAACTAACACAACATTGTAAATCAACTATACTTGAATTAAAAAAAAAAAAAGACAAACCCTGTAGGATTCTGCTTATATAAGGTCTCTAGAGTAGTCAAACTCGTAGAGACAGAATGTAGAACCCTGGATTCCAGGGGCTTGGGGTGGGGGAAATAGGAAGCTGGTGTTTATGGGAACAGTTTTCAGTTTGGAAAGATGGGAGCAGTTTTGTAGGTAGATGGTGGTGATAGCTATACAACGAAGTGAATGTACTTAATGTCACTAAACTGTACACATAAAATGACTGAAGTGGTACATTTATGTTATGTATATTTTATCACAATATAAAATACTAGAACAATAGATACCTTTGATGTTAGAAGACAGGAAGGGGCCCATCAGCCATCTCAACAGCTGATTCTCACAGGATGTTTCTTCTGCCCACAGAGAAGCCCCAGACCTGGGGTAACCCAAAGAGAAGCCTCTGTCTAAACAATAACCTTGGTGGAATTGATAAGGAGCAGGGCCCAGGGCCCTATGGGGCCCCTGGGCACAAAGTCTTTGTGTCCCCCATTTCCTTGATTATAGGAAACAGCCTTCATTCAACCTCCATGACCTTCCCTGATTTCCAAGGGGCATATTCAAGCAGTTGTTAGTCAGGGAAGGAAGGGGATGCAGGACCAGGAAGAAACAATCGAGAAATAGTAGTGCAGCCTTGGAGTAAGGTCCTGATTCCCCATCAATGGATACACACAACAGTAACTTTGAGCTATTCTGTAGATACTGAAATCCCTCCAGGTGGGAGAAGTTAACAATTAGCGATGGTACACTGCCCACAAAAGCATGTAGACTCCAGAACACTTGGGACCTGAAGGCCGATGATGCTGACTCCTGCTTACCTCACCACCAGCCCATCAGAAGAATGTCCAGGAGCTGATCACACCCTCTCTTACTATAAAACTTCTCACTCTCCTCTCCAAGTTGGGACACACGGTTTTGACAGCATGAGCCTGCACTATCCCCCTTTGCCTGGCAAAGCAATAAAGTTCTCCTTTTCTACTTCACCCAAAATTGTCTCCAAGACTCAATTTAGCACCGGTATACAGAGAAGCTGAGTCAAGAAGCATCACTGTCAATGAACAAGGAGTCAGAGTCATTCCAGGAGGATGAGATGGGAAGCAGAGCTCTGAATGGTGAGGAGCCAAATTTCTTGTCAAAATCAGGAAGAACTACAAGAATCTCACAGGAAGCACCATGCGGGTGGTTCCGGAAAATCCAGGAGCTCCAGCCTCATTCAGGAGCACAGTCCTGCACTCAAGGGGCACCCGAGAGAAGCCAGAGGTATAATTTATTCATTTTTCATATTTATTTTTATTTACTTATTTATTTGATTGCTTTGGGTCTTAGCTGTGGCACGAAGGATCTTTAGCTGCAGCATGAGTGATCTAGTTCCCTGACCAGGGATCAAACCTGGGCCCTGCATCGAGAGTGCAGAATCTTAGCCACTGGACCACCGGGGAAGTCCCCAGAGGCATAATTTATGAATGCACAGGAGGATATTTTTACCAGTAGTAAAGTGGATTTTTTTAACAACATTAAGACTTTTTAACAGGCTTGGAAATGAAAGGGTTCTTGTCTGTATGGGTCAAGACAAGATTATCTTTCTGACACTTCTGAGGCTCCACCAGGATTGGTTCAAAGAGAAAACCCACTGTCTCCAGCATCTGCTCCTCAAGAAAGGCAGATTTTATGGCTGAAAGGGCCACCAGGCTCTCCCGAGTTGAGATACCAGGCAGTTCATATACACTTTAACCCTGGAACATTTCACGAGCCAGCTATGGGGAGAGATGGCGACCGTTGACCATGGGCTCAACAGTTGACTGTGGGATCCCTATGCTCCAAAGTCAATGAAAGCAGTTTTGTTACAGAGAATGGCCAGGCCCTGCCAGCTTCTCTGGGACCTGTGCCTCCATCCCACCTGCCTCCGCATCCCCACCAGCATCTCTGGCCATCACAGCAGCCCATGAAATACCGCTCTGCCTGGCCAAATCATTTGGCCCTGCACGCAAAATGTTTCTGGACAAAATGCAGCAAAATAGAAGCTGCACAGGTCCCAAGTCCAACCCAGGCCCCTCCTTCACCCTCCTTGCCTGGGCCACAGTAGGCCTTTCCCTCGGAGAACGCAGGTGGCTTCAGACCTGAGCCAGGATATACCACGGGGCCAGAACCATGAAGCAGGCTTCAGTGACACATTTTCCACTAAGCGAAAGAAAAGTAGGCAATTGTGAGCAGCCATATGAATGTAGTGAAATGCTGTCACAGTCCAATCACTGGAAACAAAATCCATCCCATTTGGAGCACTGTCATTGCAGCCCATTGTGCTCCAGATAAGGCTGATGGTCTGAAGAAAAGGGCTCAAAATTGAAAATCAAAGAGCTGCTCCTCAGTGATTCCCAGGAAACGAGGTGCACACAAGGTTTTACACCCACCCACACAAAGACCTGTCCCCAACCCACACAGAGAATCCTAAAGTCACCTTAGATTTCGAACTTTCAAGTAACACACAACGATATAAGTAAGTCCTTAACAGTACTGCACTAGCTGAGTTGTTGTTCAGTCGCCCAGTCATGTCCAACTCTTTGCGACCCCATGGGCTGCAGCACGCCAGGCCTCCCTGTCCCTCACCATCTCCTGGAGTTCATCCGAGTTCGTGTCCACTGCATCAGTGATGCCATCCAGCCATCTCATCCTCTGACACCCTCCTCTCCTTCTGCCCTCAGTCTTTCCCAGCATCAGGGACTTTTCCAATGAGTCGGCCCTTGGCATCAGGTGACCAAAATACTGGAGCTTCAGCATGAGTCCTTCCAATGAATATTCAGGGTTGATTTCCTTTAAGATTGACTGGTGTGACTGAGTTACCACACTTTAAGGACCCCACCTCTCCAGGTCAGGGGGGATCTGACAAAGCTAACCCCACCACCATGAAAAGCTGCCTGCCCCTTTCTATCACTCAGAATACAAGTTCCAGGGACTTCCCTGGTGGTCCAGTGGGATAGGGCTCTGCACTTTCACTGCAGGGGGCATGGGATAGATCCCTGCTCAGGGAACTAAGATCCTGTAAGCCAAGTGGTGCTGCCAAAAATAATAATAATAACAGCTAGAATACAAATTCCAGAACCCATCCTACATTGGAAGGATCCCAACAAAATAGAACTCCTATCACAACAATCAGGGAAACACACTGTTCTCAAATAACAGAGCCCACCAGCCCCCTGGTGTCAGAACTCACTCACACTTATCTCCCACCCAAGGCCTTGACTTGTCATCCATTCCCACATTCTAGGGGCCACTTTCTGTCTACAGCAGCTGTCCCATTCCTACCCCTTGCTATCCCTCCAACCAGAGTTGCTGATACCCCAGGGAAAGACTGGGTCTTCTTGCTAGTTGCTCCCCCACAAAAATATGACATGGCTGGCCTGGTTCTGCCTCCTACGGCTCTGAAGACACCACAGAAAGCCCTGCCGATTCCTCCCACTGGACACCCTCCTGTGAGTGGAGGAAGTGATCCTGAACAAGACCAGAAACAGGGTGTCAGGGACTATAGTGGGGAGTGGGTTCCTGGAAGATGGGGCAGCAAAAATCCAAACACTCCCAGCTCCAGCAGGCTCTAGACATGCAAGATCGTTATCTGAAGGCAGTATTTGAAAACCAGAAATGCTGTATCTCTATATTTTAATTATAAAATAATAGACAGAAATAATAATGAAATAATACACAGAAACTGCAACTCAGAAAACAGCATGTACCCGAAGAAGGTTCAAAACCATTCCTGAATGTCAGCATCTTAGCAGTGGGGACTTCTCTGGTGGTCCAGTGGCTAAGCCTCTGAGCTCCCAACGCAGGGGGCCCCAGGTTCAATCTCTGGTCAGGGAGCTAGATCCAACATGCCATAACTAAAGATTCTACACTCCACAACTAAGACCCAGCACAGCCAAATAAATAAAATAAATGAAAACAAAATGGAGAAAATAATTATTTTTAAAGAATCTTAGAAATGACAGAGACACGCTTGTTTACACAAAGTGCCGCAGACCTAGAGGAAGGGAACTGTGGCAGAGAACAGCAGGCTTCTCAGCCTCCCCCATTCGGACTGGACCTCCATCAGGCAACTTTCTTTCTGTCTTTTAAGACTCTCAGGATTTGAGAATGAGGCTGAGTACATGAGCACTTTAAAATTCATTACCAGGAGGTTCCCACAGACTTTGCTTTCATGCACAGGAAACAGTCCATTTTTCCAAGCCCTTGCCTAAAAGTCCAATTTGGGGGAACTGATGTAGATTGTTCCATTTTGGGTTCTTCAACCGGAGGAAATTTTAAAATTCTTCCTTCCAGCTCAACAGAGCGAATCCACAAATCTGCTGCCTCTGAGAAAGGAGGACAAAGACCCCCATGGGGCCTCAGAATTGGGCAGCAGCTTCTCCCTGGATTCTCAGGGCTGCTAACAGCGTCCACGGGGACAGAACATCAGCCAAGCATCTCGCAGTGGTGACCACCCTGACCCATGCACTAGGGCAGTCCCAGATGGTTCAGGAAGAGGGTAATGCATCAATCCAATTCGCCAAACCAACAGAAAAATAAGATTTTCTTTTTTAAATTTTTGGCTGCATCCTGCAGCATTTGGGAACTTAGTTCCCAGACCATGGATCAAACTCAAACCCCCTGCACTGGCCCCTGCACTGGAAGTGCGGAGTCTTAACCACTGGACCATCAGGGAAGTCCCCAAAATAAGATATTTAAAACATAAATAATGACTTGTGGACACGGAACAACAGGCTAGTTCAAAATTGGGAAAGGAGTACATCAAAGCTGTATATTGTCACTCTGCTTATTTAACTTAATATGCAGAGTATATCATGAGAAATGCCAGGCTGGATGAATCCCAAGCTGGAATCAAAATTTCTGGGAAAAATATCAACAACCTCAGATATGTAGATGCTACCATTCAAATGGCAGAAAATGAAGAGGAACTAAAGAGCCTCTTGATGAGGGTGAAAGAGGAGAGTGAAAAGCTGGCTTAAAAACTTAACATTTATAAAACTAATCAGAGCATCCAGTCCCATCACTTCATGGCAAATAGAAGAGGAAAAAGTGGAAACAGTTACAGATTTTATTTTCTTCGGCTCCAAAATCACAGGGGATGGTGACTGCAGCCATGAAATTAAAAGATGCTTGCTCCTTGAAAGGAAAGTTGTGACAATTCTAGACAGCATATTTAAAAAGTAGAGATATCACTTTACCGACAAAGGTCTGTATAGTCAAAGTTATGGGTTTTTTAGCAGTTATGTATGGATGTGAGAGCTGGACCATTAAAGCAGGCTGAACACCAAAAAATCGATGCTTTCGAATCATGGTGTTGGAGAAGACTCTTGAAAGTCCCTTGGAGAGCAAGGAGATCCAATCAGTCAATCCTAAAGGAAATCAACCCTGAATATTCATTGGAAGGAGTGATGCTTAAGTCGAAGTTTTAATCCTTTGTCCACTTGATGCAAAGAGTCGACTCACTGGAAAAGACCCTGATGCTGAGAAAGATTGAGGGCAGGAGGAAAAGGGGTCCACAGAGGATGAGATGGTTGGATGGCATCATCAGCTCAATGGACATCCATTTGAGCAAACTCTAGGAGATAGAGAGGTCTTCCCTGTAGCGCAAATGGTAAAGAACATGCCTGCAACACAGGAGACCCGGGTTCAATCCCTGGGTTGGGAAGATCTCCTGGAGAAGGGAATGGCAATCCACTCCAGTATTCTTGCCTGAAGAATCCCATGGACAGAGGAGCTGGGTGGGCTACAGTCCATGGGGTTGCAAAGAGTCAGACACGACTGAGCGACTAACACTACTACTAGGAGATAGTGATGGACAGAGAAGCCTGGCGTGCTGCAGTCCATGGGGTCATAAAGAGACAGGACTTAGAGACTGAACAACTACAACAACAAATGGCTTGTAAGCCCAGGGGTTCCAGTCCCTGCCTATGGGGTCAGCATCCCAGCAATCCCTGCCTGGGGTGAGGAGCTCCCAGGGAAGGGATTTCTCTCTGGAAGAACATCGTCACACCTCAGTATTGGCCTGTGTGTCCTGGGGAAGCCTCTGAGGCTCTCCACAGGCCCCCCCATTGGTTCTTGGTTTCCTCTCAAAACCCACAAGCAAACCCTGGACAAGGGTCCCCAAGGAGCCTGTGAGCTGGGAGGTCCCAGACAGGTAGCTGGAATGGTATTTGCTGGATGCTGCTCAATGGTGCAGCATCACAGGAGGGAGTAGGGATGGGGAGGAGCAGTGTGAGGGCAGGGGTTGGGGGAGAGGACAGGAAAGGGGGAGGGAAGGAAAGCAGGCCCCGCACGCACACCATCTGTGGGCATCCGAGCCTTTCTAGAGGTCAGTCTGCAGTCTTCACCTTCAGCCCAGCCATTCTGCTTCTGGAAATGTATCATAAAGAAAGAATCAGGGGATCTGACAAAAGAGAAGAGCAGAGCTACAGGGTATTTATCTCAGCATCCTTCAGGGCAGCAAACACTCTAAACAATCCCAGTGTCCAAGTGAGGGGCTGGTCAGTGCCTGATGGACAAACTCCCATTGCAACAGGTGGAAGAACAGCCGAGAGGAGGCGTGGGTGAAGAATGCACGTGCCAAGCTCATGGAAGAATCCCTCCCCGCTCCCCACCATTAAAGGTGCTGTCTGTATCACAAACACCTGCCATGAGACCAGCGAGAGGCTGACCACAGCCGCAGAGCCTGCTGTGCCAGGCCAGCTCCCAATGGGCCCAGAGGGTGAGGGCAGCACCGATGCACCCATGCCCGGACCCCAGCCTCCGCCTGGACAAACACACCCCTCAGACCCCAGTCCTGATCCTCAGACCACACAGGAGAAGCCAGCATGCTATCCCAACAGCAGGTCAGGGATGAGAGTCCATCCATGAGAGCCAGGAGCACGCCCAGAACCACTGAGGCCACAAGGTGCTACCCCACCCACTTCGCATCTCCATGGACCACCTTGGAAGAGACCACTGTGCTATGGATCTCGTCTATTTCAGATGGAGCAAGAGCAGAGACCATACGGGCCCAGTGCAGATGTGATGACCACACGCAGGATACAGCCCATGAAGCCAAGTGGTCACTGCATGGGCAGCTGATGGACAGTCTCCCAGCACAGCTGGAGGGGTATGAGGGGCCAGGGAAAGTTGTGGGCACAGACAGCAAGACCTATAGGAGCTTGGGCAGGGTGGCCTGGAAAGTGCCAGGCAGGGGGCTCACAGAACACCCAACTAAAATTTCTAGGCTGACCCAAAGAAGTTGTACAAACACACACACACACATCCCGCTGACCCAAAGGAGTTGTACACACACACACACACACACACACACACACACACCTGGTCTCTCTCTGGTTTTCCACTCACTGCAGAGCACATGATCCTCAAATGTTCAGGCTGTTTGTGTCTGGTTTTCCTTAAGGGCTCAGCTTCTTTGTGCATAAGGAAAACTTTCATGGAGAGAACGAATCTGTATCAATTACTTGAGCAGAGATCTCAGCATCCTACTTGGGTTTATGGACTCTGATTTCATTTTGAAAACACAATGTGTATCTGCATATTAATAAGCACTTGTTGGAATGGCCTCATTTAATCATTTCACATTAAATTAAATATAATCTTGATTTTGATATTATTGTTCCAGCAGGAAAAGAAGCCATGAGTCAGTCAATTGGAAGTTCTCCTTGAAGATTCCAAGATGCTATACTGTTCTTTTTTTCCCCACTTTTCATTGAAGTTTAATATAGGTACTGAAAAGGTCCTTATTATAAATTTGAATCCACTCAGGCAAACCACATGCAGAACAAGAAATGAGACACTGTTTTTGCAGCAATACAGATGACCATACTAAGTGAAGTCAGAAAGAGGAAGACAAATACCATAAAATATCATACCACAAATACCATAAAATGGAATGTAAAATATGGCACACGTGAACCTACCTACAAAACAGAAACAGACTCACAGACATGGAGAACACACTTGTGGTTGCCAAGAGGGAGGGGTGATGGAGGGAAGGATTGGGAGATTGGAATCTGCAGATGCAAACTAGTATACAGAGGATGGATAAACAAGGCCCTACTGCATAGCACATGGAAATATATTTGATATCCTGTGATAACGGCTATATTTAAACTGGATAACCAACAAGGACCTACTGTACAGCACAGGGAACTCTGCTCAATGTTATGTGGCAGCCTGGATGGGAGGGGAGTTACGGGGAGAATGGGTACATGTATATGTATGGCTGAGTCCCTTTACTGTCCACCTGAAACTATCACAACATTGTCAACTGGCTATATCCCAATACAAAATAAAAAGTTTTAAAAAGATGTGTATGTTCTCTTCATATGACCATAACTAAAAAAAAAAATCCTGCAATAAACCATAATGGAAAAAGAATACAAAAAAGAATTATATAATTGAATCACTCTGCTATACAGCAGAAATTAACACATTATCAATCAACTCTACTTCAATAAAATTTTCAAAAAAAACAAAGAAAAAAAGAAACAGGACATTATCAGCATCCCCCAGAAGCCCTCTGCCCTCCTGGTGCCCCTCTAATCACCATCTACCAAAGGGCACCCCGACTTCCCACCCCACATGGATAAGAAGCCCACTGTCCTTCCCATCAGTGGAGCTGTGCGGGAGGAACTAACGACTCTAGTGTCTGGGGTTTTGGCTCAGCGTTATGTGGCAGGACTCCTCCGGGCCACTGCACACGTGCAGGTCTTCAGGATGGCTTTGTGTGTGCAAGCCTCGGTGCAAGGGGAGCAGCTGCTGGGGGACCTCGGACTGTCTGCAGCTTGGGGTGACAACTACCTGCCTTGGACGCCCCAGTGCACACGTCCTGACAGCTCTGTTAGCCCCTGTGGCCCCTGGAACAAATGGGTCCCAGATACATGGCTTTAAATGACTCAAGTTCAGGGAACTGGGAGTCTGGAAGCAGGTTCAGTGGCTGAGGTCAAGGCATCAGCAGGGCTGCTCACCTCCTGGAGACTCCAGGGGTGATCACCTCTGCTGACAACCCTTGACATGTGGTCACAATCCTTGACAGTCTCTGCCTTCATCATCCTTGCCTTCTCCTCTGCTTTCACTCTCCTCTGCCTCTCTAAGGACCCTTCTGGGGAATTCCCTGGCAGTCTAGTGGTTAGGACTTGGTGCTCTCACTGACAGGGCCCCGGGTTCTATCCCAGGTCAAGGAGCTAAGATCCCACAAGCACAGTGTGGCACAGGCAAAAAAACTAAAAAAAAAAAAAAAAAATATATATATATATATATATATATATATATATACATACACACACACACTATGTGTACTGGCAGTTTGGAAGTGAAGTGAAAGTTTAGTCAATTAGTCATATCCGACTCTTTATGACCCCATGGACTGTAAACGGCCAGGATCCGCTGTCCACAGAAATCTCCCAGGCAAGAATACTGGAGTGGGTTGCCATTCCCTTCTCCAGGGGATCTTCCCAACTCAGGGATCGAACCCAGGTCTTCTACATTACAGGCAGATTCTTTACTGCCTGAGCCACAAGGGAAGCCCCAAGGTTCATACAGTCAAAGCTATGGTTTTTGCAGTAGTCATGCACAGATGTGAGAGTTGGATCATAAAGAAGGCTGAGCGCCGAAGAATTGATGCTTTCAAACTCTAGTGCTGGAGAAGACTCTTGAGAGTACCTTGGACAGCAAGAAGATCAAACCAGTCAATCCTAAAGGAAATCAACCCTGAACATTCACTGGAAGGACTGAAGCTGAAGCTCCAATCCTTTGGCCACCTGATGCGACGAGTTGACTCCGGAGACCTCATGACTGATACTGGGAAAGACTGAGGGCAGGAGGAGAAGGGGACAACAGAGGATGATATGGTTGGATGGCATTACCAACTCAATGGACATAAGTCTGAGCAAAGTCCGGGAGAAAGTAAAGGACAGGGAAGCCCGGCATGCTGCAATCCATGGGGTCACAGAGAGTCAGACACAACTCAGTGACTGAACAACAACAAACAATATACACACACACTATTGGTTCTGGTTCTATGGAGAATCCTAACACAGTTACAGTTCATATACATTTCCCTCCTTGATGACTAATGGAGTTGAGGACCTTCTCATATGGTTATTGGGCCTTTTTAAGGGGTGAAATGTCTTTGGGACCTTTTTCTATTTCTTTGTTTCCTTTTTCCTGGACAGTGCATTCTTTTAAAATGAGTAATCTGTTAGAACATTTTCCACTAAACACGTCTATGGAGAGGAAATGTGTTTTTGGTGTCAGGCCATGAGACGTGAGGTCCAGGTGGGTGCAAACAAGGAGCAGCCATGAATTCTGGACAGTGAACACCAACCACAGCCTCAAGGCCCCTATCAGCCTGGACAGTTTCCAGAAAGAAAACACACGAGAGCCTGAAGACCACTGTCGGTAACTGGGATGAGCGAGACAAAATTCAGTCCCAAATTAATGTGCTATGCCTCCACTCACTCCCTTGAAACAAGAGCTAATGTCATTTCAAGGAAGTGCTCATTACTTGGGACATTCTATTTGTATTTATACAAATGCATGTGTTTATGGACTCTTCTGCATCAGTCAGCAGCAGCTGCTGCCCACGTCTGCACAGTGATGGCCCGTCAATGTCTATGGGTATCCATGTGGGTACCATGGAGAGGCAGCCATGCCGCCAGCATCACCTCTGGCTTTCTGCCATGAAATACTGGATGTTAAATACGCCAGGGACTTCCCAGGGGGCTCAGTGGTAAAGAATCTACCCGCCAATACAGGAGACACAGGAGACGTGGGTTCGATCCTTGGATTGGGAAGATCCCTGGAGGAGGAAATGGCAACCCACTCCAGTATTACTGCCTGGGAAATCCCATGGACAGAGGAGCCTGGCGGGCTATGGTCCATGGGGGTCACGGAGTCAGACACTACTGAGTGATTGAGCACACACACACACACACAAATACACCTAAGTCTGACTTCTCTTTATCACTGTAAAGGAAGAAAGCTGGTTTGAGACATCAGTCAACACAAACTGCAGCATACTCTTGGTATTTGATGAAAACCACCAGGAGAGCTAGCCTGAGACCTGCTCCTCCCGCAGCAGCAACCCCCACCTATAGCAGCCACATGCGCCTTGAAGGCAGAAAGGTCAGCGCACAGACAGCACCCCTCCCCAACAAATGTATCTTTCTCCCAACAAATCCTGACTCCTACAATAACTGCCCCGTAACTATCAGGCAGCTTCCACCGCTGGCGCAGGGCAGTAAGCCATGCAAGAGGCATTCACCAGCATCTCAGCCAGGTTCTCGGGAATGATACCTACCCCGACCTGTGCCAGCGCAAACAGCAGGCTGACTAGAAAGGGGAGCAGCTTTAAGATGTTTTCTTTCTTTCTTTATTTTTGGCTACACTGGGTCTTTGTTGCTGTGCGGCCTTTCTCTAGTTATGGCGAGCGAGGGCTACTCTCCAGCTGTGGTGCACGGGCTTCTCACTGTGGTGGCTTCTCTTGTTGTGGAGCACAGGCTCAGGAGTTGTGGCACACGTGCTTAGTTGCTCCACAGTATGTGGGATCTTCCCAGACCAGGGATCAAACCCGTGTCTCCTGCATTGGCAGGCATATTCTTTACCACTGAGCCACCAGGGAAGCGCTGAGACTTGTCTTCTGACCCTTCATTACCCAGAGGATGAACAGCACATCAGAGCCCAAAAGAGGAAGAGAAGACAGGAGTTGTGAATGCCCAGGGTTTCAGGACCCCAGAGAGAAGCCCTTCAGGGCACCCCTCCAAAAGCTCACCAGCCTGCAGAGGCCCCTGGAGCCCAGCTTCCTGACCTGCAGCCTGGATCCCCTCTCCTTCCCCCACCCTAGCCCTCTGCACAGCTGGTGCAGGACTCGGTACCCTCCCTACAGATACCAGAAAGTCCCCAGGAGCCTTGGCCATGGGACGAGGACAGCCGCCTGCTGGGCAGGACAGCCCCGTTACCTCGACCTGGGTCCCTCTAGACTTTCATGCTTGCCAACAACTGGACAGAGGCCTCCCAGCCATCCATCCGTTGTCCTTCCAAATAAGTCAGCAGGGCCATGGAGTTTAACTCCATGTGAGCAAATTAATAACATGACTTATGGTTTGCCAGGGATTTTGTCGTTCTTATAGAGGAACAGTGGCAATTTAATCTAGAAAGTCTATAAATCTCTAAAGGGTAAAATTAAACATCCGAGATAGCAAGGCCGGGATGTGGACACGGCAGCCTCTGCCCACGTCAAGCAGGGAGCTCCACCCTTTCCCACTCCCCAAGCCTCCCCCACCTGCCCCAGCTCTCAGCACACCCCACTCCTCATCCTTAACCATCCCTCCCGCGGTCCCCTGGGTCCCAAAGCTGAGTGATGGAAACACCTCCTAGATACATCACAGGCAGAGTACGTGTTACCCCCCTGTTCTGCCCCCAATCACAGTGAGATGCCCCCACATGTCCAAGGCTGCTCAAGACTCAGACGGCCAAGACCCACCATCTCCTGCTCTGACCTGCCCAAACCACATTATCCCACCACCAAACACTCAGCCCCCACCCCCATATTGGTTACCCTCTCCAGACTGGCCCCTCTGGCCTGAGCTCTAGATGGGCAAATCCACCCACTCTTTCAGGATGGGGTACCTAACCCAAGTCCCCCCCACCCCATGCTGGGTGGTCACACCTTCCAGCCTGGGCTACTCTGGGGGCACTCTGAGGCCAGAGTCATATTTGGCATCTGATCCCCCCACACCCTCCAGTAGTTCCCCTTTACTCCTCTCCTGACTATACCCAGCTCTAGACAGGGATCAGAACAGTGGAACAAAGCCAGCACTCAGGAAACACCTGTTGAATGGATGGATGGGTGGATGGGTAGGTGGATGGGTGGATGGATGGGTGGATGGATGGGTGGATGGGTGGGTGGGTGGATGGATGGATAGATGGGTGGGTGGATGGATGGGTGGATGGGTGGATGGGTGGATGGTTGGATGGATGGATGGGTGGATGGATGGATGGATGGATGGATGGGTGGATGGATGGGTGGATGGAGCTCCTGTCAAAGGGGCTCCGGGGCAACTAAAGAGAAGAGCACCTGCCCCTGGACTAACACTGCAGAGACCTCACAAATGAGAGGGCTGGGAGGGAAATGCTAGGGGCTGCCATTTAAGTGCCTGGCACCCACTGTTTCCATTATCAGACAAGTCATCTCATAATGGATGAAAGGAGCAACACATGCAGAGTTAAGGAAGGGTTCCCAAAGCTAGGAGTGGAGAGAATGCTGCCATATCCAGGGACCCCCAGGGCAGCTCCCTCATGAAGTGGACGCAGCAAGAGATGTCTCTGCCTCGGGCGGGGGTGGGGGGTCACAGCCACTAAGGCAGCACTGTTCTCACTGTGCTGATTAAGCACAGACCAGCCTGTGATCAAGAAGAAAACCATTCCTTGAGGAAATGCAATTAATTGAAAAGCCGAAACCTGAGAAAGCCCAAAGGAGACACACAATCAAGAGTTCTCGGTCTGGAGGGGCTCCTGCTCTGAAGA
Source organism: Cervus elaphus (assembly GCF_910594005.1). Taxonomy (NCBI): domain Eukaryota; kingdom Metazoa; phylum Chordata; class Mammalia; order Artiodactyla; family Cervidae; genus Cervus; species Cervus elaphus. Next base: position 31,410,388 of record NC_057827.1, on the reverse strand, counting down.
GTTTCAGTTCAGGGACGTCCTCCCAAGAGCAGAGAGCTGACGGCATGTCCACCCTGCCACACGGCAGCTCCCTCCTGTTCGCCCCTCAAAGGGCAAGGAAAGGTCATGGGCAGAATCTTTGCTGCACACGGACATGGAGAAAGGCACGTCCAGGCAGGGCTGAGGTCAGACCTGCCGCAGGGACTCACACTCAAGCTGTCAGGCCAGGCGGGCAGCACCAGGACCCACTCTCCAGTGGTCAGCCCCCAGGGCTCACTGCCACCAGAGGGGTCCAGCTAGAGACCCAAGATAGCGCCTGGTGTCTAAGCCTGGCAGGGGAGCTGGGACACACACAGACACACACACAGAGCACGCCCAGCGACTGGCACCAAGCGGGTGCTCTACTGGAACAGACGCTCACACACACACACACACACACATCTGGTCTCGCTCCATCCTTGCCGCAGTGGCTGGCTGACAAGGAGGAAAGAGCAGGCCTTGATGTGCCCCTCTCAGGAGGAGGCCCTCGCTGGCCAGCGGCTGCTGGAGGCTTCCTGGACCTCCCGACTCCCCAACCCTGACAGCTGTGAGAGGCTCTGGGTGACAGGCACAGATGTCAGAGCACACAGCCCGCCATCACACCAGAAGACCCAGGACCACAAACCAAGTTTCACTGAAGCAACTTACATACCTGCTGCCTGGTTGGGGAGGTGGGGTAAGAAATCCATCATCAATAAACACAGGCACCCACTCAGCAAACAGGTCTCCTAGTTTCCAAACAACGGATTTTTCCAAGACTCTGACAGACCAACAGGGGAAAACTAAACAACATTTCTTTTTCAAACTTTAAACTTCTTATTTTATATTGGGGTTAACAATGTTGTGACAGTTTCACGTGGACAGCAAAGGGACTCAGCCATACATATACATGTATCCACTCTCCCCGAAACTCCCTTCCCATCCAGGCTGCCACATAACATTGAGCAGAGTTCCTTGTGCTATATGGGAGGTCCTTGTTGGTTATTCATTTTAAACTACATTTTTTAAATGAAAATTAGCAATGCACATGACAGCTCAGAGAAATTCATGTTTAGAGCTGCCTTGCTGGAGAATGAATTCCACGAATGTAAAACCAAATCATGGAGAAATAAATAAACACATATTTTTAAAAAATACTATCATATATAGGGTTATGAACAAACTCAGACACAAGTGAGCAACTGGACAACAACAAATCACACACAGATACATATCTATCTCCCAAGTGAAAATTCTAAATGCCACTAGTGGTCTCCTACTCCCTGACTGTTGACTAACTAGAATTTGTTGAGAACAAGTGCCTAAGTATTTCACAGCTGAGTGTCTTTTAGCTGAGTTGAGTCCAGAGGCAGGAAGTGCAAAGAACCCATGGTACCTCTGAGTGCAAAGAGAAAAACACCTTACAAATCCAGCAACGACAGTTGCGCTGAGCGGCAAGCTCCCAGGCCCTCTTGCTGTCCCCATGAAGGCCCCTGGGTTACCCATGATGTGTCCATAACTCTCCAACCACCAGCCAGAGCTCAAGGTCCACAGTTCACCACCACCAGATTATCTAAGCACAGGCTGAAAATGAGCTCCTGAACTGTATCTATCACATAGGTTTCCCTGGTGGCTCAGCAGTAAATGCACCTGTCAATGCAGGAGACACAAGTTCGATCCCTGGTTCGGGAAGATCCCCTGGAGAAGGGATGGCAACCTACTCCAGTATTCTTGCCTGGAGAATCCTATGGACAGATAAGCCTGGCAGGTTACAGTTCATGATGTTGCAAAGACTGAGACACAACTGAGCGACTGAGCACACGTACACACCTATCACATAAGTGGTCCAAGTCCTAGTCATGCCCACCCAGTTTAAAAACAAATCTGATGCAAACTGGGCCCCAGTGAGATGTTGAGGGGGGAGGTAGGGAAGATGCAGGTGATACAGGATTGTGGGGGAGGGGCATCATGGGCTCTGAAGGCTCACCAACCAATCTCAGCAATGCCTGAAACAGTAGCAGCCTCAAGCAAGTCTCCACTGCCTGGTCCTAGGTCACCTCGCTGCCAAGTGAAGACGTGCCTCTCATGCTTGGCGAGGAACTATTTAAACAGCACATACTAAGGAAGAGAAGGCAACACACAGAAGTGCCCAATGAGGGACTTCCCTGGAGGTCCCTTGATTAAGACTTCACCTTCCAATGCAGGGGGTGCAGGTTCAATTTCTGGTCAGAGAACTAGGATCCCACACGCTTCACAGCCAAAAAACCAGAGCATAAACAACAGAAGCAATATTGTAACAAATTCAATAAAGACTTAAAAAAATATCTCCACAACAAAAGAATCTTTAAGAAAAATAAAAAGTGCCCAGTGATGTGTATTTCATCCCAGTTTCTCCATCCAAAACTACCTTCAAATGCCAGAGCACTTCCGTTTTCAGAAAACCCACAAGATGCAAATATCTGTGCGGTCAGGAGATGCTGGCATCTCAAGCTTGTATTTTTTCTCTTTAATTTTGATCCTTCATGCACAAAACCACAGATGAAACCCCTTACATCAGAACAGCACCTGAGAGTGTAGGAAGCATGACAGTCTCCCACTAGGCTGCATGTAAAGCCAGCAAAGCTGACCCTTCAAACTCCCAGTAAAACAAAAGAAGCCACAGCCAGCCTGTGGCCACCGGCATCCATGAAGTTCTGGCCAAGCACCAACCTCTCAACTCAGTTCAGTGCTGGACCTCTTCTGGGATCAAAACCAGCCCAGCAAGAGCTATCAGGCACCTGCGACGGAGGCTGAGAAAGGCGCCCAGGGCTGGTGGCTCACCCAAGGCCCCAGAGATCAGTGACAGAGTTTTCCTCCTTATAAAACCAGTGGCCCCCTCCGGTGGGGCCAGAACACGGGTAGGGAGAATCAGGCGGGGTGGGGAGGCTTCAGGAGGGGCAGGCTGGCACCCAAGGACAGGCGGAGTGGCCGGGAGCCTGGAGACACGAGGTCCGACGTAAGGGGAAAGACCAGTATAGAAACATCCAGGTGAAGAAGGTAGGGAACCTGAGCCAGAGGGGGTCTTGTTCCCAGCACATCCATAACCGACCGAAGTGAGCGCACGCACAGCCTGAGAGCCGACCATCCAAACAACCGAGAATCCCAAAGGAATTTCTGTGGAGGATCAGAATGCCCACTCCAGGGGCTGGATGGCCTTCCGGCCATGTGACATCTGGCTGCCCTGCCCCCCCCCCCCCCCCCCCCCCACCTCTCCATTACTCTCTCCTGCCGCTCCAGTGCAGGCAAGTTTCTGCTGGAGGTCTGGGAGGGACCCAGCTGTGAATGCAGCTGTTTTTAGGTGTGGGGTCTGGGGAAGGGAGCAGCAGGGCACCAGGCTTGTACTGGAAGGAAGCACAATGCTCCTGGGATTTCATTCATTCATTCATCCATTTAACAAGTTGGGCTGAGGATCAACCAGGTGCCAAGCACTATTCTTGTTCCAGTGACACAGAAGTCAACACAGTCTCTATGTTGGAGTGGTAAGAGACAGAATAAACAAAGTATATAAATCATAAATTGTGTTAGGTCCTAAGAAGAAACACAAAGCAGGGTTAACATGAAAGGCAGAAATGATGTTAATTTATGTAGGGAGCTGAAATACAGACAGAGCAGTGAGTGAGAGAGCAAGCCAGGTGGACATCTGGAGGAGGCACATGCCAGGGAGATGGAAAGCAAGTGCAAAGGCCCTGAGGCAGGCAGGCGCTCAGCAAACTTGGCAACTGACAGAGAAGAAGGGAAAAGTCCATATTCATCTGGGATGATCAAGGATGGACGCGGGCCAAGGTGGCAGGTGGGGATGGGTTGGGGATGACACAAAGTAAGCCTGGGCAATGAGCCTGCCTGACGGCATGGCTGGGAGCGAGGAAAGGAACATGCAGAAATAAAAATCAGGCTGAGGGTGTGGAGAAGGCTCTGGGGAGCCACTGCAGGCTTGAGTGAGGGACACCAGCCCAGCCCAGCCCAGGACACCCTGCAGCTAGCACAGAAATCACAAGTCAGGCAGCAACAGCACCCGCCGAAACGGGGCCGGGGGGGTTCCCAAGAAGACTCGTGAATCTCAGCCCCACCGAGATAGCCTGGCTGCATGACAACGAGGTCGCTGTCCCTGGCTCCCTTGTGCATCCAAGAGGACTGGGAGAGTGGAGGACTGCCCACAGAAGAGGCAGGGAAGAGGCGCCCACGACGGCTGAGTCAGCCTGTGCCTGCAGGCTGCTCTGAGGCACCAGCTGGAGCCAACCCAGGTGGTGGGGGGGCCTTGAAAGGGGCCAGAGAATCCCCCTGTGGGCACACAGCCAACTACCAACCACCAACTGGGCCCCACTTGGTGAACAATCATCTCAGACATGACCAACGGGATGGAGCCACACAACCATCAGTGTCCACGTCACTCCTCATCCCAGCCAGGTCAGGGCTCAGGGACCCCAGCTCTCTGTAACTCTCTCAAGGCAGAACGCTGCTTTCTGCCACTTGTTCTGGAAGGAAGCCCTCCGTGCCAGCTCAGGGCCTCCCTCTGTGGCCACCTGCTTCCAGTCCTCCAAATTTCCCTGACACAAACATCTCTCCAAGACTCCAGACCCCAGTGTAACCAGAGGCCCTGACCTGCTGAGTCCCTGATCAGGTGCTCAGGGCTTAGGATGGGGAGGAGTGCCCAGGCGGAGCTGAGGCCCTGGGCGGCTATGCTTGTGCCCTGGGCTCCTGTCCCTCCACAGGCCTCAGGGCAGCCCAAGTCAAACAAAGCCCAGCCCAAGGCAAACCTCCCATCACATGAGCTTTTCCTAGTTCCTCAGTTGTGTCTAGGAAACATTAAGGTGTTTTGGCACTCCCTCTCAGCTCCAGGGGTGCGACTGGTGTCTTTTACAATTATCTTTTATTTTTATCCCACATTTCTTAGCTCAGTTGGCAAACTGGATTATTTATGCGCCTCCATTTCACAATCCATCCCCACCAATTATCCCTGTGAAACTAATTTTTTTTTAAGAGTTAGAAGTACCAAGGAAGAGCCAAGTTAGCAAACCACAAGTCCAGCCCGGAGAACACAAGCAAGAGGCCAAAGATTAAGAAACTGACCACACAGGCTTCGCCCACCTGCCAGCGCCCACCCCACCTTTCATGCTCACACACGCAGGCGCGTGCGCGCGCGCACGCACACACACACACACACACACACACACACACCCCATCTGGTTCAGCCCACACTTCTCCCAGGCGGAGAAGCCCAGTACCCTGGAGATGGGAAGGCAGGCAATGGGGGAGGGGCCCGACCATGCTCCCCAACCAATGAGCAGAGGTCTGGAGAGCCAGGCCCCACAGCAGACTCTCAGGGCGCCTGTCACTAAGGCCACCACCCAGACCTAGTGCAGCTCTGGAGACCCATCCAAGGGTCTCTCTGCCAGGGCCATGGGGCCCACCCAGGAGGCGGCCCACTCAGCAAGCTGACTCCTCAGCAAGCTCCAACTCGCTCACTAACACCCTGGACACCATCCTGAGTGCCAGCAGGCTCCATGCCAGGGTCATTTGCTGCTCAGGAGCCACCAACCCCCTTTCCTGAGTGCAGATGGAGGCAGGACAGACAGCCCCCCAGCAGTGAGGGCACAGGTCAGGGCATCCCGGCTGGAGGACCCTCAGTGTCCCCTGAAGAATGGAAGCCCCCCAAGAGAAGGCAAGACCCTCCCCCTCACCTCACCTCACCAGAAGGCCCACTAAATCAGAGGCTTGAGAAAGGAGCCACCCACCAGGCTGTGGGTACCTGCAGAGCAAACTAAACGTGCACCCCAGGAAAAGCTGTGTGGTTCCCATCCTGAAAGACTTCAGGTCATTATTCCCAAAACCACTGTTTTTCTCAGAGAGAAAGAAGGAGGGCAGGTGTGGGGGTGGGGGCGGCGGTATTCTCAGAAAGGGGACAGAGGCTGAAGAGGTCAGGGACAGCTCAGCCCACGGGATGAAGGGCACAAAGGAGATTTCCCACTATGGGGTTGACCGTCCCCACGGCCATTTATGAGTTGGCTTAACCACCAGATTTGAGGTTGGCCCCTATCAGGCCGGATCCAAACATATGTGAAAAAATTAAGTCTTCCTTCTGCAAGTAAATACTAAGTTGAGACAAGCAGGTACAATCTCAGTCTCCATGCTCAGCGAGGCTCGGGCAGGGTGGGCCCCTCGCGACCCTCCCTCAGCACCGGGTCCAGGGCAATTTCGACCCTCAAGCCCCCAGCCCCGCGGCCTTGGCACACCGAAGCCCGCTGCCCGGCTCGGGGGTGGGGGCCTCGCCCTTCGCATGGACCATCAGTAGCAGCCAAGCCGAGGGGAAAGGGGCTGGGACGACGGGGCAGGTTCGCGCCGCGCCCCCAGCCCAGCGCCGGCCGCCCAGGGGAACCCGACTGTGTGATTTTTAACTGAGGAGTTTCTCCCTCTGGGCCTCGTTATAAAGGAAAAGGTTGGAGGGCTAGAAAACCGGGGCTCGGCTTCCCGGGTGACAGGGAACCCAGAAAAGACCCCAAACTCGGGAGTTGCCGCCCCTCACGGGGACTCAGTACCAGTGCCGAGAGGGGCCGCGGAACACTCCAGCGGCCGGAGCCAGCCCGGCGGGACCCGAGCGGGCAGCCGCCGTGGGTCTGCGTCCCTGGTCTGTGCCTTGTCGCCCCTCGCCGCCGCGCCCCCGCCTGGGATGCGCGAGCCACCAGCTCGGCCCCGCCGCGCCCGCCCGGTTCGTACCCCTGATCCCCGCGGCGCGCCCCGCCCGCAGCGCCGCCCGATCGCGCCCCCCGCGCCCGCCCCGGCGCCCCCAGGCTGAGGCCGCTCTGGGGAAGGGTCGGGCGGCCGGGACCCCCGCTTACCTGGCCCGAGCTCCGGGCAGTGCGGGTGCACGGCCGCCGCCGCTGTGTCCCCGAGGCCGAGCGCCGGGCCGCCGCCGCAGCTCTTTGTGAGCCGCGCACCGAGATGCTGCCGAGCCCGGGAAGCTGGATAGCGGCGGGCGCGCCCCGGACGCGGCGTACGGCACGCAGGGCCGCCCCTGCCCGGCCCACGCAGCGGGGCCCGCGGGCTCACCCCGCACCGGCCTGCGGCTGGACGCCCGCGCCCCGCCCAGCCCTGGCCTCGCCAGCGCCCCTCGCCGGGCGAGAGCGCGCGGCGGGAAGATCGGGAGGAGGACAAAGATGCGTGCGCGCCCAGCCCCCTCCCCGAGCCCTCGCCCCGACTCTCGGCGGACTTGCACGGGGCGCACCTGGGGCCCGGGTCCTGCGGGGCCGGCCTTGGGGCCCTGGGAAGCACAGATTCCCCGGCGCCCCCGGCACCTGAAGGATGAGGAGACGCGGGGGTCTAGTCCTCCGGCTGGTGGAACAGGTGACAGCGAGGTGCCCCTGCGCCCGCACCTGCCCCGGGCGCCACGCTGCCCCCTGGCGGGCTCCCGAGCGCCTGCGACGGAAGGTCCTGCCCACCGCGCCCTGTTCGGCCCTGCGCAGAAGTCCCAGGGAGACCGCGGCCTCTGAGAGACCCCTCTGGAGGGCAGGCCCCCAGCGTCTCCCCACCACAGATTACTGGCTGCGTGCCAGGCCCCTGGGAACCATCCCATCACCCCGTTCCCAATATCCTGTGCTGCCCTGGCCTGACCACTGACCTCCCCTCCCCCAGGGCCTCGCCCCAGCCCTTTCCCTCCTTGTCGTCCTAAACTGAGAAGGACCCAAATCTATAACACACTAAAAAAAGAAAGAAAGAAAGAAAGAAAACTATAACACACTATACTCCAATAAAATTACAAAGAACTCAAGTGACTCGATTCTGCCCACCCATAGAATCTAGGAAAATCTGCCCAACTGCAGGCCCTTCCCCACATCTAGGAAGACTCTTTTTCCTGTAAGGTGGATATTCAGTGTCCAGAGGTTAGGATGTGGGCATCTCGGGGGTCATTGTTCTGTCTAACAGACATCGAGAAACGTCTGTTCCGAGAAGCAGTGTGCATCGTGGCTGAGGATCCCAGCCAGGCCAGCACTCACCCGGGGCCTCTGACCTGAGCTGGTGTCTCTGCTCTGCACACTCAGTTTCCTCCACTGTTAAATGGGGAAATACCATGACTTGCCTTCAGGGATAGGCACAAGACTTGGTGGCACATGCACACCTCTGAACCCATGGTGTAAAATGCGCCAAATCATGCTGGTCACCGTTTCGATCGCAGGTGCTATAAGATGCTGACGTTCTCCAGTGATGGCTTTTGTCTGCTTGGCATTCTCTGGAAATCTCCCACCCAACCCCAGCTCCATCCATATGGTTCAGGTGAGGCTGAGATGTCTCAGCTGACAAACTGGATCCTTGCTTCTTCAGAAAGTGGTTGTGAGAACTGATTTCATCATTAATCATTTATCTTTAAAAAAAAAATTCCTGTGCCAGACACTAAGAAAATTGTAACTCAATGCACCACAATGTTCATTGCAGCACTATTTGCAGTAGCCAGGATAGGAAGACAACCTAAATGTCCAACAACAGAGGAATGGATAAAGAAGATGTGGTACGCACACACAATGGAATATTACTCAACCATAAAAAGGAACAAAATAGGGTCATTTGTAGAGATGTGATGGACCTAAAGTCTCTCATACAGAGTGCAGTAAGTCAAAAAGAGGAAAACAAACATCCTATATTAATGCATATATGTGGAATCTAGGAAAATGGTACTGATGGACCTATCTGCAGGACAGCAATAGAGACACAGACACAGAGACTGGACCTGTGGACACAGCAGGGGAAGGAGAGAGTGGGACAAAATGAGGGAATAGCTCTGACATAAATACATTACCATGTGTAAATTAGATAGCTAATGGGAAGCTGCTGCATAGCACAGGGAGCTCAGCTGGTTGCTCTGTGCTGACATAGAGGGGTGGGATGGGAGGACTAGGGGGAAGGGAGGGAGGTCCAAGAGAGAGGGGATATATGTATACATATGGCTGATTCACTTTGCTGTACAACAGAAAATAACGCAACACTGTAAAGCAACTATATTCCAATTTTTTTTTTAAGTAAAAAGAAAACATTCCAGTGGCAGACGCTGACCTAGGCCCTGGGCTACAGTAATGGCAGACTGGCTGGATCCCCGCTCCTGGTTCGTAAGCAATAAAGGCTCTTGTGGGGCAGACAGAGGGGCAGCCTGCACTGTCAGGATCACTGGGGGAGCAGCCTGGGAGGGTGGGATGAGACTGGACTGAATGGGTGAGACATGCTAACACCAGTGCCCTCACCCAGGGCTTGGCCACAGCCACAGATATGATTTAATTGTCAGCTAGTTTGGCTCACTGAGTCCTCCGATCCTGCTGAAACAATTCTGTGTTTAAATCTTTCTGTTTGAAAACAGCCAGTGTGGATTGTTTCCCGCCTGGACCCTGATTCACACAGCAAAGGTACCAATCATGGTCCCTGGAAACAGACCCTCTTAGATAGATTCTGGGGTAAGTGCGATCATGTCCTGGGCCCTGGACACAGTGCTGAGCTCTTTTTATCTTTTTTCCCCCCCTTTTAAAGATTTTTCTGCTGTGGACATTTTAAAGTCTTTATTGAATTCATTACAATATTGTTTGTTTTATGTTTTGGTTTTTTGGCCACAAGCATGTGGGATTTTAGCTCCCTGACCAGGGATCAAACCCGCATCCCCTGCTCTGGAAGGCAAAGTTCTAACCACTGGACCACCAGGGAAGTCCCATGCTGAATTCTTGATGATGAAACAAGCTGCCAGTAATCCTGGCCACAGGGCTTCCCCAGTGGCTCAGCAAGGGAAGAATTCACCTGCCAATGCAGGAGACGTGGGTTCAATCCCTGGGTCAGGATGATCCCCTGGAGGTGAGCACAGCAACCTACAGCAGTATTCTTGCCTTGGAAATCCCATGGACAGAGGAGCCTGGCGGACTACAGTCCTTGGGGTCGAAAAGTGTCGGACATGACTTAATGACTGAACAACAACAACGATCCAGGCCACGTTGGGCATTACAGCTGGTCAAACTGCCACCTGCAATTGCTTTGGACAACGTCCTTACTAAAGCCAGAACTCGGGGCAGGGCAGGGGATGAGGTGGGGAGGGAGGGGCAGGTGACTTCAGCCCTTAAGGTCAGTAAGGGTGACGTCAAGGACTGTGGGGTGGGTGGCCAGTTCTTACTACACCAGAGACCCGGCAGACAGAAAAATTACATACTCCAGGTTAAAGCTTGGGGCTTACAGAAAACCAGAGAATTTTTATCACACCCCCCCCCCCCCAGACAATCTTTTATTTGCTGTAGCCATAGAGATAACCTTGCCAAAAGTCAAACACGGGCTTTGTGAATATGGCAGAATTACAATGGCATTTGAATTCAAAGGCTTTACAAGTGTCCTATGTGGACATGCTTTGGAAAGGAGCAGGACCCTGAGGTATGGGATTCACCATCTGAGTAGAGGCCAGTGGCATTAACAACCTGGACCCTTGAGTCTGTCTGGAACGGGTTCTGTTTCTGGCTGATGGGAATGGCCAGCCGATCTGGGTCTCGGAAGACCAACAGCCTCTCTTGCTTAAAGATCCTGTGCACATTCTCCTCTGCGGACTGGGTCTGCCACTGGGAGAGGTCACTGTTGAGATGCCCCTGGTGTCCTTGGTGGTGGTGGGATTCCACAGTGGCAAAAACCAAGTGGCGTGTTTCACTGCCAAAGACAAGGGGATGCCTGTGTTGTGATGAGCATGAAGACAGGTATAGCCAGAATGCTTTGATACACGTGACCTCTGGTGGTGGCTAATGGACCCCAAAGAATGAAATGAGCGGCAGTCACATTTCCAGACTGAAGTCAGTTTCCAGACCCAGAGGCCCTTGATGAAAGGGGAGGCCAGGTATCCTGAAGATGGGTCCTGCAGTATTGCTGCAAATACATGCTGTAAATCTTCCTTTGACTACTCCCCAGAGGGGCCCTGGAAGGTCACATATGCTCTGGAAAAAAGGAAATGCCAAGACCTTTGAAGATGGCTGGACCTTGTTTCTGAAGTGACGTTCTTTCCTAGGAAATTTTTAGAAAACTCTTAAGAAGCAAAATATCCCTGGGCTCTAGAATTAAAGTGGGGGCTCGTGGTCATCAGGAGAGGGAAGTCTGTGCCTGAATCTGACTGAGGTGGGTCTAACAGGCCTGCAGACCCACCCTGTGGCTCCTCCCAGTAGCATGGACACCCAGGGCCCCTCACAGAGTCCCCAGATGGGCTCCCCTGACAAGAGGGACGAGAACTGTCATCAGAGGAAAAGCTAAGGAACTGACCCTCCCTCCCAGGATGGTAATCGAAAACGGATGCTCCGTCCAGGGGGAGCTGCAGAGCCCGTGGCCCCCATCACAGCCTGGAGGAAGGTTGGGGGCACAGATGTGCCAGCCCCTTTTGACTTGCCTCTTGGGCCTGTGCACGTGGCGTTTGAATCTTGGGAAGTGACAGCAGATTGTCATAAACTTAATCTGGTGGCAACTCCAATTGCAGCTGCTCCCCCAGATGTGGCTGAGAAATACTGCAGATGTGCATCCACACGGAGGCAAACAACACCCTGCTGGCATCTGGTGTGCTTCTCATTCACACACTCTCTCTCCCCAGTTTTCCCCAATTCTCACAGGAGCAAAGCCGGTTAACGTTTTCATTTCCAAGTGAGACTGTGACTGAGTTGACATGATCCTGCACTACACTGGCGGCCAACAAAGGACAGGAGGAGGAGACTGTGGGCAGTGTGGGAATGAGCCCCATGTCCCCGTTCGCCCGTCGACCCACTCTCCAGCCTCTCCCACTGGGCTCTGGGCCCAGGAGGCTGGTGTGTGTGGACCATGTCTGTGGGCTCCCTGGCTCCCGGTTCATTTGCCCAATGGGAGGTACTGGAAGGAGCCTGGAGAGATGAAGAGGGCAGTGCTGGTGGATCTTTCTGGGTCCCTTCCCCACACGATGCTAGGAATGGCCATGTCCTTCCAATGAAGCCCACAGCCTCTGCCTCCCAGCTCCCTCCCCCTGAGAGCTGCAGGTCTCACTGGATTCCAGCAGTCGTCCCTTGACTGGCCTGGAGGTGCTAACAGTCCTCCTACCCATGCTAGACTGTCGATTTCCCCTCACTCTGCCCTACCTCTGTGAAGAGTCCTTTTCCCTGAACTCTCCTCCTTTACCTCTTTGGAAAATACCCTCTGGGTATTATATGCTGGGACCCTGACTGATTCAAGGAAAAGGATGACTTTATCCACCTACTCTGTATTGAGCAGTTACCATGTAATCAGTGTCTGGTGTTATGGAGAAACCAGGGAAGCAAAACCAGACATTGCTCAGGTAGAAGCTGTCAGAGCTTCTGGGAGATGCAGGCATTTGACTATCAATCACACAAAGAGACTGGACAAAGGCTGCAAAAACTGCTAGTCGGGGAGGGAGCTGGGCTTCCCTTACATTTCAGCCAATGTTTCAGGTGGTGGGAACAGCATGTGTGGAGGCTTCAGAACTGGCTGGAGCCCTGTGTCTTTGGGGAACTTAAGAAAGGCTTGTGCAGAGCCTTAATCATAAATAGACATTGGATTTTGTCAAAAGCTTTACCTGCATTTATTGAGGTGATCATATAGTTTTTAATCTTCCATTTGCTGATGTGATCTATCACACTGATTGATTTGTGGATATTGAAAAATCCTTGCATTCCTGGGATAAACCCCACTTCATCATGGTGTGTGATCCTTTCCATGTATTGTTCCAGCCAGTTTACTAGTATTTTGTTGAGAATTTTTACATCTGTGTTCATCAGTGATATTGGCCTGGAATTTCCTTTTTTTGTGGTGTCTTTGTCTGGTTTATGTATCAGGGTGATGGTGACCTCATAGAATGAGTTTAGAAGTGTTCATTCCTCTGCATTTTTGGGGAATAGTTTCAGAAGGATAGGTGTTATCTCTTCTCTAAATGTTTGATAGAATTCTCCTGTGAAGCCAGCTCGTCCTGGACTTTTCTTTGTTGGGAGTTTTTTCATCACAGTTTCAGAAGATGTGGTACATATATACAGTGGAATATTAGCCATAAAAAATGGATGAAATAATACCATTTGCAGCAACATGGATGGACCTGGAGATTGTCACACTAAATGAAGTAAATCAGAAAGAGAAAGACAAATATCATATGATAGCACTTATATATGAAATCTAAAATATGACACAAATGAACTTACAAAATAGAAACAGACTCATAGAAAACAAACTTATGGTTACCAAAGGGAAAAGGTGAGGGGGAGAAATAGATCGGGAGTTGGGGATTGATATATGTACTACTATACTTAAAATAAATAATCAGGGACTTACCTGGTGTTCCAGTGTTTAAGACTCCATGGTTCCAATGTAGGAAGTGTGAGTCCCCTAATTGGGGACCAAAGATCCCCCCTAAAATAGAAAATAAATAAAAATTTTAAATAAAGTAAAAAAATAAAATTTTCATTCAGCCAATAAATAGAGGAATTAAAATAATACAGAAATAAATAAAATTATTCCAAAATGAAATGTTTAAAAATAAAATAGATGATCAACAAGGACCTACAGTATAACACAGGGAACTCTGCTCAATATTCTGTAATAACCTAAATGGGAAAAGAATATGAAAAAGAATAGACACATGTATAACTAAATCACTTTGCTGTACCCTTGAAGCTAATACAACATTGTAAATCAACTATACATGAACATAAAAAAAAAGTTATTTTAAAAAGAAAGGAGGGGGTGTTCAGGCTTCAGGCCAGCCCTATGAGGCCTTGTCGGAAACTCTATTTAGGATGAAGAAAGGTGAAGCCGTTGGAGCGCATGCAGGTGGCCTCTCAGCCTAGAAGACACACACCTCCTAAGACTCACACCCGCTGTGGTCGTGTCCCTTTGAGCGTGGACTGGATTGGCTGACTTGCTTCTGATGAATGGAACTCAGCAGCCATGATGGATCTCAGCTCCAAGACTGGAGCACAAAGACCGTGGCTTCCACCCCAGATGTCCTCTCTTGTTCTCTCTCTCACCTCGACAGCTGCCTGTGAAGTGGCCTGAGCAGTGAGGAACCAAGTCCACATTCAGGAGACTGCAGCAGGGGCCCCAGCCCCAGCCCAGCCTCTGGGGAACTGCAACCCCAAGAGTTCAGTGACAACCTCCAAAGAGGCCACAACGGGGGCCCACAGCTAAGCCATCTGCAGACTTCTGATCCATAGAAAGTCGAGGGAGGGGATAAATGTTTGTTATTTGAAGTCACCAAATTTTGGGGTAACTTGATCAAGCAACAGGTAACTAATTCAGAGTGTACATTTTAGGGGGCTGGCATATTTAATTTACTCAATAAAGAATAAGGAGGTACTATACGCCAGGTGTGTTGCAGGTGCTGACATAATGTACTTTATAAAGTTTTATGTAGTTATTTTTTGGGTGAGTAACACTGTAACATGATTTGAAACTATAGTTTCAAAATAGAGGATAGAGGGGAGAGCCCCTCCTCACAGATACCCAGTCCCTCACCAAGGGCTCAGAGTTCAGCTTGGGGGAGTGGTACAATTCCAGAGAGACCGTGAGGCTCATACAAACAATTGCACACAGATCCACAATACTGTTCTGCAACTTGTTTTTGTCACGTAATCATTTTCCTTAAAAAAAAAATCCGTGTCTGTACAGAGAATTTCCTGTTTTTCACAGTTATATACAATGTCATGATATGAATATACCCTTATCCATCTTAACCTGTCCCCTATTGATAATCCTTTAAGTTATTTCCAATCCTTTGCTCTTGCTGACAATGGTGCAACAAACAATTATCATCTAACACTTGGCCCTCTAGGGTACATCTCTAAAAATTGGTCCCAAAGTATGCAAATGTACAACTTTGATAAATACTGTCAAACCACCATGACAAAGGTTACACAGACACTTCCTAATGTCATGGCCATCAGCAACAGAGGAGAGCGCCTGCTTCCCCCGGAGCTGTCACCAAGTGGTATCAAATGTGTTTGTCTTCCAGGACAATCTGAGGCCTGGAGTTACCCTTCCTGTTTGATGCGTGTGCTTGTTAACACTTTTGACATGTTCAATGGCTGTTGACACAATTACAGGTGTGGTTGTAAAAGAAATAATAATAATAAAAGTAAATGAACAAACACACCCTCTGGCTGCCAAGTGTTGAACGGACTGTGGAGATCAGAGACCAGAGCCCGGGCGAGAAGCACAGACGAAGGGGATGGAGCATAGCAGATGGTCCAGAGCTGTTTAAAAGACTCAATAAAAGGGCCTTTGTAAGGGCTGGAGCGTGCGCACGCGCACTGGGGAGCCCGCTAGGAGAGGGGGTGGGGTAGGAGGAGGTGCCAGGATTTGTCTTCAGGCTCCGGCTCCCGGCTCCGGCAACTTGAGGAAGATGCTGCCCTTGGCCAGGACAGCGATGCTGAAGGAGGACCAGGTTAGTGCGAGAAGCACAAACGTGATTTTCACAGTTGCTAGCAGACCATTAACTTCTTGCGCTTACTCTACGCTGTGCCTTCCTCCCACACCTTACTGGAGTTTTACATTGTAACATGTATCTTGGATTTCACATATTTAAAATACCACGGTAGTAAATCGCATATGCAGAAAGCTCTGTCAGCCCATCTATGAAATGTTACTTCTTTCTCTGCGCGTCTGCAGAGTGTTGAGGGATCACATGGGCCAGCAGGCAGCTGGGGTCCCGTGTTCAGGCCTGAACACGTGTTCCCTGGACGAACACGTGTTCCCTGGACGCGGCTGCAGGGAATGAGGGTGGACAGGGCTCCCGGAGACTGGCTTCCTTCCGTCTGTCAAGCCAGTGGAGGGGGGCCATCGGAAGTATTTCAACTTTCTGCTTCTTGGCGGGGGGGGGGGGGGGGGGGGGGGGCTCTGATCCAGAGTGTGTCGTTTAAATGTTCTCCAGGTGGTCCCAATCGGTTCTCAGAGCCTCGCATAGAGAGGAAGGAACAACTATGATTCTTTACCACTAGCACCACCTGGGAAGCCCTAAGAAAGAGAAAAACGAGTAACTTTTGAAGTTATCTATGTGCATAGCTTCTTGGAGAGAAAAAGACTAGCACTATAAGATAGCAACGAAATAGACAATTTGCCTTCACCCGGTGACCCCACCCTTCTCCCAGGCTACAGCAGTGACTCCTAGCTGAATTGTCCCCAAGCCAGCAAAGTCAGAGGAGAAGTCAGCCGCATTCCTGGCTTTGATACTTCAAAAGCAAGGTCTGGGGCAGGAGAGAAAGGGGAGCTCTTTGTCTGGGGCCATGACTCTCAAATTGTGGTCTCCCACCAGCCTTACCTGGTTAGAAGTGGAAACTCTCTGGCCCTCACCCAGACCTGCAGAATTGGGGTTTCTAGAGACAGAGCCAAGAAACCTATATTTTAACATTCTACAGGTGATCCCTTTTTAAAAAACTTTTAATTTTATATTGTAATGTAGCCAATTAACAATGTTGTGCACAGCAAAGGGATTCAGCCATACATAAACACATATCCATTGTCCCTCCCACAAACTCCCCTACCATCCAGGCTGCAACATAACATTCAGCAGAGTTCCCTGTGCTGTACAGTAGGTCCTTGTTGGTTATCCATTTTAAACATAGTAGTATGTACATGTCCATCCCAAACTCCCTCTCTTTCTTCCTTCCTTTCCCCTTGGTAACCACAGTTCCTTTTCTAAGTCTGTGAGTCACTTTCTGTTTTGTAAATAATTAATTTGTATCTTTTCTGTGTATAAGGCTGTCATAGGATATTTCTCCTCTATTTTCGCTTCTCTGTCTGACTTACCTCACTCAATATGATGATCTCAATGTCCATCCGGGTCACCATCAGGTGATTCTGATGCACACAGAAGCTTGAGACCTGCCGGCTGAGGGGGTCCCCAGGCCTCGATGTGCAGCTGTGAAAGAAGGACAGGTGAGGGGCTTCCTAGGCTGAAGGGCTTCACAGAGCTCCCTGGGGGAGCAGGTCTAGGGGAGGCAGACAGTGCACCCAGCTAGGGGACCTGGGCCTAGGACAAACTGAGCTGAGGCCTGGAGGTTACCCAGCGATCCAGGAATCACAGGCCCCTCAGCAGACGCCAGCTAGGGGGAGTGGAGAGCTGAGCAAGTATGTACTAGAGGAGACCCTCAAGGTGCTGCCATCCTGAGACAGAGCTCCCCTGCCCCCATGAGGCCTGGCAGGCTCCAACACTGCCATCCCCACTGCTGTCTGCAGCCAGGTTTGACTCCTGGCCTCTGAAGTCTTACTACTTAGTGGGTTCAACAGACAAAAAAAAGTCTATTGTCAAGGCAGCAGCTTGACCACATGCTGGAATCTCAGCTCTACTAGTTACAGGCCCACCAGCTGGATGTCTACCAGTACTGCGGCTGTAAAGGGTTCCCTGACACTTACTTTTCCAGCTCTCTCCCTTGAATAAAATCTTATGGAGTCTGACTGATCACATGCATGTGCCCTGGATGCAAAGGAGGCTGAAAATGTCTTTCTGATTTCTCCCTCGGGGAGACATGAGCTCAAAAGAGGAGAAGTTCCTCCAAACTTAAGAACTTAGGAAAGGTGTTAAGAAGATGCTGAATAGCACCCCCAAAGCATGAAAATGTTCTGCTATGGGCAGGAAAAGAAAATTTAAAAAGAAAAAGACAAAGTGGAATAGAAAACACAAAATAAGATATCAGAAGGAAGTTCAAACATAACTGTAATCACGGTAAATATGAATTTGTTAATCCACCTATTACTACATATCACAAAAAAGATATGCAAATATTAAAAAATATGAAAGAATATATTTCCAATTATATTAAAAATAAACAAGATATACACTAGGACTACAATAACATATTTATTCTTGAATAGCTACAATGTAAAAGATGTTTGCCAGGATGTGAATCCAAAGGAGCTCTCATACACTGTTGGTAGGAGTATAAACTTGTGCAGCAATTTTTGGAAACCTTTTGTCAATACCCACTAAAGCTGAAGATTCACCATGTAACTCAAAACCAAAAACCTGTGTAAGGATGTTCATGGTAGTACTATTTATAATAGATATTATCTGACAGAAACCTAAATGTCCGTCAGAAGTAGCACAGATAAATAAATTTTAACATATTTATACAATAAAATATGATAAAGAAATAAAACTAAACAAGTTATAGCTTAACCTGATAACATCCACAATTTATGGGAGATGAGCCCCACAGACATATTTATTACCAAATGAAGCAAGATCCAAAATGGTACATCCTGTATAATTTCATTCACATAAAGTTCAAATTTATGGAAATCTAACTATAAAGAAAGCTGAGCACCAAAGAATTGATGCTTTTGAACTGTGGTGTTGGAGAAGTCTCTTGAAAGTCTCTTGGATTACAAAGAGATCCAACCAGTCCATCCTAAAGGAAATCAGTCCTGAATATTCTTTAGAAGGACTGATGCTGAAACTGAAGCTCCAAAACTTCGGCCACCTGATGCGAAGAACTGACTCATTGGGAAAGACCCTGATGCTGGGAAAGATTGAAGGTGGAAGGAGAAGGGGACAACAGAGGATGAGATGGTTCGATGGCATCAACGACTTGATAGCCATGAATTTGCTCAAGCTCCAGGAGTTGGTGATGGACAGGGAAGCTTGGCATGCTGCAGTCCATGGGGGTCACAAAGAGTTGGACACAAATGAGTGACTGAACTGAACTGAGTGTTTTAAAACTGTAAGACAAAAAGCTGTCATTCATAGCCTGAGACTAAGTTTGGATCAGGACTGGGTTTTGTGGTCTCATTTTCGACCCACTTTAACCATACCTTCTGCTACAAAATCTTAGACAAATTCAATTACTGGCCAGACTCGATCACTGGGTCACTGATGTCAGTCTCTGATGGTCTTTGAAACAATGCAAGAGGAAGAAATCAAGATCCTATCACCTTTGTTCCTCATCATGGACTCCTGACTGCGACCTCTTGCCTTATATAAACCCCTAGACTCCTCATGGAGGGTGGGCACAGTTCTTGAGGCATGAGCCTTCTGTGTTCCCCTCTGCTGACCGAGAATAAAAGCCACCTTTTATTTCCTCCTAGTTTTTATTTGGCTTTGGTGGGCAAAGGGCAAGATTTTGACCAGTAGCAATTTGGGGGTCTCATCCGGGATCTGATCATGGGCAGGTGGCCGGCCCTGCAGGGACCCTTGGCTTGATGGAAAGTTCAGAGTCTCTCCCCATGCCAGCCTCCTTTGGGAGAGCAGAAGGTTGAGGGATTTCTCTAAGGCTGTGCTGCATCAGACCTGACCGCTGACTCAACTTTGGAACTCTGGCCTGTGACAGAGAATGGGAGAGAGGTTACCCTTTGCAGCTGCCAAAAATCTCTTTCACCTGGAGGACACCTTTTTCTTCTCTTGTCCTCACCAGCCTGAACTTCCATTCTGCTGCTGCTGCTGCTAAGTCGCTTCAGTCGTATCTGACTCTGTCTGACCCCATAGATGGCAGCCCACTGGGCTCCCCCGTCCCTGGGATTCTCCAGGCAAGAACACTGGAGTGGGTTGCCATTTCCTTCTCCAATGCATGAAAGTGAAAAGTGAAAGTGAAGTTGCTCAGTCATGTCCCACTCTTCTCGACCCCATGGACTGCAGCCTACCAGGCTCCTCCGTCCATGGGATTTTCCAGGCAAGAGGACTGGAGTGGGTTGCCATTGCCTTCTCTGCTTCCACTCTGAGAAACACTAAATACTGAAGGATCAGGAAGACGGCGGGCGTCTGGTACATTGTCTTGACACCTGCTAGCATTTTGTTAAGTCCCCCGAGATGTACCTCGAGGTCTCGAGTTTTCCGTTTGGGGAACTGATGCAATTCCAGTTTGGGGGTTTCTCCCCTATGAAAGGGGTGGGCCAAGTTTGTAAGGTGCCGCTTTGAAGTGTCCCAGGCTTGATAGTACTTGGAAGTCACTTCTGAGGCGGTCTTGCCATTTGGTTTTTGGATTTCTGTGCATTTCTTTGCCATTTGCTTTGTTTTTGATGACTTCCCGCTAGCATGGTTTGATTTGGTTTGTTTACTTTGGTTTGTGCACACAGACTTCTGACCTAAGTGCTCAAGCTAGATGGAAAGTACTTCCTCTAAAGTTACATCTCAGAGTCCCCTAGAGAAAATCCTAGGTGACTGGTCAACCTATAATTATGACAAGTATCTCCTTAATTGGACGTTAAAGATGATCATATGTAAAATATATATATATATATGTATGTATATGTATTTTTTTTTCCAGAGAGCTCTATTTTGTTGCCTATGTAATTAATTACTGATGTGATGGACTGAGTTTGAGTAGGCTCTGGGAGTTGGTGATGGACAGGGAAGCCTGGCGTCCTGCAGTCCATAGGGTCGCAGAGTCAGACACGACTGAGCGACTGAACTGAACTGATGTAATTGATTATGGTGATGAGAAAAAACAAAAAAAAGCTGGCTTGGTAACTTTAAACAAAGACCTCCAAGGGGGAAATTTACATTTCTGTGTTTTTGAGATGTAAATGTTCTATCTGATCAACCTAAATTGTTCTATTGTGTGCTTGTTCGAGCTAGGCCTACAAGAGGTCCTTTTGTAATTTATTAGTGGCCAAGTGATGGATCCTTCTAAAATTAGAGAAACTAAAAATTATTAAATCTAGAGCCTTCTCCCTGTAAACAACTGTTTTTTTCCCATACCTATCAAACCAAAGTTAAGTTAACCTGAGAACAAGAAAAACTGGTGTGGGAAGCCTCGCTGTGATCTTCTGCTCATGTCTCTTACAGATGCTAATAACAATTAAGAATATCAGCAGAAGAAAATCTGGAAGGAAAATCTAGCTATTATTTTCATGAGGTAAGTTTTCTTAAAAAAAAAGTAAAAGAATGTATTTGCCTCAAATATATAAATTTTTAAAAATCTTTGGATGGTTATTTGAAATGGGATAAATAGAAGGGACATTTATGTGATTAAAGTAAGATTTGACATTACTACACTACTTAAACTTAATGAGCCAAGAGGGACTCCCTTGGTCGTTCAGTCCCTCAGTCACCTCCCACTCTTTGTGACTGCATGAACTACAGCAAGCCAGGTTTAACTCTTACATCCATACAGGACTACTGGAAAAACCATAGCTTTAACTATTTGGACCTTTGTTGGCCAAGTAATGTCTCTACTTTTTAATATGCTGCCTAGGTTTGCCATAGCTTTTCTTCCAAGCAGCAGATGTCTTTTAATTTCATGGCTATAGCCACCATCTGTGGTGATTTTGGAGCCTCCCCCCCAAAATAAAATCTGTCACTGTTTCCATTTCCCCCCCTCTGTTTGCCATTAAATGATGGTGTTGCAGGAAGGGGGACCCCTTCCAGGGCCTGAAACTGGGCTCTTGTCTAACACTCGGAAATGAATTGTCCGAGGAGACACATGCTGACAAAGCAAGAGATTTTATTGGGAAAGGGCACCCGGTGGAGAGCAGTAGGTAAGGGAACCCAGGAGAACTGCTCTGCCGCGTGGCTCGCAGTCTTGGGTTTTATGGTGATGGGATTAGTTTCCGGGTGGTCTTTGGCCAATCATTCTAATTCAGAGTCTTTCCTGGTGGCGCACGCATCGCTCAGCCAAGATGGATGCTAGCAAGAGGGATTCTGGGAAGTGGACGGACAGGTAGTGTCTCCTCTCGATCTTTCCCAAACTCTTCCGGCTGGTGGTGGCCTATTAGTTCCGTATTCCTTATCAGGATCTCCTGCCATAAAACAACTCATGCAAATGGTTACTATGGTGCCTGGCCAGGGTGGGCGGTTTCAATCAGTGTGCTTCCCCTAACAATGGGACCAGATGCCATGATCCTTGTTTTTTTTTGAATGTTGAGTTTTAAGCCAGCTTTTCACACTCCTTCACCTTCATCAAGAGGCTTAGTTCCTCTTTGCTTTCTTTCATTACGGTGGTATTGTCTGCACATCTGAGGTTACTGATATTTCTCACAGAAATCTTGATTCCATCTTGTGCTTCATCCAGGCTGGCATTTTCACATGATGTAGTCTGCATAGAGTACATTTTTCCACCTTCTGACTGGTAGGATTTGAGTTCTCATTTGAATTGTCATTTTGATTGTTATTCCTGAGGTAATTACAGATGCTGTCTTCTTTGGTGGAGATATGGTTGGGTTTTTTTTCTTTTTTTCCCTTAAATTGTATAAGGAATTTACCTGTCCCAAGTGGCTTCTAGAAAGTTGGTTGTGTTTGGAATTTATTTCAGCAATACCTGCCCCAGGACATTTCTTGAGGGCAGCTGTAACGAATAGCCCACCAGGCTTTCTAAATTGGAGGTGCCAGTAAGCACCATGGTCAAGTTGAAGTGAGAGGAAATTTCCACAAGGGGGAAGCCATTTTCCACAACCACCTCTGGACCCTCTGGTATTGAGAGCCTAGAGAAAGTTGCCTTCCTGGGATGTGAACTGGAGTGGACTATTCCTGACCAAACACCTAACGGCTGGTGGCTTAGTACTTCTCCCCGCTAAAGCTTCACAGCCCTCCGTTCACACTGTCCCATCCAGGACCACAGCAGCCTGCTGAAGGTGCTGAGGTGCCCAGGAGGCAGCACTCTCAGGAAGGCTTGAGTTGGGAACGCTAGCACCAGGAGACATGGAGGCTAGGTGTTTATTGCCCCCAAGGTCCTCCAGCTCTTGATCCCTCTGGGGACTCTGGTCCCAGCCAGAACACAGCAGACAGTAGGTTTTTAAAAAGGGTTCACTGAAGGGTACCATGCCAGGCTGTGTGGACCCTACCCCAGGCCAGCAGGAGGACCCAAGCCTGCTCAGCCTCCCTGGATGAGATAGCATCCCAAGTCAGGGAGGTCAGAGATAATAGAGTAGGTGCTGCTTTTCTTTCCTTTTCTTTAACATCTTGTTGATGCTACCTTGCAGTATAATTGATTTACAATGTTGTGATTGTTGTTAGTGTACAGCCACCTGGTTCAGGGAGGATGTATGTCTGGAGAGTGTGTTTGCTGTTTTTTGGATTCTTTTGCCACAGAGCTTATTGCAGAAGGTCGAGCAAGGTGCTGAGCATTAAGTCCTTCTGGATTATCTATCTCACATGCAGCTTCTGTGTATAGGAGGAAGGACAGAGATAATCCTGTGGAGTATCTCTTAGAGATACACGTATCTGTGTAGGGGTCAGAGATAGAGATTTCTGTATGTATGCAGAAGGAAGGAAGCTGATAATCCATGTGGATTATTGATTATAGATACAGATTTGTGTCTGTATTAGTCAGACAATGATTAGGGAAGTTTGAACCTTCAAACAGCACTGGTGGGAATGTGAAATGGTGCTGCCATTTTGGAAAACATTCTGGCAGATCCTCAAAATGTCAAACTTGGAGTTAGCACATGACCCAGCAATTCCACTCTTATGTATAAACCCAAACACTGGTGCACACATATTTACAGCAGCACAATTTCCAGCAGCCGAAACGGGGAAACCACCCAAGAGACTGTCAACAAGTATCAGAGAACTGATACACACCATGTGGTCCATCCACACAGTGGAATATGACTCAGCCATGAAAAGGAGTGGAACTCTGACACAGGCTACAATGCGGATGAACCTTGAACACATGACACTCAGTGAGAGAAGGAGACATAAAAGGATACACAGTGTATGATTGCACTTATAGGAATCATTCAGAACAGGCAAATCCACAAAGAATGAAAGTGTGTTTGTGATGGCTAGGGGATAGGGGAGGAGAGTGGGTGGGTGGATGACGGATGGGTACATAGTTGGATGGATGATGGATGGATGAATGGATGGATGGATGATGGGTGGATGAATGGAAGAATAGATAGCAGAATGTGGTCCATGCTCACAGTGGAATATGATGCAGCCATGAAAAGGAGTGAAGCTCTGACACAGGCTATAATGTGGATGCACCTTAAACACATGCTGCTCAGCAAGAGAAGCAGATGCAAAAGGATGCACTGTCTTAGTCGGCGTGGGCTGCCATAGCGAAATAGAAGGCTGGGGGCTTCAGCAACAGATATGCATTTCCTACAAATCTGGAGGCCAGACATCTGAGATGAAGGTGTCAGGATGGTCAGGTTCTGGTGAAGCTCTGTTCTTGGTGGGGGGCGGTTTCTTCACTGTGTCCTCACAAGGAGGAAGGGCTGAGGGGGCTCCTTGGGGGTCTCTTTCGTAAGAGTATTAATCCCATTCATGGGGTCTCTACTCTCATGACCTCATCACCTCCTCAAGGCCCCCCCTCCTCACACCATCACCTTGGGGGTTAGGTTTCTACATGTGAATTTTAGAGGGACACCAACATCCAGCCCAGAAAAACCACAAACTATATGATTCCATTTAAAAGAAACATCCAAAACAGGCAAACCCAGAGACAGGAGGTGGGTGAGTGGTAACAGGTGCTAGGGGAGGGGAAGGGCGATGGGAGTGAAGAAGGAATTCATAGGGCCTGGACTCCATCTCAGGCCTGTCCGTGCTGGTCGTGGGCAGCCACCTCTCCAGTGGACTCTGAACTCTGTGCTTAGCGCCTATGGGAATGACAATGGAAGGACAAGACCCCCTCTGGGCAGGGGAATCTTGAAGATCACATCCAGGTTACTCATTGCCTAAGAGGAAACATACCATAATCACCCCTGCCTCCGGACAGGTCATAAACTTTTTCCGTATCTATCTGGATGTAATCACAGGCTTATCGATTATTAACTGGTTGGAAACATGACCACGGGCTTATTGATTATTAACTGTTTGAACCCATAACACATGAATGATAGGATTATTGTAGTTGTATTTACCCTTCCTTTGTTTATGTAAGTTTCAAGGAATTTGAGGTGGTGGGTTTGGACACGTACACATGGGGTATAAAAGATTTTCACAAATGCTGGTCGGGGTCCTTGGCTAAGAGGAGACTCTGCCTTGGGCCCGCCTGTGTAATAAACTGCACTCCACTATCTGCATTGTCCTTCTGAGTGAGTTTGTTTCCCGGAACGCGTGGCTATAACAGGAGGACCTCAATAAACCCTGCACCTTAGGATGTTCAGGAGTAAGCCATTTCTGACTCCATGTTGGAACTGTGTCTTAGACTTGCTCTCTGTTCCTTTTGTTATTAAATCACTCATAATGGCCTGCCTCAGAGAATCCTGCCCCTCTGCCTGACTGTTAAACTAAAGTGCCTTTGTTCAGAACCCTGTCCCCTTGTGGATGGCAGGAAGGAAGAAATTAACACATACCCTGCCTAAGGCTTGCCCTTGTTCTCCAAGATATTTGCAAGATTAACAGCCTTTTTAGTTTGTTTCCTCACCTCCTCCATCTCTAACTCATAAAAGAACCTGGCATCCAGGCCCCGACAAGATGGTTATTTGGAGACATTAATCTTCTTGGTCAGCCGGCCCTCAGAATGCAGTTGTATTCCTTGCCTCAACACATCATGCAGGGAGAAGGGTGGACTTCTGCGTGTCCACACCCAGGGGGCCCCTGGACCTCTACCCTCGGCTGATTTTAATCTGCATCCTAAGCAACTCTGTGGCAGCTGCAAAGAGAGGTAGCCTATTCACATACCCCTCCCAGGGCATGGGGTCACGTGGGCAGACCCCTCCCAGGGCAGGGGGCCCGTCTGGGCAGGACCCAGTGCACAGGAACCGTGCACAGAGCCCTCGTTGCAGAGCACCCCAGCCCTCTTCCTGGTCAGAGCTGGCCCCGAGCACCTCAGAGCAAGATATGGACTAACTAACACTCCTGGACAGGTCAGTGACCCTGGGCTTCACTCTATGTGCCTTCCCTCCACCAGGTCTTCCAGAGGCTTCCACTGGACCCAGGCACTGGTCCCCTATCTCCACCCACCTGACTCCTGGGTTCGTCTCCTTAGGAGGTCTTCTTGAAATTCTCTCCCACTCATGGGTCAGAAAAAATTTATTAGAAGTCAAGCCAGAGCTGCAGCCCCATGTCCGTCCTGACCCTCAGGACCGCACTTCTGTTCCTTGCACCTAGCCGGCACAACAAGGCCCATTTCCTGCAACTATGAGCCACTGATGGTTGAAGATTGGCTGACGTGGAAAAGCCGGCCAGCCCTTCCCCGCAATGCCTGGGTTGAGGTCTTTATAAACACCCCCCTCCAAGCAGCAGGGCTTCCCTGGCGGCTCAATTGGTAAATGAATCTACCTGCAATGCAGGAGACAAGGGTTCGATCCCTGGGTCAGGAAGATCCCCTGGAGAAGGGAATGGCAACACACTCCAGTATTCTTGCCTGAGAAATCCCATGGACAGAGGAGCCTGGCAGGCTACAGTCCATGGGGTCACAAGAGTTGGACACAATTTAGCAACTAAATCACCACCACCGACTCCCTCCAGGCAGCAGGAGTGCCTGCAGCTGCACCTGACACCATCTCCTCTGCCCCTTAGGAGCATAGCTGGGCTGGTGACAAGGAGTGAGGGGGCCACGCTTTGTGGGCTGATTTCTTTTTTTTGGTTGTTGTTGTTGTTCTAAGAGGTGGATCCTAAAAGAACTTGCTGTGATGAATGGCAAAGTTTCTCCCGTTGGCAAAGTTTCTCCCGCCTATATTTTCCTCAAGAATTTCATAGTATCCGACCTTACATTTAGATCTTTATCTTGAAAATCTGTTGCTAAGTCGTGTCTGACTCTTTCTGCGACCCCATGGACTGCAGCCCACCATGCTTCTCTGACATGGGATTTCCCAGGCAAGAATACTGGAGTGGGTTGCCATTCCCTTCTCCAGGAAATCTTCCCAACCCAGGGATCCAAACCCAAGTCTGCGGCATTGATAGGCGGGTTCTTTACCACTGAGCCATACTAAGATGGGGTCTTTGTCTTATTTGGAGTTTATTCTTGTGTATGGTATTCGGGAATATTCTAATTTCACTCTCATTTTCATTGTTCAAGGAACCAGTAAGGCAGGAGATCGATGGGCTCTAGGTTGGAAATTCACAATCAGCTAGCCTCTGCTCTGCATTTCCTGAGGCAACATAAGTGGGTTCCAGTTGAGGAATTGACACAACCAGCCCCCTGTTTGCTCCCAGAAATTGAAGTAACAATAGAAACAGAGTAAGTAGCCAGTCTTTGTCTCTTGTAAACACCTCAAGGGAATAATCTTGGCAAGGACAAAGAGAGGCAAAACCCTGTCTAAATGAAGGATTAGGGAGAACACTACACATGCGCAGAAAGGCTCCTTGGAGTCAAAAGTCAGGGTATAATTCCAGGCTATAAAGAGTATTGCTCCTCCCAGAAGCCTCCCACTTCAATATCCATCTTGGCTAAGGTTTACGTGTGCACCCCAGGGGAGGGTCCTGAGACAAATTAACTGGGGGGAGGGGGGGTTTACAAAGCAAGATGATTGGCCTGAGGGAAGACAAAGACCTGGATAACTGGCCTCTTATAAAGGATTTAAACTTCCAAAGGCACGACTCTCTGAGCTCACCTGTGCACCTTTCCACGTGTACTTTTTTTTTTTTCAATAAACTTTTTACTTTACTCTTTACCTTCTGCCTCCTCACCTGAATTCATCCTTGACTAGGCAGGCAAGACAAGGGACCTTAGCCCTGACTGCTGGCTCCTGTGGTCCAGTGGTTAGGACTCCCGGTCTGGGAAACTAAGACCCTGCTTCCAGCTACTGCTCACTGCTGCTTAGAGCTGGGCACATCGGAAATGACGAGTACACTGTCCTCCAGAGTGGCTGTCACCAATTTGTATTTCCAGCAGCAGAGGAGGAGGGTTCCCTTTCCTCCACAGAGTCGGCAGCATGTAACGTTTGTGGAGTGTTTAACAGAGGCCACTCTGACTGCTGTGAGGTAATTCCTTCTTGTAGTTTTGATTTGCATTTCTCTAATATTTAGCGATGGTGACATTGTTGCAGGAAGGGGGACCCCTTCCAGGGCCTGAAACTGGGCTCTTGTCTAACATTCGGAAATGAATTGTCCGAGGAGACACATGCTGACAAAGCAAGAGATTTTATTGGGAAAGGGCACCCAGGTGGAGAGCAGTAGGTAAGGGAACCCAGGAGAACTGCTCTGCCACATGGCTCGCAGTCTTGGGTTTTATGGCGATGGGATTCGTTTCCGGGTAGTCTTTGGCCAATCATTCTAATTCAGTCTTTCCTGGTGGCACACGCATTGCTCAGCCAAGATGGATATTAGCAAGAGGGATTCTGGGAAGTGGACAGACACGCGGTGTTTCCTTTTGACCTTTCCCGAACTCTTCCGGTTGGTGGTGGCTTATTAGTTCCGTATTCCTTATCAGGATCTCCTGTCATAAAACAACTCATGCAAATGGTCACTATGGTGCCTGGCCAGGGTGGGCGGTTTCAATCAGTGTGCTTCCCCTAACAACATCGTGTGACTTTTCTTAAAAGATGTGAGTTAAAGTTACCTGTTGAAATCGGCTCCCTGAACATCTGCCCAGTTTTGAATTCCCTTTTGGTGACCACCCTTGGGGGACGTCTGGAGGGCAGTTGTTTGCTTCCAGCCCCAGGTCCTTGGAAATATAAAGTGCCAATCAGTGCAGCTTTTATAGTTGCTGTTACAAAAAACAGCACAAGGAGGCAGCATTTCTTCATGTTCCACTTTCATTTTTCCTTTTTCTGGACATTTATTGTTATTTACTTTGGAGTAGAATTGATTTCTGATATTGTGTTTGTTTCGGGTGTATGGGTGCTTGATTCACTTAGATGCAGATGTTTACTAGTTCTTTTCAGGGTTCTCTTTCTCATATAAATGATTAAAATGTGTTCCATAGACTGCCCTGTACTATTTAATGGATTCGTTGGTTATGTCAAACAACTGTATTAATGATATATATATATTGTTTGATATATATTAACGAGCATATGTTATTGGCAAAATCTTAATTTATCCCTCAATTCCAAGATTTTTTTCATAATCATAAATTAGTTTCCTAAGTTTGTGAGTCTATCACGTAATATCTGACATTTGCATTCATTTCAAGAATACAACTGTCAGTGATACCCTGTGATATTTGTCTTTCTCTCTCTGACTTCCTTTACATAGTAAGGTAATCACTCTGTCCATCCACACTGCTGTCAATGGCATTATTCTGTTCTGATTCAAGGCTGAGTAGTATCCCAGTGTAGAGGTGCACCACTTGGTCCTCATTTTCCTGTCAATGGATATCTTGGTTGAATTTGTTGCAGTAAAAAGGAAAAAAGGAGGAATGAGGTTTTTTTTTTTTTTTTCCTCTTTCTTAAGAACAAAGCAGATGAAGAAACAGTGAGCAGGCCTGAAAGTTCCTAGTTTTTTTTTTAATTTAACTGCTCCTAACTCTGCATGTCTGTAACTAAGTTTGCTTTTCTGCCCCCTAACTCTGCAGGAGCTACACTTTGCACCTATTTTCCTTTGACTCTATGCTAAATACATCCCCTATCTGGTGTTTACTCTTACAACACCCTTCCCCTTGTAGTTACACATCAGAAAGAAGGCCACCAAACTGCCAGACTCAGTTACTGGGTTATTGATGCCAGTTTATGACTGTCTTTGAAACAATGCAAGAGGAAGAAATCAAGATCCTATCATGTTTGTTCCTCATCACTGACTGCCGAGCCCTCATCTTATATAAGCCCCTAAACTCCTCATGGGGAGCACAGTTCTTGAGGCATGAACCTACTGTGTTCCCCGCTTCACCAGCTGAGAATTAAAGCCACTTTCTATTTCCTCCAAACTTTGTTTCCATATTTTTTATTTGGCTTCACCTGGCAGAGAAAGCCAAGATTTTGGCCAGCAACAATTCTAGCTTTTGGCCATTGTCAACCGTGCTGCCCTGAAAACAAGGGTGCGCCGGTCATTGTGAATTCTGATCTTCTCTGGGTCTAAGCCCAGACGTGGGATTGTCAGACCTTATGGTTTCTGGATGTTTAGTTTATAAGGAACCTCCTTGCTGGTTTTTATAGTTTCTATACCCGTTTACATCCACACGAAGAGTGTAGGAGTGTTCCCTTTGGCCTCCATGCTCTGCCAGTCGGATTCTCTGTAGATGTTTTAGATGGTGGCCATTCTGACCTGTGTGAGGGAATTTCTCATGGTAGTTTTGATTTGCCTGGGCTTAGTAGTTAGTGATGCTTTCTAAGGCCCACCTGACTTCACATTCCAGGATGTCTGGCTCTAGGTGAATGATGACACCATCGTGATTATCTGGGTCGTGAAGATCTTTTTTGTACAGTTCTTCTGTGGATTCTTGCCACCTCTTCTTAATATCTCAGATATGCTGATGACACCACCCTTATGGCAGAAAGTGAAGAGGAACTAAAAAGCCTCTTGATGAAAGTGAAAGAGAAGAGTGAAAAAGTTGGCTTAAAGCTCAACATTCGGAAAACTAAGATCATGGCATCTGGTCCTATCACTTCATGGGAAATAGATCGGGAAACAGTGGAAGCAGTGTCAGACTTTGTTTTTTGGGTTCCAAAATCACTGCAGATGGTGATTGCAGCCATGAAATTAAAAGACGCTTACTCCTTGGAAGGAAAGTTATGAGCAACCTAGATAGCATATTAAAAAGCAGAGACATTACTTTGCCAACAAAGGTCCATCTAGTCAAGGCTATGGTTTTTCCAGTGGTCATGTATGGATGTGAGAGTTGGACTGTGAAGAAAGCTGAGCGCCGAAGAATTGATGCTTCTGAACTGTGGTGTTGGAGAAGACTCTTGCAAGTCCCTTGGACTACAAGGAGATCCAACCAGTCTATCCTGAAGGAGATAAGTCCTGGGTGTTCACTGGAAGGACTGATGCTGAAGCTGAAACTCCAATACTTTGGCAACCTGATGCTAAGAGCTGACTCATTGGAAAAGACCCTGATGCTGGGAGGAATTGGGGGCAGGAGGAGAAGGGGACGACTGAGGATCAGATGGCTGGATGGCATCCCGACCTGATGGACATGAGTTTGAGTAAACTCCGGGAGTTGGTGATGGACAGGGAGGCCTGGCGTGCCGCGATTCGTGTGGTTGCAAAGAGTCAGACACGACTGAGCGACTGAACTGAACTGAGTAGGTAGTGAGCAGAGACCCTTTCCCAGAGCTTTTTAATCATGTGCAGTGTGAGTACAGTTTGCCTCTTGAAATTGTCTTCTTGAAAGATGGCCCTGTTTGAATTCCTTACCCATGTCTTCCGATATAGGGCAGGTGACTAAAGGGCAGGTGTCATTTACAGACCTCCAAGCCTTCTGAATATTCAGAGCCCAACAGCACCTGTTTTTTTTTTTTTTTTCATGTATTTTTATTAGTTGGAGGCTAATTACTTTACAGTATTGTAGTGGTTTTTGCCATACATTGACATGAATCAGCCATGGATTTACATGTGTTCCCCATCCCGATCCCCCCTCCCACCTCCCTCCCCATCCGATCCCTCTGGGTCTTCCCAGTGCACCAGCCCTGAGCACTTGTCTCATGCATCCAACCTGGGCTGGTGATCTGTTTCACCCTTGATTGTATACTTGTTTCAACGCTATTCTCTCAGAACATCCCACCCTCGCCTTCTCCCAGAATCCCAAAGTCTGTTCTGTACATCTGTGTCTCTTTTTCTGTTTTGTATATAGGGTTATCGTTACCATCTTTTTAAATTCCATATATATGTGTTAGTATACTGTATTGGTCTTTATCTTTCTGGCTTACTTCACTCTATATAGTGGGCTCCAGTTTCATCCATCTCATTAGAACTGATTCAAATGAATTCTTTTTAATGGCTGAGTAATATTTCATTGTGTATATGTACCATAGCTTCCTTATCCATTCGTCTGCTGATGGGCATCTAGGTTGCTTCCATGTCCTGGCAATTATAAACAGCAACAGCACCTGTTTTAAAGTTGTTCTGGAAAGCAGTCCTGAGGAAACAGTGTTACTTCCTGCACAACTCTGGTCCTCAGCCGATGAGTCTTATGGAAAACTCTGCTCCTGGATCGTCAACTAAGGAGAATGTGCCAGAAGAAACACCCAAGGCTTAGGTCTCCTTTTTCCTCCCCCTTACCCTTTATCTCCAGGATTCATTCCAATTTTTGGAACACCACTCTTCAGAGGATGCTATCATCTGTCAGTGGGGCAGCCTTAAGGACAGAAACTGGAGTTGGAAAATCCAGCCTACGGGACATATGGTGCCCAGGGAACCATGCAAAGCTTTTCCAGCCCAGAGGCTCCACCATTTTGGGGGTGAAGAAGGTGTGGTTTCTCTGCAGGTGGGCCCACCTGGATCTGGAGATTGGGTACTCATGCAAATAGCTAGAGGTCCTCCAGGTCCATCGTAGGAAGCATGTTTCCTGCTTGCCACATGCTCCCACCTCTGTCTGCCCCAAGACCTTCCAGTCTTGAGACCGAAGTCTGCTCAGGCTCCAGGGATGTGACACCACGCCAGGTTACTATAGCCTGAGGGCAAGAGTCACCATTCTTTATTTCTTTTCTTTTTTGTGTTTTTATTCCATAATTTGAATTGGAGTATATAGTGGAATGACAAGGTTGTGGGGTTGGGGTTGGTTTTTTTTTTTTTCTTCCATTTTGGATCTACAGCAACTAGATTCATTGAGACATAGATGTACATATGTTCTTTTCCTTGTTCTTCTCCAGTGCAGGATATTACAGAGTGTTGAATAGGATTCCTGTGTTCACAGTGGTTTCCTGGTGGCTTCTTTTTATAATATAAGCCTCCCTATGCATGAGACAAGTGCTCGAGCCTGGTGCACTGGGAAGACCCAGAGGAATCGGGTGGAGAGGGAGGTGGGAGGGGGGATCGGGATGGGAATACGTGTAAATCTATTGCTGATTCATGTCAATGTATGACAAAACCCACTGAAAAAATAAATAATTAATTAAAAATATATATATATATATAAGCCTCCCTATGTTAGACTGAAACAGCTCTTTTCTCCCTGACCCACACCTTTCTTTTCTGGGGACCATAGTTTGTGAGACTGATTCTCTTTGGTAAAGAAGTTCATTTATATCCATTTTTAGATTTCAGCTAGAAGTAATATCATATACTAATACCTCTCCCTGTGTCCCTCACTTCACTTGATATGCTCATCTCTACTTTCTTCTCTAAGGCTGGACATAGCATTATGCTCTGCTTCTTTACGGCTGAGTGATGTTGCTTTGTGTCTGTGTACCCCCTCTTCCTTATCCGTTCATCCGTACTTCTACACCTAGGTTGCTCTGTCTTTGCTATGGTACGTAGTGCTGCCATGATCACAGGGGAACCGCTGTCTTTCAAAATTTTGACTTTCTCTGGATCAATGCCCAGGCGTAGGATTGCTATGTCCTCAGGTAATTTTATGTTTATATTTATTAAGAACCTCCATAGTGTTTTCCCTATTGCATGTACCATTTCATATTCCCAACAACAGTGTAGAAAGGGTCCCTTCTCTTCACACCGTCTCCAAACTTATTTTTGGAGATGTTTAGAGATGGCAAATCTCACCGGTGTAAGGTGATACTCGGACTTCTGATAGGCCTATCTGTAATAATTTGTGATGCTGAGCATCTTTTTATATGCCTAATAGCAATCTGTATGCCTTCCTGTAAGAAATAACCATTTTGATCTTTGGCCCATTGATTTGTTGGGTTGTTTGTCTTTTTGATATTAAGCTACAGGGCTGTTTCTATGTTTTGGACACTAATTCCTTGTGGATATCTTCAATTACAAATATATTTTCCTATTCTGAGTGTTATCTTTCTTTTTTGTTTAGGGTTTCATTTGCTGTGCAAATGCTTTTAAGATTAACTTGGCCTCATTTTCTTACTCTTTTGTTTATTTTTCATTATTCTGAGAGGTGGATCCCAAAAACACTTGGTGGAATTGATGTCACAGCATGCCCTGCCTATAATTTCCTCAAGAATTTCATAATATTCATCCTTACACTTAGATCTTTATCTTATTTGAAGTTTATTTCTGTTTATGGCTTGAGGAATGTTCTAATTTCATTCTCATTTTCATTGTTAAGGAACCAACAGGCTATCCTCCATATTGGCACGCACCTATTTTCATTTTTAGCATCAGAGGAGGAGGGTTCCCTTTTCTCCACAGCATTTAGTGGATTTAACCTTTGTAGAGTGCTTGATAATGTCCATTCTGACCGATTTTGGGTGATACCTCGTTGCAGGATTGAATACACTTCCCTAATACTTAGTGATGGTAAGTATCTTACCATCTTTTCACATGATTTTTTTCTTTAAGATGTAAGTTAAGCATACCTGTTAAAATCGGCCTCTTGAAGGTCTACCCAGTTATGAATTCTTTTCAGTGACCAACCCTAGGAGACTCCTGGAAGGCAGTTGTTGTTTACTTACACCCTCCTCCCGCTCCGGGACCTTGTGAATATTAAGTACCAGTCGACACAACTTTTATAGTTGTAGTTGCCAATATGGCCACAAGGCGGCAGTATTTTTCTTGCCCCACTTTCTTTTTTCTTCTTTTTTTTTTTTAACCTTTTCCTGTACTTTCATTGTTATTTTATATTGGAATAGGGCTTCCCAGGTGGTGCTACTGGTAAGACCCTGCCTGCCAATGCACCTACATATATTTTTGTAGGTGTTTTGAGATGGCCATCCTGACCTGTGTGAGGTGATACCTTGTTGGATTTGCTTTGTGTTTGTGTAAGAATGAGTGATGTTGAGCATGTTTTCATGTGCCTAATCACAATCTGTATGTCTTCCTCCAAGAAACACCCATTTCTGTGTTTGGCCCATTTGTGTCTTCGGTTGTTATGCTTTCAATATTGAGCTGTATGGGGCTCTTTGTATGTTTTGGAGATGAATTTCTTATGGGTATCTTCATTTGCAAATATTTCTTCCCATTCCAGGTTGCGATTGTCTTTCGTTTTGGGTTTCCTTTGTTGTGCAAATGCTTTTAGTGTTAATTAGGTACTGTTTTCTTTATTTTTTGTTTATTTTTCATTCATCTAAGTGAAAGTTAAAGTCTCTCAGTCGTGTCTGACTCTTTGCGACCCCATGGACTATACAGTCTATGGAATTCTCCAGGCCAGAATACTGGAGTGGGTAGCCATTCGCTTCTCAAGGGGATCTTCCCAACCCAGGAATCAAACCCAGGTCTCCCACATTGCAGGCGGATTCTTTCCCAGCTGAATTGCAAGGGAAGCCCAAGAATACTGGAGTGGGTAGCCTATCACCTTCTCCAGTGGATCTTCCTGACCCAGGAATCCAACGGGGGTCTGCAGCATTGTAGGTGGATTCTTTACCAACTGAGCTCTCAGAGATATACCCAAAAAGACCTTCCTGCAATTTATGTTATCAGGTGTCCTCACTGTGTTTCCTCAAGACTGTCAAAGAATCCATCCTGACATTTAGATCTTCTGTTTGTAGTTTATTTTGTATATGATGTTAGGGAGTATTCTAACTTCATTCTCATTTTCTTTGTATCAGTATCCATCACACTATCCTTCACAGTGTCTCTTCCCAGTTTATATTCCCAGCATCAGTGGAGGAATGCTCACTTTTCTTCACACCTTCACCAGTTGTTACAGTTTGTCAAGTTTCTACAAATGGCCATTCTGACTGCTGTGAGGTGATACCTGGCTGTGGTTTTGATTTGCATTTCTCTGATATTTAGCCATGTTGATGTTTTTTCATGAGATTTATTTTAAAGGATATGAGTTAAACTTACCTGTTGTGATGGGCTTCTTGTATGCCTGCCCTGTTTTGAATTATTTTTTGATGACCATCACGAGGCCATTTCTTGAAGTTAGTTGGTTTTACTTACAACAAAGGTCCAAATAGTCAAATCTATGGTTTTTTCAGTTGTTATGTATGGATGTGAGAGTTGGATCATAAAGCATGCTGAGCGCTGAAGAACTGATGCTTTCCAGTTGTAGTGCTGGAGAAGACTCTTGAGAATCCTTTCGACAGCAAGGAGATAAAACCAGTCGGTCCTTAAGGAAATCAAGCCTGAATATTCATTGGAAGGACTGATGCTGAAGCTGAAGCTCCAATACTTTGTCCACCTGATGCAAGGAGCTTTTCATTGGAAAAGACCCTGATGTTGAGAAAGATTAAGGGCAGGATGAGAAGGGGGTGATAGAGGATGAGATGGCTGGATGGCATCACTTACTCAGTGAACATGAATTTTGGCAAATTCTCGGAGATAATGAAAGACAGGGAAGCCTGGCATGCTGCAGTCCATGGGGTTGCAAAGAGTGGGACACCACTGAGCGACTGAAAAACAACAAGGACCTGGTTGGTGAATATTAATTAACCATCAGCCCAGTTTTTCAAGTTGTTGTTACTGACAGTGGTCCCAAGGTGGCAGTATCGTTTCATGTACAACTTTTTTTTTTTTTTCTGTCCTGTAATTTTCTTATCATTTAGTATTGCAACAGAGGTGATTTCCGATGTGGTGTTTGTTTCAGAAGTAAAGGAACTTAATCCAGTTATATATAGATATTTATCTATTCTCTTTCTGGTTCTTTTTCTCATCTAGGTTATTACAGTCTGTTCAGTTAACTTCCCTGTGGTATTCAGTAGGTACTTTTTGATAATCTATTGGATATGTATCAATGTGTATATCTTAGTTCAAAACTCTAATTTCCCCACCTTTATCTGGAGATTAGGGGCTCATGCAGAGGGCAAGAGGCACTCCAGGAACATCATGGGGCACCCTGCCTGCCACGTCCTCCCAGGACCGAGCCCCAACACAGTCCAGCCTTGGGAGCCACGCCTGCCCAGTCTCGAGATGTGAAACCAGCCAAGGTAACCATGGAATGAGGGAAACAGAGTCAATTTTTGTTTTCTCTTTTCTTTTTTTGTTTTCATCCTCTGATTTGCACTGTAGTGTATAGCGAAAGTGGGGCTTCCCTGGTGGCTCAGACAGTAAAAATCTACCTGCAATGCAGGAGACCTGGGGTCGAAAGATCCCCTGGAGGAGGGCATGGCAAGCCACTCCAGTATTCTTGCAAGGGACAGAGGAGTCTAGTGGGCTAGAGATGGCAGGTGTACCCGTGTCTTTTAAAATGTTGGTTTTCTCTGGATGTATACCCAGGCGTAGGATTGCTGGGTCTGAAGGTACTTCTCTATTTTGTTTTTTAAGAACCTCCATACTGGAACACGCCCACGACTCCCGGACCGAGTTGCTGGAGAAAGAGGGACCCTGCCTTCTAGAAAACGTTAGGAGTTATCGTCCTAACCAAGCGTTTTCCAAGATTATAAAGAAAAGGGTATTGACAACTGTGGGCAACAGGCAACTGGAGAGGACTGCAAAGGAAAAATTTTTCAAAGATTCAATTGAGAAGACAACTGGATATAAGGAATTCTAAGTTTGTTTATCCATAATGGAGACGTCTGATTCAGCTGGATTAAAGAAGAACCAATGGAATCCCCAAAAGTACGGGAAACTAAATCCGTGATGCTAGGTTTTACCTCAGCTGGCTTGCCAACACCCACTACAATCAATTTGCCATCTTCTAATCCTACAAGAATATGGCTATATTCTTTGGTTACACAAACACCAAATAGGCGATCGCATGGCTAATGGGTTGATGCTGAGATTCAAACTAGAAGAGAAATAAAAAACACATAATTACACAGATATACAATGGATTCATAGAACTTTATAACTGGAAGATAACTTAATAGTCAACTAATTATACATTCTAATTTTATAAATGTGGGAACTTAAGTTCAGAAAACCTGAGTGACAAAAGAGCCGACATTTATAGCATTACTCAAAATACTTAATACAGTTTTTCTCTATTTCCAACATCTGTTTGCCCTCTAACCATTTATATGTGTTCTCACGAAATGATTAACAAATGAAAGTTGGATAAACAAAAGGGTAAAAGCCCAAAAAGTATGTGCTGGTGGGGAATAAGGTCAATAAAATTGGTATATTTGCTTTGTCATGCAAAAAAAAAAAAAGAACCTCCATACTGTTCTCCCTAGTGGATCTCCATTGTACATTTCCAACCACAGTGCAGGATAATTCTCTTCTCTCTACACCGTCTCTAGCATTTATTTTTGGACATATTTTGAGATGGCCGTTCTGACCTGTGTGAGGTAATACCTTGTTGGATTTCCTCTGTGTGTGAGAATTAGTGATGCTGAGAATGTCCTCAGGTGCCTAATCGCAGTGTGTATGTCTTCCTCCAAGAAACACCTGTTTCTGTGTTTGGCCCGTTTGTGTCTTGGGTTGTCTGTGTCTTTGATACTGAGCTGTATGAGCTGTCTGTATGTTTCAGAGATGAATTCCTTGTGAGTATCTTCATTTGCAAACATTTTTTCCCATTCTGGGTTGCATTTATCTTTCATTTAGGGTTTCCTTTGCTATACAAATGTTTTATGGTTAATTAGATCCCTTTTTCTTACTTTTGATTTATTTTTCATTCATCTAAGAGGTGTATCCATAAAGACCTTGCTGTGATTTATGTCTGTGTGTGTCCTGCCTATGTTTTCCTTAAGCTTTCATAGTATCCATCCTCACATTTAGATCTTTATATTCTTTGGAGTATATTTTGTGTATGGTGTTAGGGAGTATTCTAACCTCATTTTCTTTGCCTCAATAACCACTACACCATCCTCCACACATCCTCTATTACCAGTTTATATTCCCAACATCAGGGGAGGAACATTCCCTTTTCTCCACACCTTCACTGGCAGTTCAGAGAAGGCAATGGCACCCCACTCCAGTCCTCTTGCCTAGAAAATCCCATGGACGGAGGAGCCTGGTAGGCTGCAGTCCATGGGGTCGCGAAGAGTCGGACACGACTGAAGCGATTTAGCAGCAGCAGCAGCAGCACTGGCGGTTATTGTTTGTAGAGTTTCTGAGAATGGCCACTCTGACTGGTGTGAGGGGATTACTTGCTGTGGTTTCAATTTGCATTTCTAATATTTAACAATGTTGACAACTTTTCTTGTGATTCTTTTTAAAGGGTCAAAAATTACATTTGACATTCTGTGAAAAATGACAGAATGATTTCACTTCATTTTCAAGGCAAACCATTCAACATCACAGAAACCCAAATCTATGCCCCAACCACTGATGCCAAAGAAGCTGAACTTGGACAGTTCTGTGAAGACCTACAGGACTTTCTAGAACTAACACCAGAGAAAAGATGTCCTTTTCATCATAGGGGATTGGAATTAAAAAGTCAGAAGTCAAGAAATGCCTGAAGTAACAGGCAAGTTTAGCCTTGGAGTACAAAATGAAGCAGGGCAAAGGCTAACAGAGTTTTGTTAAGAAAACACACTGGTCATAGCAAACATCCTCTTCCAACAACACAAGAGACAGCTCTACACATGGACATATCAGATGGTCAACACCAAAATCAGATTGATTATATTCTTTGCAGCCAAAGATGGAGAAGCTCTCTACAGTCAGCAAAAACAAGACCATGAGCCCCTTATTGCCAAATTCAGACTTAAATTGAAGAAAGTAGGGAAAACCACTAGGTCATTCAGGTAAGACCTAAATCAAAGCCCTTATGATTATACAGTGGAAATGACAAATAGACACAAGGGATTAGAGCTGATAGGCAGAGTGCCTGAAGATCTATGCATGGAGGTTCGTAACACTGTACAAGAGGCAGTGATCAAAACCATCCCCAAGGAAAAAGAAATGCAACAAATCAACATGGTTGTCTGAGGAGGCCTTATGAATAGCTAAGAAACAAAGAGAAGCGAAAGGCAAAGGAGGAAGTGTAAGATACACTTAACTGAATGCAGAGTTCCAGAGAATAGCAAGGAGAGATAAGAAAGCCTTCATTAGTGAACAATGCAAAGAAATAGAGGAAAACAATAGAATGGGAAAGACTAGAGATCTCTTTAGGAAAATTGGAGATGCCAAGGGAACATTTTATGCAAAGATGGGCACAATAAAGGAAAGAAATGTCAAGGACCTAACAGAAGCAAAAGATATTAAGAAGAGGTGGCAAGGATACACAAAAGAACTATAATACAAAAAAGATCTTAACAACTTGGATAACCATGATGGTCTTGTCACTCACCTAGAGCCAGACATCCTGGGATGTGAAGTCAAGGGGGTCTTAGGAAGGATTACTATGAACAAAGCTAGTGGAGGTGATGGAATTCCAGCTGAGCTACTTCAGATCCTAAAAGATGATGCTGTTAAAGTGTTGCACTCAACATACCATCGAATTTGGAAAACTCAGCAGTGGCCACAGGAGTGGAAAGGGTCAGTTTTCATTCTAATCCCAAAGAAAGGCAATGCTAAAGAAAGTTCAGACTACCACACAATTGCACTCATCCCCCACACTAGGAAAGTAATGCTCAAAATCCATCAAGCTAGGCTTCAACAGTATGTGAACCAAGAACTTCCAGATGTATATGCTGGGTTTAGAGAAGGCAGAGGAACTGGAGATTGCCAACATTCGTTGGACCATAAAGAAAACAAGGGAATTCCAGAAGAAAATCTACTTCTGCTTCACTGAAAGCACTAAAGCTTTTGACTGTGTGGATCAAAATTGTGAAAAATTCTTAAAATAGTTGAGAATACCAGACTACCTTACCTGCCTCCTGAGAAACCTGTATACAGGTCAAAAGCAACAGTTAGAACTGGACATGGAGCAATGGACTGGTTCCAGATTGGGAAAGGAGTACTACGTCAAGGCTGTATATTGTCACCCTGCTTATTTAACTTATATGCAGAGTACATTATGCAAAATGCTGGGCTGGATGACTCACAAGCTGGAATCAAGATTGTTAGAAGAAATATCAACAACCTCAGATATGCAGTCTCTAATGGCAGAAAGTGAAGAAGAACTAAAGAGCTTCCTGATGAGGGTAAAAAAGGAGAGTGAAAAGCTGGCTTAAACTCAACATTCGAAAAACTAAAATCATGGCATCTGGTTCCATAACTTCATGGCAAATAGATGGGGAAAAAGTGGAAACAGTGACAGACTTTATATTCTTGGGCTCCATAATTACTGCACATGATGACTGCAGCCATAAAATTAAAAGACACTTGCTCCTTGAAAGGCAAACTATGACAAATGTTTCTTCAGTTCAGTCATGTATGATTCTTTGCGAACTCATGGACTGCGCATGCCAGGCTTCCCTTTCCTTCACCATCTCCCAGAGTTTGCTCAAACTCATGTCCTTTGAGTTGGTGATGTCATCTAACCATCTAATCCTCTGTCGTCCCCTTCTCCTCTTGCCCTCAGTCTTTGCTAGCATCACAGTCTTTTCCATTGAGTTGACTCTTTGCATCAGGTGGTCAAAATATTGGAGCTTATTTTCAGCATCAGCTCTTCCAATGAATATACAGGGTTGATTTCCTTTAATATTAACTGGTTCGATCTCCTTGCTGTCCAAAGGACTCTCAAGAGTCTTCTCTAGCACCACATTTCAAAAGCATCAATTCTTCACTGCTCAACCTTCTTTTTGGTCCAACTCTCACATCCATATATGACTGCTGGAAAAACAAGTAGCTTTTACTCTCACATATGGGATATCAAATTTGTCTTCACACATTGTTTGCTATATTTAGACTCTTGGTTCATACTCCATGTAACCATATGCTGTGGTAATTAAATACAATTAGAAACAAAGCTTTATTTTAAGGATATGGTTTGCCTACCAGCAGCATAGGAATGTTCCATTTTCTCCAGCCCCTGTTACCCTAGTGTGACATCTTAAAACTCAGAAACTTACTTGTTGATATGATTATCAATTTCGCTTTAGGTCAGTTTGAACAGAAGAGCAAAAAAATGAGGGGGCCAGTTTTTTCAGGTTTCTTTAGGGAGAGAAAGGAATCTGTTAGAAGACAAAGTACATGCAGCCTGTGGGCTCTTTGAGTCACTAATTTTTTGCAGGAATTTTCTTGTATTTGTTTTCAGGTGTGATCTTTCATTCATATAATAACCAATAACAGAAGAAACTAATTTGAACTGATGGCTTGCTTCCACTCAGAAAATCTGAACACAAAGGAACCAATGTGAACTGCAAAGATCAGGGTGCCAGACTTTTAAGAATATTTTAGGTTTGCAAATAATAACTAGTATGCTTGTTTTTTCAAGAGTATATTTTTACTTTAATAAATAATCTTTTCCAGAAAGCTTCTCGTGTCGCCACCTCCAGCTGGAGGCCTGGGTTGCTGGAATCAGGCAACTTTCTGTCTGTCTTTATAGGACACTGGGCTGTACTCTAAGAATATCTGGGCTCTCTCCAGGATCTGGACCATCACAGGGCCACAGAAATTGGTAACAGTTTTGTTTTGCCTGTTGAAACATTTAATGACAAAAGTTCTTTCGATTCCTGATGTGGCTGAAGTGTGGAGTCCAGTGATGATTTAAGAGATGTACATCCTAGTTCCCACACGAGGGTGAGCCCTCAGTCCAATTATGAGAGACCCTGCATGTGCGTGGCCTGTGCCTCCTAGGAGAGCAGCTTTAAGCTAGTTTAAACCTGACCAAGTTCTGTCTACATGGTAGATTGAGACCTCTCCAATTCCTATCTAGGGGCTCCCTTGTAGCTCAGATGGAAAAGAATCTGCCTGCAATGCAGGAGACCCAGGTTTGATCCCTGAGTTGGGAGGATCACCTGGAGAAGTGAATGGTTACCAACTACCAATGGACAGAGAGGCTGGCAGGCTACAGTCCATGGGGTCACATGGACAGACATGATAACATTTTCATTTCACTTTCCAAGTCCTGTCTACACTGATTATGCTTAGACAAGACCATGTGGTTTCTGCAATGAGAACATTTAGACCTGACCCTGTTCTGTGTGCACTAACACAAGGAGACCTGGGTACAGAGCTGGCCTGGCCTCTGTCCTGGAAAATTCTGTGCCTGTGTCTGAATGTCAGTGCTCAGGGGTCTGTGTTCTGGAGCTGAGGTGGGCTTTTCTGGGTAACCGTGCTCATCTCTGAGTGGGGTTCCATGGCCCTCCCAGGGGTCAGTGCTGTGGTAGGGCTCCTAGTCTTTTCCTCTGCCAGGTTCACCTTCCCTGGGGCTCCTGGAGATTTCTCAGGTGGTATAACTAGTAATTATTCCAATGTTCCAGCACATTCAGTCTGAGTAGGGAGGCAGGTTCACCTGGTGAATTGGTTCCAGGGCACAGGGATTGACAGGCAAAAAGTCAATGGGCAGCAGGTGAGGTGATCTGCTGTGATTCCCTTCCAGTTGACTCTCTCCTCGGAAGAGAACAGAGTTGCCCCTCGTCTTTCAGCCCAGCTCTCCTGTTTTCTCAACACCTCAGAGGGACAAGAAAGGCAGAGCCTGCCAAAACCAAGGTAGTGTGTTCAACTCTAGCATGAGCTTTTAAACCAGCAAAAAAATCACACAGAATAAAAGTGAAAACAGGAGAACCTAACTTCTCAGGGACACTTGTGGGGAGAGGAGACAGTCACTACACTTCTTTCTAGGATCCCAGGGGGTCCCAGAGACCTGGCTCGTTTACCATTGGGGGCCCTCTGACCACAGCTATGGCTTCCTTGTCCTGACTGAGGGGACATGTGACCCCAGGAGGGGGGTCTGGGGACCGTGTGAGTCTCACCCCATCTGCATGGGTCAAGATCGCCTGTATGGGGAGACCACACACACACAAAGCTAATAAAAAGGGAAGAATACATGACAGCTTCACTTGTGTGCAGGGAATAATACTTTATGGTATTCACTTTATACAGGCCTGTGCCTGTTTGCCTCTTTACCCCTGTGAAGTTCACCCTCCGTGGGGCTCCTGGGGCTCCCTCAGGTGGCCACCTGGTAATTATTCCAATTTTTCAGCACATTCAGATTTAGTAGGGAGGCAGGTTCACCTGGTGAATTGATTGCAGGGCACATGGATCAGGCAAAAAGCAACAGGTGAGGTTGCTGCTGTGATTTCCTTCTAATCGACCGTTCATCCTGAGCAGAGAGCAGACCTGCCCCTCGTCTCCCAGCCCTGTGTCTGGAGTGTT
Organism: Cervus elaphus; assembly: GCF_910594005.1. Taxonomy (NCBI): domain Eukaryota; kingdom Metazoa; phylum Chordata; class Mammalia; order Artiodactyla; family Cervidae; genus Cervus; species Cervus elaphus. Next base: position 31,366,536 of record NC_057827.1, on the reverse strand, counting down.
TTCTTAACGCCTCAGTGGAACAAGAAAGGACCGAGCCTGTCAGAACCAAGGTAGCGTGTTCAACATTATCATGACAGCTGTAAAAACAGTTAATATCACAGAGAACCAAAGGGAAGAGAGGAGGACTTCTCTGAGAAAAGCGTCGGGAGAGGAGACCAACCCCACACTTCTTTCTACCATCCTAAGAGATTAGAGGAACCCACTCGTTTCCACCTAAGGGGCCCAGCAGAGACATGGTGTCCTAGCCAAGGATCGTGGGACCCCAGGTTCAGGGTCTGGGGGGGTGGTGTCACCTTGGAGAGTGTGGAAGGGTGTCCCCAGGTGCAGGGTCTGGGGATTGTGTGGGTCTCACCCCATCCACGTGGGTCAGGATCCTGTGTACACAGAGACCACATATCTTCTCTTTACCTGCAGTGTGTCCTGTCCCCTCGGAGATTCCCAGCATCTGAATTGAGGGTGTTGCCCTGATTAACCTGTGGTCCTTTTCCTTCTCTTCATCTTGTTGCCTTCACATGAGGTCAGGTGGGTTGCTGCTCTGTGTTCTGCCGAGTGAAAACCTTTGGTGGTGTCATATTAATATCAGCATATCCCGTATCTAATCACAGGGGTCACCACTGTCTGGCATCCCCTAGACCGAGCTCAGGTAATTTAATTTGTAATTTAATTATTATTTTATATTGGAGCCTAGTTGATTTCCGGTGTTTTGTTTGTTTTAGGTATATATGAACTTCATTCAGTTATACATAGACATAAATCTATCGTTTTACTGTTTTTTCCCTCATATAGGATATTACCATCTTTTTCAGTAGAGTTGCCTGTTCTATTCCATAGGTTCTTTTTCATTATCAACTTGATATATATCAGTGTGTATATTTTCATTCCAAACTCTTAATTTATCCCTCCCTTCTAACTTTGTTTTGATCATCGTAATTTGGTTTTCTCAGTCTATGAGTCTGTTTCTGTTTTGTACACTAGTTTATTGGTATTAATTTATAGATCCCAGCTGTCTGTGATATCTTAGGATATTTGTCTTTCTGCCTGACTTACCTTAGTTAGTATGATAATTTCTTGGTACATCTATCCTGTTGACAATATCATTATTTTTTCTGTTTTATGACTGAGTAGTATTCCAGTTTATAGATATACCACATAGTCTTCATTTTTCTGTCACTGGACATTTTGGTCGGTTCCGTGTCTTGGCTATTGTAAATAGTGCTACCTTGAAAACTGGGGTTCACTTGTCATTTCTAATGATGAATGTCTCCAGATCTAAGTCTGGGAAGGGATTGCAGGATCATATGATACATCTATGTTTAGTTTTTCAGAGAACCTCCATGCTGTTCTCCATAGTGGCTTCACCATTTACATTGCTACTGAGACCGTAGGAGGATTCCCTTTTCTGTACATCCTCTGCAGTGTTTATTCTTTGTAGATCCTTTCGATGACGGCCATTGTGACCAGTGTGAGGTGATACCTCATTGTAGTTTGATTGACATTGATTTAATAATTACTAATGTGGAGTATCTTTCCTTGTGCTTTTATTATTTTATGCCTTATGAGTACAATTTACCTCTTAAAACTGACTTCTTGAAATTTGGCCCTGTTTGGAATTCTTTTTTCCTAACTTACCCCAGGACATTTCTTAAGGTCAGGTTTCATTTACAGCCCTGTCAGACTTGTGACTATTAAGAGCCCTTCAGCACCTGTTTTATGGCTTCCCAGGTGGCTCAGTGGTAAAATATGCGCCTGCAATGCAGGAGACTTGCAGGAGACAAGGGTTCAACCCCTGGGTCAGGAAGATCCCCTGGAACAGGAAATGGCAACCCACTCCAGTATTCTTGCCTGGGAAACCCCATGGACAGAGTGGCCTGATGGGCTGCAGACCATGGGGTCACAAAGAGTTGGACACAACTGAGTGACTAAGCAACCACAGCGCCTGTTTTAAGGTGTATATACTGATCTGAACCAGCTAATTACTCTCTGCAACCCCCACCTTTCCATTTTGGCAACCGTAACTTTCTTTCCTGAGTCTGTGAATCTGTTTCTCTTTTGTAATGAAGTTTATTTGTATCCATTTTTAGATTCCACCAGAAGGGATATTCTATGATATCTGTCTTCCCCTGTCTCATTCACTTCACTTAGTATGATCGATCACCTCTGGTTTCTTCCCCGTAAGTGCAAACGGCATTGTTTCATCCTTATATATGTCTGAGTAATACTGCACTGGGTATATGTACCCCATTTCCTGTATCCTCTCATCTGTCCTTGAGTTGCTTCCTTGTCGTGACTATTGTATCTTGTGCTGCCATGATCTTTGCAGTGCAGGTGTGTTTTTAAATTTTGGTTTTCTCTGTATCTAAGCCTAGGTATGAAATTGTTGCATCACTTGGTACTTCTATATTTAGTTTTCTAAGACCCTCCATAGTGTATTCCCTAGTGGGTGTACCATTTTATATTCCTACCAACAGGGTAGGAAGGTTTCCTTCTCTTCATACCCTCTGCAGAATTTATTGCTGTAGGTTTTTTGATATGGCTATTCTGGTCAGTGTGAGGTGGACACCTCGTTGTACATTTGATTTGTTTATCTCTAAGAACTCGTGATGGTGAGCATCTTTTGATGTGCTTTATGGCCATCTCTATGACCACTCTGGAGAAATGTGCATTTAGATCTTTGGGCGATTTTTATTGCGTTTTGTTGTTGTTGTTGTCTATGCTGGGCGGTACTAGTGATTTGTATCTGTTTGTTTCAGGTGTACAGGAACTTGGTTGAGTTATATTAATACATAATATATATCTATTCTCGTTTGGGATCTTTTTTCATACAGGTGATTAGAGTGTGTTCATTTAACTTCCCTATGCTATTCCATAGGTGCTTGATGAGCATCTATTTGATGTGTATTAATGTGTATATGTTAATTCCAATCCCTTAAATTATCCCGCCTGCATCTGGAGGACAACAGGCACTCCAGATCCACTGTGGAGGCACACGGCCTGCTACATGCTCCCAGCTCGCTCAGCACCAGGACACTCCAGCCTTGGGACCAAGCCAATGAGGCTCCAGGGATGTGACACTAGCCTTCTTAAAAAAATTTTTTTTACCCTTTCCTACTTAAAGTCTTTTTTTCCTTTTAAAAAATTTTTGTTTTTTTAATTAATTAATTTCAGTTGGAGAATAAGTACTTCACAATATTGTGATGGCTTTTGCCATACAACAACATGAGTCTGAGTTCTCCCAGAGTACCAGCTTTGGGTGCCCTGCTTCATGCGTCGAGCTTGTGCTGGTTTTCTGTTTTACATGTGCTAATGTACATGTTTCAATGCTATTCTGTCTCTCAAATCATCCTACACTTGCCTTCTCCCACTAAGTCCAAGTGCATTCTTTACATCGGTGTCTCTGATTAGAGTCAGCATTTCTTTTTTGTTTTTTCTGTTTTTTCCATCATTTGAACTGGAGTATGTAGGTGAGTGACTATCTTGTGGGTGTTTTTTTTCCTTCTACCACAACTTGTTTCACTTCTATTAGTACATAAATGTGTATATATTTTGGGGTTTTTTCCCATATAGGTTATTGCAGAGTGTAGAGTAAGTTTCCTTGTATTATACAGTGGGTCCTGGTCATTTATTTTATAAACAGTATTGGGTATATATTAGTCTGAAGTTACTCATTTCTCCATGCCCCACATCTTTATATCTTTGTGACTGGGAATTTCTAAGTCTATGAGGCAGTGTCTCCAGGCAAGAAATTCATTTTTATGCATCTTTAGCACCTAGGAGCAATATCATAGGATACTTGTCTCTCCCTGTCTGCCTTAATTCACTTGGAATGATCCTCTCTACTTTCTCTCCTATGGCTGAATGTGGCATTATTTTCTACTTCTTTATTATTGAGAATTATTGTATTATGTATATGTACCCCATTGTCTTGGGTGGCCCCACACAGCATGGCTTAGTTTCACTGAGTTAGACACGGCTGTGGTCCTGTGATCAGATTGGCTAGTTTTCTGTGATTATGGTTTCAGTGTGTCTGCCCTCTGATGCCCTCTCGCAACACCTACCATCTTAGGTTTCTCTTACCTCGGACGTGGGGGTGTCTCTTCACGGCTGCTCCAGCAAAGTGCAGCCACTACTCCTTACCTTGGACAAGCGGTATCTCCTCACGGCCACCCCTCCTGACCTTGAACCTGGAGTAGCTCCTTGTCCTGCAGCTGCCGCTCCTTGGACATGGTGTTGTTTCTCTCGGCCACTGCCCCTGACCTCGGGTGGGGCCAGGACAGACGGGTCATGGTGGAGAGGTCTGACAGAATGTGGTCCACTGGAGAAAGGAATGGCAAACCACTTCAGTATTCTTGCCTTGAGAACCCCATGAACAGTATGAGAAGGCAAAATGATAGGATACTGAAAGAGGAACTCCCCAGGTTGGTAGGTGCCCAATATACTACTGGAGATCAGTGGAGAAATAACTCCAGAAAGAATGAAGAGATGGAGCCAAAGCAAAAACAATACCCAGTTGTGGATGGGACTGGTAATAGAAGCAAGGTCCGATGCTGTAAAGAGCAATATTGCATAGGAACCTGGAATGTTAGGTCCATGAATCAAGGCAAATTGGAAGTGGTCAAACAGGAGATGTCAAGAGTGAACGTAGACATTCTAGAAATCAGCGAACTAAAATGGACTGGAATGGGTGAATTTAACTCAGATCACCATTATATCTACTACTGTGGGCAGGAATCCCTTAGAAGAAATGGAGTAGCCATCATGGTCAACAAGAGTCTGAAATGCAGTACTTGGATGCAATCTCAAAAATGACAGAATGATGATCTCTGTTCGTTTCCAAGGCAAACCATTCAGTATCACAGTAATCCAGGCCTATGCCCCAACCAGTAACGCTGAGGAAGCTGAAGTTGAACAGTTCTATGAAGATCTACAAGACCTTTTAGAACTAACAGCCAAAAAAGATGTCCTTTTGATTATAGGGACTGGAATGCAAAAGTAGGAAGTCAAGAAACACCTGGAATAACAGGCAAATTTGGCCTTGGAGCACAGAATGAAGCAGGGCAAAGGCTAAAAGAGTTTTGCCAAGAGAACGCACTGCTCATAGCAAACACCCTCTTCCAACTACACAAGAGAAGACTCTACACATGAACATCACCAGATGGTCAACACCAAAATCAGATTGATTATATTCTTTGTAGCCAAAGATGGAGAAGCTCTATACAGTCAGCAAAAACAAGACCGGGAGCTGACTGTGGCTCAGATCATGAACTCCTTATTGCCAAATTCAGATTTAAATTGAAGAAAGTAAGGAAAACTAGACCGTTCAGGTATGACCTAAATCAAATCCCTTATGACTATACAGTGGAAGTGAGAAGTAGATTTAAGGAGCTAGATCTGATAGAGAGCCTGATGAACTATGGATGGAGGTTCGTGACATTGTACAGGAGACAGGGATTAAGACTACCCCCATGGAAAAGAAATGCAAAAAGGCAAAATGGTTGTCTGAGGAGGCCTTACAAATAGCTGCGAAAAGAAGAGACGTGAAAAGCAAAGGAGAAAAGGAAAGATATTCCCATTTGAATGCAGAGTTCCAAAGAATAGCAAGAGGAGATAAGAAAGCCTTCCTCAGTGATCAAAGCAAAGAACTAGAGGAAAACAACAGAATGGGAAAGACTAGAGATCTCTTCAAGAAAATTAGAGATACCAAGGGAACATTTCATGCAAAGATGGGCTCAATAAAGGACAGAAATGGTAGGGACCTAACAGAAGAAGAAGCTATTAAGGAGAGGTGGCAAGAATACACAGAGGAACTGTGCAAAAAAGATCTCCACGACCCAGATAACCATGATGATGTGATCACTTACCTAGAGCCAGACATCCTGGAATGTGAAGTCAAGTGGGCCTTAGAAAGCATCACTACGAATAAAGCTAGTGGAGATGATGGAATTCCAGTTGAGCTATTTCAAATCCTGAAAGATGATGCTGTGAAAGTGCTGCACTCAATATGCCAGCAAATTTGGAAAACTCAGCAGTGGCCACAGGACTGGAAAAGGTCAGTTTTCACTCCAATCCCTAAGAAAGGCAATCCCAAAGAATGCTCAAACTACCGCACAATTGTACTCATCTCACACACTAGTAGAGTAATGCTCAAAATTCTCCAAGCCAGGCTTCAGCAATACATTAACTGTGAACTTCCAGATGTTCAAGCTGGTTTTAGAAAAGGCAGAGGAACCAGAGGTCAAATTGCCAACATCTGCTGGATCATTGAAAAAGCAAGAGAGTTCCAGAAAAATATCTATTTCTGCTTTATAGACTATGCCAAAGCCTTCAACTGTGGATCACAATAAACTGTGGAAAATTCTGAAAGAGATGGGAATACCAGACCACTGACCTGCCTCTTGAGAAACCTGAATGCAGGTCAGGAAGCAACAGTTAGAACTGGACATGGAACAACAGACTGGTTCCAAATAGGAAAAGGAGTACGTCGAGGCTGTATATTGTCACCCTGCTTATTTAACTTATATGCAGAATACATCATGAGAAACGCTGGGCTGGAAGAAGCACAAGGTGGAATCAAGATTGCCGGGAGAAATATCAATAACCTCAGATATGCAGATGCCACCACCCTTATGGCAGAAAGTGAAGAGGAACTAAAAAGCCTTTTGATGAAAGTGAAAGAGGAGAGTGAAAAAGTTGGCTTAAAGCTCAACATTCAGAAAACTAAGATCATGGCATCTGGTCCCATCACTTCATGGCAAATAGATGGGGAAACAGTGGAAACAGTGTCAGACTTTATTTTTTGGGGCTCCCAAATCACTGCAGATGGTGATTGCAGCCGTGAAATTAAAAGATGCTTACTCCTTGGAAGGAAAGTTATGGCCAACCTAGACAGCATATTGAAAAGCAGAGACATTACTTTGTCAATAAAGGTCCATCTAGTCAAGGCTGTGGTTTTTCCAGTAGTCATGTATGGGTGTGAGAGTTGGACTATAAAGAAAGCTGAGTGAAGGAGAATTGATGCTTTTGAACTGTGGTGTTGGAGAAGACTCTTGAGAGTCCCTTAGACTACAAGGAGATCCAATCAGTCTATCCTAAAGGAAATCAGTCCTGAATATTCATTGGAAGGACTGATGCTGAAGCTGAAACTCCAATACTTTGGCCACCTGATGCGAAGAGCTGACTCATTGGAAAAGACCCTGATACTGGGAAAGATTGAGGGCAGGAGGAGAAGGGAACGACAGAGGATGAGATGGTTGGAGAGCATCACCGACTCGATGGACATGGGTTTGGGTGGACTCCAGGAGTTGGTGATGGACAGGGAGGCCTGGTGTGCTGCAGTTCATGGGGTTGCAAAGAGTTGGACATGACTGAGCAACTGAACTGAACAGAGAAGCAAAATATCAGGGGGCCTATGTTTTCTATTTTCTTCATGGAGAAAAATGACACTGTTAGAAGGAAAAGTACCTGCAACTCATGTACTCTTTGAGTCACTAATTTTCTGAAGGAATTTTCTTATATATATATATATATATATATATATATATATTTCAAGTGTGACCCTTGTAGCTCAGTTGGTAAAGAATCTGTCTGCAATGCTGGAGACCCAGGCTTGATTCCTGAGTTGGGAAGAAGGAAATGGCAACCCACTCCAGTATTCTTGCCTGGAAAATCCCACAGAGAGAGGAGCTTGTCTGACTACAGTCCATGGGGTCACAAGAGTCAGACGGGACTTAGTGACTAAACCACCACTAAACCACTGTCATATAGCTAATTACAATTTTGTGGGTGGTTGTTTTTTTCCTTTTCCTTCTATCACAGCTTGTTTCACTTTTACATAGATGTATAAATGATTTGTTGAGGTTTTTTTCTTTATAGGTTATTATAGAGTATGCAGGAAGTTTCCTTGTGTTACACAGTGGGTCCCGGTCACTTCCTTTATCAATAGTAGTGTGTATATATTAGTCTGAAGCAGCTCATTTCTCCATGCCCCACATCTTTATATCTTGGTGACCGGAAGTTTCCTTTCTCAGTCTGTGAGGCTGTGTCTCAGACAGTAAGCTCATTTGTATCCATCTTCAGTTTATACCTAGAAGTGATACCATAGGATACTTGTCTGCCCTTGTCTCCTTTACTTCACTTGGGATAATTCTCTCTACTTTCTTTCCTGAAGCTGTACTTGGCATTATTCATAAATAAGCTGTATTTATTCATGGTTGGAAATATTGCATTCTGTACATGTGCCCTATCCTTTGTTTTCATTCATGTGCTTCTGTAATTAGCTTGCTTCCCTGTCTTGGTTGTTGTACCTAGTGGGGTGAAAATCATAGGGTCACCCATCTCTATTAAAATTTTCTTTGTCATAACCCAGCTGCCTGGACCCCAACCTAGTACAGATATGAGACCCAAGCCTGCTCAGGCTCCTGGAATGGGAGAGCAGCCCAAGTCAGGGAGGTCAGAGGAGATCAAACCAGTCAATCCTAAAGGAAATCAGTCCTGAATATTGATTGATCAGAAGGGCTGAAGCTGAAGCTCCAATACTTTGACCACCTGATGCAAAGAACTGACTCATTGGAAAAGACCCTGGTGGTGGGAAAGATTGAAGGTGGGAGGAGAAGGGGATGACAGAGGATGAGATGGTTGGATGGCATCACCAACTCAATGGACATGAGTTTAAGCAAGCTCCAGGAGTTGGTGATGGACAGGAAGGCCTGGCGTGCTGCAGTCCATGGAGTCGCAAAGAGTCAGATATGACTGAGCGACTGAACTGAACTGATGTGGAAGGGAAGAAGGAAGGAGATAATCTTTCCAGATTATCTATTACAACTACATATTTCTGTGTATACTGTGTATTAGTACTGACCTCTTAATTCATCCCTGGACCTTTCATTTTGGGGTGTGGTTTTTTTTTTTAATTCTTTGTGTTTGAATCTCAGAGTCTCTTTTTATGTTGTAAATTACTTCCTGTGTATCTCTTTTTTTAAAAAAATTTTGCCTAGAAGGGACATCATCTGCTATTTTCTTCCTCTGTTGCTGACTTAGCTTAATTTATGATCCTCCAAGTTCCTCCTTGTGGGAACCATTGGCATATTTTCTTGGCAGTTTTTCAAGTCGGACTAATAGTCCCCTGTATATATGTACCATATTTCTTTAAGATTTAGTCTTTCAATGGAATGTTTCTTTGGTCTGTGACTTACCTATTGGAAGTAGCACTGAAGTGAACATTGGGGTGCATGTGTCATTTGAATGATGATTTTTCATAACATAGGCCCAGGTGTGGGTATTAAAATCCTAGGCTTAGTTCTCTTGAAATTTTTCATTGTTGCCTGTGGAGGCTGTCCTTTCTAGAGGCTGTTGCCAATGTCCATTCCCACAGAGTATGTAGGGGGATTCCATCATCTCTCAGCTCTTTCCCTCATTTACTGTTTGCATACAGTCAGGATAACCATTTTCTCAGATGGAATTTGATTTCTTGTTGTTGTTTTGATTGGTATTCCTCTTGTAATAAATAGGGATGCTGAGCATCTTGTCCCATGACGGTTCAGTAGTTTTTCTTCCTTTTTTCCTTAAAGGGTGTGAGGAAAATTGACCTTTGAAATTGGCTTCTTGAAAGTCGGTTGTGTTTGGAATTTATGTCTGCAATACCTACCGTAGGACGTTTTCTGATGGCAGCTATCATTAACAGCGCCTTGCGCCTTGTGAATTGGAAATGCCAGTAAGCACCTGGGGTCAAGTTGTAGTTATAGAAAATGTCCACAAGGCGGCAGTACTTCTTCATGCCCAACTCTGGTTCCATCTGCAACCAGAGCGTTAGGGAAAGTAGGTTTCCCATTGGGTGAATTAGTGGAATGTGCCTGAGCAAACACTCAAGGGCCTGTATCTCACTCCTTCTTCCTCCTAAAGCTTCACCCCTCGTCTCCAGACTCATCAGTATCTGGGGAACGGCTCCCTGGTGTCTGCCCTCTCAGGAAAGAGGCTTCAGCTGGGGACCCCAGCACCAGGGCCCTGGATACTTGGTGACTTTACCCTGGTCCTCAAGGCCAGAGGGTTAGGCCACCATCGTTGGGGTGCACTAGCGATTCTGGTCCCTGTTGGATCAAACCAGACAGTACAGGTTCAAGAGGAGTCTCTATGAAGGGCACTCTGCCAGGCTGTCTTGACCCCACCCCAGTCCAGCCCTGGGACTCAAGCCTACTCAGAGTCCAGTGATGGGGTAGCAGCCCAAGTCACGGTGGTCAAAGCAAATAAACCAGGCATTACTTTTCTTTCCTTTAATCTCATGCTGATGCTATGCTGAAGTACACTCGATTTGCAGTTTTGTGCTTGTCCTAAGTGTACAATGGACTGATTCAGTTATGACATATATATACAGCATATTTGTATTTTTAAAAAATCCTTTCACCATAGAGGTTATTGAACAAGGTCAATTGAGGTTCTCTGCTGAACATCAGGTGCTTGTGGAATATTAAAGCTTTTTTTGTTCATGTGCAAGGAATGAAGGAAGGGGAGATAATCCTTGTGGATTATCTATTACAGCAACAGATTTTTATGTATATGTTAGAGATAAGTATTTTTGTGTACATGTGCATGGAAGGAAGGATGGAAGGAAGGCAGGAGATAATTCTTGTGGATTACCTAATACAGATATTGACTTCTCTGGATATGTTAGAGACAAAGATTACTGTGCATATGTGGAAGGAAGGAGGTAATTATTTTGAATTATCTATTACAGATAGAGATTTCTCTGTATATGTTAGAGATACAAATTTCTGTGTATATTTGGAAGGAAGGAAAGAGATAATCCTTCTGGATTATCTATTACAAATACAGATTTCTGTGTATATGTTAGCATTGACCTCCTAATTCTTTTACTGTCACTTTTTCTTGGAGCCTTCTGATTGTGTTTGAATTGAGTCACTTAATGTGTTGTACATATGTTCGTTTGTATCTTTTTTTAAATTTTTCCTAAAAGTGGCATTATATGGTATTTTTTTTCTCTGTCTGGCTGACTTCACTTAGTCTATAGTCATCCAAATTATGATAGTTGCATAATTTAATAATTTCAGCAGCCATTTTTCATGGCTGAATAAGAGTCCATTGTATATATATACCGCATCTTCTCTAACCTTTAATCTTTCAAAAGACATCTTGCTGGTTCTGTATCTGGACTATTGTAAGTAGTGCTGCAGTGAGCACTGGGGTACTTGTGAATTTTTGAATGATGGTTTTCTCAGGATATAGGCCTAGGTATGGGTATGTCATGGCTGAACTCTCATGGGCTAAACTCTCTTGAAATTTTATTTTCTGGCCTATGGAGGCTGTCCTTTCTATGGCTGTTGTCAATGTTCATTCCTACCGACCACTTAAGGGAGTTCCCTCTTCTCCCATCTCTCTCCCACATTTAATATGTTCAGACTTGTGAGGATGGGCATTCTGACAGGTAGGATGTGATTTCTTGTTGTCATTTTGATTGGCATTCCTCCTGTAATATTTAGGGATCTTGTAAAGCATCTTGTCCTGTGGCCATTTGTTTTTTTTTTTTTTTTTCTTTTCATTAAAGGGTGTGAGGAAAATTTACCTGTTACAGTTGGCTTCTTGAAAGTCAGTTGTGTTTGAAATTTATTTCTGCAATACCCGCCCCAGGACCTTTGTAGTGGGCAACTGTCATTAATAGCCCCACAGGCCTTATAAATTGGAGGTGCTAGTAAGCAGTAGTGCTCAATTTGTAGTAATAGGGACTGTCCACAAGGTGGCAGCACGTTTTCATGCCCCATTCTGGTTCCTTGGGTGGTCTGATCCTTAAGGAAAGGCAGCTTCCTGTGCTGTGAATTAGAGTGGAATATGCCTGAGCAAACCCCCAAGGGTTTGTGTCTCACTACTTCTTCCCCCTAAAGCTCCACACCTCCCTTCCAGACCCATCCATACCTGGGCCAGAGTACCTGGCAGAGGTGCCTAGGAGGCTGCACTCTCAGGAAGGACGCTTGAATTGGGATCCCCAGCACCAATAGACTTGGAGTCTAGGTTACTTTTCCAGGGTTCGAGGCCAGACGGTCAGGCGACCATCCTTTGGTTGAACTAGGGACTCTGGTCCCAGCAGAGCAAACCAGACAGTACTCAGTTAAGGACACCCTGCTCAGCTGTTTGACCCACTACAGGGCAGTCATGGGTTTGAAGGCTGCTCAGACTCCAGGGATGGGATAGCAGTCCGAGTCAGCGAGGTGGGAGGAAATTAACTAGGTTTTGACTTTCTTTCCTTTTCTTTAATCTAATGCCAATGCTATATGGGAATATAGTTGATTTGTCTTTTTTGCTTGTCAGTATACAACCACCTGATTCTGTTATGATGTATGATTATATAAAGCATATCTGTTCTTTTTTTGGATTGTTTTGCCCTAGATGTTATTGCAGAATTTCAAGCAAAATTCCCTGTGCTGAACATCAGGTATTTGTGGCATATCTGTTAGATATACAGATTTCTGTGTAAATGTGGATGGAATGAAGGAAGGAGATAATCTTTGCAAATTGTCTATTACAGATTCTGTGTATGTGTTAGAGATGCAGATTTTGTGTTTATGTGGGAGGGACAAACAAGGAAGGAGATAGTCCTTGTGGATTATCTATTGACGATACTGACTTACGTGTATATGAGGAAGGAAGGAAGGCAGAAAAGAAGAGATAATCCTTGTGGATTTTCTATTAAAGATACAGATTTCTGTGTATATGTTACAGATACAGATTTCTTTGTATGTATGGAAGAAAGGAATGAAGGTAGGAGATACTCCCTGTGGGTTATCTATTACAGATACATATAGCTGTGTATATGTTAGTCACAAATTTCTAATTCATCCCTGGCCCTTCTTTTTTTTGTGGAGGGGTGGGGAACACTTTGTGTTTGAATTCTCAGAGTCTCCTTTTGTGTTTTAATGAGTTCCTTTGCATCTCTTTTATCATCTTGCATAGAAGAGAGAGAGAGTGTACTATTGTCTTCCCTTGACTGACTGATTTGGTTAGTGTAAGTCAGACCTTCTTCATCATCCATCCCTGTGGCAACCAGGGGCATAGTTTCATAATTTCAGTGGCAGCTTTTCATGGCTGAGTAATAGTCCATTGTATGCATGTGCTGCATCTTCTTTAAGCTTTAATCTCTCAGTGGACATTTTCCTGGGTCTGTGTTTTGTTATTGTAAGTAGTGCTGCAGTGAATATTGTGGTGCATGAGTCTTTCTGAATGATGGTTTTTCAGAAATAAGCCCAGGTGTGGGTATGTCAGAATCTAGGCTTAGTTTGTTTTTTTTTTAAAGATCTTTTTCTAGCATGTGGACTCTATACCTCTAGGGCTGTTGGTAATTTCCATTCCCACTGGCTGTGTTGGGTAGATTCCCTCACTACCTGACTCTCTCCTGCATGTATTGTTGCAGGCTTGTGAGGATGCCATTCTGATAGGTTGGGTTTGATTTCTTGTTGTCATTTTGATTGGCATTTCTCCTGTAACAATTTGGGATGATGAGCATATTGTCCTGTGGCAGTTTGGGTGTTGTTTGTTTTTTGTTTTCTTAAAGGATGTGAGGAAAATTTACCTTTTCCAATTGTCTTGACAGTCGATTGTGTTTGAAATTTATTTCTGCAATTTCCGCTGCAGGACCATTTCTGAGGGTATGCATGAGTGCATGCTAAGTCACTTGTGTTGTGTCAGACTCTTTGCGACCCTATGGACCATAGCCCACCAGTCTCCTCTATCCATGGGATTCTCCAGGCAAGAATACTGGAGTGGGTTATCATGCCCTCCTCCAGGGGATCTTCCTGACCCAGGGATTGAACGAGCACCTTTATGTCTCCTGCATTGGCAGGCAGTTCTTTACCACTTTTGCCACCTAGGAAGCCCCAGTAGAATTGTAAAAAGTCATTAACAATTCACCTAGTCCTACAGAAAGAGGTCAAGCTGTATCACCAGGGTAAACTGTTAAACTTCAAATGGAGTGGTCAGACTGAAGCCTGAGATGTGGGAAGTATCCATTGACATGGTGGTCTCACCATGTGCCCCCTTGGTGATGACTGTATTGGCTCAAGGAACAACTTTTATTGGGTAGTGGACCTTGGTCCCACCACAAGCCTTCCCTTTGAAGGGAGCAGTGCATATCTTTAAAACGGTTCAAAGATGCAAAACTGAGTGCATCACCTTGAGTAACATGATATTGCATGCCCGTATAGTTAGACTAAGAAGAAAGGGAATAACTAAATATTTAATAAATCCTTATCTGTGAAAAAATTGTGAAGTTGAGATGTTAAACCTAATTTATTTTACACATCTGAAAATTAAAGAATCATCCTATAATGCTCCTCATTATTAATTTTTAGAGAAATGCATATCAAAACTTCAATGAGATACTACCTCAAACTGGTCAGAAAGGCCGTCATTTAAAAATCTCCAAATAACAAGTGTTGCTGAGGGTGTGGAGAAAAGGGAACCCTCCTACTCTGTTGGTGGGAATGTAAATTGGTGTAGTCACTGTAGAGAACAGTATGGCGGTTCCTCAAAAAACTAAAAAGAGAGTTAGCATATGATCCAGCAATCCCACTTCTAGCCATACATCCAGACAAAGCAATAATTTGAAAAGGCAGAAGCAGTATTCTAAAAGAATTTGTGCATACCAGCTGCAGATCTGACAAGAAACCTTACTCTCACTTCTGAGATAAGAAATTTGTGTTCATATATTGTCTACTATTTTTAGACTCTTGGTTTATACTCCATATAACTACATACTGTCATAATTAAATCCAATTTGAATTTTAGTTTTACTTTTCAGATGTGGTTTCCCTCCAGCAGCATAGGAGCACTCCCTTTTCTCCAGGTCCAGTTTCCCTGGTATGACATTTCAGACCTCAAAAACTGTTACTTGTTGAGAAGAATATTAATTTCATTCTAGTTCAATTTGAACAGAGAAGCAAAAAATCACGGGGCCTATTTTTTCTGTTTCCTTCATGATCACGGGGCCTACTTTTTTCTGTTTTCTTCATGGAGAAAAATGAAACTGTTAGAAGAAAAAGTCCCAGTAGCTGATGTGCTCTTTGAGTTACTAATTGCTTGTAGGAATTTTATATTTTTTTTTCAAGTGTGACCTTTCATTCATCTAGCAACAAATAACAGAATTAGAAGAAAGTAGTTTGAAGTGATGGCTTGCTTCTACCTAGAAATTCTGAACCAAAGAAACAAACAGAAATTACAAAATCAGGGTGCCAAACTTTTAAGAATATTTTAGGTTTTCAAATAACTAGTATGCTTGCAATTACAACAATATATTTTAATTCTGATAAAGAATAAACTTTTCCAGAACGTTTCCAGTTTGATTACCTCCTGCTGGAAACCTGGGATGCAGGAACCAGGCCGATTCCCGTCTATCTTTACAGGACACTGAGCTGCACTCATCTCTCCTGGATCCTGACCATCATGTGGCCATAGAAATTTTTAACATTGTTGTTTTACCTGTTGAAATGTTTAATGACACAGATTCTTTCAGTTTCCTGATGTGGGTGAAGTGTGGAGGCCAGTGATGATTTCTTCTTCAAGAAATGTAGATACTAGTTCCCACACAAGGGTGAGCCCCCTGTCCAACAATGAGAGACCCTGGATGTGTGTGACCTGTGCCTCCTGGGAGACCAGCCCTAGACTAGTTTTAACCTGACTAAGTTCTGTCTCCATGGTAGATTTAGACCTCTTTAAGTCCTGTCTACATTGATGATGTTAAGACGAGATGTTTAAACGTGTGCTTTCTGCAATGAGAACATTTAGACCTGACCTTGTACTCTGTGCACTAGGACATGGAGACCGGGGTAGAGACCTGGCCTGGCCTCTGGAAAACTCCATGCCTGCGTCTGAATGCGGGTGCTCAGATGTCTGGGGTCTGGGGCTGAGGTGGGCTTCTCTGGGTAACCGTGCTCTCCTCTGAGTGGGGTTCCATGGCCCTCCCGGGGTCAGTGCTGCGGTAGGGCTCCTAGTCTGTCCCCTGCCAGGTTCACCTCCCTGGGGCTCCTGGAGACCCCTCAGGTGGGCTACCTGGTAATTACTCCAATTTTCCAGCACATTCAGGTTGAGTAGGGAGGCAGGTTCACCTGGTGAATAGATTGCGGATTATAGGGATCGGGCAAAAACTCAACGGGCAGCAGGTGAGGTTGCTGCCGTGCTCTCCTTCCCGTCGACTCTCTCCTCAGCAGAGAGCAGAGCCGCGCCTCGTCTCCCAGCCCTGCGCTGGTGTATTTTCTCTACGCCTCAGTGGAACAAGAAAGGACCGAGCCTGCCAGACCCAAGGTAGTGTGGTCAACATTAGCATGACAGCTATAAAAACAGTTAATATCACAGCAGAACCAAGGGTAAAAAAAAAAAAAGGAGGACTTCTCTGGGGCAAGTGTGGGGAGAGGAGACCGACCCTACACTTATTTCTCCCATCCCAGCAGTTACAGGAACCCATTCGTTTCCACCTCTGGGACCCAACCAGCAGAGACACGGTGTCCTAACCAAGGGTTGTGGGCCCAGGTGGAGAGTCTGGGGATTGTGCGGGTCTCACCCCTTCCACGTGGGTCGGGATCCTGTGTACACAGAGACCACGTATCTGCTCTTTACCTGCAGCGTGTCTTGTCTCCTCTGAGATTCTCAGTGTCTGAGTTGAGGGTGTTGCCCTGATTAATCTGTAGTCGTTTTTCTGCTCTTTAACTTTGGCATTCACAGGAGGTCAGGCATCTTTGGGTGGGTTGCTACTCTGTGTTCTGCTGAGTGAAAACCTTTGGTGGTGTCATATTAATATCAGCATATCACATAGCTTATCACAGGTGTTACTGCTGTCTGCTGTCCCCTAGATGGAGCTCAAGTAATTCAATTTGGTATTCTATATTGGAGCAGGGTTGATTTCCGATGTTTTGTTTGTCTTAGGTGTATATGTTATACATAGACATATATCTATCCTTTTATCAATTTTGCCTCATAGGATATTACCATTTTTTTCAGTAGAGTTCCCTGTTCTATCCTATAGGTCCTTTTTCATTATCAACTTGATATATATTGGTGTGTATATTTTCACACCAAACTCTTAATTTATCTCTCCCTTCTAACTTTGTTTTGATAATCATAATTTGGTTTTCTCAGTCTATGAGTCTGTTTCTGTTTTGTTCATTAGTTCATTGGTATGAATTTATAGATCCCACCTGTCCGTGATGTCTTAGGATATTTGTCTTTCTGCCTGACTTACCTTACTTAGTGTGATAATTTCTTGGTACATCTATGCTGCTGCGAATATCATTATTTTTTCTGTTTTATGACTGAGTAGTATTCCAGTTTATAGATGTACCACATAGTCTTCATTTTTCTGTCACTGGATATTTTGTGGATTCTATGTCTTGGCTGTTGTAAATGGTGCTACTTTGAAAACTGGGGTGCACGTGTCATTTCAAATGATGAATTTCTCCAGATCTAAACCTGGGAAGGGATTGCAAGATCATATGATACATCTATGTTTAGTTTTTTAGAGAACCTCCATGCTGTTTTCCATAGTGGCTTCACCATTTACATTGCTACTGAGACCGTAGGAGGATTCCCTTTTCTGTACATCCTCTGCAGTATTATTCTTTGTAGACCTTTTCAAGGGTGGACATTGTGACCAGTGTGAGGTGATATCTTATTGTAGCTTGACTGGCATTGATTTAATAATTACTGATGTGGAGTATCTTTCCTTGTGCTTTAATTATTTTATGCCTTATGAGTACAATTTACTTCTTGAAACTGACTTCTTGAAATTTGGCCCTGTTTGGAATTCCTTTCTCCTAACTTACCCCAGGACATTTCTTGAGGGCAGGTTTCATTTACAGCCCTGTCAGACTTGTGACTATTAAGAGCCCTTCAGCACCTGTTTTATGGCTTCCCAGGTGGCTCAGTGGTAAAGAATGAGCCTGCAAAGCAGGAGACTTGCAAGACACATTGGTTCAATCCCTAGGTCAGGAAGATCCCCTGGGGAAGGAAATGGCAACCCATTCCAATATTCTTTTGCCTGGGAAATCCCGTGGACAGAGTAGCCTGATAGGCTGCAGACCATGGGGTCACAAAGAGTTGGACACAACCGAACGACTAAACAACCACAGCGCCTATTTTAAGGTTTATATACTGATCTGAACCAGCTAATTACTCCCTGCCCCCCCCTTTCCCTTTTGGCAACCATAACTTTCTTTCCTGAGTCTGTGAATCTGTTTCTCTTTTGTAATGAAGTTTATTTGTATCCATTTTTAGATTCCACCAGAAGAGATATTCTATGATATCTGTCTTCCCCTGTCTCACTCACTTCGCTTAGTATGATCATCTCTGGTTTCTTCCCCGTAAGTGCAAACGGCATTGTTTCATCCTTATATATGTCTGAGTAATACTGCACTGGGTGTATGTACCCCATTTCCTGTATCCTTTCATCTGTCCTAGTATACTTAAGTTGCTTCCTTGTCTTGGCTTTTGTCCCTAGTGCTGCCATGATCTTTGGGGTGCAAGTGTGTTTTTAAATTTTGGTTTTCTCTGCATCTAATCCTAGATATGAAATTGCTGCATTGCTTGGTACTTCTATGTTTAATTTTCTAAGACCCTCCATAATGTATTCCCTAGTGGGTGTACCATTTTATATTCCTACCAACAGTGTAGGAGAGTTTCCTTCTCTTCACACCCTCTGCAGAATTTATTGCTGTAGGCTTTTTGATATGGCCATCCTGTTCATTGTTGGGTGACACCTTGTTGAACATTTGATTTGTCTTTCTCTAAGAACTAGTGATGCTGAGCATCTTTTGATGTGCTTCATGGCCATCTCTATGACCTCTCTGGAGAAATGTGCGTTTAGATCTTTGGGCAATTTTTTGTTGAGATTTTTGTTGTGTATATTGGGCTGTACTAGTGATTTGTATGTGTTTCAGGTGTACAGGAACTCAGCTCAGTTATATTAATACATAATATTCATCTTTTGTTAGGGTGATCATTCTGACTGATGGGATTTGATTTCTCATTGTCATTTTGATTGGCATTCCTCCTGTAATAATTAGGGATGCTGAGCATCTTGTCCTGTGAAGTATGTTTTTTTATTGTTTTTCCTCTTTATCATTGTGAGGAAACTATACCTATTGGACTTAGCTTTTTGATAATGGGTTGTGCTTCCAATTTATTTCTGGAATATTCTCCCTAGGACCTTTCCTGAGGGCAACTGTCACTGATAGCCCCCAAGGTCTTGTGAACTGGAGGTATCAGTAAGCACAGGTTGGGCTTCCCTGCTGACTCAGATGGTAAAGAATCTGCCTGCAATGCAGGAGACCCGGGTTCAGTCCCTGGGTCGGGAAGATTCCCTGGAGAAAGGAATGGCAACCCACTCCAGTATTCTTGCCTGGAGAATCCCACGTTCAGAGTAGCCTAGTGGGTAAGCACAGGTGGTCAAGTTGTAGTTACAGAAAATGTCCACACGGTGGCAGCAGTTTTCATTCACAACTCTGGTTCTTGGAGCAACCAGAACCTAAGGAAGACTTGGCTTCCTAGGCTGTGAACTGGAGTGGAATGTGCCTGAGCAAACTCCCAAGGGCTTGTGTCTCACTAGTTGTTCCCTCTACAGCTTTACCCCTTTCCTCCAGACTCATCCCAGCCGGGGACATCCCTGCTAAGGTGCTAGGAGGCTGAACTCTCAAGAAGGAGGCTTAAGCTCTGGACCCCAGCACCAGGAGAACTAAAAGCTAGGTGGCATTTCCAGGTTCTTGAGGCCCTATGATTGTCACATCCTTGGGTGCACTAGGGACTATGATCCATGTCAGAGCAAGCCAGAATATACAAGTTTAAGAGGGGGCTCAATTAAGGGCACCCTGTCTGGTGGTTTCAACCCCACCCCAGTGCAGCCTTTGGACCGAAGCCTGCTCAGGCTGCAGCAGTGGGATAGCAGCTGGGGTCAGGAAGTCGGCAGGAATAAACTAAACAAGATTTTTCTTTTTTTTATTCTTTTTTTTAAATTTCATGCCTATGGTATGCTGTAGAATAGTTGTTATGTGCAGTGCTGTGCCTGTTGGTGGTATCCAGCCACCTGATTGAGTTATGACATGTACATAAAGCTCATGCATTCTTTTTGGATTCATCTGCTGTAGAAGTTATTGCAGAAGGTGGAGCAAAGTTCCCTATGCTGAATACCATGTCCTTGTGGAGTATCTGTTATGTATACAGAGTTCTGTGAATATGGTAGAGATACAGATTTCTGTGGAAGGAAGATATAGATTTCTGTGGAAGGGGATAATCCTTGTGGGTTATCTACTACAGATACACATTTCTGTGTTTATGTTAATCCTGACTTCCTAATTCATCCCTGGCCCTTTGGTTTTATTTATTTACTTATTTATTTATTGGAATTTTTTGTTTGTGTTGAATTCTCAGAGTCTCTTTTTATGTTGTAATTGAATTCCTTTGTATCTCTTTTTTATTTTGCCTAGAAGGGACATCATAGTCTTCCTCTGTTTGGCTGACTTGACTTAGTGTATGATCTTCCAAGATCTATCCCTGTGGCTACCAGTGGCATAATTTAATGATTTCAGTAGTAGTTCTTCATGGCTCAGTAATAGTTCATTTTCTGTATGTACCACATCATTCTTTCTAAACTTTAATCTGAAGGTGGACATTTCCCTGGGTCTGTGTTCAGGCTATTTTAGCTAGTGCTGAAGTGAACATTGGGGTGCACGTGGCCTCTTGAAAGATGGTTTTCTTGGGATATAGGCCGATGTATGAGAATGTCGGATGGTAGGCTTAGCTCACGTGTATTGTTTGTAGACTTGTGAGGGTGGCCAATCTGGTGAGATTTGGTTTCTCATTGTCATTTTGGTTGTCATTTTTCCTGTAATAATTAGGGATGCTCAGCATCTTGTCCTGTGGCAGTAAGTTTTTTTCTTTTTTTTTTTCTCCTTCATCGTTGTGAGGAAAATTTACCAGTTGTAGTTGACTTTTTTGAAAGTCAATCGGGTTTGTAATTTTTCTGCAATACTCACCCCAGGACCTTTCCTGAAGGCAGCTGTCAGTTAACAGCCCGGGAGGTCTGGTGAATCCGAGGTAATGGTAAGGGCAGGTGGACAAGTTGTAGTTACAGAAAATGTCCACAAGGCGGCAGCACTTTTCCACACCCAAATGATTACTCAGGCAACCAGAGCCGAAGGAAGTGTTGGCTTCCTAGGCTGTGAATTAGAGTGGAATGTACCTGAACACCCAAGGGCTTAGTCTCAATATTCCTTCCCCCTAAAGCTTCACCCCTTTCCTGCAGACTAATCCCAACCTGACCACAGCACCCTGATGAGATGCCTAGGAGGCTGCACTCTCAGGAAGAAGGCTTGACCTGGGGACCCCAGCACCAGAAGATGTGGAAACTATGTGACTTTTCCAAGGTCATTGAGGCCAAAGTGTCAGGACACCATCGATTGTATGCCCTGGGGACTGTGGTCCCTGCCACATCAAACCAGAAAGTACAGAGTTAAGAGGGGCCTTAGTGAAGACTTACCAGCCTGGTCGATTCAACCCCACCACAGTCCAGCCGTGAAAACAGCCTGCTGAGGCTCCAAGAATGGGATGGAAGCCCACGTCAGGTGAATGTTTCATATCTGAGGACGAGATTGTCGGATGCAGCTAATATTCATAGAGAGAATGAGATGGTCGGATGGCAGCTAATATTCATAGAATGAGAGGATCGGATGGCAGCTGATATTCATAGAGAGAATGAGAGGGTCGGATGGCAGCTAATATTCATATAGAGAATGAGATGGTTGGATGGCATCTAATATTCATACAGAGGATGAGATGGTTGGATGGCATCACCGACTCAATGGACACGAGTTTGAGCAAGCTCCAGGAGAAGGTGAAGTACAGGGAAATCTAGTGTGCTGCAGTCCATAGGGTCACAAAGGGTCAGACATGACTGGGCGACTAAACAACAATATATCCTATATGAACACATAGGTGAAAATTTAATGAATGAAAATTCAATTTTCTATATTTCATATATGAAAAATGTGTGCATATTTCATGTATGAAAATAGAATTTTCTGTATTTCTTATACCAAAGTATGCATGACTTTTCATGTATAAAAAGATGGGTGCATATTTCATGGATGAAAATGGAATTTTCAAAATTTTATATATGAAAACATGGGTGTATATTTCATGGATGAAAATGGAATTTTCCATATTTCATATGTGAAAACATGGGTGCATATTTCACATTTGAAAATAGAATTTTTTGTATTTCATGTATAAATCATCAGTGCATATTTCAAGGATGAAAATAGAACTTTATGTCATGTATGAAAACATCGGTACATATTTCATATGTGAAAACATAATTTTTGATGTTTCATATATGAAGCTTTGGGTGTATATTTCATAGAAAAATAAGATTTTTTATACTTCATATATGACACTATGGGTGCATGTTTCATATATGAACATAGAAATTTTCCATATTTCTCACATGAAAATATAGGTGTATGTTATACATAGAAATAGAATTTTTTGTATTTCATAGATGAAAATATAGATGCATTTTTCATATATGAAAGCATTTTTCACATTTCACACAGCAAAATATATGTATATATTTAATGTGTGAAAAGAGAATTTTCTGTATTTCACAGATATACATATAGGTGCATATTTCATATATGAATAGAGAATTTCCTATATCATAGGTGAAAATATAGGTTCATATTTCATATGCAAAACAATTTTATATTTCATAAATGAAAAGATAGGTGCAAATTTCATATATGAAAATAGAATTTTCTATATATCATAGCTGAAAATAAAGTTGTATATTTCATATATGAAAGTAGAATTTTCTATGTTTCTATAAGCCCAGCTCTGATAATGTCAGATCCTAGGATCAAGCTAGTGTCAAGCTAGTGTCTTGATGGCTTTTATTCAGGCATGCCAACATTGTCCTTTATTGTGTTTGTTGCCAATGTACGTTCCCACTGACAGTGTAGGAGTTTCCCCCTTACTCCAAACTCACTCTTGCATTTATTGTTTGTAGACGTGAGTATGGCAATTCTGACTGGTGGGATTTGATTTTTCTTTGTCATTTTCATTGGCATTCCTCCTGTAATGATTAGGGATGCTGAGCATCCTGTCCTAGGTGGAGGTATGGATTTGCTGGGTTTTTTACCCTTTGAGGGTATGAGGAAAATAGACCTGTGGCAGCTGGCTTCCTGAAAGTCGTTTGTGTTTGGAATTTATCTTGCAGTACCCAACACAGGACGTTTCCTGAGGGCAGCCATCAAGAACAGTCCCCCTGCCCTTGTGAATTAGAAGAGCGGGTAAGCACTGGTGGTCAGTTGTAGTTACAGGAAATGTCCACCAGGCGGCAGCACTTTTTGATGCCCACCTCTGGTTCCTGGGGCAAGCAGAGGCTTTGGGAAAGTCGGCTTCTCAGGCTGTGAAACAGAGTGGAATGTGCCTGAGCAACCACTGAAGGGCTTGTGTCTCACTGCTTTTTCCTCTTAAAGAGTCACACACACCTTTCATGATAGCATCACTTTTTCCACCTTAGCCCTCTTGATAGTTTTTTGTGAACATTCAGAGACTGTCCACATACTGGTTGTAGTCAGCTTATATTTCCACCTACAGCTTAGGCGATTCTTTTCCTTCCATGCTGTCTCCTGTATTTATAGTTTGTCAAATTTTGACAGTGGACTTTGTGAGTGGTGGGATCTGATTTCCCATTGTCGTTTTGATTGGCATTCCTGCAGCCATTAGGGATTCTAAGCATCTTGTCTTGCAGTGAAGGTTTGATTTTGTTTTGTCTTTTGTTGTTTTTTCTTTAAAGGGTGTGAGGACAATTTACCTTTCGCAGTTGGCTTCCTGACAGTTAGCTGGTATGGGACAGCCAATACCTGCCCCATGGCATTTCCTGAGGGCAGCTATCATTAACAGAACCACAACCCTTGTGAATTGAGGTGCCTGTGTGTGCCCATGATCAAGTTGTAGTTACAGAAAATGTCCACAAGACGGCAGCACTTTTGCCTGCCCAACATCGGTACCTGGGGCAACCAGATCCTTAGGGTCAGTTGGCTTCCTGGGCTGTGAAATAGAGGGGAGTGTGCCTGAGCAAGCAGAAAAGGGCTTGAGACTCACTACTTTCCCCCTAAAGCCTCACACAAGCATCCTGTCCAGACTAATGCCTTCCAGGTCCAGAGCACACTGCTGAGGGTGCTTAGGTGCCTAGGAGGCTGCCCTCTCAGGAAGGAGGCTTGAGCTGGGAACCCCAATGCCAGGAAAGGTCGAGGTTAGCTGAACCTTGCCTTCAAATTCCTGGAGGCCTTCATGCCATATGGGACCCAGCCAGAACGTAGCAGACAGTGGGCCTTTAAAAATGGTTCAACAAAGGGCGCCATGCCAGGCTGTGTCAACCCCACCCCAGTCTGGGAGTGGGACCCCAGCCTGCTCAGCCTCCAGGGGTGGGATTGCATCCCAAGTCAGGGAGGTAGATAAGAGAGCAAGCACTCCTTTTCTTTCCTTTGCTTTAACCTTTTGCCTGTGCTACTTTGCAGAATACTTGATTTGCAGTGTTGTAACTGTTGTCAGTGTACAGCTGCCTGATTCAGTCTTATGTATCTGTGGAGTATCTCTATTTTTTTTTTTACCTTTGCCATAGAAGTTCAAGCAAAGTGCTGAGCGTCAGGTCCTTGTGGAATATCTATCTCAGATACACTTCTGTGATACAAAGAAGGAAGGCAGTAGATTATTTTTGTGAATTCTCTGTTAGAGATAACAATTTCTTTGTATAGGTTAGAGACACAGATCTGTGTATATGTGGAAGGAAGGAAAGTAGGAATAAAGAGGATAATCCTTGTGGGTTATCTGTTACAGATACAGATTTCTTGTCTATGTAGGTACCTACCTCCTAATTCATTCCAGACCCTTCAATTCTTTTTGTTTCTGGAACCCTTTGTTTGATTTTGAATTCTCAGAGTCCCTCTTTGGGTTGTAAATTTGTTGCCTTCTATGTCTATTTTTATTTTTCCTGGAAGGTATCTCATATTCCATCATCTTCCTTTGCCTGACTGACTTCCCTTGGTGCATGATCCATCCCTGTGGCTACCAGTGTCATAATTCCCTAATTTCAGTGGCGGTTATATGTATGACTTCTTGCTCAAGCTTTAATCTCAGTGGAGATTTTGCTGGTTTTATGTCTTGGCTATTGGAAGTAGTCCTGCAGTGTTCGATGGGGTTCATGTGCCTTTTGACTGATGGTTTGCTCAGCATATAGGCCCAAGTGTGAGAACGTGAGATCCTAGATTTAGCCTAGGTGATTACATTGTTCAGTAAACTTCATCTGCTATTCAGTAGGTCGTTTTCCCAGTCATCTGTTTGACACATATAAGTGTGTCTATGTTAATTCAAATCTCTTAATTTACTTCACCTGTATCTAGAGACTGAGAACTCCTGCAGAGGGCAAGAGGCACTCCAGGAACATTGTGGGGTCACCCTGCTGCCACATCCTCCCAGGACCCTGAGCCCCACAACAATCCAGTCGTGAGCCCCCAAGCCTGCCCAATCTCCAGAGATGTGATACCAGCCAAGGTAATCACGGGATGAGAGGAACAGTGTCTTCATGTTTCTATATTTATTCTGTTTATCCAGTTATTTGAACTTGAGCATATAGGTGAATTACAATTCAGTGGGCGTTTTTTTTAATTTATAGCAACTTGATTTATTCATACATAGATGTGCACATGTTGCATTTTGGATTCTATTCCTGTATATGTTATTACACAGAGTGAAGTATCATTCCTTTTGTTACCCAGTGGGTCCTTGTGATTTATTTTCTAAATAGTAGTATGCGTGTGTTAGTTCAAATAGCTCTTTTCTATGGGCCCAATACGTTTCTTCTCTGCTAACAACAAGTTCTTTTCTCTAAGTCTATTAACTGCGTATTTTTGCTCAAGCAGCTCAAACGTATCCATTGTTAGATTCCACCTAGAAGTGATATCATATTACATTTGTAATGTAATACACTGTCTCTCTTCAGCTGCTATGATCATCTCTACCTTCTTCCCTGTGCCTGAAGATGCCATTGCTTTTTATGGTGGAGTCATATAGCATTGTATGTTTATCCCATTTTCTTTATTCATTTCTGTGTCCTTACACACTTAGGTTGCAGCAGTGTCTTTGCTATGGAAACCAGTCCAGCAGGGATGGCATGGATACCCTTGTCTTTGAAAAGGTCGCTTCTCCCTGACTGTATGTCCGGGCACATGACTGCTGTTTCCAAGCGCACTTCTATTTTTAGTTTTAAGAAACCTCCATGTTGTTTTTTTCTAGTGGATGAACCATGGACATTTTTAATAATCTCCAGATTAATTTCTAGATGGGATCTTTATTTTTAAAACTTTCCCATTTGAATTTTGCTAATGTTTCTTCTTGAATATGTTTTGTGTTTGAAGCTATCCATCCATTATTTCTTTTCAAATTGAACTACAGTTGATTGATACTACTATATTTGCTTTGGGTTACAAGTGATTCAGTATGTTAATGGAATATACTCCATTTAAATATATTGCAAAGTCATAGCTATATTTTCCTCTGCTGCATACTATATGCTATTAGTTTACTTACATTATCTATAGTGTTTTTATCTCTTAACCTCTATCCCAGTCTGGCAACTCCCATAGACAAATCCCCACAGGCGTCAATTAGTTTCTATATTTGTGAGTCTCTTTCTGTTTCATAGGTAAGTTCATCTGTGTCATAATTTAGATCCAACATAAATATTATTTCATATGGTAGTTGCCTGTGTCTTTCTGAGAAATTTGGCTTAGTATGAGAATACATAGTTTCATTTTCCTCAAAATAGCATTATTTCGATTAGAATTTTTCCATATTTCATACAGGAAATATGGTTGCAGATTTTCCTACAGGAAATATTAAAATTGCCATGTTTCATACAGAAAAACATGGATGGAGCTATTCCTGCATGGAATTTGGAGTTTTCCATATTTCCTACAAGAAAATCTGGGCACATATAAAAATATGAGAGATACATTTTTAGAATGCACTCCTTTTGAATCATTCTCTAAAGAAAATAGCCCCCAAAAATTTATATCTTATAATGGTGCTAATTATCACAACATGGGCTTGGTAAAAGTTTGTTTGTTGGTAAATTTGTTTTGTTGGTAAATTAATTGGATTTCTTTGAATAATTAGTTCTTTCTGAAGCAACAGTTAAAAGGGTCAATCTAGCTTCTGTCATTTTTAGTAATCTCATTCAAATTAATTTCTTGATTGGATCTTCTATTGTTAAGAATGTCCCACTTTCATTTTGCTACTTTTTTCTTCTTGATTTTCTTTTGTGTTTGTAGCTATCCATCAAGTATTTTTTTTAATTGAAATCAGTTGATTAACATAACTCTATTTGTTTGCAGTTACAACATAATGATTCAATATTTTTATGGAATAAACTCCATTTGTGCGTGCGTGTGTGCCTGGAAACATGTGTACACATATGCTATTGTTTAGTCGTTCAGTCCTGTCTGTCTCTTTGTGACGCTATGGTCTGTAGCCCACCAGGCTCCTCTGTCCATGGGATTCTGCAGGCAGAAATACTGAAGTGGATTGCAGTGCCCTCCTCAATGGGATTGTCCTGACCCAGGGATCGAACCCACATCTCTTACATCTCCTGCATTGGCAGGTGGGTTCTTTACCACTAACACTACCTGGGAAGCCCTAAACTCTATTTAAATATTACAAAATTATGAGCTGTTTATTGGTTTTGGAGATGAATTCCTTGTGGGTATCTTGGTTTGCACATATTTCTTTCCATTCTGGATTGCTTTTGCTGGGCACCAGCTTTTAAATTGAAGTAGGTCACGTTTTCCTATTTTTGGTTTCCTTTTCATTGCTCTGTGAGATGGATTAAAAAAGACGTTGCAATTTTTATCATCACGTGTCCTGCCTATGTTTTCCTTAAGACTCTCAGAATCTTTCCTGAACTTTAGATCTCTATTATTTGAAATTAATTTCATGTGTAGTGAAAAGTATTCTAACCTAATTCTCATTTTTTTATTTTAATAACCCTCGCTCTACCCTTCACACTGTCTGTTACCAGTTTATATTTCTGGCATCAGGGGAGGAATATTCCCTTTTCTCCACACCTTCATCAGCAGTTATTGTTTGCTGAGTTTCTGACAATGCCATTCTGCCTTCTGTGAGGTGATACCTTCCTGGGGTTTCAGTTTGCATTTTTAATAGTGATATTGACCTCTTTTCAGGTGATTTGTTTTCAAGGGTGAATTCAACTTAACTCTCAAGATTGGCTTCTTATAACTCGGCCCTGTTTTGAATTCTTTTCCGAGGACCACCACTAGGATGTTTGTTGAGATCATCTGTTTTATATTTGTCGCTCCCTGTCTCTCTTACTTTCCTTGCTATGATCATCTCTACTTTCTTCCTTGTGCCTGAACATGGCATTGTTTCATTCTTCCTTCTGGCTGATTAATATACCATTGTGTGTATATATCCCATTTTCTATATTCATTTCTGTGTCCTTGAACATTTAGGTTGCAGCAGTGTCCTTGCTATGGGAACCGGTCTGGCAGGGATGGCATGGGTACCCTTGTCTTTGAAAATGTTGCTTCTCCCTGACTCTAGGCCCAGGCATGTGATTGCTGTTTCCTAAGGCACTTTTGTGTTTCATTTTTTCAAGATCCTCCATGTTGTTTATTCTAGTGGATGAACCAATGGACATTTTTAATAATCTCATCCAAATTAATTTCTTGATGGGAATTTCTATTCATAAAATTTTCCCATTTTTATTTTGCTAACCTTCATTCTTAATTATTTTTTGTGTTTGTAGTGTTTCAATCCACTATTTTTCAATCCACTATTTCTTTTTCCACTGAAGTATGAGATACAACATAGTGATTCAGTATTTTAATGGAATATTCTCCACTTAAAGATATTATAAAATCATGGCTATATTTCTCTCTGCTGCATGCTATATCCTATTATTTTTCTTACATTTCAGATAGTGTTTTTATCTCTTAGCCTCTACCCCAGTCTGGGAACACCTAAAACCAAATCCCATGGCAACCACTAGCTCCTGGATTTGTCTGTTTCATGATGTGTGTGTGTGTTAGTCACTCAGTCGTGTCCAACTCTTTGCGACCCATGGACTGTAGCCCACCAGCCTCCTCCATCCATGGAATTTTCCAGGCAAGAGTACTGGAGTAGGTTGCCATTTCCTTCTCCATCTCTGTTTCATAGGTAG
Source organism: Cervus elaphus (assembly GCF_910594005.1). NCBI lineage: Eukaryota > Metazoa > Chordata > Mammalia > Artiodactyla > Cervidae > Cervus > Cervus elaphus. The sequence continues at coordinate 31,337,261 of NC_057827.1, read as the reverse complement.
GTTCATTTGTCTCATATTTTAGATTCTACACAAAAGTGATTTCTTATGGCCGTTTTCTGTGTGTTTCTGGCAACCTTGCCTTAGTATGAGAATGTGTAGATTCATTTTCCTGAAAATAGTATAATTTCAATCAGAATTTTCCATATTTCATACAGGAAATTATGGGCAGAGATTTTCCTGCATGGAATATGAAATTTGCCATATTTCACAGAGGAAATTATGGGCATAGATTTTCCTGTATGAAGTATGAAATTTTCCTGCATGAAATATGAAATTTTCCATATTTCATGCAGGGAAATATTGGCACATATAAAATATGGAAATTACATCTTCAGAGTAAACTCCTTTTGATTCATTCTTTAAAGAAAATCATCAAAATTTTTCAGTATTTTTTAGTGGTTTTAATTATCACAATGTCATAAAATGTGTCTGGTAAAATGTCTTCACCTGCTTTCTTGTCCATATTTATCTTGTTGTTATCCTGTTGGTAGATTAATTGGCCTTATTTGACTAATTAGTTCTTTTTGAAATATAGATTAAAGCAGTAAATCTAGTTTCTGTTTTTTTAAATAATCTCATGCAAGGAACCTTCTCAATCAGATCTTCTATTGTAAGAAATAGCCCATTTTCATTTTGCTAGTTTTTTTTTTTTTTAGGGTGCTCTTCTACCTTTATTGGGGATACGAAAGGCACCTCTCATTTTGCTAGTTTTTTCTTCTTGATTTATTGTGTTTGTAGCTATACATCAAGTATATGTTTTAAAATTGAAGTGCAGTGTTTAACATAACCACATGGTTTTCTCAGGATATAGGCTTTTCTCAAATCCTAGGCTTAGTTCCCTTGATAGTTTTTTTTCAGTCATTCAAAGACTGTGCATTATACTGGCTGATGCCATTATATCTTCCCACCAACAGCTTATGATGATTCTTTTTCCTCCAGGCTCTCTCCCGAATTTATTTTTTGTAGACTTGTGATGATGGCCATTGTGAATGGTGAAATTTGATTTTTCATTGTCATTTTGATTGACATTCCTCCAGCATTTAGGGAATATTAGCATCATGTCCTGTGGTGGAGATTTGCATTTGTTTTGTTTGTGTTTTTTTTGCCTTAAAGGGTCTGATCACAATTTACCTTTGGCAGTTGGTTTCCTGAAAGTCAGCTGTGTTTCAAATTTTTCTCCAGTTATCTGTCCCTGGACATTTCTTCAGGGCAGTTGTCATTCCACATTCCAGGCTCTGCCACACACCAGTCCAGGAGTCAGACAGAAGCCTGCTCAGCCTCCAGGGATGGGATACCATCCCAAGTCAGGGAGGTTGGGGATTATAGAGTAGAAACTGCAGTTCTTTCCTTTGCTTTAACATTTTCCAGACACTACCTTGCAGTATAGTCAATTTGAAGTGTTGCGTTTTTTGTCAGTATACAGCTCACTGGTCAGATATTTAATTATCATGTGGTATCTCTATTCTTTTTTTATTTTTGCCACAGAATGTCAAGCAGAGTGCTGAGCATCAGGTCCTTGTGGATTATGTATCCCAGATACACTTTTTTTGTGTATACAAAGAAGGAAGACACTTAATTTTTGAGGTATGTCTCTTAGAGATTTCTGTGTATAGGTTGGAGATACAGATTCCTGTGTACATGAAGAATGAAGGAAGGATGAGGATAATCCTCATGGATTATCTATTACAGACAACATCTCTTGTCTGTGTAGGTACAGAACTCCTAATTCATTCAAGGCCCTTTACTTACTGTTTTTTTCTTGAACACTTTGGATTCTCAGAGTCTCTTTTTGGATTGTAAATATGTTGCCTCGTATGTTTGTATTTGTTTTGCCTGGAATGTACCTCATATACCACGGTCTTCCTCTGCCTGACTGACTCCCCTTAGTGTATGATCCTTCAAGGTCCATCATGTGGCTCCCAGTGTCCCAATTCCCTAATTTCTGTGGTGATTTTTAATGAGTGAGAAATAGTCTGCTGTATATATGTACACTTCTTGTTTAAGCTTTAACTTCTGGCTAGAGATTTTGTGGTTGTTTGTCTCGACTACTGGAAGTCATGCTGGAGGTTTGCTGGGGTGCTTGTGCCTTTTTTTTTTTTTTTTTTCTTGTGCCTTTTGATCAATGGTTTTCTCAGGATATAGGCCAAAGTGAGGGAATGTCAGATCCTCAGCTTTGTAGGACTTGATTGTTTTTTTTTCAGGCATTCGGAGACTGGCTATGATACTGGCTGCTGCTGATGTATATTCCCACCGAGAGCTTAGGGCAATTCTTTGTCCCCCAGACTTCATCCCATATTAATTGTTGGCCATTGGGAGTGGTAGGATTTAATTTCCCATCGTCTTTTCGATTGGCATTTCTGCAGCAATTAGGAATGCTGAGCATCTTGTATGGTGGGGGAGGTTTGAGTTTATATGGTCTTTTTCATTTTTTTTTTCCCCTTAAAGGGTGTGAGGACAATTTAGCTTTGGTTCAGCTTCCTGAAAGTCAGCTGTGTTTGGAATTTATTTCTCTGGTGCCGCTGCAGGACGTTTCCTGAGGGTGGCTGTCATTCACAGAACCCCAGGCCTTGGGAATTGAGGTGCCTGTGAGCAAGGGTGATCAAGTTGTAGTTCCAGAAAATGTCCACAAGGGGGCAGCACTTTTCAGACCCACCTTGGTTCCTGGGGGCAACAAGAGCCTTAGGGCAAGTTTGCTTCCTGGGCTGTGAGATGGAGTGGAATGTGCCTGAGCAAACAGGAAAGGGCTTGAGTCTTACTACTTTCCCCCCCTAAAGCATCACATAAACACTGTGTCCAGACTAATCCCTGCAGGGTCCACAGTACACTGCTGAGGGTGCTTGGGTGCTAGGAGGCTGCACTCAGGAAGGAAGCTTGGGCTGGGATCCCAGCACCAGGGGAGGTTAAGGCTAGCTGAATTTTGCCTTGAAATTCCTCGGGGCCTAGATGCCACGTGGACTCTTGTCCTAGCCAGACAGAGCACACAGTAGACCTTTCAAAAGGGTTCAGTGAAGGGTTCCCTGCCAGGCTGTATCGACCCCACCCTGATTCAGCAGTGGGACTCAAGCCTGCTCAGCCTCCAGGGATGGGATACCATCCCAAGTCAGGGAGGCTGGGGAGTCATAGAGTAGGAACTGCTATTCTTTCTCTTTCTTTAACATTTTCGGATGCTACCTTGCAGTATAGTCAATTTGAAGTGTTGTGATTTTTGTCAGTATACAGCTCCTGATTAGGTATTTAATCATCATGTGGAATCTCTATTCTTTTTTGATTTTTGCTGTGGAATGTCAAGCAGAGTGCTGAGCATCAGGTCCTCGTGGATTATGTATCCCAGATACACTTTTTTGTGTATACAAAGAAGGAAGATAGTTAATTTTTGAGGTATATATCTTAGAGAAAGATTTCTGTGTATATGTAGAATGAAGGAAGGACGAGGATAATCCTCATGGATTATCTGTTACAGACACACATTTCTTTTCTGTGTAGGTACGGAACTTCTAATTCATTCAAGGCCCTTCACTTGTTTTTTTCTTGAACACTGTGCTTGACTTTGGATTCTGAGTCTCTTTTTGAATTGTAAGTATGTTGCCTCGTATGTTTATATTTGTTTTTCTTGGCACATACCTCATATGCCATAGTTTTCTTCTGCCTGACTGACTTCCCTTTGTGTATGGTCCTTCCAGATCCATCCTTGTGGCTCCCAGTGTCCTAATTCCCTAATTTCAGTGTCTGTTTTTGATAAATGAGAAATAGTCTACCAGATATACATACCACATCATGTTTAAGCTTTAACCTCTGGTTGGAGATTTTGATGGTTGTGTGTCTTGGTTACTGGAAGCAGTACTGCAGTGTTCCTTAGGTTGCATGTGCCTTTTGATCAGTGGTTCTCTCAGGATCTAGGCCCAGGTATGGGAATGTCAGATCCTATACTTAACCTCTTTGGAGAGTTCTTTCCAGGCGTTCGAGACTGTCTATTTTCCAGGCTGTTGCCATCTTACTTATCCACAGACACCTTAGGGGCATTCCTTTTCCTCCAGGCTCTCTCCCGAATTTATTGCTTGTAGATTTGTGGTGATCGTGATTGTGACATTTGATTTACCATTGTCGTTTTGACTGACATTCCTTCAGCCATTAGGGATCCTTAGCACCTTGTCCTGCTGTGGAGGTTTGTTTTTTTTTTTTTTCTTAACAGGTGTCAGGACAATTTGCCTCTGACAATTGGGTTCCTGAAAGTTGGGTGTGTTTAGAAATTATTTTTCCAGTACTGCCCCAGGACATTTTCTCAGAGCATCTGTCATTAACATAACCCCAGTCCCTGTGATGGATAAGGCAATGGCACCCCACTCCAGTACTCTTGCCTGGAAAATCCCATGGACGGAGGAGCCTGGTAGGCTGCAGTCCATGGGGTTGCTAAGAGTCAGACACAACTGAGCAACTTCACTTTCACTTTTTACTTTCATGCATTGGAGAAGGAAATGGCAACCCACTCCAGTGTTCCTGCCTGGAGAATCCCAGGGACGGGGGAGCCTGGTGGGCTGCCGTCTATGGGGTCGCACAGAGTTGGACATGAATGAAGCGACTTAGCAGCAGCAGCAGCATCCTTGTGAACTGAGGTGCCAGTGAACTCTGGAGATAAAATAGTAGTTACTGAAATCATCTACAAGAAGACAGCACTATTCAGGCCTCCATTTGGTTCCTGAGTAACCAGAGCCTTAGGGAAAGTTGGTTTCCTGGGCAGTGAAATAAAGTGGAATGTGCCTGAGCAAACAGGAAAGGGCTTGAGTCTCAGGACTTTTCCCCTCTAAAGCATCACACAGACACCCAGTCCAGGCTCATCCCTTCAGGGTCCACAGCACACTGCTGAGGGTGCTTGGCTGCTAGGAGGCTGCACTGTCAGGAACGAGCCTTGAGCTGGAACCCCAGCATCATGCAAGGACTAGGCTTGCTGAGGCTTGCCTGCAATTGCTTGAGGCCTTGATGCCACACACAACCCTGACCCCAGCCAGAATATAGGAGACAGTAGACATTTTAATAGGGTTCAACACAGGGCACTGTGCCAGGCTGTGTCAACCACCCCCAGAGCCGAAGTGGGACCCAAACCTCCTCAGCCTCCAGGGATGGGATAGCATCCCATGTCAGGGAGGTTGGAGATCACAGAAAAGGCACTGATTTACTTACCTTTCTTTAACATCTTGTCGATGCTACAGCACAGCATTGTCGATTTGCAATGTTGTGACTGTTGTCAGTATACATCATGGGATTCAGGTATCACATTTCTATGGGGTATGTCTATGGTTGTTTGGGTTTTTGCCATAGAATAATGAGCAGAGTGCTGAGCATAGGGGCCTTTGAAATTATCTATCTCAGATATACTTTTCTGTGGATACAAAGAAGGAAGATAGTTAATTTTTGTGTTATATCTCTTCAAGAAAGAGATTTCTGTATAAAGGTTCAAAATACATATTTCTGTGTATAGGTGGAAGGAAGAAGGAAGGAAGAGGATCATCCTTGTGGATTACCTACTGCAGATATACCTTTGCTGTCTGTGTAGGTACAGACCTCCGATTTCATTCACAACCCTTCAGTTATTTTTTTTTTTTTTTCTGGAACCCTATGTTTGATTTTGAATCCTCAGAGTCTCTTTTTGGGTTGTAAATTTGTTGACTTGCATGTCTATTTTTATTTTGCCTGGAATGTACCTCTGCCTGATCCCCGTTAGTGTATGATCCTTCAAGGTCTATGCCTGTGGCTCCCAGTGTCCTAATTCCCTAATTTCAGTGGTGATTTTTAATAAGTGAGAAATAGTCTGCTGTATATATGTACACTTCTTGTTTAAGCTTTAACTTCTTGTTGGAGATTTTGGTGGTTGTGTGTCTCGGCTACTGGAAGTCATGCTGTTATAGCCACACATTCCGGGAAACAAACTCACTCAGAAGGACAATGCAAATTGTGGAATGCAGTTTATTACACCGGTGGGCCCAAGGCAGAGTCTCCTCTTAGCCAAGGACCCCGACCAGCATTTGTGAAAATCTTTTATACCCCTTATGTACGTGTCCGAACTCACCACCCCAAATTCCTTGAGACTTACATAAACAAAGGAAGGGTAAATACAACCACAATAACCCCATCATTCATGTGTTATGTGTTCAAACAGTTAATAATCAATAAACCCGTGGTTACATTCTAAACAGTTAATAATCAATAAGCCTGTGGTTACATTCCAACCCACTAATAATCAATAAGCCTGTGGTTACATTCTGATAGATATGGAAAAAATTTATGACCTGTCCGGAGGCAGGGGTGATTAGGGTATGTTTCCTCTTAGGCGATGAGTAACCTAGATAGATCTTCAAGGTTCCCCTGTCCGGAGGGGGGATTCTTATCCTTCTGTTATAGTGTCCATGGGCACTAAGCGCAGAGTTCAGAGTCCATTGGAGAGGTGGCCGAGCATGATCAGCATGAACAGGCCTCAGATGGAGTCCAGGCCCTATGAATTCCTTATTCATTCCCTGCTCTTGATACTCTTAGTTTCTGTAACAAGCATCATTCGTTGAGATATATTGTACCTTAGTCCTCCAGCCACCCACATGAGAGAATGGTATCAACTTCTGGGTTACAAAATTCACAAGGCATTGTAGGAAGCAGGGCCCACAAAGCAGTATGATTAAGATTACTATAACAACAGTTACAATAGTTTCCCACCAGTCTCCCTTTACCCAGGACAGGACTGAAGTCCAAAAGGGAATATTTTAATTAGACATGGCTTCCACTTGATTTTGCATATCCTCCAAGGCAGTAGATACATTTCCAGACAGGTCAGGGATGTATACACAACATTTGACTTTAATTATGGTGCAAGTCCCCCCTTGGGCTGCTGTGAGTATGTCTAATGCCATCTTATTTTGAATTATTGCCTTCCTCATCTGAATTTGTTCTTCGCTCAAGGCTTGAATGGCTTTTGTACTGTCTAAGAGGGCTTGTTTAGTGAAATTAATTAAGGCCTCTACCTTAACCATGATATCTGTTGTCCCTATAGAGGGTACAAATAAGGCAGCAAGATAGTCATATTGGAACATGGATCATGTCCATCTTGCATGCAGATAGGGCAGGTTTACTGGAGGCTGGTGTAGGCTAGGCTTAACAAAAGCAAATCCTAGTGTGCAACTCCCTACCCAGCCAACTAGTAACCATGGCCATAAGTTAAGCCCACAGAGCCACTGGGTCCTGTTGGGGGCTACCCAACAGATTCGGGATTATGTTTCCAGTCGGAACCAGGCCACTGAACAGACCAATTGGGGTGATAGGTAACTTCCAAGATTTGTTTATGTTGTTCAGGGGACAAATAACCCATATATTTTAATTCTTTTGAGTCTAGGGGGCGGCCTCCAAATCCAACTTTGTCTTCTTTTTGTTCCCAGCAAATAGTAGCGGGTGCAATCAACTGTCCTTTCTCAGGAGTCATCCAGAAATATTCATCCCAGACTGGTAGTATTGCTCAAGGTACCAGGAGGCCTGTCCCCCTTTTGTAAGAGAGCCCTTCTCCATTTTATTTTTCATATATGAGGTATAAGCTCTTGTTACCTCTGTAAGACTAGTGTTCATGTTAACTGTAACCCTATGTCCCCAGCCCATTGATGGCTTTTTCTTATACCAGGAGAGCAAAGAAAGGTTATGATTGGTGAGAGAAAGGAAAGTTCCTTTCTGTTGTTCCAAGAAGGAGCTCAGTGGTATAAAGTCTCCATAACAAAGTGGCAATACCCACCAGGGGAGTCCATCCATTACTGACAGGGGCATAGCCCCACATACGCAACAACTGGAGAAGTTGTGGAAGTTCATGTAAGAATGTGTCCACGAGATGAAGACGTTGTCCTGTGCGGGAACAGTGGTCAGGTTCAGAATTGTGTTGGTGAGGCCGAGTAGCAGGAGTCTACCCAGCTCCATCCCATGGAGGGCTTGTCTGGGACCTCGTTTTCTTCTTCCTCTTCAGAATGATCTTGGTTTCCCGTGGGCCGGTGGGGTCCTTCTGGATGGTCCAGTCAGCATCTTCTGGGTCAGCGTGGTATGCCTTCTTCGCTCTGGTGTGATGGATCCAAGGGGCAATGTCTGCAACTTTAACTGCAGTAGGGGTGGTTAAAACACAGTATAAGGACCTTTCCATCGAGGGGCTAGTGAGTCACGTTTCCAGTCTTTCACCCATACCTGGTCCCCTGGTATAAACTCATGCATTTGCTCCCCCAAGGGGAACGGTATTCTTTCTTGCACAAACTTAGTTACTTGATTAATTACCTTACCTAGTTGTTCCATCTGCTGTGATATCCTGTCTCCTCTTACCTGAAGTACATCAGTTGTTACCTGTCTTATTATAGGAGGAGGCCTCCCATATACAATTTCGTAGGGAGAGTAGCCATGGGACCGTGGGGTCATCCTGAGTTTGAGCAAGGCCATGGGAAGTAAATCCACCCAGGAACAGTCAGTCTCTATAATCCATTTAGAAAGTGTCTCCTTTAGTGTCTGGTTAGTTCATTCTACCATTCCAGAGCTCTGAGGCCAGTAGGCAGTGTGTAACTTCCATTTTATATTCAAGTAAGGCTTTACTTACTTGTTGTATCAGATCTGATATGAAGACTGGGCCGTTATCTGATCCTATGCTGGTGGGGAATCCAAATCGAGGAACTATCTCCCTAAGCAGGCTCCGAGCCACTTCTGATGCTCTTTCAGTTCGGGTGGGGAAGTCCTCCACCCATCCCGAGAATGTACATACCAAGACCAACAGGTAAGGAAAATGGCGATATGGTTTCATCTCAGCGAAGTCCACTTCCAGATGTTCAAAAGGAAGGGTACCTTTTAATTGGATGCCTGGGGGGTTTGGTCTGCACCCTGGAGCGGCGTTAATCTGAGAAGCAGGCGTTACAATTTTGGGATTCCGTTCTACACAGAGAGGAGAGGCGAGGAACCAGAAAATACCTTCGGATCAATTCCTCCCATTTGTCATGTCCTAGATGAGTCATACAATGAGCTTGGCTCACCAGATGGGGGCCATCTTTTCAGGCACTAGTAGCTTACCACCTGGCAGTTCCCACCATCCCTTCTCTGTTTTGGTGGCTCCCTCCGCTTCAGTTAGTTGGTTTTTGTTTTTTTTTTTCCAATGAGTTTAAACGTGTTTTATTTTTAGACAACCTACATGACACATTTTCTCAAAAACAATGCCTCCACTCCAAATAAATCAACGTTCAAAACAAATGAAGAGCTCGAGATGATGTCAGTCCCATCTGTCTAAGTCCTGGTGTTGTGTGGATGAAAAGCAGTGGCCAGCCAGTTATGACGACAGGTGATTGATCCAAAGTAACTGCCAACTTTGTTAACATTTTTCCATCTCTAAACCATCCTTAAAGAAAATCATATATGGGGTTACACCATCCTCACGGTAGTCCAGCAGAGCAACCATGCCATCCGGATTCATGTTTTCACCAATAAAGAACTGATAGTTTTTGAAATTAGCAAGGATGTGCTTGATTTGTTCTGCAGCCCCTGTCATAAAAGGTTTTACTCTTCTGGTCTCTGTTCTTCAAGTTTCCCTTTGATTGACTTCATGTAATCTTTGATGTCTTTCTTGTAGGCTTCTTTTGTGAAGCTGGTTTCCTGCAAGTGATGGTTCATGACGACATCGACACTAGTGATTATGTGCTTTCGGTACCTTCGCCCTCGGGGCCTTCAGCGGAGGCATTTCCACCAGTGAGCGAGTCATCGATGTTACCCTCTGTCCTACTGACCATCTTCCCCTCCACCTCCAGACACAGCCCGTCCGCGACCTCCCGGATCTTATAGATGTTGGGGAACATCTCGTCATGGCTAATGAGGTCCCGGTAGACCATCATGATGGCGGCTGGAGGGAGGCGACAGCGGCACTGGCTTAGCAGGAGCCCGGAGCTAGGACAAATGTTCCCATGGAGATTCCCCCGGATTCCTTTCTGTCCTTGGCTGCTCGTCTGGTGGTCTCATCAGCCAGCCTATTTCCTTGAGTCTGTGGGGTGTCTTCCTTCTGGTGCCCATGGCAGTGCATGACTGCTACCTCCGTGGGGCTCCAGACAGTGTCTAGCAGGGTCAGGATCTCCTCCTTATTCTTAATGTCCTTTCCATTGGCTGTTAGAAGGCCTCTCTCCCGGTATAGCGCCCCATGTACATGGAGTGTAGCGAAAGCATACGGGGAGTTGGTGTAGACATTCACTCTCTTACCATTTGACAACTGCAGTGCCTGGACTAAGGCGCATAACTCTGCTTCTTGGGCTGCCCAGTGCTGTGGTAAGGAGCCGGCCTCGATAACAGTCCTCTGTAACTACAGCATAGCTTGACAGTTGCTGTCCTAGCTTCATCAGACTGGTGCCATCAGTATACAGAGTCCAGTCAGGATTTGAAATTGGCCTGTCTCAGAGGTCTGGACGGCTAGCATAGACCTCCTCTAAGACTTCCTTGCAATCGTGGGTAGGCCCACCTTCTCCCTTTGGGAGAAGCGTTGCTAGGTTTAAACCCTGGCAAAGCTCGATACGGAGGTTGGGGTTTTCACATAGCAGTCCCTGGTATTGAATAATCCGGGAACTTGACAGCCATTTGTGGGGGTCTCCTAGAAGGAGGGAGTTGACTTCATGTGGGACTTTTACGATCAGGTCCTGGCCAAAAGTCAGCTTTGTGGCTTCACGTACCAGTAAGGCGGCCGCGGCCACCGCCCGCAGAGAGCCAGGCCAACCGGTGGTGGCAACGTTATCAAGTTGCTTTGAAAGGTAAACTACTGGCCTGTCCCTCGTTCCCAAGGTCTGAGTCAAAACCCCCATGGCTGTTTTATCTTTCTCGGTCACATATAAGGTGAATGGTTTGGTGAGGTCTGGCAATCCCAAGGCGGGAGCGGAGGTGATTGCTAGTCTTAGCTCCTCAAAGCCTTCCTGCTGTTTCTCAGACCAACTTACTGAATTTTCTTCAGGCCCTGTCAGGAGCTCAAATAGGGGCTGGGCTATTTGAGAATACCTTGGAATCCAAATCCTGCAGAATCCAGTGGCCCCTAGGAACTCCCTGACTTGCCGCCGAGTCTTAGGCGTGAGGAGCCTCAGAATTACTTCCTTTCTAGATTGGTCTAGTAACCTTGTGCCTTCCCTTAAGACAAACCCCAAATACCTTACCTCCTCCTTGCAGATTTGTGCCTTTTTCCTCGACACTCGGTATCCCGCCTCTGCCAGCAATTGGAGGAGCGCTTGGGTCCCTTCCCAGCATTCCTCCCAGGTCTCAGCAGCAAGCAACAGGTCGTCCACATATTGCAGGAGCCAACATCCTTACCTTTCAGGCTGGAAAGGTTCCAGGTCTGAGGCCAAGGCTTCTCCAAAGATGGTTGGTGCGCTTTTGAATCCTTGCTGGAGGCGAGTCCAAGTGAAATGCTGTTTATTGCCTCCGATGGGGTCCTCCCATTCAAAGGCGAAGATGGGTTGTGATGCAGGTGCTAGGCATATACAGAAAAAGGCATCTTTGAGGTCCAAGCAAGTATAGATCCTTGTCTTAGGTGGGAGGAGGCTAAGCAAGGTATAGGGGTTTGGGACAGTTTAGTGCGGAGTTACAGTGGCCTGACTGACCAATCTGAGATCCTGTACAGGCCTATAGACTTATCCTCCTTCCTTCTTTACCGGCAAGATTGGTGTGTTCCAGGCTGATTGACATTCCACCAGGATGCCTGCCTGTTTTAGCCTGCTGATGTGAGGCAGAATCCCGATTCAGGCTTCTGTGGGTATTGCGTATTGATGCTTTCTCACCGGGGTGGCGCCAGGTTTGAATTCTATTATCACAGGGGCTTGGTGTCTAGCTAGCCCAGGGGGTTATCTTCGGCCCAGACCTCAGGGAACAGCTGAGTTAGCCTTCTCTCCAACTCTGTTGTCTGGTCTTGTTTATCTCCAGGGGGCTCATGTAGCCTCCATTCATCTTGAGGGGGCACAGAGAGGGAGAGTAAGTCGGTAGTTGTGCCCACCCAAAAAGTGAGCCTTTCTTCAGGAGAGAAAGTCACTTGTGCTCCCAGTTTGGAGAGTAAGTCTCTCCCCAGCAGGGGTGCTGGGCACTCAGGGATATAGAGGAACTCATGAGTCACTTGGTGACCCCCCATCTGACATTTCCTGGGCTGGCAAAACGACTTAACCATTTCTTCTCCCGAAACCCCAGTTATGGCAGTGGCCCTTTTAGACAGTGGCGCCACGGGTTTAATTACCACGGACCATTCTTCCCCAGTGTCCACCATAAAGTGAATGTCTTGGTCCCCAATTTTTAAAATTACCATGGGCTCTCGGGGACCTGATGTCTTTGAGCCCCAGCATCCCTATTCAGTCTCTATGTTAGTGAGTTCTGCAACCAGGAGGGGTTTATCCTCCCTGCTTCCTTTTGGGCACTCATTCTTCCAATGACCGAACCCACGGCATTGGGCGCATTGATTTGGCTGTAATGGATCCGTGGCCTCCGTTGGGACCAGTTGGAGGGCTGTCCTGACCTCGAAGCTAGGGGGGGTTTCTTTGCTTTGGCAGTGGAAAAGTCTTTGGAAGAATTTCCAAGCACAGCAGCCAACATTGCAAACCTCTCATCTGTTCTCCTCTGCTCGTCTTTATACCTTTTCTCCTATTTCTTTTCTATTTCTGTGTCCCTATTCTGGAACACCTTATCTGCTATTTCAATCAGCTGAGAACTAGACATGGATAGAACTCCCTCGGTCTTTTGAAGCTTTCTTTTTTTGTCAGGAAGTGCTTGCGAGATAAATGCCCAATTGATAACAATCTGGGAGCCCGTAGCTTCTGAATCTATGGGTGTATAGAGTCTGTAGGCCTCACAAAGTCTCTCATAAAATTCGAAAGGTGACTCGTTTCCCTTCTGAACCATTCCGGCCAGTTTAGACATGTCCATCGGCCTCTGGGCTCCCCTTTTAAGTCCTTGTATAATCGCTGTCCAGTATCTATCTAATTGGATTTTTCCTTCCTCTGTATTGTAGTCCCAATTAGGTCTGTCAGCGGGGAAGTCTTACTCTATCCACCTCTCTGGGTTAGCAGTACCCTCAGGAACCATCTCCTGTAACTATTTCCTTACCTCAGTGTTGATCCTATATCTCTCTTCTGAAGAGAGATGCTACTAATTGCATTATATCATCCCAGGTTGGTCAATGAGTGTGAAAAATAGTCTCCATTAATCTAGTCATGCCCTGGGGTTCCACCGAGTAAGAGGGGGTGTGTTTTTGCCAGTTCAGTAATATCGGTTGATGAAAAGGGCTGATAGTAATAGGTTACAGGAGCTTGGTGATGATTACCATCCTCCCCTATCATTGGGGGTTGCTGAACTTCTCTGAGGGGCATCTGCAAGAGTATTCTTTCCTCTGGCTCTTTGGCAGAGCAGAGCCTTTGTTTAATTCCAGTGGTTCCTTCCCCGTGTCCGGGAGTACCTACCGGGAGTGGAGGGTAGAGTCTAGGGAACGTGGTGGCAGCATCCGGGGTGGTAGAGTCCGGTGGGCTCATTGTCCCTCCAGTTGAGGCTGGAGCCTGCCGGGGGGGCGGCTCTACAACCTGTGGAGCTGTCGGGACCGCTGAGGAGTCCGGGAGGCTTACCCGTCTCGGGATGGTTCCTCCAGTTGGGCCTCCGGTGGCCGCGGCGTTACTAGCTGGTGGAACCATCATCCAATACGGCAGTGGGGGAAGCTCATCTCCTTCAGGGTCCTGTAAAATTTCCTCCTCATCCTTGGTTACCTTTTGGGCCATCAAGATTTTTCCTTCCCCACCATGAGCATAAAAACGGGCCCATTTGGGGAGATCTTGGGCTATTTCCAGCCAAGAGTCTATGTACAGGAACTGGTCGGGGTGTCTGGGCCTTCCTGTAACTATAGCATAGACTGCCTTTATGAGATTTAAGTCCATAGTTCCCTCTGGTGGCCAGTCAACTCCCATCGAAGGCCATTCGACTTCACAAAGGTTACCGAGGCGGCTGGGCGTCATTTTCTTCCCATAGTCTCCATCGACTCCTTTCTTAAAATTCTTAATCATATTCTCCAATACAGTGGCCTTAGATCCGGTTCCTCCCATTTTCTTACCTCTGGATTCCCACGCCCCGGGGCCTTCCCGAGAAGCCAATCTACCTGCCTCCACTGGCAGGGGAGATGATGGGTCACACAGCAGATGGGTACCTCCTGGGGGAGGGCAGAGTACAAGCGCGCGGAAATCAATATCCTCTTTCTGAAACCCTGTGGCGACAGCTCGGCACGTTCCCTAAGATGGCGTGGACACACCTCCTAACTGGATTTCTTAAACCCTAAGTTCCCTTTCTTTATCCCTGGCACAGCCGTCAACCTCCCTCTAGGAGATTCAAGCTACAAAGCCTCGGGGTGGCCTCAAATGAGACCTGTCTCCTCAAAGTGAGTTTCCCGGCCCATGCACCAAATGTTATAGCGTTCCGGGAAACAAACTCACTCAGAAGGACAATGCAGAGAGTGGAGTGCAGTTTATTACACCGGTGGGCCCAAGGCAGAGTCTCCTCTTAGCCAAGGACCCTGACCAGCATTTATGAAAATCTTTTATACCCCATGTGTACGTGTCCGAACCCACCACCCCAAATTCCTTGAGACTTACATAAACAAAGGAAGGGTAAATACAACCACAGTAACCCCATCATTCATGTGTTGTGTGTTCAAACAGTTAATAAGCTCGCGGTTACATTCCAACCAGTTAATAACCGATAAGCCTGTGGTAACATTCCGATAGATACTGTCCGGAGGCAGGGGTGATTCGAGTATGTTTCCTCTCAGGCGAGGAGTAACCTGGATGTGATCTTCAGGATTCCCCTGTCCGGAGGGGGTCTCATCCTTCTGTTGTCGTTCCCACAGGCACTAAGGAGAGCTCAGAGTCCACTGGAGCGGTGGCCGGGCATGATCAGCAGGAACAGGCCTGAGGTGGAGTCCAGGCCCTATGAATTCCTGCTTCAGTTCTGGAGGTGTGTTGCGGTGCTTGTGCCTTTTGATCGATGGCTTTCTCAGGATACAGGTGAAAGTGGGGCGATGTCGGATCCTCAGCTTAGCAGGACTTGATGGTTTTGTTTCAGGCATTCAGAGACTGGCATGATACTGGCTGCTGCCGATGTATATTCCCACTGAGAGTTTAGGGCGATTTTTTTCTCCCCCCGACTCCATCCCATATTTATTGTTGCAGATTTGTGACGTTGGCCATTGTGAGTGGTGGGATTTGATTTCCCATGGTCTTTTTGATTGGCATTTCTGCAGCAATTAGGAATGCTGAGCATCTTGTTTGGTGGGGGAGGTTTGAGTTTGTGTTTTCTTTTTTTTTTTTTTCCTTAAAGGGTGTGAGGACAATTTAGCTTCAGGCATTGGCTTTCCTGAAAGTTGGCTGTGTTTGGAATTTATTTCTCTAGTGCCAGCCATAGGACATTTCCTGAGGGCAGCTGTTATTGTCCTTTGTGAGTATCTTTCTTTGCAAATATTTCTTCCTAGTTTGAGCGTTGTCCTTCTCCTTCATTTAGGGTTACCTTTGGTACACAAATGTTTTATGGTTAATTTGGTCCTATTTTCTGCTTTGTGGTTTATTTTCCATTATTTTAAGAGGTGGATCCACAAAGAATTTGCTGCCTGTAAAATCATGTCCTGTTTATATTTTTTCTCAATAATTTCATATTTGCATTTAGGTACTTATACTATTTGGGGTTTATTTTGTGTATAGTGTTAAGAAGGAGTTTTCTAATTTCATTCTCCTCATGGTTGAAGGAACCCTCACAGAGTCCTTCATAAAGACTGTTACCAATTTCCATCCCAAGCATGGGTGGAGGAGTGTTCCTTTTATCTCCACACCCTCTCCAGCACTTATTGTTTGTACAGATTTTGACAGTGGTCATTCTGACTGGTGTGATGTGATACCTTGGCATAGTTTAGATTTGCTTTTCTCTAATGTTTAGCAATGTTGACATCATTTCATTAAGATTTTCTTCTAAAGGGTGTGAGTTAAATTTACGTCTTAAAATTGACTTCTTTAATGCCTGCCTTGTTTTGATTTCTTTTTCGATGATAACCCCTGGGACCTTTCCTTAGGGCAGCTGTTTTTTATTACCCTCCTGGATCCTTGTGAATACTGAATGCCCAGCAGCACAACTCTCCATAGTGTTCCTACAGAAATGGCCCCACGAGGCAGCACTACCTCATGCCACACTCCCCCCCCACCGCCCCCGCCAAAATTTCCTTGTTATTTCCTATTGGAATAGAGTGGATTTCAGATATCGTGTATGTTTCAGGTGTAGAAGAACTCTGTTTAAAGTTATACATAGACATTTGTCTATTCAGTCTAGCGTTCTGTTCCACATATGGGTGATTACAGTGTGTTCAATAAACTTCTGTATGCTATTCAGTAGGTACTTTTTATCAACTACTTGATGTATATTAATGTGTATATGTTAATTCCAGTCTCTTAATTTATCCCGAATGTATCCGGAGGTTGCGGGCTCTCCAGATAGCCCCCAGCCAGGTCCTTTTAGGAGGCACACTGCCAGCTACGTACTCCCAGCTTCCTTGCACCAGGACACTCCAGCCTTGGGAACCAGACTAGTCCGGCTCCAGGGATGTGACACCCCCCAGCTCAGTATGTCCCGAGAAGAACAGAGTCAGGATGTCTTTTTTTGTTGTTTTCATCCCATCATTTGAACTGGAGTATCCCATCATTTGAACTGGAGTATGCAGTGAATTACAATCTTCTGGGTGTTTTGTTTTTTCCTTTTCCTTCTACTACAACTTGTTTCATTTCTACATACATGTATATGTGATTTGTTGGGGCTTTTTTCTTTATAGGTTATTACAGAGCATGGAGTAAGTTTCCTTGTGTTACACAGTGGGTCCTGGTCACTTATTTTATCAACAGTAGTGTGATACTCCATGCCCCACATCTTTGTATCTTGGTGACCGGAAGTTTCCTTTCTAAGTCTATAAGGCTGTGTCTCAGGCAATGGGCTCATTTGCATCCAACTTTAATTTATACCTAGAAGTGATATCACAGTGTCAGGGGAGTGTAATCTCCTCAGTTCTGTCTCGTCTCAACAAAAATTTGAAGCGATGGAAGTTAAAGCCCTCGACAGGACACAGCTCTCAGACAGACCGTGTTTCAGCTCTTGGACAGATCAGTGTTACAGTTCTGTGTTAAACAGCTCACTTTTATTTAGAAAATGACAGGAAAATACATCCTTGAGGCATGAGGGCATGCCGACCCAAAGATGCAAAAAGAAGAGAGAGCCCGGGCCCTTTGGCTCCTCTTTTTATGTTTTTTCCTCCCCCTGGGCCTGCCCTATGTAAATTGGACTAGCCAGGAGTGCTGTTTGTCCCACCTGAGGTCCTCACTCCGGTCCTCGGACCTTCCTTTGTTCTATTTTCATGGGCTTTTCCCTTCCTTGTCTTTTAGCCACCACCATTCTGGACTCCTGTTTCCTATTCTACCTACCTAACAATAGGATACTTGTCTGTCCTTGTCTCCCTTACTTCACTTGGGATGATTCTCTCTACTTTCATTCCTGAAGCTGTACTTGGCATTATTTCTTATCATGGTTGGAAATATTGCATTGTGTACATGTGCCCCATCCTCTGTTTGCATTCATGTGTTTCCATAATTAGCTTGCTTCCCTATCTTGGTTGTTGTACCTCATGAGGTGAAAATCATAGGGTTCCCCATCTCTATTAAAATTTTGCTTGTCATGACCCGGCTGCCTGGACCCCAGCCCAGTCCAGACATGAGACCCAAGCCTGCTCAGGCTCCAGGAATGGGAGAGCAGCCCAAGTCAGGGAGGCTGGAGGGAATAACATAGCCATTACTTTTCTTTCCCTTTCTTTTCTTTAATCTCATGCCAATGCTCTTTTGAAGTATAGCTGACTTGCAGTTTTGTGCTTCTCAGTGTACAGCCAACTGATTAAGTTATGAAATATACATACAGCATATTTGTACTCTTTTTTATTATTTTGACATATACTATTGAACAAGCTTGAGTAAAATTCTCTGTGCTGAACTTGTAGAATATCTATTACAGCTACAGATTTCTTTGTATATTGGAGAAAAATATTTCTGTGAATATGTGCATGAAAGGAAGGCTGAGGAAAGAAGGAAGGAGTTAATCCTTGTGGGTTATCTAAATCAGACGTACATGTGTGTTTGAATCTCAGAGTCTCTTTTCGTGCTGTAATTTGCTTCCCCTGTGTCTCTATTTTTCCTTGAAAGGACATCATCTGCTATTTTTTCACTGTTGCTGACTTCAGTTAGCGTATGATCCTTGAAGGTCCATCCTTGTGGGAAAAATTGGCATAATTTTATAATTTCAGGGGTGGTTTTTTGTGTCTGAGTAATAGCCCGTTGTATATATGTACCACATTTCTTGAAGATTTAACCTGTCAATGGACTTCTTGGATCTGTGTCTTCAGTATTGGAAGTAGCACTGCAGTGAAGGTTGAGGTACATATGTGTGTCATTTTGAATGATGTTTCTTCATAATATAGGCCAGGTTTGGGTATTAAAATCTTAGGTTTAGCTCTCTTGAAGTTTTTTGTTCTGGCCTGTGGAGCCTGTCCCTTCAAGGGGCTTTTTCTAATGTCTATTCCCATAGAGCCTGTAGGGGTATTCCATCATCTCCCTGCTTTCTCCCCCCATTAACTGTTTGCAGACAGGATAGCCATTCTGTCAGATGGAATATGATTTCTTATTATCATTTTGATTGGCATTCCTCCTGTAATAATTAGGAATGCTGAGCATCTTGTCCTGTGGCCTTTTGAGTTTTTCTTTTTTTTCCCTTAAAAGGTGTGAGGAAAATTTACCTGTTGCAGTTGGCTTCTTGAAAGTTGGCTGTTTCTGGAATTTATATCTGCCAAATTCACTGCAGGACCTTTCCTGAGGGCAGTTGTCATTAACAGCCCCACAGGCCTTGTAAATTGGAGTGGAGATTCCAGTAATCACCCGTGGTCAAGTTGCAGTTATAGGAAATGACCACAACTCTGGTTGAAGCAACCACAGCCTTAGGAATAGTTGGCTTCCTGGGCCGTGAATTAGACTGGAATGTGCCTGAGCAAACACCTGAGGGCTTAAATATCACTACTTCTTCCCCCCAAAGCTTCACCCCTCCCCTCCAGACTCATGCCTACCTGGGGCACCGCTCCCTGCTGAGGTGCCTAGGAGGCTGCACTCTCAGGAAGGAGCCCTCAGCTGGGGGTCCCAGCGCCAGGGCCCTGGATACTTGGTGACTTTAGCCTGGTCCTCGAGGTCAGAGGGTCGGGCCACCATCGTTGAGGCACACTAGGGATTCTGGTCCCAGCCAGAGAAAACTCAACAGTACAGGTTTAAGAGAGGTCTCAATGAAGGGCACCCCGCCTGGTTGTGTCAGCCCCACCCTAGTCCAGCCCTGGGACTCAAGCCTACTCAGGTTCCACAGATCAGAGAGCATCCCAAGTAAGGGAGGTTGGAGGGAATAAACTAGGTATTACTCTTCTTTCCTTTAATCTCAAGCTGATGGTATACTGAAGTATAGTTGATTTGCAATTTTGTGCTTGTCCTCAGTGTACAATGGACTGATTCAGTTATGACATATACATGTAGCATCTTTGTACTTAAAATTTTTTTGCTATAGAGGTTATTGAACAAGGTGGAGTAAGTTTCTCAGTGCTGAAAATCAAATCCTTGTGGAGTATCTAATTATTAGAGATACAGATATTTTGTACATGTGCAAGAAATGAAGGAAAGAGATAGTCCTTTTGGATTATCTATTACTGCTACAGATTTCTATATGTATGTTAGAGATAAAGATTTCTTTGTATATGTGCATGGAAGGAAAGAAGGAAGGAGGAAGACAGGAGATAATCCTTGTGAATTACCTAGTAAAGATTTCTGAACGTAGGTTAGAGATACAGATTTCAGTGCATATGTGGAAGGAAGGAAGGAAAGAGAGAACTCTTGTGGATTATGTATTACAGATACTGATTTCTGTCTATACACTAATACCGACCTCCTAATTCATATCTGACCCATTCCTTTCCTTTTTTTTTTTTTTTCCAAAAGCTTTTGTGTTTGAAAGTTAGGGTCTCCTGTGTAGTAAATTACTTCCCCTATATGTCTTCTTTTTGTGGAGAAGGGGCATCATCTGTTATGTTTTTTCTATGTTGCTGACTACACTACATATATGATCTTCTAACATCCATCCTTGTTTGGACCAGTGGCATAATTTCATGGCAGTTTTTCATGTCTGAGTAAAAGCCTAGGGTATGTATGAACCACATCTCTTTAAGATTTAATTTTTCAATGGAACGTTTCTTTGGTCTGTGTCTTGGCTGTTGGAAGTAGCACTGCAGTGAACGTTGGGGTGCATGTGTCATTTGAATGGTGGGTTTTTTTTGTAATATAGGCTCAAGTGTGGGTATTCAAATCCTAGACTTAGCTCTATTGAAATTTTTTGTTGTCGGCTGTGGAGGCTGACCTTTCTAGGGGCTGTTGCCAATATCCATTCCCATGGAGCATGTAGGAGGTTCCATTATTTCCCAGCTTTCTCCCCCATTTACTGTTTGCATACAGTCAGGGTGGCTAGTCTGTCAGAGGGTATTTGATTACTTGTCGTTTTGATTAGGATTCCTATGGTAATCAGAGAATGATTGTCTTGTCCTGGGCCATTTGGGGTCTTTTATTTTACATTTTTTTTTGAAGGGTGTGAGAAAAATTTTATCTGTTCCAATTGGCTTCTTTCCAGTCGGTTGTGTTTGGAATTTATTTCTACAATACTGGCCACAGGACTTTTCCTGAGGCCCCGCAAGTCTTTTTTGAGTTGGAGGTGCTAGGAAGCAATCATGGTCAACATGTAGTTACAGGAACTGTCCACAGGAGGCAGCACTTATTCATGCTCAACTGTGATTCGACATGCAACCAGAGCCTTGGGGAAAGTTGGCTTCCTGGGCTCTGAATTAGAGTGGACTGTGCCTGAGCAAATACCCAAGGGTTTAAGTCTCACTATTTCTTCCTCCAAAGCTCCAACCCCCTCCAGACTCATGCCAAGCTGGGGCACCGCTCCCTGCGGAGGGGCCTAGGAGGCTGCACACTCAGGAAGGAGGCTTCAGCTGGGGACGCCAGCACCAGGGGACCTGAATGCTTGGTGACTTCATCTTGGTCCCCAGGCCTGATTGTCGAGCCACCATCTTTTGGGTGCACTCTGAATTCTGGTCACAGCCAAGGAAAACCAGGCAAAACAGGTTTAAGAGGTGTCTCATGAAGGGCACTCTGCTGTTCCCAGTCCAGCCATGGGACTCACCACTACCCATGTTCCAGGGATCGGATACTATCCCAAATTATGAAGGTCAGTGGGCATAAACTAGGCTTTACTTTTCATTCTTGTATTTTTCTTTACTCTCATGCCGATGCTATTTTGAAGTATAGCTGATTTGCCTTTTTGTGCTTGTCCCCAGTGTCCAATGGACTGATTCAGTTATGACATATACATAGAGCATAATTGTACTTTTTTGGATTCTTTTGCTGTAGAGGTTATTGAACAAGGTTGAGTAAAGTTCTCTGTGCTGAACATCAGTTCCCTGTGAAATATCTATTAGAGATACAGATTGTTTTATACATGTGCAAGGAACCAGGAAGGAACATCCTTGTGGATTATCCATTGTAGCTACAGATTTCTATGTATGTTAGAGATAAATGTTCCTGCATATATGTGTATGGTAGGAAGGAAAGAGGCTGGACATAAACCTTGTAGATTACCTAATACAGATACATATTTCTGTGGGTATGTTAGAGATACAGTGTTTAGTGCTTATGTAGAAGGAAAGAAGGAAGGAGATAATTTTTCCAGATTATCTATTACAACTACAGATTTCTGTCTATATGTTAGTACTGACCTCCTGATTCATCCCTGGCTCTTTCCTTTTTTTTTTTTTAATTCTTTGTTTGAATCTCAGAGTCTCCTTTTATATTGTAAAATACTTCCTGTGGATCTCTTTAAAATTTTACCTAGAAGGGACATCATCTGCTATTTTCTTCCTCTGTTGCTGATTCTGCTTAGTTTATAATTCTCCAAGGTTCCTCCTCACGGGAACCATTGGGATAATTTCATGGGGTTTTTCGAGTCTGAGTAATAGCCCATTGTATATATGTACAGTATTTCTTCAAGATTTAATCTGTCGATGGAACGTTTCTTTGGTCTGTGTCTTGGCTATTGGAAGTAGCACTGCAGTGAACATTGGGGTGCATGTGTCATTTGAATGATGGATTTTTATAATATAGGCCCAGGTGTGGGTATTAAAATCCTAGGCTTAGCTCTCTTGAAATTTTTCATTGTTGCCTATGGAGGCTGTCCTTTGTAGAGCCTGTTGCCAATATCCATTCATTCCCCTGGAGTGTGAAGTGGGATTCCATCATCTCTCAGCTCTCTCCCCCATTTACCATTTGCATACAGTTAGGATACCATTCTCTCAGATGGAATTTGATTGCTTGTTGTCATTTTGATTGGTACTCCTCCTGTAATAAATAGGGATGTTGAATATCTTGTCCCATGACCATTTGGTGTTTTTTCCTTTTTTTTTTTTTTCCTTAAAGGGTATGAGGAAAATTTACCTGTCACAATTGGATTCTTGAAAGTCAGTTGTGTTTGGAATTTATGTCTGCAATATCTACAGGCCCTACAGGTAGGGCCTTTTCTGGCGGCAGCTATCATTAACAGCCCCTTGCGCCTTGTGAATTGGAGATGCCAGTAAGCACCTGTGGTCGAGTTGTAGTTATAGAAAATGTCCACAAGGCGGCAGTACTTCTTCATGTCCAATTCTGGTTCCGTGTGCGACCAGAGTCTTAGGGAAAGACGGCTTCCTGGACAGTGAATTAAGAGTGGAATGTGTCTGAGCAAACACCCGAGGGCCTGTGTCTTACTACTTCTTCCCCCTGAAGCTTCACCCCTCCCCTCCAGACTCATGCTTACCTGGGGCATCGCTCCCTGCTGAGGTAGCTGCCTAGGAGACTGAACTCTCAGGAAGGAGGCTTGGTTTGGGGACCCCAGCACCAATAGACCTGAAATCTAGATTACTTTTCCAGGGTTTGAGGCCAGATGGTCAACCATCCTTTTGTTGTACTAGGGACTCTGGTCCCAGTCAGAGCAAACCAGAGAGTACTCAGTTAAGGACACCCTGCCCAGCTGTTTGACACTTCAGGGCAGTCCTGGGTTCCAAGGCTGCTCGGACTCCAGGGATGGGATAGCAGCCTGTCAGGGAGGTGGAAGGAAATTACCTAGGGTTTGACTTCCTTTCCTTTAATCTAATGCCAATGCTATGTGGGAATATAGTTGATTTGTCATTTTTTGCTTGTCATCAGTATACAACCACGTGATTCTGTTATGACATACGATTATATTCAGTATATCTGCTCTTTTTTGGATTGTTTTGCCCTAGACATTATTACAGAATTTCAAGCAAAGTTCCTTGTGCTGAACATCAGGTGTTTGTGGAGTATCTGATAGATATACAAATTTCTGTGTAAATGTGGAAAGAATGAAGGAAGGAGATAATCCTTGCAAACTGTCTATTAATAGATATAGATTTCTGTGTATATGTTAGAGATGCAGATTTTGTGTTTATGTGGGAGGGAGGAGCAAGGAAGGAGATAGTCCTTGTGGATTATCTATTGAAGATACTGGTTTATGTGCATATGAGGAAGGAAGGAAATAATCCTTGTTGATTTTCTATTACAGATACAGATTTCTGTATATGTTAGAGATAGATTTCTTTGTATATGTGGAAGGAAGGAACAGAGGAGGGAAGGTAGGAGATACTTCTTGTGGATTATCTATTAAAGATACATATTCCTGTGTATATGTTTGTCCTGAGTTTCTAATTCATCCCTGGCCCTTCACTTTTCTTTTGGGGGGGAGGCACTTTCTGTTTGAGTTCTCAGAGTCTCTTTTTGTGTTGTAAATTAGTTTCTTTGCATCTCTTTTTTCATTTAGCACAGAAGGGAGACAGGATACTATTGTCTTCCTTGACTGGCTGACTTGGTTGGTGTAAGATTCTTCAGGGTCCAGCCCTGTGGCACCCGGGGGCGCAGTTCCATGATTTCAGCGGCGGTGTCTCATGGTCCATGTGTGCATGTGCTGCGTCCTCTTTAGCTTCAGTCTGTCAGTGCACATTTTTCTGGGTCTGTGTTTTGCTGTTGTAAGTAGGGCTGCAGTGAATGTTGGGGTGCATGTGTCTTTTTGAATGGTGGTATTTTCCATATAAGCTCACATGAGGGTATGTCAGATTCTAGGCTTAGTTTTTCTGAAGATCTTTTTCTAGCATGCGGAGGCTGTACTTTCTAGGGCTGTTGGCAATCTCCATTCCCACTGACTGTGTCAAGTAGGTTCCGTCACTACCCAGCTCTCTCCTGCATGTATTGTTTCAGACTTGTGAGGATGGCCATTCTGATAGGTTAGATTTGATTTCTTATTGTCATTTTGATTGGCATTTCTCCTGTAATATTAGGAATACAGAGCATATTATCCTGTGGCAGTTTGGGGTTTTTTATTTTTAAGGGAATGAGGAAAATTTACTTTTTGCCATTGGCTTCTTGAAAGTTGGTTGTGTTTGCAATTTATTTCTCCAGTATCTGCTGCAGGACCTTTCCTGAGGGTGTGCGTGTCTGTGTGCTAAGTCACTTTAATCATGTCCAACTCTTTGTGACTCTATGAACCATAGACCACCAGTCTCTTCTGTCCATGGAATTCTCCAGGCAAGAATACTAGAGTGGGTTGCCATGCCCTCCTCCAAGGGATCTTCCTGACCCAGGGACTGAACCAGCGTCTTTATGTCTCCTGCATTGGCAGGCAGTTCTTTACCACTAGTGCCACCTGGGAAGCCCCAGTAGAATCATAAAAAGTCATTAACAACTCAGCTAGTCATACAGAAAGAGGTCAAGCTGTATCACCAGGGCAAACTGTTAAACCTCAAATGGAATGGTCACACTGAGGCCTGAGATGTGGGAAGGGTCAGTAGACATGGTGGTCTCACCATGTGCCCCCTTGGTAGTAAACTGTATTTGCTCAAGGAACAGCTTTTATTGGATGATGGAACTTGGTCCCATCAAAACTAAGCCTTCCCTTTGAAGGGAGCAGTGCACATCTTTAAAACAGCTAAAAGATGCAAAATTGAGCACAACACCTTGAGTAACATGATGTTGCGTGTCCCTATCATTAGACTAGAAAGGAAATAATTAAATATTTAATAATTTCTTATCTGTAAGAAAACTGTCAAGTTGAGATGTCAAACCTAATTTATTTTACATCTGAAAATTAAAGAATCATCCTATAATGCTCCTCATTGTTAATTATTTGAGAAATTCAAATCAAAACTTCAATGAGGTACCACCTCAAAATGGTCAGAAAGGCCATCATTTAAAAATCTCCAAATAACAAGTGTTGCAGAGGATGTGGAGAAAAGGGAACCCTCCTACTCTGTTGGTGGGAATGTAAATTGGTGTAGTCACTGTAGAAAACAGTATGGCGGTTCCTCAAAAAAACTAAAAACAGAGTTACTATATGATCCAGCAATCCCACTTCTAGCCATACATCCAGACAAAGCTATAATTTGAAAAGATACATGAAGTATGTGCATATGAGCTGCAGATCTGACAAGAAACCTTACTCTCACATCCTAGATATCAAATTTGTTCTCACATATTGTCTATCATATTTAGTCTCTTGGTTCATACTCCATGTAACCACATACTGTCATAATTAAATCCAATTTGAATTTTACCTTATTTTTAGGATGTGGTTTCTCTCCAGCAGTGTAGGAAGATTCCATTTTCCCCAGGGCAGCACTTCTTCATGCCCAACTCTGGTTCCACCTGCAACCAGAACCTTAGGGGAGTCAGCTTCCTGGGTTCTATATACGTGCATGAGGGAGAGGAGGCAGGTAGGCAGGCAGAGGAGAATCCTTGTGGGTTAGCTAATAGAGATACATATTTCTGTGGGTGTTAGAGATATACTGGAGAAGGAAATGGCAACCCACTCCAGTAGTCTTTCCTGGGAAATCCCATGGTCAGAGGAGCCTGGTGGGCTACAGTCCATGGGATCACAAAGTGTCAGACATGACTAGCGACCAAACAACAACAAGCATGTTAGAGATTTTAGTGCATACATGAAGGAAGGAAGGAAGGAGATAATCTTTGTGGTTTATCTATTGCAAGTACAGATTTCTGTGTATGGTTAGTAGCAACTTCTTAATTCATCCCTGGTAGTTTCCTGTTATTTATTTATTTTTGGCAGGGAGGAATCCTTTGTGTTATAATGTCAGACTCTTTTTGTGTTGTACATTACTCCCCCTGTACCTCTTCATTATTTTGCCTTGGAGGGACATCATCTGCCATTTTCTTCGTCCATTGCTGGCTTCGCTTAGTGTATGATGCTCCAAAGAGCATCCTGTGGGGATCATTGGCCTGATTTCATAATTTCAGTGGTGGTTTTTCAAGTCTGAGTAATAGCCCATTAATATACCACATTTCTTTAAGATTTCATCTGGGGATGAACCTATTCTCATGTCTGTCTCTTGGCATTTGGAGGTCCCACTGCAGTGAACGTTGGGGTGCACGAATCATTCTCAGTGGTGGTTTTTCGTAACAAAGGCCCAAATGTGGATTTTAAATTCCTAGGCTTAGTTCTCTTGAAATTTTTAGTTCTGGCCTGAAGAGGCTGTCTTTTCTAGGGGCTGTTGCCAATGTCCATTCCCATGGCACTTGTCGGGGGTTTCCATCATCTCCCTGCTCTCTCCACTATTTACTGTTTGCAGACAGTCAGGATGGTCGTTCTGTCAGATGGGATTTGATTTCTTGTTGTCAATTGGATTGCCATTCTTCCTGTCATAATTAGGGTTGCTGAGCATCTTGTCTTCTGGCTGATTGGATTTTTTTTTTCCCCCTTAAAGGGTATGAGGAGAATTTACCTGTTGCTATTGAAAGCTTGTTGGCTTTGGAATTTATTTCTGCAAAACCTGCTGAAAGACCTTTCTTGAGGGCAGCCGTTGCTAAGGGCACCAGAGACCTTGTGAACTCAAAGTGCAGATAGAACCAGGGTCACGTTGTGGTTACAGGAATGTCCACAAGGTGGCAGCACTTCTTCACGCCCATGTTTGGTTCCACCTGCACCCAGAACCTTAGGGGAGTAGGCTTCCTGGGCCGTGAATTAGAGCGGAATGTGACTGAGCAAACACCCAAGGGTTTGCGTCTCACTGCTTCTTCCCCCTAAAGCTTCACCCCTCCCCTCCAGACTCATGCCTACTCAGCACTGCTCCCTGCTGAGGTGCCGGGGAGGCTGCACTCTCAGGGAGGAGGCTTCAGCCGGCGTCCCCAGTGCCCAGACCCTGGACACTTGGTGACTTTACTCTGTATCCTCGAGGCCAGAGGGTCAGGCCACCATCGTTGGGGTGCACTAGGGATTCTGGTCTCAGCCAGAAAAAGACAGACAGTACAGGTTTAAGAGGCGTCTCTATGAAGGGCACCCTGCCGGGCCATCTTGACCCCACCATAGGCCAGCCCTTGGACTCAAGTTTCCTAAGGTTCAGGGATGGGATAAGAGCCCAAGTCTCGGAGGTCAGAGGGAATAGCGTAGGCATTACTCTTTTTTTCTTTTCTTTTCCTTAGTCTCCTGCCGATGCTCTGTTGAAGTCTAGCCGATTTACAGTTTTGTGCTTGTCCTCAGTGTACAATGAACTGATTCAGTTATGACAGATACATTCTGCATATGTGTAGTTGTTTTTGTTTTGATTTTTCCCATGGAGTTTATTGAACAAGGTCCGGTAAAGTTCTCTATTCCGATCATCAGGTCCCTGTGGACTATTAGAGATACAGATTGTTTGTACATGTGCAAGGAACCAAGGAAGGAAATAGTCCTTGTAGATTATATATTCCAGCGACAGATTTCTATGTCTATGTTAGAGATAAATACTTCTGTGTATATGTGCAAGGAAGGAAGAAATCAAGGAAGGAAGGCCAGAGATAAGCCTTGTGGATTAGCTCATACAGTAGCAGATTTCTGGATATATGTTGGATATACAGATTTCAGTGCCTGTGTGAAAGGAAGAATGGAGGGAAGGATGGGAGGAGGAGATAATCCTTGTGGATTATCTATTACACAGATTTCCATGTATACCTTAGTACTGACCTCCTAATCCACCCCTGGCTCTTTCCCTTTTTATTCCCCCCTCTTTGGAATTCTGGGTTTGTGTTTGCATCTCAGAGTGTCTATGTTGTAAACGCTTCCTCTGTCTTTTTTTTCAATTTCTCCTTCCACGACATCTGCTATTTTCTTCCCTTGTTGCTGATTTCTCTTAGAATACTTTCCACCAAGGTCCATCCCTGTGGGGACCGTTGGCCTAATTTCATAATTTCAGTGTTGGTTTTTCAAGTCCATTTTAATAATATATATTATTATAATAATATAAAAATAGCCCATTTTATATATGTACCACATTTAAGATTTTATCTGTCATTGGCTCTTATCTTGGGTCTGTGTCTTGGCGATTGGAGGTACCACTGCAGTGAACGCTGGGGTGCATTTTTCATTTTGAATGACCATTTTCGTAATATAGGCCCAGGTGTGGGTATTAGAATCCTAGGTTTAGCTGTCTTGAAATTTTTTCTTCTTGCCTGTGGAGGCTATCCCTTCAAGGGGTTGTTGCCCATGTCTGTTCCCAGGGAACATGAAAATGGGTTCCTTTATTTTGTTGCAGGGAGAAAGTCAATTCTGACTCCATATTGAAAACTGTTTTTTTTTACTTGCTTTTCATTCTTTAATTATTATAATCATACTCAATGGCTTGCCTAGAGGTCCCTACCCCCCTGCTTGACTATAAACTAAATTGTCTTTGTTCAGCTCAGGGAGAGATACTTTGTCCTTGCCCACCTGGAAATAGAAGAGATTAGCACACCCCTTCTGAAGGCTTTTCATTCCCTTTTGCAAGACCGAAGACCTTCTCACTTTACTTCCCCACTGCATCTCCCTCTCCTTCTGCCTTTTGACTTTAGTTACTCATTGCTTCTTTCTCTCTGGTCTATAAAACAACCTGGCATCCAGACCCCAGAAGATGGTTAATTTGAGGCACTAGCCTGCCATCCTTTCTATCTGCTGGCTCCCCAATTAAAGTCCCTTCCTTGCCTCAACACCTCATCTCTTGGATTCATTGGCCTATCATGCGGTGAGCAGAACGAGCTTGGACTCAGGAACAATTTGGCTTAGCCAGCCAGGAGCCTTGGTGCTTGTGGCTAGCCGGCCCTGATCAGGGAATATTGGGGCAAGAGCCTAGCAGCTGCTGGGACCATTTGTTGTCCTGAAGTTCTTTCCTTCAAGATTCCCTGAAGTGGCACCAGCTACCCCCAGCACTTGGCAGTTGAGACAAGGAACTGAAAAACTTCTAGAGTCCAGGGACTCAATTTGATTTGTAGGGTAAGTATATGCAATTCGATAGCTGGTTCAGCCAGTATGATGTTTTGTGTGTCCTTTTGTGTTAAAAGCCAACAGGCTTGATTTTGGGAGGGTAAGTCACTCTGGTGAGCACATGGGAACATATTTTTCCCTCAATCTGGGCTTTTCCTTTATGGGATAAGCAAATTTTGTTGGGTACCCATTTGCAGAGAGGAGGTGTTGTTGGACTCTATCCTGAACCAGTTCATTGGGAAGTAGTCCTCGTGGGGCATGCCCACCCTACTTGCAATTGTAGGGTAAATTGTAGGGTAAATGGGCTTCCCTTGTGGCTCAGCTGGTAAAGAATCCTCCTGCAATGTTGGAGACCTGGGTTTGATCCCTGGGTTAGAAAGATCCCCTGAAGAAGGGAAAGGCTACCCACTCCAATATTCTGGCCTGGAGAATTCCAAGGGGGTTGCAAAGAGTCGGACGCAACTGAGCAACTTTGACTTCACTTCACAGGGTAAATTTATTTACCTGATTTGGGAACTGGTCTAGTTGGAATGGGTTCATTTGGGAAGTAACTCTTGTGGGGGTGAGTAGCCTAGTAAGAATTAGTTCATTTGCTTTATAGAGTAAATTGATTTACTCAATCTGGGAATCAGTTCATCTGGATGCATCAATGCTGAAATCTGTTTGTGCCGCTTTTGTTGAAATCTGTTTGGGTCTTCTGTGTTTGGTGTTATACAGCTGATAAAAGTGGGAAAATAGATATGTTAAGATCAGAAGAACAAAGTCCTTGAAAGGCTCAGAATTAAACAATCTGGCTTCATAGTCACCCACGAGCTGAGCATCTGCCTAGAGGCCTCATCTCCACACAAGCCGAGCATCTCTCCAGAGGCCCAATATACACACATGAGCTGAGCGTCTGCCTAGAGGTGTTTAGACATACACAAGCTTAGCATCTATATAGTCAGCAAAAACAAGACCGGGAGCTGACTGTGGCTCAGATCATGAACTCCTTATTGCCAAATTCAGACTTAAACTGAAGAAAGTAAGGAAAACCACTAGACCATTGAGGTATGACCTAAATCAAATCCCTATGACTATACAGTGAAAGTGAGAAATAGATTTAAGGGACTAGATCTGATAGAGAGCCTGATGAACTATGGATGGAGGTTCATGACATTGTACAGAAGACAGGAATTAAGACCATCCCCATGGAAAAGAAATGCTAAAAGGCAAAATGGTTGTCTGAGGAGGCCTTACAAATAGCTGTGAAAAGAAAAGAAGCGAAAAGCAAAGGAGAAAAGGAAAGATTCCCATTTGAATGCAGAGTTCCAAAGAATAGCCAGGAGAGATAAGAAAGCCTTCCTCAGCAATCAGTGAAAGAAATAGAGGAAAACAATAGAATGGGAAAGACTAGAGATCTCTTCAAGAAAATTAGAGATACCAAGGGAACATTTCATGCAAAGATGGGCACAATAAAGGACAGAAATGGTGTGGACCTAACAGAAGCAGAAGATATTAAGAAGAGGTGGCAAAGGACATGGAAGCAACCTAGATGCCCATCAGCAGGTGAATGGATAAGGAAGCTGTGGTACATATACACCATGGAATATTACTCAGCCGTTAAAAAGAATTCATTTGAATCAGTCCTAATGAGATGGATGAAACTGGAGCCCATTATACAGAGTGAAGTAAGCCAGAAAGATAAAGAACATTACAGCATACTAACACATATATATGGAATTTAGAAAGATGGTAACGATAACCCTACATGCAAAACAGAAAAAGAGACACAGAAGTACAGAACAGACTTTTGAACTCTGTGGGAGAAGGTGAGGGTGGGATGTTTCGAAAGAACAGCATGTATATTATCTATGGTGAAACAGATCACCAGCCCAGGTGGGATGCATGAGACAAGTGCTCGGGGCTGGTGCACTGGGAAGACCCAGAGGAATCGGGTGAAGAGGGAGGTGGGAGGTGGGATCGGGATGGGGAATACGTGTAAATCTATGGCTGATTCATATCAATGTATGACAAAACCCACTGGAAAAAAAACATAAAGGAGAAATTGAAAAAAAAAAAAAAAGAGGTGACAAGAATACACAGAAGAACTGTACAAAAACAGATCTTCACGACCCAGATAATCACGATGGTGTGATCACTCACCTAGAGCCAGACATCCTGGAATGTGAAGTCAAGTGAGCCTTAGAAAGCATCACTACGAACAAAGCTAGTGGAGGTGATGGAATTCCAGTTGAGCTATTTCAAATCCTGAAAGATGATGCTATGAAAGTGCTGCACTCAATATGCCAGCAAATTTGGAAAACTCAGCAGTGGCCACAGGACTGGAAAAGGTCAGTTTTCATTCTAATCCCTAAGAAAGGCAGTCCCAAAGAATGCTCAAACTACCGCACAATTGCACTCATCTCACACGCTAGTAAAGTAATGCTCAAAATTCTCCAAGCCAGGCTTCAGCAATATGTGAACCGTGAACTTCCAGATGTTCAAGCTGGTTTTAGAAAAGGCAGAGGAACCAGAGATCAAATTGCCAATATCCGCTGGATCATCAACAAAGCAAGAGAGTTCCAGAAAAACATCTATTTCTGCTTTATAGACTATGCCAAAGCCTTTGACTATGTGGGTCACAATAAACTGTGGAAAATTCTGAAAGAGATGGGAATACCAGACCACCTGACCTGCCTCTTGAGAAACCTGTATGCAGATCAGGAAGCAACAATTAGAACTGGACATGGAACAACAGACTGGTTCCAAATAGGAAAAGGAGTATGTCAAGGCTGTATATTGTCACCCTGCTTATTTAACTTCTATGCAGAGTACATCATGAGAAACGCTGGGCTGGAAGAAGCACAAGCTGGAATCAAGATTGCCGGGAGAAATATCAATAACCTCAGATATGCAGATGACACCACCCTTATGGCAGAGAGTGAAGAGGAACTAAAAAGCCTCTTGATGAAAGTGAAAGAGGAGAGTGAAAAAGTTGGCTTAAAGCTTAACATTCAGAAAACTAAGATCATGGCATCTGGTCCCATCACCTCATGGGAAATAGATGGGGAGAGAGTGGAAACAGTGTCAGACTTTATTTTTTTGGGCTCCAAAATCACTGCAGATGGTGATTGCAGCCATGAAATTAAAAGACACTTACTCCTTGGAAGGAAAGTTATGACCAACCTAGATAGCATATTTAAAAGCAGAGACATTACTTTGCCAACAAAGGTCCGTCTGGTCAAGGCTATGGTTTTTCCAGTGGTCATGTATGGATGTGAGAATTGGACTGTGAAGAAAGCTGGTCGCCGAAAAATTGATGCTTTTGAGCTGTGGTGTTGGAGAAGACTCTTGCAAGTCCCTTGGACTGCAAGGAGATCCAACCAGTCCATCCTGAAGGAGATCAGTCCTGGCTGTTCATTGGAAGGACTGATGCTGAAGCTAAAACTCCAGTACTTTGGCCACCTCATGCGAAGAGTTGACTCACTGGAAAAGACCTTGATGCTGGGAGGGATTGGGGGCAGGGGAGAAGGGGACGACAGAGGATGAGATGGCTGGATGGCATCACTGACTCGATGGGCATGAGTTTGAGTAAACTCCAGGAGTTGGTGGTGGACAGGGAGGCCTGGCATGCTGCAATTCATGGGGTCGCAAAGAGCCGGACACGACTGAGCGACTGAACTGATCATCTGTTAGAGGCCTCAAAGACACACGGGAGCTGAGTCTCTGCCTAGAGTCCTCTTAGACACACAGGAGCTGAGCATCTGCCTGAAAGTGTAAAGTGAAAGTGAAATTCGCTCAGTCGTGTCCAACTCTTTGCGACCCCATGTACTATACAGTCCATGGAATTCTCTAGGCCAGAATACTGGAGTGGGTAGCCTTTCCTTTCTTCAAGGGATCTTCCCAACCCAGGGATTGAGCCCAGGTCTCCCGCATTGCAGGTGGATTCTTTGCCAACTGAGCTATCAGGGAGCGACTGCCTAGCAGCCCGACACACAGGAGATGAGTGTCTGACCAGAGACCTCATAAACATGTGAGCTGAGCGACTGCCTAGCAGCCCCATAGACACAGAGAAGCTGAGCATCTGCTTGGAGGCCTCTTAGACACACACAAGCTGAGTGCATAGCCAGAGGCCTCTTATACACACACAAGCTGAGTGCATAGCCAGAGGCCTCATAGACACAAACGAGCTGAGCATCCGTCTAGAGATCTTCTAGTCACACACGACCTAAGCATCAGCCTAGAGGTGTTTAGATATACACAAGCTCAGCATCTGTTTGAGACCTCAAAGACACACAGGAGCTGAGCATCTGCCTAGAGGCCTCCTAGACCCATGAAAGATGAAGTACTGTCCCCTAGAGGTCATATCCTGTCACAGCAGCCCTCAGGAAAGGTTCTGCCACACATACTACAGAAATGAATTCCAAACACAATCAACTTTCAAGAAGCCAATTTCAAAGGTCAATTTTCCTCACACCCTTTAAGGAAAAAAAAATAGAAAAAGAGAACCCAAATGGCCAAGGACAAGATTCTAGTGTCCCAAATTATTACAGGACAGATGCTGATCAAAATGACAATAAGAAATCAAATCCCGTCTAACCAAACGGCCATCATAACTGTCTGCCAACAGTACATGGAGGAGAGCCAGGAGATGACGGAATTCTCCCTCATGTTCCCAGCAAACAGACATTGGCAGCAGTTGCTTGAAGGAACAGCCTGCACAGGTCATAACAAAAAAACATCAAGAGCACTAGGACTCTGATACCCACACCTGGACCTATATTATGTAAAACCATCATCCAAAATGACAATATGTACCCAACCTTCACTGCAGTGGTACTTCCAACTGCCAAGACACAGAACAAAGAAAAGGTCAACTGACAGATTAAATCTGAAAGAAATATGGTACGTATATTCAAGGTGCTATTACTCAGACTTCAAATATCACCATGGAAATAATGAAATTATGCCAATGGTCCGAACAAAGATGGACCTTGGAGGAAAATACACTAAGTGAAGTAAGCAACAAAGGAAAAAAATAGTGGGTGATGTCCCTTGAGGGTGAAATTGAAAAAAAGAGGAAGTAATTTACAACAGAAAAAGTGACTCTGAGATACAAAGAATTTAAAAAAAAAGTGCCAGGGATGAATTAGGAGGTTGTTACTAACCTATACACAGAAATCTGTAATAGATAATCCACAAGGATTATCTCCTTCCTTCCTTCCCCATATGCACTGAAATGTATATCTCTAACATTGTTGTTTGGTTGCTAAGTTGTGTACAACACTGTGAACCCCATGGACTGTAGCCTGGCAGGCTCTTCCACCCATTGCATTTCCCAGGAAAGTGTACTGGACTGAGCTGCCATTTCCTTCTCCAGGATCTGAACATACACACTGAAATATGTATCAGTATTAGCTAGTACACAAGGAGTATCTTCCACCTTCCTTCCATCTTTCCTCCCTTCCATGCACATACACAGAAAAATATTTGTCTTGAACATATACAATGAAATCTGTAGCTGTAATAGATAATCCACAAGGATTATCTCCTTCCCTCGTTCCTTCATGTACAAAGAAATTGTATCTCTAATAAATGTCCCGTAGGGATCTGAGGTTCAGCAGAGAACTTTACTTGACCTTGTTCAATAACCTCAATGGCAAAAGAATCAATAAAGAGTATTAAAGCCTGTATGCGTATGCCACAGCTGAATCAGCCAATTGTACTTTGTGGACAAGGACAGAACTGCAGATTGACTAGATTTCAACATAGAATTGCCATGAAATTAAAGGAAAGAATAGTAATCCCTAATGTATTCCCTTCAACTGCTTGACTTGGGATCCTATCCATATCCTGGAACCTGATAGGCTTGAGTTTCAGGGCTGGATTGGGGTGGGGTCAAGACAGCCAAGCAGGGTGTCCTTCATAGGAGCCCTCTTAAACCTATAGTCTGGTTTGCCCTGGCTGGGGCCAGAATCCCTAGTGAACCCCAATCTTAATGGCCTGACCCTCTGACTTGGAGGAACATGGAAAATCACCCAGACCCCAGGTCTCCTGGTGCTGGGGTCCCCAGCTGAAGCCTCTTCCTGAGAGTGCAGCCTCCTAGGCACCTCATCAGGGAGCGGTGCCCCAGGCAGGCATGAGGCTAGAGGGGAGGAAGGGGTGAAGCTTCAGGGGAGTAGTAGTAGTGAGACACAGCCCTTGGGTGTTTCCTCATTCACATTCCACTCAACAGTTCACAGCCCAGGCTCTGGTTGCAGGTAGAACCAGAGCTGGGTATGAGGAGGTGCTGCCGCCTTGTGGACAATTTCTGTAACAACAACTGACTGGCACCTCCAATTCAAAAAAGCCTGTGGGGCAGTTAATGACAGCTACCCTCACAAAGGACCTGCGGCAGGTACTGCAGAAATGAATTCCAAACACCACTGACTTTCAAGAAGCCAATTTCAAAGGTCAATTTTCTCACATCCTTTAAGGAAAGAAAAAAAGAACCCAGACCACCACAGGACAAGATGCTCAGCATCCTGAATTATTACAGGAGTGATGCTGATTGAAAAGACAAGAAATGAAATCCTGTCAGAATGGCCATCTTAACTGTCTGCAAACAGTACATGAAGGAGAGTCCTGGGAGATGATGGACCTCACCCCCATCATGTTCCCTGGGAACAGACATTGGCAACAGCCCCTTGAAGGGACAGCCTGCACAGGCCAGAACCAAAAGAGTCAAGAGAGCTAAACCTAGGATTCTAATACCCACACCTGGGCCTACATTACAAAAAGCCGTCATTCAAAATGACACATGAACCCCAACCTTCACTGCAGTGGTACTGCCAAGACACAGCCCTAAGAAAAGGCCCACTGACAGTTTAAATGTGGTGCATATATAGAAGGGGCTATTACTCAGACTTGAAATATTGCCACTGAAATAATGAAATTATGCCAATGGTCCCCACAAGGATGGCCCTCGGAGGAAAGTACAGTAAGTGAAGTCAGCAACAGAGGAAAACAGCAGATGATGTTCCTTTGAGAAAGTCAATTCCCAGGCAGGTTGATAAGAAGTCCAGGGTCCCCGAGGAGGAGAAAGGGATCTGGGGTTCTCAAGGAGGAAGAAAGGACAAACTTTTTTCCTACATTCCTTAGTAAGGATTATATAACAATAATGTATCCTGCTTGAGGATATATTTCTCCTTCCTGAAAACCTTCTGACTAATCCTGTTATCTTGAAGAAGGTGAAAGTTGCTCAGTCGTGTCCAACTCTTTGCAACCCCGAAGTGAAAGTTGCTCAGTCATGTCTGACTCTTTGCAACCCCATGGACTATACAAGTCCATGGAATTCTTCAGGCCAGAATACTGGAGTGGGTAGCCTTTCCCTTCTCCAGGGGATCTTCCCAACCCAGGGATCAAACATAGGTCTCCCTCATTGCAGGCGGATTCTTTACCAGCTGAGCCACAAGTGAAGCCAAATGTATATTATGGGAGTGAGTCTAGTTAGATCTTTACAACCTTGAGACATTCTTTTGATTTATTGTAATGACTAATTAAAAAGTATATAATTCTTTGCTAAGACTAGGGATTGGGGCACTCTCCATCCCTCTTCTGATGTCTATGTGAGAAGCTTTCTCTGTCCCTTTTCATACTTCAATAAAACTCTGCTACACAAAAGCTCTGAGTGATCAAGCCTCCTCACTGGCCCCAGATTGAATTACTGTCCTCCAGAGGCCAAGAATCCTGGTGTCTTTCACGGCTTAGCAACAACCTATCACCTTGAGGGCAAAACTGAAAGAAGAAAAGAGCGAGATACAGAGGAAGTAATTTACAACATAAAAAGAAACTCTGAGATCCAAACACAACGAATTCCAAAAAGAAAGCAAAGTGCCAGGGATGAATTAGGAGGTTGTTACTACACTATACACAGAAATCTGTATCTGTAATAGAAATCCACAAGGATTTTCTCCTTCCTTCTACATATGTACTGAAATGTGTATCTCTGTCATTGTTTTTTGGCCTCTAAGTCATGTACAACACTTTGCAAACCCCATGGACTATAGCCCACCAGGGTCCTCTGCCCATGACATTTCCCAGGCAAGAATACTGGAGTGGGTTGCCTTTTCCTTCTCTGATGTCTCTGACATACCCACAGACATATGTATGCCTATTAACTAATCCATAAGGATTATCTTTTGCCTTCCATACTTCCTTCCTTTGTTCCAGACACATCTATGGAGAAATATTTCTCTCCAACATATACAATGAAATCTGTAGCTGTAATAGATAATCCACAAGGATTATCGCCTTTGCTTCTTGCTTATGTACAAGAAAACTATACCTCTAATAAATGTCCCATAGGGATCTGATATTCAGCACAGTGAACTTTCCTCGACCTTGTTCAATAATCTCAATGGCAAAAGAATCAACAAAAATACTAAAGCCTATTTGTATATGTCATAGCTGAATCAGTCCATTGTACCCTGTGGACAAGGACAAAGGTGCAAACCAACTAGATATCAACATAGCATTGGCATGAAATTAAAGGAAGGAAAAGTAATGCCTTGCTTGTTCCCTATGACTGGCTTGACTTAGGATGCTATCCGAATCCTGGAACCTGAGTAGGCTTGAGTTCCAGGGCTGGATTGGGGTGGGTCAAGACTGCTGAGCAGGGTGCCCATCGTGATAGCCCTCTTAAACCTGTACTGTCTGGTTTGCCCTGGCTGGGGCCAGAATCCCTAGTGAACACAAATCCTAATATCAGGACCCACTGACTTGGAGGAATATGGAAAATCACCCAGACCCCAGGTCTCCTGGTGCTGGGGTCCCCAGCTCAAGACTCCTTCCTGAGAGTGCAGCCTCCTAGGCACCTCATCAGAGAGCAGTGCCCCAGGCAGGCATGAGGCTGGAGGGGAGGGAGGGGTGAAGCTTCATGGGGGAAGGAGTCCTGAGATACAAGCCCTTGGGTGTATCCATTCCACCCTAATTCACAGCCCAGGAAGCCAACTTTCCCTAAGGCGCTGGTTGCAGGTGGAATCAGAGTTGGGCATGAAGAGATGCTGCCGCCTTGTGGACATTTCCTGTAACTACAACTTGCCCACCAGGGCTGCCTGGCACCTCCAATTCAGACAAGATTGGGCGCGTTCAGGGTGGTATGGCCGTAGACTGCACCTCCAATTCAAAAGGCCTGTGGGGCAGTGAATGGCAGCTGCCCTCAGGAAAGGTCCTGCCACAGGTATTGCAGAAATGAATTCCAAACACAACTGACTTTCAAGAAGCCAGTTTCAGAGGTCAATTTTCCTCATACCCTTTAAGGAAAGAAAAAAAGAAAAGAGAGAAAAAGAACCCAAACAGCCACAGGACAAGATGTAGACAAGAGCTGAGAGTCTTTCTAGATGTCCACAGTCTCACACAAGTTGAGCAAGAGCCTTGAAGCCTCTAGACAGACAGGAGCTGAGCGTCCACCTAGAAGCCTCACAGACACACACAAGAGGAGCATCTGTCTTGAGCCCTCAAGATAGACACGAACTGAATGTCTTCATACAAGCCTTATAGTCAAACACAAGGTGAGGATCTGCTTAGAGGCCTCATACACACAAATGATCTGAGCAAGAGGCTTGAGGCCTCTACATAAATATGAGCTGAGTGTCTGCCTAGAGGTCTCATAGACACAGTGAGCTGAGCTTCTGACTAGATGCCTCGTAGACACACACAAGCTGAGCGAGAGCCTTGAGGCCATAGACATGAGCTGAGCATCTGCTTAGAAGCCTGACAGTCAAACACTAGGTAAGTATTTGCTCTGAGGCCACTTAGTCACACATGAGCTGAGCATCAGCCTTAAGGCCTCTAGAGAGACATGAGCTGAGCGTCTGCCTGGAGGAGTCATAGACACAAGGAGCTGAAAGTCTGCCTTAAGGCCTCATGGTCACACATGAGCTGAGCCTCTGCTTAGAGGCCTCATAGATGCAACGAGCTGAGTGCCTACCTAGAGGCCTGTTCTTGCCTGGAGAATTCATGGAAAGAGGATCCCAGTGGGCTTCAGTCCTTGGGGTCCGATAGAGTCAGAATAGATACTTCAGAAGGACATAATGTTCAGCACAGGGAGTTTACTGGACCTTGTTTAATAACCTCTCTGGCAAATAATTGAAAAAAGAACAGATATGCTGTATGTATATGGCATAACAGAATAAGGAGCCTGTATATTGACAATAAGAACAAAACTGCAAATCAAATATAGGGCTACATTGTATCAGCATGAGATTAAAGAACAGAAAAGAGTGATACCTATTTTATTCCCTCTGATCTCCCAGACATGTGCTGTTTGCCATACCTGGAACCTGAGCAGACTTGGGGCCCATGACTGGACTGGAGAGGATTTGAGACAGTAGGGCCAGGTATCCTTAATTTTGAGCCCTCCCTTAAACCTGTACTATCTGGTTTTCCCTGGCTTGGACAATGGACCCTAGTGCATCGAAAGAATGGTAGCCTGAGCCTCTGACCACAAGAACTTTTGAAAAGTCACCTGGCCTCCAGGTCCTCTGGTGCTGGGGTCTCTAGCTGAAGCCTCTTTTCTGAGAGTGCAGCCTCATAGGCGTTTCAGCAGGCAGCAGTGCCCCAGGCTGGGATGAGTCTGAAAGGGAGGGGTGAAGCCTTACGGGGAAGTAGTGAGACACAAGGCACTGAGTGTTTGCTCAGGCGAGTTCCAGTCTAATTCTCAGCCCAGGAAGCCAGCTTTCCCAAAGGCTCAGTTTGCCTGAAGAACCAGAGTTGGACATGAAACAGTGCTGCTCCCTTGTGGCCATTTTCTGTAATAACACCATGAAGAGCTGTGCTACTGGACATTTAATATTCACAAGGATCTAAGTAAGGGCTGTAAAAAAATAAATAAAACACATGTTCTCAAGAAATGTCCTAGGGGTAGTCATGAACAAAGAACTCAAAACAAGGCAGGCATTAAAGAAGCCAATTTCAAGATGTAAGCTTAACTTACACCCTTAAAAAAAAAAACCACATGAAATGATGTCAACATCACTAAACATTAGAGAAATGCAAATCTAAACTACAGCAAGGCATCACATCACACTGGTCAGAATGGCCATTGCCAAGCATTCTACAAACAATAAGTGCTGGAGAGGATGTGCAGACAAGGGAACCCTTCTCCACTGATGTTTGGGATGGAAACTGGTAACAGCCACTATGGAGGACACAGTGAGAGTTCCTTCAGACATGACAATGAGAATGGAATTAGAAAACTTCC
This sequence comes from Cervus elaphus, assembly GCF_910594005.1. NCBI lineage: Eukaryota > Metazoa > Chordata > Mammalia > Artiodactyla > Cervidae > Cervus > Cervus elaphus. The sequence continues at coordinate 31,296,586 of NC_057827.1, read as the reverse complement.
TAAGGCCAAACACAAAATAAACTCCAAATAGTATAAATGTCTAAAGGTAATGATGGATACTATGAAATTCTTGAGAAAAATATAAACAGGACATGATTTGACATAAAATACAGCCAAGTTTGCTGTGGATCTATCTCTCAGAATAATGAAAAATAAACCCTCATTAACCTTAAAACCATTTGTCTACCAAAGGAAACCCTAACCATGAGACAAGCACAACCCTCAGAACAGGAAGAAAGATTTGCAATGAAGACACCCACAGGGAATTCATCTCCAAAATATACAAGCAGCTCATGCAACTCAATAACAAAAATAAATACAACCCAAGAACAAAGTGAACCAAGACTGAAATTGGTATTTCTCCAAGGAAGGCCTACAGATTGCAGTTAAGCACATGAAAAGATGCTCAGCATCACTAATTATCAGAAAGACACAAAAGTCCAATGAGCTAAGCACTCATATTGGTCAGAATGGCCATTTCAAAACATCTTAAAGAATAAATGCTAGGATTTCCCTGGTGGTATAGTGGAATCAGCCTGCAAATGCAGGAGACGCGGGTTTGATCCCTGGTCTGGGACGATTCCACACACGTGAAACTACGAAGCCAATGGGCCAAAACTGTTGAGCCTGTGCTCTAGAAGCCGTTGAACTACAACTGTTGAGCCCTTGTGATGCAACTATTGAAGCCTGACACTCTAAAGCCCACTTTCTGCAACCAGAAGCCACCACAGGAGAAGCTGCACTGTGGAACTAGAGAGCAGCCCCCGCTTGCTGCAGATAGAGAGAGCCTGCGCTCAGCAACCAAGACTCAGCGCAACCACAGATAAATGAATAAATAAAATTATTTTAAAAGGAATAAATGCTAGAGGGGGTATGGAGACAAGGGAACCCTCCTGCACCGTTGACTGCAATGTACAAAGGTTCATCCAGTAGGGAGAACACATGGAGGTTCATTTAAAAAATATCACAGAAGTACTTCAGGACCCAGCAATCCCACATCTAGGCATAAATATGGAGAAAAAAAAATTTTTAAAGATATGGGAACCCCAGGAATCTCAGCTCCACAAGGTACAATAGCCACATCTGGGTAGCAAGCTAACTGATGAAATTACAGATAAATGTATACACGATAGGGTATATATACACAATGCAATATTTCTCAACCATAAAGAAATAGGAAATAATTCCAAGTCCAGCCACAGAAAACAAAGTCAAGGTGATCATTCCAAGTGAAGGAAGGGAGACAGGTACAGACAAGTATCATATGATATCACTCCTAGGTGTAATTTTAAAATGGATGCAGGAGAAGGAAATGGCAACCCACTCTAGTATTCTTGCCTGAAAAATCCCATGGACAGAGGAGTCTGTGGGCTATAGTCCATGGGGTCGCAAAGAATTGGACACAACTGAGTAGCTGAGCATGTTAGGTGAGGACCCCTAAACTTCCCTCTCTCATTACTGGGTGGGAGTTCACCTGTTTCTGCACATTCCAGCATGGACCTTGCTCAAGAGAGAATGCTTCAGACCCAGAGTGCCCATCTGCTTCCCTGCAGATGTGTGGAAGCCTGGGGCTTCTTGGGGAGGAAGTGATGCTCTTGGTTATGGAGTTGGTGCTGCCGTAAGTCAAGGATGGTTAGGGAGGGGAAGTGTAGCATCAAATTGAGGGTGCAATGGCTGGCTAATAGCTTTCTTATAGATCAGTAATCAACAATTACAATTAAAAACCTAGAAACAAAAAGAAGGAAACAAATAACATTAAAAACCCAATACCATTTACATTAGCACCAAGAAAGAAAAAAGGAAACAAATATTTAGGTATAAATCTAACAAAATATGTACAAGATATCTGTGAGGGAAAACTACAAAGCTCTAGATCTATATGTACAACGGAACATTATTCAGCCTTTAAAAAAAATTCTGAAACATGCTACAACATAAGTGAATCTTGAAGACACTAAGCTATATGAAATAATCCTGGGGCAAAGGACAAATGCTGTAGGATTCCATGTATATGAGATACCAAGAGTAGTCAGATTCAGAGAGACAGAAAGTAGAATGGTTATTGCCAAGGATGAGGAAGGAGGGAATGGGAAGTTATTGTCTAATAGGTTGAGAGTTTCAGTTTGAGAAGGCAAAGTTCTGGACATGAATGGTGGTGATGGTGGTACAACAAAGTGAATGTCTGTAATACTACTGAACTGTATATTTTAAAACATTAAATTTCATCTTCTGTATATTTTCGCACAATAAAAAAAGGACCAAAAAAAGGATGCAAATGAACTTCTTTACAAAAGAGAAACAGATTCAGACTTTAAAAAGAAACTTATGGTTACCAAAAAAGAAATGTGGAGGGGCAGGGAGTAATTAGCTCGTTCAGATCAATATATACACATTAAAACAGGTGCTATTGTTGTTTAGTCACTCAATCATGTCTGACTCTGTGTGACCCCATGGAGGCCTGCCAGGCTTCTCTGTCCATGGGATTTCCCAGGCAAGAATATTGGAGTGGGTTGCTATTTCCTGTACCAGGGGATCTTCCTGGCCCAGGGATCAAATCCGTGTCTCCTGCAAGTCTCCTGCATTGCAGGTGGACTGAGTTAGCAGGGAAGCCATAAAACAGGTGCTGAAGGGCTCTTAATAGTCACAAGTCCAACATGGCTTTAATATGACACCTGCCGTCAAGAAATGTCCTGGGGAAAATCATTGCAAAAGAATTCCATACAGGGCCAAGTTTCAAGAAGCCAGTTTCAAGAGGTAAATTGTATTCACAAGGTGTAAAATAATAAAAGCATATGGGAAGATACTCCACATCAATAATTATTAAATCAATGCCAATCAAAACTTCAATAAGCTATCACCTTACACTAGTCACAATGGCCATCATCGAAAATATCTGCAAAGAATAAATACTGTAGAGAACATATAGAAAATGTAATCTTCCTACAGTCTTGGTGGGACTGTAACTGGTGAAGCCATGATGGAAAACAGCATGGAGGTTCCTTGAAACGTTAAACATAGAGGTATCATATGATCCTGCAATCCCATTCCTGGGCTTCGATCCAAAGAAAATCATCATTCAAAGTGACAGGTGCACCTCGATTTTCAGGGCAGCACTATTTACAATAGCCAAGACATAAAACCCACCAAAATGTCCACTGACACAAATATGAAGACTGCATTATACATTTGTACACTAAAATACTACTCAGCCACAAAACAGAATGAAATAATCATATTGGCAGCAGCATGGATGAACCAAGAAATTATAATTCTATGTGAGGTAAGTCAGAGACAAAAAGACAAATATCTTAAGATATCACATACAGGTGGGATCTATAAATTCATACCAATGAACTAATGCACGAAACAGAGACAGCCTGAGAAAACCAAATTCTGATTATCAAAAGAAAGTTAGAAAGGAAGGATAAATTAAGAATTTAGGATGAAAACATACACATGAATATATACCAAGTTGATAGTGAAAAAGGAACCTACTGACTAGAACAGGAAACTCTCTTGAACAAACTGTAATAGCCTATATGAGAAAAAAACAGAAAAAGAATATATGTACATGCATGTATAACTGAATTGAGTTCATGTACACCTAAAAATAAACACTGGAAATCAACTCTACTCCAATATAAAATAACAATTCAATAACAAACTAAATTACCTGAGCTTGGTCTAGGGGAAACGACAGCCGTGACCCTATGAATTATATATGTGATATGCTATGATATTAATATAACACCTCCAAAGGTTTTCACTCAGCAAAACACAGAGCAGCAACCCACTCAAAGGTGCCTGAGCTCATGTTAAGGTGACAGGTGAAGAGAAGATAAAGGACCACAGGTTAATCAGGGCAACACCCTCAATTCAGACATTGGGAATCTCCGAGGGGACAGGACACACTGCAGGTAAAGAGCAGACATGTGGTCTCTGTGTACACAGGATCCTGACCCACGTGGATGGGGTGAGACCCGCACAATCCCCAGACCCTGTACCTGGGAACACGCTTCCACACTCTTCAAATTGACACCACCTCCCTAGATCCTGCACCTGGGGTTGCAGGACCCTTGGTTAGGACACCAGGTCTCTGCTGGTTGGGGCCCTAAGGTGGAAACGAGTGGGTTCCTGTAATCTCCCAGGATGGTAGAAAGAAGTGGAGGGTCTGTCTCCTCTCCCCAGACTTGTCTTAGAGAAGTCCTCCTCTTTTCCCTTTGGTTCTGTGTGACTGTTTTGCTGGTTTGAAAGTTCATGCAAGAGGTGAACACACTACCTTGGTTCTGGCAGGCTCTGTCCCGCTGAGGTGCTAAGAAACAACGGAGAGCCGGGCTGAAAGACGAGGGGCAGCTCTGTTCTCTTTGGAGGAGAGAGTCGACTAGAAGGAGACCACAGCAGCAACCTCACCTGCTGCCCATTGACTTTTTGCAGGATCCCTGTGCCCTGGAATCAATTCACCAGGTGAACCTGCCTCCCTACTCAACCTGAATGTGCTGGAAAATTGGAGTAATTACCAGGTAGCCACCTGAGGGGTCACCAGGAGCCCCAGGAAGGTGAACCTGGCAGGGGACAGACTAGGAGCCCTACCACAGCACTGACCCCCGGGAGGGCCATGGAACCCCACTCAGAGGAGAGCACGGTTACCCAGAGAAGCCCACCTCAGCCCCAGACCCCAGACATCTGAGCACTGATGTTCAGACGCAGGCACAGAGTTTTCCAGGACGAGGCCAGGCCAGGTCTCTACCCGGGTCTCCATGTCCTAGTGCACAGAGTACAAGTCAGGTCTAAATGGTCTCATCGCAGAAAGTGCACGGTCTCGTCTAAACATAATCAGTGTGGACAGGACTTTGTTCAGTCGCTCTATTTTCATATATGAAGTAAGGAAACTCTACCACTGTCATAGATGAAATTTGCAGCTCTTTCAATATGTGCATCTACTGTCATATATGAAATACAGAAAATTCTACCATTTTCATATATATGGTCCTCTATTTTCATATATGAAATATAGAAAATTCCCTTTTCAGAGGTGAAATGTGCACATATAATTTCATATATGAAATATAGAAAATATTAATATAATTCCATTTTCAGCAACATAAACCTAGAGATTATTCTACCAAGTGAAGTAGGCCAGAAAGACAATGACAAATATCATATGATTTCACTTATATGTGGAATCTAATATATGATGCAAATGAATTTATCTATGAAACAGAAACCAACTCACTGATATAGAGACCTAATGGTTACTAGTGTAGAGAGAGAGGTGGCAGGGACAAGACAGGGACAGGGGAATAAGTGATACACATTACTATCTGTAAAATATATAAGCTACTAAAACATAGTTTACAGCACAGTGTAATAAAGCCATTATTTTCTGATACCTTTAAATAGAGTACATTCCATAAAAATAATGAATCACTATGTTGTACACCCAAAACAAATATAGGAATAAAAATCAATTGTACTTCAGTTTAAAAATATAGTTGGTGGTCAGCTACAAACACATAAAATAATTAAAAAAAAAAAAGTTAGGAAAATAAAACTGGGGTATTTTTTAAAATAGAAGATTCCATCCATCAAGAAGTTAATGATATTTTAAATAATTATATAAAGTCCTTTTAGTCTCTTAAAATTTGCTTCACAGTTCAGTTCAGTCGCTCAGTCGTGTCCGACTCTTTGCGACCCCATGAATTGCAGCATGCCAGGCCTCCCTGTCCATCACCAACTCCCAGAGTCCACCCAAACCCATGTCCATCCAATCGGTGATGCCATCCAACCATCTCATCTTCTGTTGTCCCCTTCTACTCCTGCCCCCAATCCCTCCCAGCATCAGGGTTTTTTCCAATAAGTCAACTCTTCGCATGAAGTGGCCAAAGTATTGGAGTTTTAGCTTCAGCATCTGTCCTTCCAATGAACAGCCAGGACTGATCTCCTTCAGGATGGACTGGTTGGATCTCCTTGCAGTCCAAGGGACTCTCAAGAGTCTTCTCCAACACCACAGTTCAAAAGCATCAATTCTTTGGCGCTCAGCTTTCTTCACAGTCCACTGTCACATCCATACATGACTACTGGAAAAACCATAGCCTTGACTAGACGGACCTTTGTTGGCAAAGTAATGTCTCTGCTTTTAAATATGCTATCTAGGTTGGTCATAACTTTCCTTCCAAGGAGTAAGTGTGTTTTAATTTCATGGCTGCAATCACCATCTGCAGTGATTTTGGAGCCCAAAAAAATAAAGTCTGACACTGTTTCCCCATCTATTTGCCATGAAGTGATGGGACCGGATGCCATGATCTTAGTTTTCTGAGTGTTGAGCTTTAAGCCAACTTTTTCACTCTCCTCTTTCACTTTCATCAAGAGGCTTTTTAGTTCCTCTTCACTTTCTGCCATAAGGCTTGTGTCATTTCTCCCAGCAATCTTGATTCCACCTTGTGCTTTCCTCCAGCCCAGCGTTTCTCATGATGTACTCTGCATATAAGTTAAATAAGCAGGGTGACAATATACAGCCTTGACGTACTCCTTTTCCTATTTGGAACCAGTCTGTTGTTCCATGTCCAGTTCTAACTGTTGCTTCCTGACCTGCATACAGGTTTCTCAAGAGGCAGGTCAGGTAGTCTGGTATTCCCATCTCTTCCAGAATTTTCCACAGTTTATTGTGATCCACACAGTCAAAGGCTTTGGCATAGTCAATAAAACAGAAATAGATGTTTTTCTGGAACTCTCTTGCTTTGTCGATGATCCAGCAGATACTGGCAATTTGATCTCTGGTTCCTTTGCCTTTCCTAAAACCAGCTTGAACATCTGGAAGTTCACAGTTCACGTATTGCTGAAGCCTGGCTTGGAGAATTTTGAGCATTACTTTACTAGCGTGTGAGATGAGTGCAATTGTGCAGTAGTTTGAGCATTCTTTGGGATTGCCTTTCTTAGGGATTGGAATGAAAACTGACCTTTTCCAGTCCTGTGGCCACTGCTGAGTTTTCCAAATTTGCTGGCATATTGAGTGCAGCACTTTCACAGCATCATCTTTCAGGATTTGAAATAGCTCAACTGGAATTCCATCACCTCCACTAGCTTTGTTCATAGTGCTGCTTTCTAAGGCTCACTTGACTTCACATTCCAGGATGTCTGGTTCTAGGTGAGTGATCACACCATCATGATTATCTGGGTCGTGAATATCTTTTTTTTGTACAGTTCTTCTGTGTATTCTTGCCACCTCTTCTTAATAGCTTTTGCTTCTGTTAGGTCCATACCATTTCTGTCCTTTATCGAACCCATCTTTGCATGAAATGTTCCCTTCGTATCTCTAATTTTCTTGAAGAGATCTCGTCTTTCCCATTCTGTTGTTTTTCTCTGTTTCTTTGCACTGATCGCTTAGAAAGGATTTCTTATCTCTCCTTGCTATTCTTTGGAACTCTGCATTCAAATGGGAATATCTTTCCTTTTCTCCTTTGCTTTTCGCTTCTCTTCCTTTCACAGTTATTTGTAAGGCCTCCTCAGACAACCATTTTGCTTTTTTGCCTTTCTTTTCCATGGGGATGGTCTTAATCCCTGTCTCCTGTACCATGTCACAAACCTCCATCCACAGTACATCAGGCACTCTGTTTTTCAGATCTAGTCCCTTAAATCTATTTCTCACTTCCACTGTATAATCATAAGGGATTTGATTTAGGTCATACCTGAATGGTCTAGTGGTTTTTCCTACTTTCTTCAACTTAAGTCTGAATTTGGCAATAAGGAGTTCATGATCTGAGCCGCAGTCAGCTCCCGGTCTTGTTTTTGCTGACTGTATAGAGCTTCTCCATCTTTGGCTGCAAAGAATATAATCAATCTGATTTCGGTGCTGAGAAGATAGGGGCAGCGGCCGAGAGGAGCAACCCCACCTCCAAGGAGCAGCGGCTGCGTGGGTGCAGGAGTGCCGAGAAGAGCTACTCCACGTTCAAGGTCAGGTCGGGCGGCCGTGAGGAAATACTCCTCATCCAAGGTGAGGAGCAGCAGCTGCTCTTTGCTGGCGCAGCCATGAAGAGATACCCTACAGTCAAGGTAAGAGAAACCCAAGTAAAATGGTAGGTGTTGCAAGAGGGCATCAGAGGGCAGACACACTAAAACCATAATCACAGAAAACTAGCCGATCTGATCACAGGACCACAGCCTTGTCTAACTCAATGAAACTAAGCCATGCCATGTGGGGCCACCCAAGACAGACGGGTCATAGTGGAGAGGTCTGACACAATGTGGTCCACTGGAGAAAGGAATGGCAAACCACTTCAGTATTCTTGCCTTGAGAACCCCATGAACAGTATGAAAAGGCAAAATGATAGGACACTGAAAGAGGAACTCCCCAGGTCGTTAGGTGCCCAATATGCTACTGGAGATCAGTGGAGAAATAACTCCAGAAAGAATGAAGAGATGGAGCCAAAGCAAAATCAACACCCAGTTGTGGATGGGACTGGTGATAGAAGCAAGGTCTGATGCTGTAAAGAGCAATATTGCATAGGAACCTGGAATGTTAGGTCCATGAATCAAGGCAAATTGGAAGTGGTCAAACAGGAGATGGCAAGAGTGAATGTCGACATTCTAGGAATCAGTGAACTAAAATGGACTGGAGTGGGTGAATTTAACTCCGATGACCATTATATCTACTACTGTGGGCAGGAATCCCTTAGAAGAAGTGGAGTAGCCATCATGGTCAACAAAAGAGTCTAAAATGCAGTACTTGGATGCAATCTCAAAAATGACAGAATGATCTCTGTTTATTTCCAAAGCAAACCAATTAATATCACGGTAATCCAAGCCTATGCTCCAACCAGTAACGCTGAAGAAGCTGAAGTTGAATGGTTCTATGAAGACCTACAAGACCTTTTAGAACTAATACCCAAAAAAGATGTCCTTTTCATTATAAGGGACTGGAATGCAAAAGTAGGAAATCAGGAAACACCTGGAGTAACAGGCAAATTTGGCCATGGAGTACGGAATGAAGCAGGGCAAAGGCTAATAGAGTTTTGCCAAGAGAATGCACTGGTCATAACAAATACCCTCTTCCAACAACACAAGAGAAGACTTTACACATGGACATCACCAGATGGTCAACACCGAAATCAGATTGCTTCACAAGGAACTAATTAAAGTCAAGCCAATTAATCTAACTACAGAATAAAAATGGTTTTTTCAAAGTTGCTTTTTTCAGTGTTCTCTGACAAAACACTTTATTTAATGTTATTTTTGATGCCTACATATTGATTTCAGTTCACAATGCCATATAAATAGAAGTCATTTAGCAATCCTCTAGTTTCAAATTAAGACTTTCGTATGTATTAAGATGTAAGGCAGTATAATTGATTTAGAAGACTCACTTTAAGTCTTTAAAAGAATTACGCAAAAGGCACAATGATTTTCATTCTGGTCCCGGGACTGGTATTTGCAAATCTACTAAAACAGAAGCTCTGGAATTGCCTGCCATCTGACAGTTTGAGTTCATAAGCCCTCCAGGTGATTCTGAAGCACTGAAGCAAACTGAAGTTTGAGAACTGTTGCACTAGAAATCCAGGCAAAACTCACAATTTACCAAGCCCAAGTTGTAAGACTTAGTATAATTATAAATTATAGTAAACTTATTATTCTTTTGCTTAAAGAATAGCAAATGAGTTAACGCTACAAATGTAAATACCTATATTTTCATAAAATATAGAAAATCCCATTTTCATATGTGACATATGCACCTATATTTCCTAAATGAAATATAGAAAATTCAGTTTTCATACTGAAATACACACCTATATTTTCATATGTGAGATACATAAAATCTATTTCATACATGAATTATGCACCTATATATGTTCATATATGAAATACAGAAAATTCTACTTTCATATATGAAATATGCACCTATATGTTCATACATGAAATACAGAAATATAGACCCGGATTTGACCTCTGGGTTGGGAAGATCTACTGGAGAATGGAATGGCTACCCACTCTAGTATTCTTATCTGGAGAATTCCATGGACAGAGGAGCCTGGCGGACTACACTTGCTCCTTGTGAGGAAAGGTATGACCAACCTAGACAGTGTTATAAAAAGCAGAGACATCACTTTGCCAACCGAGGTCTTTGTAGTCAAAGATAACAGCCAAGACAAGGAAGCAAGCTAATTATAGAAGCACACATAAATGGATACAGAAGGTGGGGTACATAGACACAATGCAACATACCTCAACCATACAAAGTAGGATATAATGCAAAGTCCAGCCACAGAAAAGAAAGTAGACATGGTCATTCCAAGTGAAGGAAGGGAGACAGTGAGATACAAGTATCACATGATATCACTTCTAGGTATAATCTGAAAATGGATACAAATGAACGTCTTTCAAAAAGAGACACAGCCTCAAAGACTTAGAAGGGAAACTTCCAGTCACCAAGAAAGTAAGATGTGGAGCAGGGAGAAATGAGCTGCTTCAAACTAACATATGCACATAACTATTTCTAAAGTAAGACACCAGGACCCACCGTGTAACACAAGGAATCTTACACAACACTATGTAATCACCTATATAGAAAAGAACCCCCCTGAAAATATGTTTACATCTATGTGGAAATGAACCAGTTGCAGCACATTGAAAAGAAAAAGAAAACAAGATTTTAATTCACCTTTATACTCTAGTTCAAATTATAGATTAAAAACAGAAAGAAAAAAAAAATGGGGAAGAAAGTGCTAACTGTGTTCCCTCCAGGCAATAGTGACCTGGGCTGGTGTCACATCCATGGAGCCAGATTGGCTTGTGTCCCAAGGATGGAGTGTGCTGGGGCTGAGAGAGCTGGTAGCTTGTGGCAGGCAGTGTACCTCCAAAATGGACCTGGAGTATCTCTTCCCTTCTGGAGAGCCTCCAACCTCCAGATACAGGCAGGAGAAATCAAGAGTTTGGAGTTAACATATATGCATTAATACATATCAAGCAGGTGATCCAGAAGTAACTACTGAGAAGCAGAAGGAAGGTTACTGAACATACTGTAATCACCTATGTGCAGAAAAAGACCTGAAAGAGAACAGAAGAACATCTATGTATGACTGAATCAAGTTCCTGAAAAAGACCTGAAAGCGAAGAGAGAAACATCTATGTATGACTGAATCAAGTTCCAGTACACCTGAAACAAAGACATCAGAAATCAACGATGTTCTGGTATAAAGTTACAAGGAAACTCAGTTCAGCTCAGTCCTATCCGACTCTGCAACCCCATGGACTGCAGCTCGCCAGGCCTCCCTGTCCATCACCAACTCCCGGAGTTTACTCACTCATGTCCATTGGGTCGGTGATGCCATCCAACCATCTCATCTTCTGTCATCCCCTTCTCCTCCCGCCTTCAATCTTTCCCAGCATTACGGTCTTTTCAAATAAGTCAGTTCTTCGCATCAGGTGGCCAAAGTATTGGAGTTTAGCTTCAACATCAGTCCTTCCAATGAATATTCAGGACTGATTTCCTTGAGGATTGACTCATTGGATTTCCTTGTAGTCCAAAGGACTCTCAAGAATCTTCTCCAGCACCACAGTTCAAAAGCATCAATTCTTTGGTGCTCAGCTTTCTTTATAGTCCAACTCTCACATCCATACATAACTACTGGATAAATGATAGCCTTGACTAGATGGACCTTTGTTGACAAAGTACTGTCTCTGCTTTTTAAAATGCTGTCTAGGTTGGTTGTATCTTTTCTTCCAAGAAGTAAGTGTCTTTTAGTTTCATGGCTGCAGTCACCATCTGCAGTGATTTTGGAGCCCAGGAAAATAAAGTCTGAGACTGTTTCCACTGTTTCCCCATCTATTTGCCATGAAGTGATGGGACCGGATGCCATGATCTTAGTTTTCTGAATGTTAAGCTTTAAGCCAACTTTTTCACTCTCCTCTTTCACTTTCATCAAGAGGCTCTTTAGTTCTTCTTCACTTTCTGCTGTAAGGGTTTTGTCACCTGCATATCTGAGGTTATTGATATTTCCCTCAATAATCTTGATTCCAGCTTGTGCTTCATCCAGCCCAGCGTTTTTCAAGATGTATTCTGCACATAAGTTAAATAAGCAGGGTGACAGTATACAGCCTTGATGTACACCTTTTCCTATTTGGAACCAGTCTGTTGTTCCATGTCCAGTTCTAACTGTTGCTTCCTGACCTACATACATATTTCTCAGGAGGAATTACAAATTAAAAAAAAAAGGGGGGGGCAATTGTAGCATGGAGAAGTGCTGCTGCCTTGTGGCCATTTTCTGTACCACCACCATGAAGAGCTGTGCTGCTGGGTATTTAATATTCACAACGATTCAGGGGCTGTAAGTAAAAAACACCTGCCCTCCAGCAACGTCCTAAGAGTGGCCATTGAAAAAGAATTCAAAATTAGGAAGACTTTCAAGAACCCAGCTTCAAGAGGTAAATTTAATTCACACCCTTAAAAAAAAATCACATGAGAAAATCACAACATCACTAGACATTAGGGAAATGCAATTCTAAACTACAATGAGGTATCACACCACACTGGGAAGAATGGCCATTGCCCAACACACTACAAACAATAAATGCTGGAGAGGGTGTGCAGACAACGGAACCCGCTTCCACGGATGCTTGGGATGTAAATTGGAAACAACCACTATGAAGGACACTGTGGAGGTTCCTTCAGCCATGGAGAGAAGAATGAGGTTAGAATACTCCCTATCACTGTACACAAAAATAGACTCCAAATAGTATAAATATCTAAATATAAGGATGGATACTATGAAATCCTTGAGAAAAGTATAAACAGGACATAATTTGACATAAAATGCAGCAAGTTCTTTGTGGACACACATTTTTAGAATAAAGAAAAATAAACTACAAATCAGAAACCAGGCTAAACTAACCTTAAAAGGATTTGCATAGCAAGGAAAACCCTAAACAAAAGACAAGGATAACACTCAGAATAGGAAAAAAAAAACATTTACAATGAGATGCCTACAAGGAATTCATCTCCAAACCATGCAAGAAGCTTGTGCAACTCACTGTTAAACATACACCTCCCCCACAAAAAAAAGGGGGCCAAATATAAAAATGGATATTTCTCTGAGGAATGCCAACAGACTGCAATTTGGCACATGAAAAGATACTCAGCATCACTAATACTAGAGAAACGGAAATCAACCCTCTAATGAGGATTGTGTTCACATTTGTCAGAAAAGCCATCTTAAAAAATAAATGCTTGAGAGGTTATGGAGAGAAGGGAACCCTCCTGCACTGTTGATTGCAATGTACATAGATACATCTGGTAGGGAGAAGACTATAGAGGTTCATTTTAAAAATAACATAGAAACACTTTTAGATCCAGAAATCCCATGATAGGGCATATATCTGGAGAAAAAAAAATTTAAAAGATGTGGGTCCCCCTTCCCTCTTGGCCTCACTAGGTACAATAACCAAGTCAGGGAAGCAAGTTAACTGTAGAAATTACAGATGAATGGATACAGACGATCAAGTATGTATACACAATGCAATATTACTCAAACATAAGAAAGTAGGAAATAATCCAAGTCTAACCACAGGAAAGAATGTAGAGATGATCATTCCAAGTAAGGCAGACAGGGACAGACAAGTATATGATGTCACTTCAAGGTGTAATTAAAAATGCATAAAAATAAATGTCTTTCCCAAAGAGACATAGCCTCACAGACTTAGAAAATAAACTTTCAGTCACCAAGAAAGTAAGATGTGGGGCAGGGAGAAACGAGCTGCTTCAGACTAACAAATGCACACTACTATTTATAAAATAACTCACTAGGACCCACTGTGTAACACAAGAAAACTTACAAATACTCTGTAATGACCTATATAGAAAACAATCCCCCAAAAAAATACATGTATACAACCATGTGGAAGTGAATCAAGTTGCAGTAGACTGCAAAAAAAAAAAAAAAAAAAAAAAAACAACTCACAAAGTTGTAATTCAAATTACAGGAAAATTACAGGATAAAAGCAGTTCAAATTATAGAATAAAAGCAGGGGGAAAACATGCTGACTATTCCCCTCAGGCCATAGTGACCTGGGCTGGCGCCACACCCCTGGAGCCTGACTGGCTTTGGTCCCATGTCTGGAGTGTAGTGAGTCTCGAGGAGCTGGGAAAATGCGCTGGCAGTGTGCTACCACCATGGACAAGAAGTCTCTTTTGACCTCTGCATGAGCGACAGTCTCCAGATACAGGTGGGAGAAATTAAGAGTCTTGATTTACCATATACTGTTAATATATATCAAGTATATGATCAAAGAGTAACTACTGAATAGCATAGGGAAGTTTATGTACACACTGTAGTCACCTATATACAAAAAAGAACCCGAAAGAGAATAAATGAACATCTACATATAACTGAATCACATTCCTCTACAACTGAAACAAACACTACAATACAAATCAACTTTATTCCAACATAAAATAACAAGGAAATAAGAGGGGGAAAAGAAAAGTGAGTCATGAAGTCATGCTCTTCCCCTGTGACCTTTATCTGTACAAAGCCACGAAAAGCAGAGCTGCTGGGCATTTAATATTCACAAGGATGGGGGGGATGTAAGTAAAAACACCTGCTCTGGAGAAATGTCCTAGGGGTTGTCATCAAAAAGAACTCAAAACAAAGCAGGCATTTAAGTGGACAATTTCAAGAGGTATGTTTAATTCACACCCTTTAAAAAAAATCACGTGAAGCCAAAGCAATCTTGAGAAAGAAGAATGGAACTGGAGGAATCAACCAGCCTGACTTCAGGCTCTACTACAAAGTCACAGTCATCAAGACAGTATGGTACTGGCACAAAGACAGAAATATAGATCAATGGAACAGAGTAGAAAGCCCAGAGATAAATCTACGTACCTACGGACACCTTATCTTCGACAAAGGAGGCAAGGATATACAATGGAAAAAAGACAACCTCTTTAACAAGTGATGCTGGGAAAACTGGTCAACCACTTGTAAAAGAATGAAACTAGAACACTCTCTAACACCATACACAAAAATAAACTCAAAATGGATTAAAGATCTAAATGTAAGACCAGAAACTATAAAACTCCTAGAGGAAAACATTGGCAAAACACTCTCTGACATAAATCACAGAAGGATCCTCTATGACCCACCTCCCAGAATATTGGAAATAAAAGCAAAAATAAACAAATGGAACCTAATTAAACTTAAAAGCTTTTGCACAACAAAGGAAACTATAAGCAAGGTGAAAAGACAGCTCTCAGAATGGGAGAAAATAATAGCAAACAAAGCAACAGACAAAGGATTAATCTCAAAAATATACAAGCAACTCCTGCAGCTCAATTCCAGAAAAATAAATGACCCAATCAAAAAATGGGCTAAAGAACTAAACAGACATTTCTCCAAAGAAGACATACAGATGGCTAACAAACACATGAAAAGATGCTCAATATCACTCATTATCAGAGAAATGCAAATCAAAACCACAACGAGGTACCATTACATGCCAGTCAGGATGGCTGCTATCCAAAAGTCTACAAGCAATAAATGCTGAAGAGGGTGTGGAGAAAAGGGAACCCTCTTACACTGTTGGTGGGAATGCAAACTAGTACAGCCGCTATGGAGAACAGTGTGGAGATTCCTTAAAAAACTGGAAATAGAACTGCCATATGACCCAGCAATCCCACTCCTGGGCATACATACCGAGGAAACTAGATCTGAAAGAGACACGTGCACCCCAATGTTCATCGCAGCACTGCTTATAATAGCCAGGACATGGAAGCAACCTAGATGCCCACCAGCAGATGAATGGATAAGGAAGCTATGGTACATATACACCATGGAATATTACTCAGCCATTAAAAAGAATTCATTTGAATCAGTTCTAATGAGATGGATGAAACTGGAGCCCACTATCCAGAGTGAAGTAAGCCAGAAAGATAAACACCAATACAGTATACTAACGCATATATATGGAACTTAAAAAGATGGTAACAATAACCCTATATGCAAAACAGAAAAAGAGACACAGATGTACAGAACAGACTTTTGGACTCTGTGGGAGAAGGCGAGGGTGGGATGTTCTGAGAGAATAGCATTGAAACAAGTATACAATCAAGGGTGAAACAGATCACCAGCCCAGGTTGGATGCATGAGACAAGTGCTCAGGGCTGGTGCACTGGGAAGACCCAGAGGGATGGGATGGGGAGGGAGGTGGGAGGGGGGATCGGGATGGGGAACACATATAAATCCATGGCTGATTCATGTTAATGTATGGCAAAAATCACTACAATATTATAAAGTAATTAGCCTCCAACTAATAAAAATAAATGAAAAAAATTAAAAAAAAAACCACCTGAAAAGATGGAAACATCACTAAATAATAGAGAAATGCAAATGTAAACTGTGGTGAGGTATCACATCACACCAGGAGGAATGGCCCTTGTCTAACACTCTCCAATCAACAAGTGCTGAAGGGGGTGTAGAGACAAAGGGAATCCTTCTCCATTGATGCTTGGGATGTAATTTGGTAATAGCCACTGTGAAGGACACTCTGAAGGTTTCTTCAGCCATGAAAATGAGAATGAACTTAGAATACTCCCTGACACTATACTCAAAAATAAACGCCAAATAGTATATCTAAAAGTAAGGACTGCTGCTGCTGCTAAGTCGCTTCAGTCATGTCCGACTCTGTGCAACCCCATAGACGGCAGCCCACCAGGCTCCTCCGTCCCTGGGATTCTCCAGGCAAGAATACTGGAGTGGGTTGCCATTTCCTTCTCCAATGCATGAAAGTGAAAAGTGAAAGGGAAGTCGCTCAGTTGTGTCCAACTCTTAGCAACCCCATGGACTGCAGCCTACCAGGCTCCTCCATCCATGGGATTTTCCAGGCAAGAGTACTGGAATGGGGTGCCACTGCCTTCTCCGAAAAGTAAGGACAGACACTATAAAATTCTTGAGGAAAATATAAACAGGATATGATTTGACATATATTACAACAAATTCCTTGTGCATCCATATCTTAGAATAATGAAAAATAAACTACAAACCAGAAAAAGGGATTAAATTTAAAAGCATTTGAATACCAAAGGAAATAAAAAATGAAACACTCAGCATAGGAAAAAATATTTGCAAATGGATATACCCACAAGGAATTCATCTCCAAAATATACACACAGCCCCTGCCACTCAATATCAAAAATACATACACCATGAGAAAAAATGAGACGAACTTTGAATGAAAACAGAGAGTTCAAATGACAGGATGAAAACAGAATAAACAACAAAAGCTGCTGACTCGATTCCATTAAGGCCATAGTGACCCGGGCTGCTGTCACGTCCCTGAAGCCTGGGCAGGCTTGTTTCCCAAGGATGGACTGCCATGGGGCTGACAGAGCTGGGGAGGGTGTGCCAGCCATTGAGCCCTGCCCCATGGACCTGTGAGCCTGCTCCCCTCTGCCCGGGCCCACAACCTCCAGATCCAGGAGGTCCTCCTGCAGTAAAACTACGGCTACTGCACCCAAAGGATGTGGAGCCTCTGGGCTGAAAGAGCTTTGAAAAACCCCGTGGGTGCCATGTCTCCTGGTGGTGGGGTCCCCACCTTCAGCCTCCTTCCTTAGGGTCCTCCCATCTACGGATGAAAGCACTCTCCCCAGAGTGGTGTTGCAGGAAAGGGGATGTGTCCACAGGACAGGGGTAAGGAAGGAAGAAGGAATGGGACACAAGCTTTAAGTGCTTCTTCTGGCACTTTCCACCCTGACAATCCAGGAACAGGCCTTTCCCCAAGGCTCTCGTTCCCTCAGTAACCAGAGTTGGGCATAAAGACATGCTGCCACCTTGTGGCCATTTCCCATA
Organism: Cervus elaphus; assembly: GCF_910594005.1. NCBI lineage: Eukaryota > Metazoa > Chordata > Mammalia > Artiodactyla > Cervidae > Cervus > Cervus elaphus. Next base: position 31,278,755 of record NC_057827.1, on the reverse strand, counting down.
ACAACAACTTTGAAACCATTGCTCATGGGGACTTAATATCCCCAAGGCCGGCAGAGCTGTAAGTAAAGAACACCTGCCCTCAAGAAATGTCCTAAGGGAGATCATCGGAAAAATATTCAAACCAGGGAAAACATTTTGAATATTCATTCAAGAAGCTAACTTGAATAAGTAAGTTTAACTCACACTGTTTAAAAAAAAACACACATGAAAATATGTCAACATCATTAAATATGAGAGAAATGCAAATCAAAACTTCAATAAGGTATCACCTCACATTGATGATAATGGCCACAGGCAGAAATTCTACAAACAATAAATGCTGGAGCGAGTATAGAGCACAGGGAACCCTCCTACACTGATGCTGGGAATGGAAATTGGGAGCAGCCACTGTGGAGGACACGGGGCAGGTTCCTTAGCATGAAAATGAGAATGAAATTAGACTAGTCCCTGAAACCATACACAAACTTAACTGCAAATAGATTAAAGATCTAAATAAAAGGACAGATTTTATGAAACTACTGAAGAAAAAAACAGAACATACTTTGACATAAAATGCAGCATTTGTGATCCACCTCTTAGAATCACGAAAAATAAAACAAAAATAAACAAATGGTACCTAACAAACATTAAAAGCAATTGCACAGAAAGGGAAATCACAAGTGAAAAAAAAAAAGACAACCCTCAGAATGAAAAAAATTCTTGCAAATGAAGATACTCACAGGGAATTTATCTCCAACACATACAAACAATTTGTACAGCACAATATCAGAAAACAAACAATTCAATAAAAAAATCAGACAAAGATCTACATGCACATTTCTCCAAAGAAGGCATAGATATGGCTATAAAGCACATAAAAATGTGCTCAATCTCATGAGTTCTTCAGTTCAGTCGTGTCTGACTCTTTGCAACCCCATGGACTGAAGCATGCCAGCTTCCCTGTCTATCACAAACTCCCAGAGCTTACTCAGACTCATGTCCATTGAGTTGGTAATGCCATCCAACCATCTCATCCTCTGTCATCCCCTTTTCCTCCCGCCTTCAATCTTTCCCAGCATCAGGGTCTTTTCCAAGGAGTCAGTTCTTTGCATCAGGTGGCCAAAGTATTGGAGTTTCAGCTTCAGCGTCAGTCCTTTCAATGAATATTCAGGACTGATTTCCTTGAGAATTGACTGGTTGGATCTCCTTCCAGTCGAAGGGACTCTCAAGAGTCTTCTCTAGTACCACGAGTTCTTAGAGAAATGCAAATCAAATATACAATGAGGTATCACCTCACATCAATATAAATTCAGTTCAGTCGCTCAAGTCGTGTCCAACTCTTCACAACCTGATGTACCACAGCACGCCAGGCCTCCCTGTCCATCACCAACTCCCAGAGTCTACTCAAACTCATCTCCATTGAGTCAGTGATGCCATCCAACCATCTCATCCTCTGTCATCCCCTTCTCCTCCTGCCCTCAATCTCTCCCAGCATCAGGGTCTTTTCCAAGGAGTCAGCTCTTTGCATCAGGTGGCCAAAGTATAGGAGTTTCAGCTTCAGCATCAGTCCTTCAAATGAACACCCAGGACTGATCTCCTTTAGGATGGACTGGTTGGATCTCCTTGCAGTTCAAGGGACTCTCAAGAGTCTTCTCCAAGACCACAGCTCAAAAGCATCAATTCTTCTGTGCTCACCTTTCTTTATAGTCCAACTCTCACATCCATGCATGACTACTGGAAAAACCATAGCTTTAACTAGACAAACCTTTGTTGGCAAAGTAATGTCTCTGCTTTATAGTATGCTGTCTAGGTTGGTCATAACTTTCCTTCCAAGGAGGAAGTGTCTTTTAATTTCACGGCTGCAGTCACCATCTGTAGTGATTTTGGAGCCCCAAAAAATAAAGTCTGACACTGTTTCCCCATCTATTTGCCATGAAGTGATGGGACCAGATGCCATGATCTTAGTTTTCTGAATGTTGAGTTTTAAGCCAAATTTTTCACCCCCCTCTTTCACTTTCATCAAGAAGCTCTTTAGTTCTTCATTGTCTGCCATAAGGGTAGTGTCATCTATATATCTGAGGTTATTGATCTTTCTCTCAGCAATCTTGATTCCAGCTTGTGCTTCCTCCAGCCCAGCATTTCTCATGATGTTCTCTGCATATAAGTTAAATAAGCAGGGTGACAATATACAGCCTTGACGTACTCCTTTTCCTATTTGGAACCAGTCTGTTGTTCCATGTCCAGTTCTAACTATTGGTTCCTGACCTGCATACAGGTTTCTCAAAAGGCAGGTCAGGTGGTCTGGTATTCCCATCTCTTTCAGAATTTTCCACAGTTTATTGTGATCCACACAGTCAAAGGTTTTGGCATAGTCAATAAAACAGAAATAGATTTTTTCTGGAACTCTTTTGCTTTTTCGATGATCCAGCAGATGTTGGCATTTTGATCTCTGGTTCCTCTGCCTTTTCTAAAACCAGCTTGAACATCTGAAGTTCACGGTTCACATATTGCTAAAGCCTGGCTTGCAGAATTTTGGGCATTACTTTACTAGTGTGTGAGATGAGCGCAATTGTGCAGTAGTTTGAGCATTCTTGGCATTACCTTTCACCCACAAGGGAGAACATTATGGAGGTTCTTAGAAAACTAAAAATAGAAGTACCAAGTGATCCAGCAATACCATACCTAGGTGTAGATCCAGAGAAAACCAAAATATGAAAAGACACCTGCACCCCAAAGGTCATGGCAGCCCTAGGTCCAATAGCAAAGACACAGAAGCAACTTAAGTGTACAAAGACAGATGAATGGATACAGAAGATGGGGTACATGTACACAATGCAATATTGCTCAGAAATAAAAAAGGATGAAACAATGACATTTCCACTTACAGGGAAGAAAGCAGAGGTGATTACACTAAGTGAAGAAAGTGAGACAGGGAGACAAGCATCACTTCTGGTGGAATCTAAAATGGACACAAATGAACTTCATTTCAAAAGAGAAACATGTTCACAGACTTAGAAAAGAAACTTGATGTTTACCAAAAAGAAATGTCAGGGGGCAGGGAGTAATTAGAGGGTTCAGATCGATATATACACATTAAAACAGCTGCTGTTTTGTTTAGTCACTCAACTGTGTCCAACTCTTTGCACCCCATGGACTGTAGCCTGCCAGGCTCCTCTGTCCATGGGATTTCCCAGGGAAGAAGACTGGAGTGGGTTGCCGTTTCCTTCTCTAGGGGATCTTCCCAACCCAGGGATCGAAACTGTGTCTCCTCAAGTCTCTTGCATTGCAGGTGGATTCCTTACCGCTGATCCAACAGGGAAGCCATAAAACACGTGCTGAAGGGCTCTTAATAGTCAAAGGTCCAACAGGACTTTAAATGACACCTGCACTCAAGAAATGTCCTGAGGTAAATCATCACAAAAGAATTCCAAACAGGGTCAAGTTTCTAGAAGCCAGTTTCAAGAGGTAAACTGTACTCACAAGGTGTAAAATAATAAAAGCACATGGAAAGTTACTCCACATCAATAATTATTAAATCAATGCCAATCAAAACTTCAATAAGGTATTGCCTTACATTAGTCACAATGGCCATCATTGAAAAGATCTACAAAGAATAAATACTGTAGAGAATGTACAGAAAAAGGAATCCTACAATCTTGGTAGGAATGTAAATTAAATGGTGAAGCCACTATGGAAAACAGCATGGACGTTCCTTGAAACACTAAACAGAGAGGTATCATATGATCCTGAAATCCCATTCCTGGACTCAGGTCCAGAAAAAAAAAATCATCATTCAAAATGACACATGCACCTTGCTTTTCAGGGCAACACTATTTACAATAGCCAAGACATAGAATCCACCAAAATGTCCAGTGACAGAAATGTGAAGGCTACAAGGTACATCTATACACTGGAATACTACTCAGTCATAAAACAAAATGAAATAATGATATTGGCAGCAGCATGGATGAGCCAAGAAATTATAATTCTATGTGAGGTAAGTAGAGAGAAAATATGTGATATGTACAGGTGGAATCTATAAATTCATACCAGTGAACTAATGTACCAAACAGACTCACAGCCTGAGAAAACCGAATCCAATTATCAAAAGAAGAGAGGGATAAATTAATAGTTTGGGATGAAAATACATGCACTAATATATATCAAGTTGATAATATATCAAGTTTTCTGAATAGAACAGGAAACTGCACTGGAAAAATTGTAATATGAGGAAAAAAGCAGAAAAAGAATAGATACACATCTAGGTATAACTGAATCAAGTTCATATACACCTAAACAAACAAAACAACAGAAATCAACTATGCTTCAATAAAAAATGACAGTTAAATGACAAATTAAATTATCTGAACTCAGTGTAGGGGACACCAGGCAGTCGTGACCCCTACGATTAGACAAGGGATCTGCTATGATATTAATATGACACCACCAAAGGTTTTCACTCAGCAAAACATAGAGCAGCAACCCACCCAAAGGTGCCTGACCTCATGTGAATGAGACAAGGTGAAGAGAAGAAAAAGGACCACAGGTTAATCAGGGCAACAATCCCTCAATTCAGATGTTGGGAATCTCCGAGGGGACAAAACACGCTTCAGGTAAAGAGCAGACATGGGGTCTCCAGGTACAGGATCCTGACCCATGTGGATGGGGTGAGACCCACACAATCCCCAGACCCTGTACCTGGGGTCGCATGACCCTTGGTTAGGGCACCATGTCTCTGCTGGTTGGGCCCTTAAAGTGAAACGAGTGAGTTTCTGTAAACTTCTGTGATGGTAGACAGCAGTGTAGGGTCAGTCTTCTCTCCCCACAATTTTCCCAGAGAAGTCCTCCTCTTCTCCCTTTGGTTCTGTGTGGTTGTAACTGTTTTTAGAGCTGTCATGATAATGTTGAACACACTACCTTGGTTCTTGCAGGCTCGGTCCTTTCTTGTTCCACTGAGGTGTTGACAAAACACACACCAGGCGCAGGCCTAGGAGATGAGGCGCAGGTCTGGTCTCTGCTGAGGAGGGGCGGTCGACTGGAAGGAGATCACAGTAGCAACTTCACTTGTTGCCCATTGGCTTTTCACCTGGTCCGTGTGCCCTGCAATCAATTCACCAGGTGAACCTGCCTCCCTTCCCGCCATGTTCGTGCTGGTGAATTGGAGTAATTACCAGGTAGACACCTGAGGAACCTCCAGGAGCCCCAGGGAGGGTGAACCTCGCGGGGGTAAAGAAGAAAACAGGCAACATGCCTATATAAAGTGAATACCATAAAGCATTAATTCCCAAACACAAGTGAAGCTCTCACGTATTCTTCCCTTTTTCTTAGCTTTGTACGTATGGTCTCCCCACACATGTGATCCTGACCCATGGAGATGGGGTGAAACTCACGCAGTCCCCAAACTACCCACCTGGGGTCACATGTCCCCGCAGTCAGGACACCATGGCTGTGGTCAGTGGGCCCCCTATGTGTAAACAAGCCTGGTCCCTGGGGCCTCCGAGACCCTAGAAAGAAGTGTAGGGACCTTCTCCTCTCCCCACAATTGTCCCTGAGAAGTCAGGCCCTTCCTGTTTTCACTTTGGTTCTGTGTAATTTTTGCTGGTTTGAAAGCTATTGCTAGAGTTGAACACACTACCTCGGTTCTGGCAGGCTCTGTCTTTCTTGTCACGCCGAGGTGTTGAGAAAATAGTAGAGCTGGGCTAAAAGACGAGGGGCAGCTCTGTTCTCTTTGGAGGAGAGAGTCAACTGGAAGGAGACCACAGCAGCAACCTCACCTGCTGCCCATTGACTTTTTGCCCAATCCCTGTGCCCTGGAATCAATTCACCAGGTGAACCTGCCTCCCTATTAAACCTAAATGTGCTGGAACATTGGAATAATTACTAGTTAGCCCACATGAGGAGTCTCAAGGAGCCCCAGGGAAGGTGAACCTGGCAGGGAGAAAGACTACGAACCCTACCACAACACTGACCCCTGGGAAGAACATGAAACCCCACTCAGAGAACAGCACGATTACCCAGAGAAGCCCACCTCAGCTCCAGACTCCTGAGCCCTGACATTCAGATGCAGGCATGGAGTTTTCCAGGACAGAGGCCATGCCGGGTCTCTACCCAGGTCTCCATGTCCTAGTGCACAGAGTACAAGATCAGTTTAAATGTTCTCATTGCAGAAAGCACACGGTCTTGTCTAAACATCAGTGTGGACAAGACTTGGAGAGGTCTAAATCTACCATGTAGACAGAACTTGGTCAGGTTCAAACTTAGGGCTGGCCTCCCAGGAGGCTCAGGTCACACACATGCAGGGTCTCTCATCGTTGGATGGGGGCTCACCTTCCTATGGGAGCAAGAATGTAGATTTCTTGAAAAAGAAATCATCACTGGGCTCCACACTTCACACACATCAGGAAACTGAAAGAATCTGTGTCATTAAACATTTCAACAGGCAAAACGTTACCAATTTCTGTGGCCACATGATGGTCAGGTCCAGGGGAGATCCAGAACTTCTCAGAGTGCAGCCCAGTGTCCTGTGAATACAGACAGGAAGTGGCCTGAATCCAGCACCCCAGGCTTTCAGCAGGAGGTGCTGCTGCTGCTAAGTAGCTTCAGTCGTGTCTGACTCTGTGTGACCCCACAGATGGCAGCCCACCAGCCTCCTCCGTCCCTGGGATTCTCCAGGCAACAATACTGGAGTGGGTTGCCATTTCCTTCTCCAATGCATGCACGCATGCTAAGTCGCTTCAGTCATGTCCGACTCTGTACAACCCCGCGGACAGCAACCCGTCAGGTTCCTCCATCCACGGGATTCTCTAGGCAAGAATACTGGAGTGGGTTGCCATTTCCTTCTCTGAGAAGGAGGTGATCACACTGGAAATATCTTGGAAAAATACATTCTTTATCAGTATAAAAACATATTGTTGAAATTGCAAGCATATTGACTATTATTTGCAAACCTAAAATATTCTTAAAATCTTGATCTTTGTGCACCCTGATCTTTGAGGTTTCTATTGTTCCTTTTGGTTCAGATTTTCTAGGTAGAAGCAAGCCATCATTTCAAACTATTCTTGCTTACAAGTTTGGGTAGATACTTTTACTGGATGGATTGAGGCTTTCCCCTGTCGTAGTGAATAAAGATTTTAATATCCCCAGGTTTGGGCTGCCACGGAGCCTTCAGAGTGACAATGGCTCCGCCTTTAAAGCTGCTGTAACTCAGGGGGTGTCTAAAGCTCGAGGAATAGAGTATCACTTACACTGTTCCTGGAGACCCCAATCCTCAGGAAAGGTTGAAAAAGCTAATGACATTATCAAAAGACATCTGTGCAAGTTAACTCAAGAGATGCAGGACAATTGGATTAAAGTCCTACCCATAGCTTTAATGAGGGCTCGAACTGCCACAAAAAAGGAGGGACTGTCCCCCTTTGAATGTATTTATGGAAGGCCTTTCTCACACACCGACATTGTTATAGACCCTGAAGCCTTGGAATTAACTAATTATGTAACTCAGCTCTCAGATTTTCAACAGGCATTAATAGAACTCCGGGAGATGACTCTTGACCCAGCCTCTGAGTCAAGCAAGCCTCTATTTGAGCCAGGAACCAAGGTCCTCATAAAAACACTGGGGTCTGGGGGCCCATCCCTCAAGCCCCTCTGGGAAGGCCCTTACCAGGTTATTCTTTCTTCTCCCACAGCTGTCAAAGTACCAGGAATTGATTCGTGGGTACATCACACTCGAGTTAAGAGGTTGCACCCTGACCAGAACTAAGTGACGTCATTTTATGTCTTTACTTTCTATGCTCTGACTTTGTACACTTCAGATGGGCCTGATAATCTATGTGAGTCTACTTCTGCTTACTCCAAAGATCCTGAGTCTGCCATTTGATCCTCAAGACAATGCCTTCCTGTCCTGGGCTCACTCCTACGCTGCATTCCACAATCGGTCTAACTGCTGGGTCTGTGGAGCACTCCCTTCTTCATCAGTGGAAAGCTTCCCATGGGAGACAGCTCCACTTCAAGGAAAGGACTTTCTCCAAGTCTGCAAATACCTTCAACAATTGCATGTGATGCCTCTTCTTAAACTGATGACATCTAACAACCCTAAAATGGACTGGTGAACACTTTGTACTTTATGGACATAACATGACTTTTAATTTTGATTATACATTGTCTTGGTTTAATGACTATTTTGCTACACATAAGACAAATAGGTCTAGATCTGATAGTTTTTTATCTGATGCTTATCAAATATGGGATGAGGTTATATGGCTAACTCCTGAAAAAGGACATCTAATATCTACTGCCCCTATGTGCTGGGAACAAACCAAGCCATCCCCAAAAGTAAACCAACAACTTAATTATAGTGATTGGAAACACTTGGGACTTTTGCCTCAGGAAATATGCAATGTAATCAATCATTCCTGTGTTTTCCAACCCCAATTCAGGTCCTCCCTTTGTCTGGCCAGGCACTGATTGGGACTGGATATCTCAGTCACGCTGGCTTGCTCCAAACGGGACTTACTGGATATGTGGCTCTTACCTATGGGCTTGGCTTCCCCCTGGTTGGATAGGGAGATGCACCCCAGGTCTAGCCTTTACTCACGGCTTTATATTTTCAGAGCTTCCAGAGAAGCCTGCTAATTTACCCCACCTTAAAACTCGGTGGGCAAGGTCTGTATTTCACTGGTATGATTATTTGGCTGCAGTGTTTGTTCCCTCTTTGGGAACTACAGATGTTATGCTACGAGTGGATGCTTTGACTAATTTTACTCAACAGGCATTACAAGATTCTCAAAAAGCTATTTCAGATCTTAATGATGAACAAGCACAAATTAGAAAGGTGGTTTTACAAAATAGATTAGCTTTAGATATTCTGACAGCCGCGCAAGGAGGAACTTGTGCCATTATTCATACCCAATGCTGTACTTATATACCTGATATGAGCACTAAAGTTACTCATTTTACTAAACACATGACCAAGATGATTGGGGCTATGGATACTCCTGAAGCCTCAATTGCCTCACCCTGGCAGACGTTAACTAGTTCCCCAGGGTGGAAGACTATCTTAATTACAATAATTCTGATTGTTCTATTTTTGCTGTTTGCTCCCTGTAACTGTGTAATTGGATTTGTTCCTAGTCGCATGAAGTCTTTTAAGTTACAAATGGTTGTCCAAGCTCCTATGAGTGCCACAGCCTCCTCCAACTATTATTACATGGGGCCCCTGGATCAGAGACATCAATATGAGGGTTAGGAGAATATGTTGCCATAACAATTTAGGGACCATGCCCCTAAACAGCAGGAAGTAGTTATGGAATGAAAATGACGCCCCTTTCCCTTGGCAACATAATTCTCCTAAAAGAAAAGGGGGGAATGAGAGAGTCAGTTCCTAGGCAGGTTGATAAGAAGTCTAGGGGTCCCCATGGAGAGAGGGGTTTGGAATTCTCAAGGAGGAAGAAAGGACAAACGTTTCCCCCCCCCTCTACATTCCTTAGGATTATATAACAACACTGTATCCTGCTTGAGGACAGTCTCTGAGAAAACCTTCTGGCTAATTCTGTTATCTCAAAATATAAATCATGGGAGTAGGTCTGGTGAGGTCTTTACAACCTCTAGACATTCTTTTGATTCACTGTAATAACTAATTTGAGAGTATATAATTCCAGTGCTAAGACTAGCAAGGGGGTACTCTTTCTACCCCCTTCTGATGTCTATGTCAGAAGCTTTCTCTATCTCCTTTATACTTTAATAAAACTTTGTTACACAAAAGCTCTGAGCGATCCAGCCTCGTCTCTGGCCCCGGATTGAATTCTTCTCCGGAGGCCGAGAATGCCGGCGTCTTTGTGTGATTCAGCAACAACCTTTCACTTATGGCAGACAGTGAAGAAGAACTAAACAGCCTCTTGATGAAAGTGAAAGAGGAGAGTGAAAATGTTGGCTTAAAGCTCAACATTCAGAAAACTAAGATCATGGCATCCGGTCCCATCACTTCATGGCAAATAGATGGGGAAACAGTGGAAACAGTATCAGACTTTATTTTTCTGGGCTCCAAAATCACTGCAGATGGTTATTGCAGCCATGAAATTAAAAGACGCTTACTCCTTGGAAGGAAAGTTATAACCAACCTAGACAGCATATTAAAAAGCAGAGACATTACTTTGCCAACAAAGTTCCGTCTAGTCAAGGCTATGGTTTTTCCAGTGGTCATGTATGGATGTGACAGTTGGACTATAAAGAAAGCTGAGCACAGAATTGATGCTTTTGAACTGTGGTGTTGGAGAAGACTCTTAAAAGGAGATCCAACCAGTCCATCCAAAAGGAGATCAGTCCTGGGGGTTCATTGGAAGTACTGATGTTGAAGCTGAAACTCCAATACTTTGGCCACCTGATGCGAAGAGCTGACTCATTGGAAAAGACCCTGATGCTGGGAAAGATTGAGGGCAGGAGGAGAAGGGGATGACAGAGGATGAGATGGTTGGATGGCATCACCGATCAACATGGGTTTGGGTGGACTTCAGGAGTTGGTGATGGACAGGGAGGCCTGGCATGCTGCGGTTCATGGGGTCGCAAAGAGTCAGACACGACTGAGCGACTGAACTGAACTAATGTAAACCCAGAAATCTGTATCTGTAATAGATAATCCACTAGGATTATCTCCTTCCTTCTTTCCACCTATGCACTGAAATCTGTATCTCTTACATACCCGCAGAAATCTGTATCTGTATTAGCTAATCCATGAGGATTATCTCTTGCCTTCCTTCCATTTACATATACACAGAAATACTTATATCTAACATATAAATAAATACCTGTCACTATAATAGATAATCCACAAGGAATATCTCCTTCCTTCATTCCTTGCACATATAAAAACATTTGTATCTCTAATAGTTCCTCCACAGGGACCTGATGTTCACCACAAAGAATTTTACCTTGTTCAATAATCTCTATGGCAAAAGAATAAATAAAAAGTACAAATATGCTGTATGATAAAGTCATAACTGAATCAGTCTGTTGTATACTTGTTGCAGTGAAAGGAGGAATGAGTTTTTCTCTTTCCCTTTCCTGAGAACAAAGAAGATAAAGATAACAGTGAGCAGGCCTGAACATTCCTACTTTTTTTTACTTTTAACTGCTCCTAACTCTGCATCTCAGTAGCTAAGTTTGCTTTTCTGCAGCCTAACTCTGCAGGAGCTACAATTCACATTTTTCTTTAGACTCTATGCTAAATACACCCCCTATCTGTTTACAACACCCTTGCCCTTTTGTTACACGTCAGAAAGAAGGCCACAGAGCCACTGAACGGCCAGACTCAATGACTGAGTTACTGACTCCAGCCTGTGACTGTCTTCAAAATTGTTAAATGAAAATATCTCCTGCCATATTAATGAACAAGAAATGTCACCACCATCAGTGATTTCTGGCCTCCAAATGTGAATGAGGACTCCCCAAATTGTGATCCAGGGGATGCTGCCACCTCCCCATGGTGATTACTGAAGAGCTGGGGGAATCCAAGAAGCAAGGTGAACAAGGAAATAGGGCTGGCCTCAGATAGCTGAGGTGCATATGAAACGAATGAATTCAGTGAGCCCAGAGGCTTGCATCTTCCCATACACAGAATGTTAAATTCCTTAACTTGATACCTGATCTTTGATGTGCAGACTGCCTGCTCCCTGTGTTGCAAACTTTGTATATAGCCTGACTTACCCTCTGCCTCCTTGGAGCAGTTTTCTCAGAGCTACTGAGATGCTCTCCCCCAGGTTTGAAGTCCTAAACATTCCCACCAAATAAAATAACTCTCTATTCTCAGGTTGTGACTATATTTCATAGTTGACAAAACAATGCACGAGGAAGAAATCAAGATCCTGCCACCTTTGTTCCTCACCTTATATACGCCCCTAGACTCCTCGTGGAGCAGGGGCACAGTTCTTGAGGCTTAAGACTACTGTGTTCCGCTCTTTGCCAGATGAGAATTAAAGCCACCTTTCTATTTCCTGCAAACTCCGTATTTTTCATTCGGCTTCAGTGGGCAGAGAGGCCAAAGCTTTTGGCCAGCAACACACTGAGGACAAGCACAAAACTGCAGATGGACTAGACTTCAGCGCAGCGTCGGCATGAGATTAAAGAAAAGAAACTAATGTCTAGTGTATTCCCTCTGACCTGCTGGACTTGGGATGCTATTTGACATGGGAACGTGATTAGGCTTGAATCCCAGGGCTGGACTGGGGTGGGGTCGAGACAGCCAGGCAGGGTCCCCTTCATTGAGATCTGTCTCAATCCTGTACTCTCTGTTTTTTTCTGGCTGGGACCAGAATCCCTAGTGCACCCAAACGATGGTGGCCTGACTGTGGGCTCGAGGGCAAGGGTAAAGTCACCGAGAATCCAGGGCCTTGGCGCTGGAGTCCCCAGCTAAAGCCTTCTTCCTGAGAGTGCAGCCCCCTAGGCACCTCAGCAGGGAGCGGTGCCCCAGATAGGCATGAAGGTAGAGAGGAGGAGAAGCTTCAGTGGGAAAGAAGTGGTGAGATACAAGCCTTTGAGTGTTTGCTCAGGCACATTCCACTCTAATTCAGAGCCCAGGAAGCCGACTTTCCTTAAGGCTCTAGTTACAGGTGGAACCAGTTGGTGAAGAAGTGCCGCCACCTTGTGGACATTTCCTGTAAGAACAACTTGCCCACCAGTGCTGACTGGCACCTTCAATTCAAAAGGCCTGTGGGGCAGTTAATGACAGCTGCCCTCGGGAAAGTCCTGTGGCAGGTATTAGAGATAAATTCCAAACACAGCCGGCTTTCATGAAACCAATTTCAAAGGTCAATTTTCCTCATACCCTTTAAGGAAATAAAAAAAAAGAGAGAAATAACCCAAACGGCCACAGGACAAGATGCTCAGCATCCTGAATTATCATAGGAATGATGCCGATCAAAACAATAACAAGAAATCAAATCCCATTTGACAGAATGGCCATCCTAACAATCTGCAAACATTACATGGAGGAGAGAGCCAGGAGATAATGGAGTCCCCCTTTAAGTTCCCTGTGAACAGACATTGGCAACAGCCCCTTGAAGGGATAGCCGGCACATGGCAGAACAAAACAGTCAAGAGAGGTAAAGCTAGGATTCTAATACCCACACCTGGGCCTACATTACAAAACACCATCATTCAAAATGACACAACCACCCCAAACTTCGCTGGAGTTGAACTTCCAATTGCCAAGACAAACCCAAGAAAAGGTCTACTTGGCAGATAAAATCTTAAAGAAATGTGGTACCTATATACAAGGAGCTATTACTCAGATTTCAAATATCGCCACTGAAATTATGAAATGATGCCAATGGTTCCCACAAGGATGGACCTTGGAGGAAAATACACTAAGTGAAGTCAGCAACAGAGGAAGAAAATAGCAGATGATGTCCTTTGAGGGCAAAATTGAAAAAAAAGAGATACAGAGGAAGTAATTTACAACATAAAAAGAGACTCTAAGATCAAACACAAACAATTTCAAAGGAAACTGCCAGGTACATATTAGGAGGTTGCTACTACCTTATACACAGAAATCTGTATCTGTAATAGGTAATCCAGAAGGATTATATTCTTCCACATATACAAAAAATCTGTATCTCTAATAGATATTCCACAAGGACCTGGTTTTCAGCACAGAGAATTCTACTCTGTTCAATAGCTTCTATGGCAAAAGAATTGATCAAAAGAACAGATATGCTGTGTGTATATATATATATGTCATAACTGAATCAGCTGACTGTACACTGAGAATCACAAAACTGCAAATTGACTACAATATAGCATTGGTGTGAGATTAAAGAAAATAAAAAGAAAGAAAAGTAATGCCTATTATATCCCCTCTGACCTCGCTGACTTGCACTGCTATCCCATCCCTGGACTCTGAGTAGACTAGAGTTCCAGGACTGCACTGGGGTGGGGTCAAGACAGCCCAGCAGGGTGCCCTTCATAGCGACTCCTCATAAACCTGTACTGTCTGGTTTTCCCTGGCACCCCAACGATGGTGGCTTGACCCTCTGGGCTCAAGGACCAGGGTAAAGTCACCAAGTATTCAGGGCCCTGGCACTGGGTCCCCAACTGAAGCCTCCTTCTGAGGGTGCAGCCTCCTAGGCACCTCAGCAGGGAGCGGTGCCCCAGGTAGGCATGAGTCTGGAGGGGAGGGGCAAAGCTTCAGGGGGAAGAAGTAGTGAGACTCAAGCATTTGGATGTTTTCTCAGGCACCATCCACTCTAATTCACAGCCAGGAAGTCGACTTTCCCTAAGACTCTGGGTGTAAGCGGAACCAGAGTTGGGCATGAAGAAGTGCTGCCCCCTTGTGGACATTTCTTGGAACTATACTTGCCCACCAGTGTTTGCTGGTGACAGCTGCCCTCAGGAAAGGTCATGCAGTGGGTATTGCAGAAATCAATTCCTAACACAACTGACTTCAAGAAGCCAATTGTAACAGGTAAATTTTCCTCAGAAAAAAAGACCCAATCAGCCCAAGGACATGATACTCTGCATCCCTACTTATTACAGGAAGATGCCAATCAAAACAAGAAGTCAATTCCCATCGGATAGAATGGCCATCCTGACTATCAGCAAACAATAAATATGAGAGAGACCCTGGAGATGAGCGAACCCTCCTTCATATTCCATGGGAATGGACATTGACAACAGCCCCTAGAAATGACAGCCTCCACAGGCCAGAAAGAAAATTTCAATAGAGCTAAGCCTAAAATTTCAATACCCATGCCTGGGCCTGTATTATGAAAAACCATCATTCAAAATGACCCATGCACCCCAGCGTTCACTGCAGTGCTATTTACAATAACCAAGACACAGATCCAAGAACATGTCCCTCAACAGATTAAATCTTAAAGGAATGTGGTACATATATATACACATATACAATGGGCTTTACTCTGACATGAAAAACCGCCACTTAAATTATGAAATTCTGCCAATATTCCCCAGAAGGATGGACTTTGGAGGATCATACACTAAGTGAAGTCAGCAACAGAGGAAGAAACTAGCAGAAGATGTCCCTTTAGGCAAAATTTAAAAAAGAAATAAAGGGAAGTAATTTACAACACAAAAAGAGAGTCTGAGAATTGAAACACAAAGAATTCCAAAGGGGAAAAAGAAAAAAAGAAAACCCAGGGATGAATTAGGAGCTCAAGAAGATAATGGCAACTTACTCCAGTATTCCTGTTAGGAGAATTCCATGGGCAGAAAAGCCTGGTGGGCTACAGTCCACGGGTTCACAAAGAATCAGACACAACTGAGCGACTAACACTTAACACTAACATATACCCAAAAAGCTGTATCTGTAATATATAGTCCACAAGGATTATCTCCTTTCTTCATTCTTCCACATTTACACAGAAGTCTGTATATCTAAGAGATACTGCACAGACACCCAATGTTCAGCACAGGGAATTCAATTCAGTCACTCAGTCATGTTTGACTCTGTGACCCCGTGGACTGCAGCACCCCAGACCTCCCTGTCCATCACTAACTCCTGGAGCTTGTTCAAAGTCATGTCCACTGAGTCAGTGATGCCATCCAACCATCTTGTTCTCTGTTGTTCCCTTCTCCTCCTGCCTTCAATCTCTCCCAGCATCAGGGTCTTTTCAAATGAGTCAGTTCTTTGCATCAGGTGGCCAATGTATTGGAGTTTCAGCTTCAGCATCAGTCCTTCAAATGAATATTCAGGACTGATTTCTGCCGGGGTCCAGCCCCAGCAGGATCCAGGGGAACCCTCAGGATGAACGGCGTCAGTGAATGAGAGAGAGAGTGAGACAAAGCTCGGGGCTAAGTCTGAAGTTTATTTTTGCACAGCTCCTTTATACCCTTAGCAACATCTTTTGGGGGAAGTGCATATTGCTTACACACAGGGCATCTCAAAACATCACAGCAACTTGACCTTCAACAGAAACTGGATGTCACCCACATACTTTTTCATTCACAAGAGTCTTTCTTATCATTTGGCCTTCAGGCCTGCTAACATTTTATGGCTTGCACCTGGTATGACTTAAGCAACTTCAGTAGCCGACCCTGTTTTTCTTATAATTAATCTATTTTCTTTCTAATAAGCGTCATCTCTATGGGAACTAGATAGGATTACATTTTTTACAGAACAGAAATGTGAAGGACTACAAAAACAGCAGATATGGCACAAAACAGGCTCTTAGTCTAAAAGTTAACCACCTGCAAGAAGTCGCCAGCTAATCTCTATCTAAAGTATTTTCTGTTAGGCACATTTGTGGGTATCATATTTGTGGAGCTTTTCTCACCCCGCGGAGGGACCTATGCTTAATAGTTTTTGTTAGCATACTGTGCTTAGGATGTTTCGAACAATCATGAGCATTTCTTGCAATAAGAGCACATATTTATCAAACAAGCCAGAATGCCAGCAAAAGGGTTTGAATTGAAGCATTTCCTTCATCTCTGGCCCCTTCATAGGGTACCAGCGTCCAGAAGATTTATTAATTAGGGTTTTAAGTTGGTCCTCATTCAGTGAAAGAGGAGCAGGAGAGCTCTCGGTGGGCAACACAAGAATCTGTAACAGGGCAAACAAGAACAACAGCAGAAAAAGGGGGGAGGATACACGGTGGGGTAGAGGCCGAGGCCAACCTGGAGGGTCCCTTATCCTAGATGGCCTTGCCTGTCAGGTTTTTCCCTCGTGAGCTCGTCATGGATGGGGTCCCCGACGGCCTTGCCTGCCCAGTATTTTCTTCATGACCTCGTCACGGGCAGGACCCCCCATAACGGCTCCAGGCAGATTTCCACTAGGATTGATTGACTAGTTTGATCTCCCTGCAGCCCAAGGGACACTCAAGAGTCTTCTCCAGCACCACAGTTCAAAAGCATCAACTCTTCGGCGTTCAGCCTTTTTTATGGCATCCTTTACGGTTCAGCACAGGGAACTTTATTTGAAAGTCTGCAATAACCTCTAGGGCAAAACAACCCAGAAAAGAACAGTATGTTTATACATGCTAAGTCGCTTCAGTCATGTCTGACTCTTTGCAACCCCATGGACTGTAGCCCACCAGGCTCCTCTGTCCATGGGATTTTCCAAGCAAGAATACTGGAGTGGATTGCCAACCTTCTCCAGCGGATCTTCCTAGAGGATGTTAATATATGTCATTTTGAATCAGGCGGCTGTATACTGTAATACTGATGACAAGCACCAAATGGCAGATCAACCATATTCCCGTATAGCATCGCCGTTAGATTAAAGAAAATCAAAGCCTAGTTAATCTCCTCCCACCTCCCTGACGGGCTGCTATCCCACCCCTGGAGTCTGAGCAGCCTTGGATCCTGTGACTGGCCTGGAGTGGGACTGAACAGCTGGGCATGGTGTCCTTCATTGAGTTCCCTCTTTAACCCATACTGTCTGGTTTGCTCTGGCTGCGCCCAGACATCCTAGCTCAACCAAAGGATGGTTGCCCGACCCTCTGGCCTTGAGCTTGAAAAGTAACCTAGTCCCCAAATCAATCCTCTTTCCAGACAGTGCCGCCTCCTAGGCACCTCAGCAGGGTTCTGTGGGCAAGGCAGGGATGAGTGGAGAAGTGAAGAGTGAAGCTTTTGGAGGAAGAAGTAGTGGGACACAAGCCCTTGGGTGTTGACTCAGGCACATTCCACTCCAATTCACAGCCCAGGAAGCAGGCATTCACTAAGGCTCTGGTTTCTCAAGAAACCAGAGTTGAGCATGAAGCTACAAGTTAACCAGCAGTGCTTACTCATACCTCCAATTCACAAGGTCTGTGGGGCTGTTAATGAAAGCTACCCTCAGGAAAGGATCTGGGGCTGGTACTGCAGAAATAAATTCCAAACACAAACAGTTTTCAAGAAGCCAATTGCAAAAGGTAAATTTTCCTGATATCTTTAAAGAAAAGAAAGGGAAACAGACAAGCAAAAAACTCCCACCCTGCAACAGGATAAGATGCTCAAGACTCCTAATCATTACAGGAGGATGCAGATCAAAATGACAATGAAAATTCAAATCCCACCACTCAGAATGGCCATTCTCATGTCACAAAAAATAATGCTGGAGTCAGGAGGAGAGAGAACCCCCCTACACAGTAAAAGGGAATGGACATCGACAACAGCCACTAGAAAGGACAGCCTCCTCAAGACAGGGAAAAAAAACCTTTCTAGACAGCTAAGCCTCGGATCTGACATTCCCACATGTGGGCCTGTATCCTGAGAAAAACCTTCATTCCAAAACACACATATACCCCAATGTTCACTGCAGCACTACTTACAGTAGCCAAAACACAGATCCAGGAAAATGTCTACTGACACATTAAAGCTTAAAGAAGAGGTGGTACACATAGACAATGGACCATTACTCAGCCTTGAAAAACTGCCACTGAAATTATGAAATTATTCCATTGGTCACCACAAGGATGGACCTTGGAGGATCATAACTAATTAGAGTCAGGCAGACAGAGTAAGAAAATAGCATATGCTGTGAATTCCAGGCAAAATTAAAAGGAGAAATAGAGGAACATAAAAAGACTCTGAGAATTCAAACACAGAGGGTTCCAAAAAAGTTGAAAGAGCAAGGATGAATTAGGAGGACGGGACTAACATATACACAGCAATCAGTATCTAAAGTAGATAATCCAAAAGGATTCCCTCCTTTCTTCTTTCTTTGCCCCTTCCTCCCACAAATGGGTTTCCCTGGTGGCTCAAACAGTGAAGAATCTGCCTGCAATGCAGGGGACCTGGGTTCAATCCCTGGGTCAGGAAGATACCCAGAGAAGGAAATGTCTACCTACTCCAGTATTCTTGCCTGGAGAATTCCATGGACAGAGGAGCCTTGGTGAGCTACAGTCCACGGAGTGGCAGAGAGTCAGACATGACTGAGTGACTAATACTCTCACCTTTTTTTTAACTTTCCTCCCACAAATACAGAAATCTCGGAATCTCTGAAAAATACACAGAAATATATATCACTAACATGTACACAGAAATCTACATCTGTAATAGATAATCTGCAAGGATTATCTTCTTCCTTGCTTCCTTCCTACTCATGTAAACAAAAATCTGTATGTCTAACATATATACCAAAATCTGTATCTTTAACATATACACAGAAATCTGTATCTCTAATAGATACTTCACAAAGCCCTGATGTTCAGCACAGTGAACTCTACTAGACCTTCTGCAATTACTGTGTGGTAAAAGAATCCAAAAAACAGAGATATGCTGTATGTATATGTCATACTAAATCAGGAAGCAATATACTGAGACAAGCAAAAAACTGTAAATCAACTATACTCCAACATAACACTGGCATGAGATTAAAGAAAAGAAAAGGAAAAAGAATTCAATGACTGGTTTATTCCCCCTGACGTCCGTGACTTAGGCCGCTCTCCCATTCCTGGAGCCTCAGTGACTGACCTGGAGTCCAGTTGAGAGAGCTAGGCAGGGTGTCTTTCATTGAGCTCCCTCTTAAACCTGTACTGTCTACTTTGCTCTGGCTGGGACCAGAGTCCCAAATGCACCCAAAGGATGGTGGGTAGACCCTCTAGCCTCGAACCTTGGAAAAGTAACCCGGCCTTCAGGTATTGTGGTACTGGTATCACAGTTCAAGCCTCCTTCTTGAGAGTGCAGCCTCTTAGACAGCTCAACAGGGAGCAGGGCCCCAGGGTAGGAGTCTGGAGGGCAGGGGTGGAATTTTAGGGGTAATAAGTAGTGAGGCACAAGTCCTTGGGTATTTGCTCACATTTCACTCTAATTCACAGCCCAGGAAGCCATCTTTCCCGAGGCTCTAGTTGCAGGTGGAACCAGAGTTGGGCATGAGGAAGTGCTGCCACCTTGTGGACATTTCCTGGAACTACAACTTGCCCACCAGTGCTTATGGGCACCTCCGATTCAAAAGGCCTGTGGGGCTGTAAATGACAGCTGCCCTCAGGAAAGGTCCTGCAGCAGGTATTGCAGAAATAAATTCCAAACACAATCAACTTTCAAAAAGCCAATTTCAAAGGTCAATTTGCCTCACACCCTCTTAGGAAAGAAAAAACAACCCAGAAGACCACAGGACAAGATACTCAGCATCCCTAATTATTACAGGAGAAATGTCAATCAAAATGACAACAAGAAATCAAATCCAACCTATCAGAATGGCCGTCGTCACAAGTCTGCAAACAATAAATGTGGGAGAGAGCCAGATAGTGATGGAACTTACTGATATAGCCAGTGGGAATGGAGATTGCCAAAGCCCTAGAAAGTACAGCCTTCACATGCCAGAAAAAAATCTTCAAAAAACTAAGCCTAGAATATGACATACCCCCATCTGGGCCTACATCCAAGAAAACCATGATTCAAAAAGACACGTGCACCTCAGCGTTCACTGCAGCACTAGTTACAAGAGCTAAGACACAGAACCAGCAAGATGTCTTTTGTCACACTGAAGGTTAAAGAAGATGTGGTACATATATACAATGGACTTTCATTCAGCCATGAAAAAAAGCTACTGAAATTATGAATTATGCCACTAAAAGTCACAAGGATGGACCTTGGAGTATTACAGACTAAGTGAAGTCATCCAGGCAGAGAAAGAAAATAGCATATGCTGTCCCTTGTAGACAAAATTAAAAAACAAAAAAAAAGGTACGAAGGAATAAATTTACAACACAAAAAGTGACTCTGAGAATTCAAACACAAACAGAAGTTTCCAAGAAAAAGTGAAAGAACAAGGATGAATTATGATATCAGAGCTAACATAGACACAGAAATCTGGATCTGTAATAGATAATTCAGAAGAATTATCTTTCTTTCCTTCCTTCCTTCAAATATACACAGAAATTTGTATCTCTAACATGTACAGAGAAATCTCTATCTGTAATAGATAATCCAAGATCATTACCTCCTTCCTCCCTTCCGGATATGCTCTGAAATCTGTACTTCTAACATGCTCACAGAAATCTGCATCTATATTAGGTAATCCACAAGGATTATCTCTTGCCTCCCTTCCTTTCTTTCAACACAAGTACACAGAAATACTTATCTCTAACATATACATAGAAATCTGTCAGTGTAATAAATAACCCTCAAGGACTAAGCCTTCTTAAGTAAACAATGTTTAAGAAATAGAGGAAAACAATAGGAAAGACGAGATCTCTGCAAGAAAATCAGAGATACCAAGGGAATATTTCATGCAATGATGGACACAATAAAGGACAGAAATGTTATGGACCTAACAGAGGCAGACAATATTAAGGAGAAGTGGCAAGAATACACAGAAGAACTATACAAAGATGGTCTCAATGACCCAGATAACCATGATGGTGTGATCACTCACCTAGAGCCAGATATTGTGGAGTGGAAAGTCAAGTGGCGCCTTAGGAAGCATCAATATGAACAAAGCTAGTGGAGGTGACGGAATTCCAGATAAGCTATTTCAAATCCTAAAAAAATGTTGTGAAAGTGCTTCACTCAATATGCCAGCAAATTTGGAAAACTCAGCAGTGGCCACAGGACTGGAAAAGGTCAGTTTTCATTCCAGTCCCAAAGAATGGCAATGCCAAAGAATATTCAAACTACCACACAATTGCACTCGCTTCACATGCTAGCAAGGTAATGCTCAAAATCCTTCAAGCTAGGCTTTAATGATACCTGAACCAAGAACTTCCCGATGTACAAGCTGGATTTAGAAAAGGCAGAGGAACCACAGATCAAATTGACAACATCCAGTGGATCACAGGATAGGCAAGAGAATCCCATAAAACCATCTACTTCTGCTTTATTGACTATGGTAAAGCTTTTGACTGTGTAGATCACAACAAACTGTGGAAAATTCTTAAAGTGATGGGAATACCAGACCACCTTACCTGCCTCCAACAGTTAGAACCAGACATGAAACAACAGACTGGTTCGAAATTGGGAAAGGATTATGTCAGCTGTATATTGTCACCCTGCTTATTTAACTTATATGCAGAGTACATCATGTGAAATGCCAGACTGGATAAAGCACAAGCTGAAATCAAGATTGCTGGGACAAAAACAGAAATATAGACCAATGGAACAAGACAGAGAATCTACAGATAAACCCATTCACTTATGAGTACCTTATTTTTGACAAAGGAGGCAAGAATACACAATGGGGCAAAGACAGCCTCTTCAATAGTGGGGCTGGGAAAACCGGACAGCTACGTGCAAAAGAATGAAATTAGAACACTTCTTAACGCCATACACAAAGATAAACTCAAAATGGATTAAAGACCTAAATGTAAGACCAGAAACTATAAAACTCTTAGAGGAAAACATAGGCAGAACACTCAATGACATAAATCAAAGCAAGATCTTCTATGACCCACCTCCTAGAGTAATGGAAATAAAAACAAGAATAAACAAGTGGGACCTAATTAAACTTAAAAGCTTTTGCACAGCAAAGGAAACTACAAACAAAGGAAAAGACAACTCTCAGAATGGGAGAAAATAATAGCAAATGAAACAACTGATAAAGAATTAAATTCCAAATTACATAAGCAGCTCATACAATTCAATACCAGAAAAACAAATAACCCAATCAAAAAGCAGGGAAAAGACCTAAAGAGACATTTCTCCGAAGAAGACATACTGATGGCTAACAAACACATGAAACGATGCTCAACATCACTCATTATTTGAGAAATGCAAATCAAAACTTCAATGAGATATCACCTCATACCAGTCAGAAAGACCATCATCAAAAAGTCTACAAACAATAAATGCTGGAGAGGGTGTGGAGGAAAGGGAACACTCTTGCACTACTGGTGGGAATGTAAATTGATATAGCCACTATGGAAGACAGTATGGCGATTCCTTAAAAAGCTAGGAATATAATCACCATATGACTCAGCAATTCCACTCCTAGGCATATACCCTGAGGAAACCAAAATTGAAAAAGACACATGTACCCTAGTGTTCACTGCAGCACTATTTACAATAGTTAGAACATGGAAGCAACCTACATGTCCATTGACAAATGAATGGATAAAGAAGCTGTGGTATATATATATATATATATATATATAATGGACTACTACTCAGCCATAAAAAGGAACGAATTTGAGTCAGTTCTAATGAGGTAGATGAACGTAGAGCCTATTATGTAGAGTGAAGTAAGTCACAAAGAGAAACATAAATATCGTATACTGATGCATATATATGGAATCTAAAAAGATGGTACTGATGAATTTATTTTCAGGGAAGCAATGGAGAAACAGACATAGAGAACAGATCTATGGACATGGGGTAGGGGAGGAGGAAGAGGGTGAGACATATGGAGAGAGTAACATGGAAACTGACAATACCATATGTAAAATAGATAGCCAATGGGAATTGCTGTATTCCCACTGACTCAGGGAACTCAAACAGGGGCTCTGTGACAATCTAGAGGGGTGGGATGGAGAGGGAGATGGAAGGGAGGTTGAGGAGGGAGGGAACATGGGTGTACCTATGGCTGATTCTTGTTGATGTTTGACAGAAAACCACAAAATTCTGTAAAGCAATTATCCTTCAGTTAAAAAAAAAAAAAAAAAAGGCTGCCAGGAGAAAATCAACAACCTCAGATATGCCGATGACACCACCCTAATGGCAGAAAGTGAAGAGGAACTAAAGAGCCTCTTGATGAAGGGGAAAGAAGAGAACACAAAAGCTGGCTTAAAACTCAGCACTGAAAAAACTAAGATCATGGCATCCGGTCCCATCACTTCATGGCAAATAGATGGGGAAACAATGGAAACAGTGATAGACTTTATTTTCTTGGGCTCCAAAATCACTGCGGACAGTGACTGCAGCCATAAAATTTCTTGCTCCTTGGAAGAAAATCAGTGACGAACCTACATAGCGTATTAAAAAGCAGAGACATTACTTTGTCAACAAAGGTCCATATAGTCAAAGCTATTGTTTTCCTAGTAGTCAGGTATGGATGTGAGAGTTGGACCATGAAGAAGGCTGAGTGCCAAAGAATTGAGGCCTTCAAACTGTGGTGCTGGAAAAAGACTCTTGAAAGTCCCCAGACAGCAAGGAGATCAAACCACTCAATCCTAAAGGAAATCAACCCTGAAATTTCATTGGAAGGACTGATATTGAAGCTGAAGTTCCAATACTTTTGTTAGGGGAAGCACACTGACTGAAACCACCCACCCTGGCCAGGCACCATAGTAACTATTGCATGAGGTGTTTTATGACAGGAGGTCCTGGTAAAAAACATGGAACTAATAAGCTACCACCAACAGGGAAAGCTCAGAAAAGATCAATAACAAAGAAACAACCCAATCAAATAGGGGCACAAGATTTAAATGGACATTTCTCCAAAGAAGACATAGAGGTGGCCATGAAGGACCTGAAAAGATGCTCAGCATCTGTAAGTATTAGATACCACATTGTACAATGTGGTATCGCCTCACACAGGTCAGAATGGTCAGCATCAAAAAATCTACAATAAATGCTGGAGAGGGTATGGAGAAAAAAATAACCCTCCTCCCTGTTGGTGGGAATGAAAGTCAGTAAATCACAAAGGAGAACAGGACAAAGGTTCATTAAAAACTAAACAGAGAAGCACCATAGGACCAGCAATCCCATTACTGGGCATAGATGCAGAGAAAACCATAATTTTAAAGACAGGTGCTCCCCAACGTTCATGGCAGCACTATGTACAATATCCAAGACATGGAAGCAACCGAAGTGGATGAGGACAGATGAATGGGTAAACAATATGGGGTACATGCACACAGTGCATTACTACTCAGTCGTAAAAGGATGACATCATACCACATCCAGCAATAAGGAAGTGGAGACATCACAGTAAGTGGAGTGAGACAAAGAAAGACAAGTATCATATGATATCACTTAGTGGTGAAGTCTAACAAGGGATACAAATGAACTTCTTTACCAAACAGAAATAGCCCCATGCATAGCAAAGCACCATATGGTTACCAAAAGGGAAAGGTGGTGGGCGATGAGAAATGAGCAGGTGGAGATGAACATATACACACTACTCTTTATAAATGAACAACGAGGACCCCTAATCAATACTGCATAATAAACTAAATGGGAAAAGAAACCAAAAAAGCACATGTACACGTCTATGCATAAGTGAATCATGTTGCTGTCCACCTAAAACAAAAACAAACACACCCTACAACACTGTAAGTCACCTATATACCAATACAAAATACAAATTACAAAGAGTGAATGTCAACTCTATTCCCCTCAGGTCTTGGTGACCTGTGCTGATGTCACATCCCTGGAGCCTGGGCAGGCTTGGTTCCCAAGGATGGACTGTCATGGGGCTGACGGAGCTGGGGAGGGTGTGCCAGCCAATGAGCCCTGCCCCGTGGACCTGTGAGCCTGCTCCCCTCTGCTGCAACCCACACCTCCAGATCCAGGTGGATCTTCCTGCAGTGAACCTACGCCTACTGCACCCAGAGGATGTGCAGCCTCTGGGCTGGAAGAGCTTTGAAAAGCCCCATGGGCTCCATGTCTCCTGGTGTTGGGGTTCCCACCTTCAGCCTCCTTCCTTAGGGTTGCCCCACCTATGGCTGAAAGCACCCTTCCTAGAGTGGTGTTGCAGGAATTGGGATTTGTCCAGGGGACAGGGGTGAAGAAGGAATGGGACACAAGCCTTAAGTGCTTCTTCTGGCACTTTCCACTCTGACAATCCAGGAACAGGACTTTACCCGAGGCTCTGGTTTCTTCGGGAGAAGGCGATGGCAACCCACTCCAGTCCTCTTGCCTGGAAAATCCCATGGATGGAGGAGCCTGGTGGGCTGCAGTCCATGGGGTCGCTGAGTCGGACAAGACTGAGCGACTTCACTTTCACACTTCGCTTTCACTCTTCACTTTCATACACTGGAGAAAGAAATGGCAACCCACTCCAGTGTTCTTGCCTGGAGAATCCCAGGGACGGGGGAGCCTGGTGGGCTGCCGTCTATAGGGTCGCAGAGTTGGACACGACTGAAAGAACTTAGCAGCAGCAGCAGCTGGTTCCCTCAGTAACCAGAGTTGGGCATAAAGATATGCTGCCACCTTGTGGCCATTTCCCATAACAACAACTTTGAAACCAATGCTCCCGGGCACTTAACATTCACAAGCCCTGAGGGGCTTAAGGAAAAAAACACCTGCCCTTAAGAAATTTCCTAGGGGAGGTCATCGGAAAAATATTGAAACAGGGAAGTCATTCAAGAAGCCAGTTAGTAAGTTTAACTCACACTGTTTTTAAAAAAAAATTCATATGCAAAGATGTCAACATCACAAAATATGAGAGAAATGCAAATCAAAACTTCAACAAGGTATCCCCTTACACCAGTCACAATGGCCATAGGCAGAAACTCTACAAACAATAAATACTGGAGAGGGTATAGAGCAAAGGGAACCCTCCTACAATGATGTTGGGGATGGAAACTGGGAGCAGCCACTGTGGAGGACACAGACAGATTCCTTAGCAATGAATATGAGAATGAAATTAGACTACTCAGTAACACCATACACAAAAATAAACTGCAAATAGATTAAATGTCTAAATAAAAAGAACAGATACAATGGAACTCTTGAGGGAAAAAAGCAGAACACACTTTGACACAAAATGCAGTGAGATCTTTTTTGATCCACCTCTAAGAATCAGGACAGAGAAAACAAAAATAAACAAATGGGACCTAATAGACATTAAAAGCATTTGCACAACAAAGGACACCATCAGTGGGGAAAAAAAGACAACCAAGAATGGAAAAAAATCATGCAAACAAAGATAGCCACAGGGAATTTATCTCCACACATACAAACAACTTGTAAAACTCAGTATCAAAAAGCAATCCAATAAAAAAATTGGCCAAAGATCTAAATGCACTTTACTCCACAGAAGGCACAGAGATGGCCATAAAGTAGAGGAAAAGATTCTAAAATCACTCGTTCTTAGAGAAAGGGAAGTCAATTGTCCAATGAGATATCACATCAATCAGAATGAGCATCTCAAAAAAATCTACAACAATAAATTCTGAAGAAAGTGTTGAGAGAAGAAAACCCTCCCACCATGGGTGGGAATGTAAATGGGTACATCCACTAGGAAGAACATTATGGAGCTTCTTTAAAAAACTAAACACAGAAGTACCAAGTGACCCAGCAATTCCATACCTAGGCACAGATCCACAGAAAACCAAAATTGTAAAATAAACCTGCATCCCAACAATCACAGCAGCACTAGGTACAACTGCAAAGACAGGGAAGCAACTTAAGTGTACAAGAACAGATGAATGGATACAGAAGATGTGATATATATATACACACACAATGCAATATTACTCATAAATAGGGATGAGATAATGCCATTTCCAGTTACAGGGAAGAAACTAGAGATGATCATACTAAGTGAAGTGAGACAGGGAAAGACAGGTATCATAGTATATCATTTCTGGTGAATTCTAAAAAAGGATACAAATGAACTTTTTACAAGAGAATCAGCCTCAGAGACTTAAAAAAGAAACTTATGATTACCAAAGAAGAAAGTTGAAGGGGGCAGAGAGCAATTAGCTGGTTCAGATTAAAATAATACCATAAAAAACATGCTAAATAGCCCAAAGTCTGACAGGGCTGTAAATGACATCTGCCCTCAAGAAATGTCACAGGGTAAATCATCGGAAAAGAATTCCTAACTGGGCCAACTTTCAAGAAAGTAGATTCAAGTGATAAATTGTACTCACAGGTGTAAAATAACAAAAGCACATGGGAAGATACTCCACATCAGTAATTATTAAATCCATGTGAATCAAAACTACAATGAGGTATCACCTCACACTGGTCACAATTGCCATCATTGAAAAGCTCTACAAAGAATAAATACCGCAGAGAATGTACAGAAAAGGGAATCCTCCCACAATCCTGGTGGGAATGTAACTGGTGAAGCCACTACTGAAAACAGCATGGAGTTTCTTTGAACACTAAGCATACAGGTATCATATGATCCTGCAATCCACTCCCAGGTTTAGATTTAGAGAAACTGATCATTCAAAATGACATGTGCACCCCAATTTTCAGGCTAGCACTATTTACAACAGCCAAGACATAGAACCCACCAAAATGTCCACTGACAGAAAAATGAAGACTATGTGGCATATCTCGGAGAAGGCAATGGCAATCCACTCCAGTACTCTTGCCTGGAAAATCCCATGGATGGAGGAGCCTGGTGGGCTGAAGTCCATGGGGTCGCTAAGAGTCGGACATGACTGAGACTTCACTTTCACTTTTCACTTTAATGCATTGGAGAAGGAAATGGCAACCCACTCCAGTGTTCTTGCCTGGAGAATTCCAAGGACGGCGGAGCCTGGTGGGCTGCCGTCTATGGGGTCGCACAGGGTCAGACACGACTGAAGTGACTTAGCAGCAGCAGCAGCATGTGGCATATCTATACACTGGAATACTACTCAGTCATTAAAGAGAACGAAATAATGATATTGGCAGCCCCATGGATGGACTGAGAAATTTTCATACCAAGTGAGGTAAGTCAGAGAGAAAAAGACAAATATCGTAAGGTACCACGTACAGGTGGAATCTATAAATTCATACCACTGAACTAATATACAAAGCAGAAACAGCCTGAGAAAACCAAATTCTGATTATTGTAAGAAAGTTAGAAGGGAGGGATAAATTAAGAGTTTGGGATGAAAATATACACACTAATATATATCAAGTTGATAATGAAAAAGGACCTACTGAATAGAACAGGGAACTCTCCTGAGCAAACTGTAATAACCTGTATGAGGGAAAAAAAAACAGAAAAAGAATAGATGTCTATGTATAACTGAATCAAGTTCAGGTATACCTAAAACAAAATATCAGAAATCAACTCTATTCCAAGATAAAACAATAATTCAATTACAAATTAAGTTACCTGAGCTCAGTCTAAGGGAAACCAGACAGCCGTGACCCTATGAATTAGCATGTGATATGCTATGATATTAATATGACACCACCAAAGATTTTCACTCAGCAGAACACAGAGCAGCAACCCACCCAAAGGTGCCTGACCTCATGTGAATGTGACAAGGTGAAGAGAACAAAAAGGACCACGGTTTAAACAGGGCAACACCTTCAGTTCAGATGTTGGGAATCTCCACGGGGACAGGACACACGGCAGGCAAATAGATACATTGTCTCTGTGTACACAGGATCCTGACTTAGGCAGATGGGGTGAGACCCACACAATCCCCAGACTCTGCACCTGGGGTCCCATGACCCTTGGTTAGGAAACCAGGTCTCTGTTGGTTGGGCCCCTAAGGTGGAAACGGATGCTTTCCTGTAACCCCCTGGGATGATAGAAAGAACTGTAGGGTCATTCTCTTCCCCCAACACTGTCCCATAGAAGTCCTCTTCTCCCTTTGGTTCTGTGTGATATTAACTGTTTTTATGGCTGTCATGATAATGTTGAACACACTACCTTAGTTCTGGCAGGCTCGGTCCTTTCTTGTTCCACTGAGGTGTTGCAAAAACATGCAAGAGGGCTGGGAGACGTGGGCAGGTCTGGTCTCTGCTGAGGAGGGACGGTCGACTGGAAGGAGATCACAGCAGCAACCTCACCTGCTGCCCATTGGCCGTTTGTCTGATCCATGTGCCCTGCAATCAATTCACCAGGTGAACCTGCCTCCCTTCCCACAATGCTTGTCCTGGAAAATTGGAATAATTACCAGGTAGCCACCCGAGGAGTCTCCAGGAGCCCCAGGGAAGGTGAAACTTACAGGGATAAAGAGGCAAGCAGGCACAGGCCTGTAGAAAATGAATACAGTAAAGCATTAATAACTAAACACAAGTGAAGTTCTCATGTATTCATCCCTTTTTCTTAGTTGTGTGTGTGTGTGGTCTCCCATGATCCTGGCCCACGAAAATGGAGTGAGCCTCACACAGTTCCCAGACCACCCACCTGGGGTCACACGTCCCCTTGGTCAGGACACCATGGCTGTGGTCAGCAGGCCCCCAATGTGTAAACAAGCCAGGTCCCTGGGACCTGCTGGGACCCTAGAAAGGAGAGTAGGGTCCATCTTTTCTCCCAGTTGTCCCTGAGAAGTCAGGCCCCCTCCTGTTTTCACTCTGGTTCTGTGTGATTTTTTGCTAGTTTGGAAGTTCATGCTAGAGGTGAACACACTACCTTGGTTCTGGTAGACTCTGTCTTTCTTGTCCCGCTGAGGTGCTGAGGAAACAGGAGAGCTGGGCTGAAAGACGAGGGGCAGCTCTGTTCTCTTTGGAGGAGAGAGTCGACTGGAAGGAGATCACAGCAGCAACCTCACCTGCTATCCAATCTAATCCCTTGAATCTATTTGTCACTTCCATTGTATGATCATAGGGGATTTGATTTTGGTTATATCTGAATGGCCCAGTGGTTTTCCCTACATTCTTCAATTTAAGCCTGAATTTTGCAATAAGAAGTTCATGATCTGAGCCACAGTCAGCTCCCAGTCTTATTTTTGCTGTCTGTTTTGAGTTTCTCCATCTTTGACTACAAAGAATATAATCAATCTGACTTTGAGACTGACCATCTAGTGATGTCAATGTGTAGAGTCATCTCTTGTGTTGTTGGAAGAGGGTGTTTGTTACATACATATACATTATACTTATACTTACTTATAAATAAATAACATTATTTTTAAGATATTATTTTTTTAAAAGGAAGATGGCTGTTAAGGAAAGTGGTTCTCACCAGACACCTAATCTGCTTGCACCTTGACCTTGGACTTAACAGCCTCCAGACCTGACAGAAATAAATGCATGCTGTTTTAAGTCCCCTGGTTTATGATACTTTGGTTTAGCAGTCTGAAAGAGCTAAGAACTAAGAACTCCTTCCACGAATGTTACCGCTTGGACTAGAACCTAATTTTTCTGGCAGGAAGAGGACCATCAAGTAGGGTAACAGACTGTCATCAAGGTGCCAGATACACAGTGGAGAAACAGTACCTCCAGGGCTGCCGCCTGCCTTGTGTTGGGTGCCTCTGAGAAATGGAAGAGATCCCCCTTCTGGGGGACGCAGTTTGGGCTTGGTCAGGGGAACCCAGGTTGGCTGGACATCAGTGCCTCATACCATCCTACCCCCACCCCAACACCTAAGCATGGGGCCACAGCACACAGTGACCACGGGCAACACAAGGTCTCAGGGCCACGTCGAAGGGCAGCTTCTCCCAAAGCTTCCACAGCCTGGACCCTTCCCTCTGGAGCAACATTTCCTCTAATCCCTTGGACCTCTCATCACCATGCAACCGCATTTCATGATAAACATCCAGGGTTGTTTCCAGAGAGGCAGTGTGCGGCTTCTGCTGATTCTCCTTGGGAGAACCCATCTGGTGCTTGCGTCTTCATCTCACGGCCGGGGTGGGGTCTTAACAGCAGGCGACACAGTGTCCAAAATGAGCATGGTCAGAGGCCCACGTGGATGTGGGGTCCTGGCATCTTAGAGGAAGATGCTATTCAACCCTTTGTGCCCTCCCCACGGCACAGCAGCCACGCACACCTCAAAATAAAAGGCCGGCCAGGGTTACCTTTGACTTTCACAGCCAACACAGATAGCCGGGACACACCTCTCATTAAGTAACTCCAGTGGGAGTTTTCGGCACCACCCACTGGAACTCCTACCAGCCATCACTGGGTGGGGAGAGGCGAGTGAAATGTGTGAACTGAAACATGCTAATGCGGCAGGGACCCCCCAAACCTGTCCTTCATGGAGCCCTGAGAGTAGAACACTATCTGGTAGCACAGGCTGGACACAAAACACCAGGAGCAGGGACCACTGTTGAGGGCAAAGACAACTTACCTGTGAGAAAAATACACTCATTTGAATAAATTTGTTCAAATAAGTGGCCTTCTCAGATGGTGCTAAAGATAAAGAACCCACCTGCCAAAGCAAGAGACATAAGAGACGAGCGTTCAATCCTTAGGTGGGGAAGATCCCCTGGAGGAGGGCATGGCAACCCACTCCAGTATTCTTGCTTAGAGAATCCCATGGACAAAGGAGCCTGGACTACAGTCCATGGGGCCCATGGTGTCTTAAAGTTGGACACAACTGAGCTGACAGACACACACAGGAGGAAGAAGCAGCTGAAGTGGCCAGAGAACCCCAGAAGCACCAGAGACCTGGCTCTGGTGGGGGTGGTCTGGGTCTGAGCCCTTCTGAGGAAGACACTGGGGTGGGTGAGTCTTCAAGAGAGCATAACCATTCACAGTCAGAGACCCAGAGGCTCCAGGAGTCAAGGTTGGGGACACGGGCCTCCCAGCTGGCACCAAGGGCTGCTTTGAAGGGAAGCATGAGACCCAAAGTCTAAGTGGGAGGGGTCAGAGGAAGGGCAGGGCTGCACCAGAGGTCAAAATGGGCAATGGAGGCAGAATCTGAGGCCGTCTGCAAGTGGCTGATGGAGAGGAGGGTAAATAGGCAATGCCCCCAACAGCAACATCCCGCCAAGCTGACCTGGTGCCCCAGCACTGTCCTGAGCCATAGCCCCTCATCCAAAGTCTAGCTCAGGCTCTCTGATCAATCCAGCCCGGCTGCACCCAGCACAGAGCAAGTGGCCAGCAGAGGGGTAGACTCTGTGGTGCGTCAGCACCAAGGACAGCGCACGGCCAGCTCAGTCACCAATCCTGAAGAGGACCATCTGTTTGCTGCTGGAACCAACCAGAGGAACCTGGCAAGCCCAAATCCAAGCATCTGTTCACTCCAGCAGTCTGGGCCTGGGCTTGGTCTCCGGTGGAGAGACCAGCTTTTCTCCTGTGAAGGCTGACAGTGGTCCTGGCAGGGTCTGGAGTCCACCCTCATCTCCTGGGGCGCCCTCCCGTGCCATATCCCCTTCTCAGCCTTTCTAAACTGTCCGTGGCATGCTGTAACGCAGGGCTGGAAGCTATTCTTGGTTAGCTTCCTATCACCACATGCCCATGTCTTTCTTAGTAACTGATTAGCACTGACCGTGATCTGAGTGCTTTGGGGTGCAAACCCCATGACTGCCTCCGCCATGCTGTTCCATCTCTGAATCTCATGCTCGGCAATGTGGTCTTCCTCCCTGAACAGAAGCTGTTGCTATATATTCTCCTATGGAGCCCTGCACCTCCTGGGGAATGTCATGTGAATAACCGATCCCCTGGGATGTGTCTCAAGTTCCTGGAACATGTAGGGGATGCTGACGGTGTTCAGGGATGGAAGATGCATGAGGGCCGGCACCCTGCCCCAGTCCCCCACCTACCTCTCTGTTCCCTGAAATCTGCCCTGGACACACACCGCTGACACATCCGTGCTGTCCAAGTCAAAGCAGTGCAATTCCAGCTCCACACACGGCAGGCGCCCTCTTCCCTGGCACCTGTTCTTATAGATGCTGCCCACTCACCCCCTGGTGCTCCCCTTCAGGAGCCTCTGCCCTGACCATCCACCTGAGATGCTCAGGGCCTTCCTGATGTCCTGCCCCTCAGCCCCCTCGAGGCTCCCAATCCCCTATGGCCCAGCTCTGTCCCTCTCTCGTCACTATCTTCAAGCCAGGTCCTTCACTTCCACCTGTTCTCCTGGCCCTGTCACAACCCTAGACCCCGCTGCACACTGAGGACACCCACGACCTCTGTGTTCAGCCCGCCTGATTGGTGGATTCCCCAAAGACCCCCTCAAAGTCCCAGGCCTCCCCGCTTATCACCCACAAGGTAACCTGTCCCCAGGAAGCCTGCCTGGGACTTGTGGGCTGGGTGGGGCCTCCACTAAGCGCCCAGCCCCACCCAGATGGACAGGGAGTCTCTCCTCTAGAACAAGGTTCTCCATGTAAGCTCAAGTCGCTTTCATCTCTGCACCCCAGGGCCTAGCATGTGACAAGGGCAACTTTCTTGGGCCACATGGAGGGCTTGCAGATGCAGCCAGGCCAGGAGATCAGGAGTGGTGTTGGTGGGAGAGTGAGCTCTGAAGGAATGCAAGTTACGTTCAGAAACTCCGGAGCCACCACCCTCATGGTGGGGGGCGGGGGAGGGGGATCCCACACCCGCTAATACAACAGCAGTTTCTTTACAGCCCAAAGCCCCCAGTGCACACAGAACTACCTTGAATCACAGGAACACCCCAAAAATGAAGTCAATTTATGCTTAACAAACTTTAAAAAAACCAAAAGGCATCAAAGGGAACTTCCAGAAATCTAACAGTAAGTCAATAGGACTTGCTGCCCAAACACAAGCTTTCACGATCTAAACTGCTCAAATTTATGAACTCTTCTGGGGAAAAAATAATATTCATGAAGGCTTTAAAAAACATGAAAGCACATATATGAAATGGAATATTACTCAGCCATAAAAAGTGATGAAATTGTGTCATTTATAGAGATGTGGATGGACTTACAGTCTGTCATACAGAGTGAAGTCAGAAAGAGAAAAATAAATATTGTGTATTAACGCATATGTATGGCATCTAGAAAAATGGTAGAGATGAACCTATTTGCAGGGCAGGAATAGAGACACAGACGTAGAGAACAGCCATGTGGACACAGTGGGAAGGGGAAGGTGGGACAAATTGAGAGAGTAGCATTGAGGTACATATGATACCCTAGAGAGTAGCACTGAGGTACATATGCTGCCCTGTGTAAAACAGATAGCTAGTGGGAAGGCGCTGTATTATAGCACAGAGAACTCAGCTCCGTGCTCTGTGATGACCTAGAGGGGTGGGATGGCGGGATGGGAGGTCCAAGATTGAGGGGGATATATGTATACGTACAGCAGATTCACTTTGTTGTTCAGCAGAGACAACATAGTAAAGCAACTATACCCCAGTAAAAAAAAAAAATATGAAAACAGTTCATTCTCATTTGTCCATAGAATTAGTCAAATAGAAGTTCCTTCACATGCATATAATAATCATATCTTCTTTTTATACACATGTAAGTTTTTTTTTGAAAAGCAGCTTTTCAAAAGTGTTTTATTACAATACACACTTTGCTATAATTAAGAGAAAGTACACTTACGCTTAAATCTACTGGCCTCATTAGCATGCATTTCTTCTCCAAGACTGTCAAATTTCCAAATAATTATTTGCAAAATGGTTATTTACAGCGAACTGCCAATCACACCAAGGCCCTCAAGCTTTCAGAGGTGTCATCAGATTCAACCGCCCCTGTGAAATGCACTCAGTCGCCGCCCCTTGCTGCTGGGCGGCCCCAGCCACTGGCTGCAGCCGTCTGCACGTGCCAGCAGTACCGATCCCTGTGACTGACTGAGACCACCTGGGGAGGGACAAGTCTCAGGAACCACCCCTACCCGAGCAGATCCAGAGCAAGCAGGGGAAGGAACCAAGCTCTGCTGGGGGCTGGGTGTCTGCCGGGAGCCCTGGCTGCCAATCAGCCTCAACAAGATTGCCTCAGCATTTACTACAAGCATCCAACGGGTGAACAGGAGTGGCCAGGAAGTCCATGCATAACTGAATACGTGGAGAGCTGGCTCAAGTTTTGACCTGCAGGCTACACAGATACCTTTGCTCTCAGCCCCTCCCTCCACTTCCCCAGGGTCAGCCAGAATCTTACCTCCTCTTGGGGCCACATGGGCCTCTCCTCCGGGGTCCTGGTCTTGGTCTTGAAGCTCCTCTGGGCATCGGCGAAGTGCTTGGCCTCAGGAGGAAGGTTCAGCAATTTGGGCCTGCTCTTGTGTCTGCTGGGGCCACAGATCAGCCTTGACAAGCAGGCAGACCTCCAGGGAGTTGCCGGGCCCTGGCTCCGTCCACTCCTCCACTGCTTCCTGGCACTCATCCATCTCCAGGTGGCATCTCCAGGTGGGCCAGGTAGCCTGCTGCAGTCCGTGCCCTGCTGGTAGCTGTTGTCCTCAGGGCAGTAGCGGATGTAATAGGTGATGCCCTCCTCCTCTTTGGGCATCCCCTCATCATATTCCTCCTCCTCCGAGGTGTTGTTTACTCTAGTTTGAGCTGAAGTACCCATCGGGGGCGCCCTTCTGGGCAGGCAATGGGCTCTCGGGCTGCAGGGCCGCCAGCTCCAGTCCAGTGGGCACGTACTGCTCCAGGGCCAGTTGCTCTCGGGCTCCGGGCCTGGCCTCACCCTGTGGTCCAACAGGCTGCTCCTTGCACTCTGATGCTTCCAGTGGGCCATGGTGAGGCTCATATGGCCATCGTCACCAGGAGGCAGCCACTGCAGGGAGGAAGGATGACAGGAGAGTCAGAACCTGGCCCAAGGAGCACGCCCAGGAGATGTAACTTGTGTTCGTTCAGATGAAAG
This sequence comes from Cervus elaphus, assembly GCF_910594005.1. Classification (NCBI taxonomy): domain Eukaryota; kingdom Metazoa; phylum Chordata; class Mammalia; order Artiodactyla; family Cervidae; genus Cervus; species Cervus elaphus. Next base: position 31,242,588 of record NC_057827.1, on the reverse strand, counting down.
GACACCCCACCTCAGCTGACTCCGGTGTCAGGATCATTGCAAGCCCTGCCAAAGAGACAGGAGGGCACCAGGGCTGGAGGAGGAAAAGTGGACCCTGGCGACTCCCCAGGACACCTGCTGCTTCCCCCCAACTCCCTGCTCATTCAGGAATTCTCTCTTATTTGTTTGACATACAGTTAACTAACCATGCTGTGTTAGTTTCTGGTATACAGCAGAGTGTTTCAGTTATATACATCCGTGTGTGTGTATGTATATATATCTATATTCATTTTCAGACCCTTTTCCATCTTATTATTACAAGGTATTGAATATATTTCCCCATCCTGTACCATAGGTCTTCGTTGATTGTCTAGTTTACATAAAGTAGTGTGTATCTGTATCTGTTAATTCCAAACTCCCTATTTATTCCTCTCCCCACCCTTTCCCCTTTGGTAACCATAGTTCATTTTCTATGTCTGTGAACCTGTTTCTGTTTTGTAAATAAGTTCATTTATGTCATTTTTAGATATGATGATATTAGATGACATTTGTCTTTATTTACTTCACTTAATATGATCATCTCTAGGTCCATCCATATTGGTGCAAATGGCATTCTTTCATTTTTTATGGCTGAGTAATATTCCATAGCATATGTGTACCACATCATCTTTATCCATTCATCTGTGGAGAGACACTGAGGTTGCTTTTACATTTTGGCTACTGTAAATAGTGTTGTACTGAATAGGGTGCATGTGTCTTTTTTGAACATAAGCCCAGGAGTGGGGTTGCTGGATCATATAATAGCTCTATTTTTATTTTTATTTTATTTTTAATTTTTTGGAAATTTTTCTTTCAAATATTTAATACTTGGAGATAATAGATCTATTTTTAGTATTTTAAGGAATCTCCATACTGTTCTCCATAGTGGCTGCACCAATTGACATTCCCAGCACCAGTGTAGGAGGGTTCCCTTTTCACCACACTCTCTCCAGCATTTATTATTTGTAGACTGTCTAACAATGGGCTCTCTGGCCAGTGTGAGATGGTACCCTACTATAGTTAAGATTTTCATTTCCCTCATGATCAGTGATGCTAAGCATCTTTTCATGTGCTTGCTGCCCATCTCACTAATGACTTCATGAAGATGGTTCCTAGGTGGAGGAGCCCAGGTGACAGAGGCAATGGTCATAAGATCAGGTTATTTGCTCTCAAAAAGAAAGAGAAGGCTTCATTCCAAAAACATGATGAAGCCAGGGAGGAGGTGTCCTGCCCTTCCAAGTCTAATCTGCTGCCCCTGAAGCCCATCTCCAGTCTCCCTACCGCTCCCCTCAGACTCCCAGCACACACAAACCTCTGCTTCCTCTTCGCTCCAAACAACACCACTGATGGGATTTGCCAGGAACCGTCCAGGCTGAGTGCCACACAGACACTGGATGTGAGCCCCAGCCTCACAGGCTCGATGTGGCGGGGGCCCAGGATGGGGGGGCACCAGAGGGAGGACAGCACTGTGGGCCACCAGAATAGGGGACCCAGGAGGGTGCAAAGGATGTGGCTGCCACTTCAGGGGTCATGGTACTGCAGGGCACTGCAAAGATCCCATGGGCCCAACCAGGGAGGTCCTGAACCCCACCATCCAGAACCCTACATTTCATCCCACAAACCATAGAGTCCCGGGACAATTCTGAGCAGGCATGAGACTCACAGGATTTCTCTTTCAGCCCCTTGGGGAGACAGTGGGGGATGGGGGGCTGGGGGAAGGGAGGTCAGTGAAAACCCCCTTCCCGTCCTCTAGGGAATGTGAGCAGCTCAGGTGTGGTCTTGTCTCTACAGCGTCGCTAGAAGCTGGCAGATCCACAGTGCTTCTCCAGAGCAGCTCACACACCAGACATGGTCCCACAGTAGGAAAACTGTCACTGAGAATGGACCGTGCAGGGTCTGGGCATCCTCCTCAGTCACCCCATCCCCAAACCTGAAACTGATGGGAATATTTCAGAGACCTGCTCCCAGGGAGAGGCAAGGTGTCCAGTGTTTCCTAGAACACAGGTGACCATGAGGATGCGCCAAGAGTACGGAGCATCACTTTACAGCAGACTTCCCATGTTCACTTTGCCACACAGCAGAAACTAACACACCATAAAGCAATTACAGTTCAATAAAGAGATGACAGAGGACAAAAATGAAAATGGCCATAATTTTTAAAAAGCATAACCTTTCTGGAAAGTAATTTGCAAATGGGGATTAAAAACCTTTCAAAAGATGTATGCCCTCTGGTCTGGCAATTCCAAATCTAGGAATGTACACTAGATAAACAATCATGTATATGCACAAAGATGTAGCCTAAAAAGGATGTCCATCTCACCATTACATTGTTTAAAATAAGGAGAAGCAAAATTATTTAATGTCCAATAACAGGCAACTTGTACATTACAACAAAATAGCTTGATGAATATTACAGTCATTAAAAATATTACAACCATTTCATGAAAAATACAATAAGTAAAATACACAGGTTATAAAATACTATACTCATTTATGAAAATACATATCTATATTAAACAAATGTATTTGTGTAATATACAAAACGAATCAAAGTTACAGATGGTGGCCAGACCTGCCCACTCCAAGGGGACATGTCCACTCCCTCTCGTGGGGAGTTTGCATTCCTGGCAACTGGGGCGGTGGCACAGCTCACAGGCCAGGGAACTTCTGAGTGAATACTTCCTGCCCCCCCCCACCCCGGTGGCGTGCACGTTGTCCCCTGAAACAAAGAGATCTGGCTGAGAACAGCCCACCTCTGTCCACATTTAAAAAACAGAGGCTCCTTCCTTCTCCTGTCTCAACTAAGAAATCCAAGTGGCCAAGTCACTACAGCCAGTCTGCTGAAAAATCATCTCACGCCCTACTTCATACTGCCCAACAGTGACGGCATTTTATATACACGACATCAGGTCTTTTCACTCAAGATAAGTCTCCCTGTTTATTCAAGCCTTAAATGTCAACCACACTGTGGGTTTCTACATAGCTGTAGACACAGGAAGCTTATTCTAAGACATATGTTTTTGTAGCTATGGGGAACAGATTTTTCTCTTATATACCTCTTGCTGGTACATTAAAAAAAAAAAAACTCTGATCTTGTATCAGTCTTTTTATTTGTTTATTTTTGACTGTGCTGTGTCTTACTGCAAGGGCTTTTCTCTAGTTATGACGCGTAGGGGCTATTCTCTAGTTGTAGTGCATGGGCTTCTCACTGCACTGCAGTGGCTTTACTTGTTGGGGAGCACGGACTCTAGGGTGCACGGGCTTCACTAGTTGAGGCATGTGGGCTCATTAGTTTTGACTTTCAGGCTCTAGAGCACAGGCTCAATAATTGAAGAACATGGGCTTAGTTGCTCCACAGCATGTGGGATATTCCTGGGTCAGGGAACAAACCCCTATCTCCTGCAATAGCAGGCAGATTCTTTACCACTGGATCACCAGGGAAGCCCTAAAAGCCCATTTTGAAATTCTAATACTTATAGTTGACCATTTCTCTTTTCCAGCATTCCATGTGGCTGCCCTGACCTTTCAGTTACATGATGGAGTTACTGGGGGATCCCTGACTTTTTCCCAGTTGTAATGAAAATACCTTTACTTTTAAAAATTTCATTGTAGTTGCTTCCCATTGTTGTTAGTATCTGCTGTACAGCAAAGTGAATCAGCTACACGTATACATATACCCCCCTTTTTTTAATTTCCTTTCCATTTAGGTCACCACAGAGCACGGGACTGTCATACAGGCTTCCCAGGTGGTGCTAGTGGTAAAGAACTCACCTCCCAATGCAGGAGACATACAGATGGGTGTTCGATTCCTGGGTCAGGAAGATCCCTGGAGGAACGCATAGTAACCCACTCCAGTATTCTTGCCTGGATAATCCCATGGACAGAAGAGCCTGGCTGGCTGCAGTCTACAGAGACACAGAGTCAGACATTACTGAAACGACTGAGCACCCCACATAGAGTGAAGTGAGTCAGAAAGAAAAAAACAAATATCTATTAAGGAAAATGCCTTTATTTTTTAACCAGGGCTGGTCCATGGTAAGGTAGGCATGACCCTCACCTCAGGCACAAGATTTAAGAGGGTGTCAAAAAACTCAGGAATCAAAACAGATACAATTTTAACACAAGACTTTACAAAAAAACTAAAAATTAATGCAAAAACATCCATGGTGAACAAGATATTAAAATGTTAAAGACAAGCTTGATTATTACTAATTTGTTTCTTTGGGCCTCAGGATCCAATAGGGCTTGGCTGGCCTCTGTGAATGAACCTTTTTTTTTTTTTTTTTCAAGTTTTCCCCATTACAGACTTCCCTGGTGGTTCAGTGGTAAAGAATCCAACTGCACAATGCAGGAGACATAGGTTTGACTACTGATCTGGGAAGATCCCACCTGCTTCGGAACAACGAAGTCCAGGAACTGCAACTACTGAAGCTTGCATGTCTTTTTTTTTCTTTCACTTTATTATTCTCTTTATAAAATTCACTTTATTTCATTCACTTTATTATTCTCTTTATAAAATTATGTGGTGGCTACAGCTGGGGCCTGCGTCCTCTGCACAGAGACTCTGGTGTGGGTCTTCACAAGATGGTCAGTGAATTCCTGATATGGAGACTTGGTGAACACCGTCTCTTTCCAGAGGTCAGAGATGAGGTAACTGTAGGTCTTGGAAATGGCATCAAAAGTGGCCTTGGCAAAGTTGCCCAGGGTGGCGGTGCAGCCCCTAGCAGAAGTGTAGCAGTCTTCGATGCCGGCCATCAGCAGCAGCTTCTTGGGCACAGGGGCGGAGACGATGCCAGTGCCACTGGGGGCAGGGATGAGGCGCCCCAACACGAAGCCGCAGCAGCCAGTCACCTTGCAAGGAACCGTGTGGGGCTTGCCGATCTTGTTCCCCCAGTAGCCTCTTCACAAGGGGACGACGGACAGCTTGGCCAGGATGATGGCCCCACGGATGGCATTGGCTACTTCCTTGGAGCACCTGACACCCAGACCGACATGTCCATTGTAATCCCCGATGGCAACAAATGCCTTGAACCTGGTCCGCTGGCCAGCACGGATCTGCTTTTGCACGGGCATAACCTCATCCTTGAGGGATGCTCCCAGGAAAAAGTCAATAATCTCAGACTCCTTGATGGGCAGAGAGAAAAGGTAGATCTCCTCCAGGGACTTGATCTTTATGTCCTTGACCAGGCGGCCCAGCTTGGCAACCGGGAGCCACTCCTTGTCCTCGGCCTTGCCTCCACGAGCTCCGCGGCCTCTGCCCCAGCCCCGACCCCGGCGGTGGACGCCACTGCCAAAGCCTACGCGGAAGCCTCCGCGGCTTCCTATTCCGGGGACCCTGGGGCCTCCGGGGCTTCCGGGCCCTCTCGCAGCACCGGCGTCATCCGCCATTTGCTGTTTTCACGAAGAAGAAGCTGAAGCTTGCATGTCTTAGAGCCAGTGCTCCGCAACAAGAGAAGCACTTGCAATAAGAAGCCCTCACACTGTACTGGAGAGTAGCCCCTGCTCACTACAACTAGAGAAAAGTCCGTGCAGCAATGAAGATGCAATGCAACCATAAATAAATAAATAACTAAATAAAATTATATACAAAAAAGAACCCACTTTCTAATGCAGGGGACTAGGGTTCAATTCCTGGTTGGGGAACTATTAATAAGATCCCACATGCCAAGGGGCAACTAAGACCGTGCCCCACAACTAGAGAAAGCCCACAAGCTGCAACAAAGAGCTGTCACAGCCAAAATTAAAAGGAAAGTTTTCCCCCATTAAATACAGTGCTGTTGTCGGCTTTTCCAGTGCTTGATGTTGCATTCTTTCCTCGGTGGATACAAATGGAAGGACCCAGGCTGGCTGCCCGGGGTGGAGGTCCCGTTGTTGAAGGTCTGCAGAATTAACCTATGGCACACTTGTGGTCTAAGAGAAAGTCTCCTATTAAAGATGAAGACAGGAGGTCCTTGTTTCAATTCAGACTTCCATTTACTGTCAGGCCCTGAGCATTATAATTAATGAACAGATGGATGGCCTTTCCGTCCTGGGAAACTGGAAATGATGGTCCTGACTGCTGGGCTTGAACAAGAGTGAACAGGAGAGCAACCCACACCGGCTTAAATCCCATGAACGCTTTTTTTCCCTACTATATACAAGGAGTGGAGAAACTTTTTTTTTTTTTTTTGAGCTTTTGTCACTTTATTGTTAATCAATGCATGTTATCCAAAATTATAGATGTAATGTAAATTGTACAACACAAAATTATGCTCATGGGAAAAGCCTGTTGGAATTTACCAAATACTCATTAATATATTTTTACATTGCTATATGAACATGTGCTTCTCAACTGCTAATAATAAAAGTTATAATTGGTTTAATGAAAACCCATATTGCAAATAGTTGTTCCTGTTTAGAAAAATTCACACAGCTTTAAAAATGGATTAAATCCATTTTAATCCTAATCTACAAATAGATTATAAACAGCAAATATAACTGGTAATTTTTTTTTTAATCTTTCAGCCACACCACGATGGGATCTTAGTTCCTTGACCAAGGATTGAACTCAGGCCCCTTGCATTGGCAGCACTGTCTTAACCACTGGATTGCCAGGGATGTCTTGAGAAACATTTAAAGTGAAAAATGAAGAAAGAGAATGCAGTAGAAACCCTCTATTAAGTATTATTTAATGGCTATATAATGTTTCCTGTCCGAATAAATGTCATCTGACTCTTCCCCTATTAAACATACGAACTGTGTCTTATTTTTGTGTAATAAATAGTGTCTTGGTGTTAATGTAAGGATATGCTCCACACTTTTCACTGCCCTCCAGGACTTTAACCAGGACCCTTATAAAACTTTTTTTTTTTTTCAATGTGAGGTCCAGTCCTCAGAAAAGGCCCAGGAGGTATGGGGCCAGGAGAGTGTTCACCATCTCTGTGGTGGGGGCTGTAGGCAAACATGTTGAGGGTCTCTGCTTATATATATAATTGAAATATACTTGATTTACAATGTTGTATTAGTTTCTGCTGCACAGTAAAGTGATTTAAGGTCTCTATATATTTTTCCATATTCTTTTCCATCATACTTTATCACAGGATATTGAATAGAGTTCCCTGGGCTATACTGTAGGACCTTGTTGTTTATCCATCCTAGATATTATAGTTTACATCTGCTAACCCCAAACTCCCAACCCTTCTCCCTCCACCTTCCTTGGCCACCACAACTCAGTTCTCTGGATGTAAGTCCACTTCTGTATTATAGGTAAGTTCATTTGTATCACATTTAAGATTTCACATATAAGTGATATCATACGGTATATGTCTTTCTGTCTGACTTACTTAGTATGATAATCTCTAGGTCCATCCATATTGCTGTATGCCCATGGGCCCTGCGTGGGCACATTCAGGCAGCTCTGCCTTCCTTATTGTTATTGTTCAGTCGCTCAGCCGTGTCCAACTCTTTGCAACTCCATGGACTGCAGCATGCCAGACTTCCCTATCCTTCACTATGTCCCAGAGTTTGCTCAGACTCGTGTCCATTGAGTTGGTGATGCCATCTAACCATCTCAGCCTCTGCCTTCCTTGGGCTGCAACTGACACCTCCATGCCGGGGTCCTTGCCCCAGCAGGATCCAGGGGTATCCTCAGGATGAATGGCATCGGCGAGTGAGAGACAGAGAGAGAGAGAGAAAGAGAGAGACCAGACCGGGATGTGCAGCAGAGTCTGGCAGCGTTTTATTTTTCACCATTGCCTTTATACCCTAAGTTGATACATTTCTAAGGGGGAGATAAGCACACAGACTTAGTTTAGCATTACATCAGCTTGTCTTTCATGAAACCAGGTGTTTTCTGTATATTTTTTTGTTTATGAGAGTCTTTTTCCATAGATTTTTTGTACATTATCCTTTGGCCTTGAGCTTAGCAGAAAACAGAAAAGTGGCAATCTCATGATACAGCAGGTTGCAACATAATAGAAATACAATCCTGTTAACACAAAAGTCAGTCTTTTTGCAGAAGTTCTCAGCTAAATTTATCTAAAAAGTTTAGCACACAAAGACTCTGCGGCTCTGGTGAGGCAGCCCCTGTTTAGCACTCCTGGTTAAAATTAACAATTATCTTATTGTTTTTACTCTAGGGCTAAACTCTTATTTTTCTACATCTTTAACTATATAAACAATAGTTTCCACTGCATAACCTCAGCACATTAACAGCAATCAAACGTTGATCCAATAACCACTTTCAAAATAATATTTTTTGTGTTTTCTAACAGGGCTTCCTCACCCCCCCCGAAGGGCTCTGTGCCTATTAAGGCCTTTTTTATGGTTAATCTGTATGTATAATATCTTTTGGCCTTCAGGCCTGTTGACAATTTATGGCTTGCACCTGGTATAACTTTAAGCAACTTCAGTAACCGACCCTGTCTTTTTTGTCGTTAATCTATTTTCTTTCTATTATGCATCATCTCTATGGGAACTAGATAGGATTACATTATTACGGAACAGAAATGCAAAGGATTGCAAAAACAGCAGATATAGCACAAAACAGGCTCTTAGTCTAAAAGTTACCTACCTATAAGTCACCAGCTAATTTCTTGCAATGGGAGCACACATTTATCAAACAAGCCAGAATGCCAGCAAAAGGGTTTAAATTGAAGCATTTCTTTCATCCCTGGCCCCTTCATAGGGTACCAGCGTCTAGGAGATTTATTAATTAGGGTTTTAAGTTGGTCTTTATTCAATGAAAGAGGAGCAGGAGAGCTCTCGGCAGGCAACACAAGAATCTGCAGCAGGGCAAATAAGAACAACAGCAGAAAAGGTGGGAGGATACAGGGTGGGGTAGAGGCCGAGGCCAACCTGGAGGGTCCCTTGTATCCTGAACGGCCGTGCATGTCAGGTTTTTTCTTCATGACCTCGTCATGGATGGGATCCTGAACGGCCTTGGGTGTCAGGTATTTTCTTCATGACCTCGTCATGGGTGGGATCTCCCATAATGGCTCCCGGCACCTCCTCCCATCCAGTCCCTCACTTCTGACACTCCCCCTCCCCAGTTTCCTTGCAGGTTGCTCCCTCAAAAACATCCACACATATTTAATCCTGCCTTGGGTATGCTTCTCAGAGGACCTTACCTAACACAGTTCCTTACAGGAAAGAAAACAGAATAAAAGTCACATACACAAAAAAACAAACTCCAATACCCTTTAGAAAGCACAGAACCAAAGACACAAGTATATTTATGGGTAAATTTACAATAAAAGTTCTGAGAAAATAAGAGAGGCAGCGACTACTGTCACAGGAAGGGGAGAAGCTTACACCCCTAGGATCAGCTGACTGCTCACCCTCAAGACTTTCTGAACCTTTTTTTTTTTGTCAAAATAACCCTCAAGCAAAAAAAAAAAAAAACAAAAAAAACCAACAGCATAAGGCAAATAGTTTAGCCTACTATGCTATGTCACTTCAGTTGTGTCCGACTCCTTTGCGACCCCATAGAACATAGCCCACCAGGCTCCTCTGTCCAGGGGATGGAGTGGGTTGCCATGCCCTTCTCTAAAGTATCTTCCCAACCCAAGGACTGAACTCAAGTCTCATTATGTCTCCTGCCCTGGCAGACAGGTTCTTTACCACTAGCACCACCTAGGAGTCCTGATACATGACTATTAAACACCCTGGCAACCCCAGCCAGGTAAAGAGATAGACCTTGCCAGCCACCTGAGGCCTCCCCAGTGCTGCTCAGATACCAAGACCCCACCGTGTGCACCCTGACCACCTTGACTGTGCAGTCATCACCGCCTCACCTCTCCTTAACCATTTCCCACTGATCATCCAGCCCTCAACACTGATCACATCAATTTCAATCCATCGGCTTCTACTTCTCTATTTACCCTTGCAATTAATTCACTGCAGACACCGAATCATTTGTTGGGAGGGCATTTCCCTTGATTGAGACTTTGATGACTGTCCCTACAGCTGGGAACACCACCCCCTGACCTCTGCACTCCAACAGACTGGTGGTGGGAAATGGAGGCTGAGTCGGGTTCAGATTAGAATCTGGAGGCAAACGACTTTCCTGGCAACGTGGTGCTCTTCCTCCCTCAAGAAGCAGGAGCTCCAGACACCACTCTCTGCTACATCCCCTGGCATCAGCACTGCCACCCAGGGTGTCCATTCATGCATCCACATGCTGGACCCCTTCTGAACACAGAAACCCCTTCACCTGCCACCAGGCTGCCCAGTGCTGCAGCTCGTACAGGGAAGCAAGACAAACAATTCAGTCTTTTCTGTTATTTACCAAAGTTCAAAAAAATCATTCTCCAAAGGTGACCAATTAGGTTGTTTTTTTTCCTCAGTATCATTCAGAAGTTACAGAGAACTCTAATTCGAAAAGATACATACACCCCAGTGTTCACTGTAGCACTAGTTACAAAAGCCAGAACAAAGAAGCAACGTAAATGTCCATCAACAGAGAAATAGGTGAAAAAGATGTGGTACATATACACAACGGAGTATTACTCAGCCATAAAAAGAATGAACTAATGCCACTTGCAGCCACATGGATGGACCTAGAGATGATCGTACTAAGTGAAGTTAAGTCAGACAGTCAGAGAAAGACAAGTACCATATGATATCACTTATACACGACTTCCCAGGTAGCGCTAGTGGTAAATAACCTGCCTGCCAATGTAGGAGACATAAGAGACAAGGGTTTGATCCCTGAGTCAGGAAGATTCTCTGGACAAGGAAATAGCAGCCCACTCCAATCCACCTGCAATGCAGGAAACCTGGGTTCAATCCCTGGGTTGGGAAGATCCCCTGGAGAAGGGAATGGCAACCCACTCCACTATTCTGGCCTGGAGAATACCATGGACAGAGGAGCTTGGCAGGCTACAGTCCATGGGGTTGCAAAGAGCGGAACACAACTGAGCAACTTTCACTTTTCACATTTTTCTAATATTCTTGCCTGGAGAATCCCATGAACACAGGAGCCTGGTGGGCCATTGTCCGTAGGGTTACAGAGAGTGAGACAGAACTGAAGCAACATAGCATGCACGAACACATGACTTATATGTGGAATCTAAAAAAGGTTACAAACTTATTTACAAAACAGAAATAGACTCACATACATAGAAAACTAGAAAACAAGCTTATGCTTACTAAAGGGGAGAGGGAAGAGGGATAAATTAGGAGTCTGGAATTACCATATACACACTACTATATACAAAATGGATAATCAGCAAGGCCCTCCTGTATAGCACAGGGAACTCTACTCAATATTCTGTTAACCTATAATGGAAAAGAATCTGAAACAAAATAGATACTTGTATTACTGAATCACAGTGCTATACACCTGAAACTAACACAACATTGTAAATGATCTATACTTCAACTTTTTTAAAAAATGAACTCCAGATTTAAACTTCTTAGATGCATTTCAATCTGCTGCAGTTTTTCCTCTTGTTGATGTTTAAAGTGTCCCATCTTTGGTCTCTTCAAGTCCCAGGTCCTTTTAATACCATTCCAGTGGGTCTGAAGGTTCCTCTGCTCTGACAAAATGTTCCAGGTACAGCTTGTACAGGTCCTATTCTTGACCCAGAATCTACCATTTGTCTGAGGAGTCCTAGTTTCCTTTAGCAGAAAATTGAACTTCAAACCCACCGTCAGGAGGCTGGGTATCTTTCTGCTGATGGCGAGGCCACCATTTCCAGGCCTATCTGGGCAACAGAGCTGATTAGGGGAGTTAATATTTAATGGGGAGAAAGTCTCAGTTTCACAAGATTAAAGAATTCTGAACATGGATGGTGGTGATGGCTGCAAACAACATGAATGTACTTAATGCCACAGAACTGAACACTTAAAAACGGTGAAAAGAGTCAATTTCATGTTGTATTTTACCACAGTTTCTTAAAAAAAGCACTAAATAGACCTGATTTATACAATTTTCACACATCAGTGGGATACAAATTTTATTCCAGTTCCCACAGGCTATAAACTAGGAACACTGGAACATATCCAGGGACATAAAACAAAGTGCAAAAAAAAATTATGTTGACTTGGTTCATAGTGCTTTTCAGGTCTATTATATCCTTCTGCTCTGTATGTTTACTCTATTAATTATTGAGAGTTTGATATTGAAACTCCAGCTAAAAATCTTAATTTAGCTACTTAAAAATTGTAATATACAGTGGAACTATATATAACTTTGTTCTGTATTTTCCAAGTCTTCTGTAAATGTGTTATCATACTTTCAAAATTTTAAAAATAAAAGAGAAATAAATAAATACAAAGCACTGAAAATTTTTTCCAATAAGTGAGTCCCACACAAAAGTCAACACTGACCAGGAAATGAGGGTGGTACCCAAACACTTCTAACAAGACTCTCCTTCACTAGTGAGCAACTGTGAGTGAGGATGAACTAAAATTTGTTTCAATGTTACTTTGCAATCAGCTTCAAAGTTTTTAGGACAAATACTAAATCACTCAGCCTAACTATTTAATAAGCAGAGCTGTTAGGTATTTCTTTTGTCCTGGAGACTATGTGAAATTAAGGCAACATGAAGGGTGCTGTGATCTGAGAAAGTTTAGGATCCTAAGGAAGGTTCTGGTTTCATCTTAACTAACTCCATTGCCGTACGATCCAGCAGCCCCACTCCTGGACATATACCTGGTCATAACAGCACTATTCTCAATAACCAAGACCTGCATAGCACAGGGAACTACATTCAACATCCTGTGATAAACCATAATGGAAAAAGCATGAAGAGAATGTATACATGTGTATAACTGAGGTACTCTGCTATACAGCAGAAATTAACACGGCATTTAAGTCAACTGCACATCAATAAAATGGAAAAAAGAAAAAAACACAACTCCACATCCTATGTGGCTTCAGAAGAGCAGCTAAGTTTTACTGAGATTTATGTGTGGGATCCAGGACGGTGTAGCTCCAGGAGCTAGCGCAATGCCCTCTGGGGAGCAGCCCTCCCGGGGCCACAACACTCCATCCATCTAGCCAGCAGTGGGCAGAGCCAGGCAACAAAGCCACTGTGTGACATGTGAGTCCAGCCATGGCAGAGTTGCCTGGAGGGGCTGCCATTCTGCGGAAGGCAGTGCACCTGAGCTTGACCATCTGGACACAGCCTCAGACCCCAGCCCATGCAGCTGGGGAAGGAGACAGAATGTACCAGACAGACAGATCCCAGCCCAGGTCCCCCGTGTTGACCACACCGCTCCTGACACCCCTGCAGGCAGGACCCAGCTGTCCCCTTGGCCGGGCACACGGGGCACAGGCTCAGACGGCCTCGAGGCCAGCACCTGGCACACGCAGGTGTGACCTGTGCGCACCGGAGCTTGCTCTCCTACAGGCTCAGCCAGGAGGAGCTGAACAGCACTTGGCTGTTGATCAACTGCTTCCTCTTTCTGCATAAACATCCCTGTTGGATGCACACTGCCGTCATGCCCATTTCACAGACAGGAAGGAGGGGAGACTGAGGTTCAGAGAGGTGGGGGCTCCCAGGGGGCGCCGGAGTGAGTGGGAAGACAAGTCAGGATCTGTCTCTGTTTTGGGCCCCCCTTGTCCCCGCTCTGTCACCAGCCCTCGACCCCTGCTGCTACCTGCCCTTGCTCATCATCACCAGATCCCCAACCTGCCCCTTCCTAGGTCCCTCCCTGCTTCCCTTTCACTCCCCTCGGCGTCCACCAGCCCACCTGCCCAAGGGCTGTGAACACTGGCCACTCCTGCCCTCTCATTGCGTCCTGACTCTAATCCCTGGGGGCTGAGCCTTGAAGAGGAACTCACGGGCACCTGGTGTGCTGGGTCATGGGCATGATTACCTTGTGCCAGGAGCTGCCTGGACACCAAGGGATGAGGTGTCCTGTGGTGCTGACCTGGCCATCCACTGCGTCCACACAGTCCCAGGACCGGCTGGGGTGCTCTGCTCCTATGCATGTGTGCATGCTAAGACACTTCAATCATATACAACTCTTTGTGACCCCATGGACTGTAGCCTACCAGGTCCATCTGTCTGCAGGTTTCTTCAGGCAAGAATACTGAAGTGGGTTGCCATTCCCTCCTCCAGGGGATCTTCCTGACCCAAGATCAAGCCTGAGTCTCCTGCATCTTCTGCATTGGCAGGCGATTCTTTACCTAACTAGTCATCTAGAAAGTGTTTACTTAAATATGAACGTTTAGGTGGTCTTTTCAGGTTCTTTTGCCATTTAGTTTATTACAGAGGGCTGCACAGGATGCCCTGTGCTATACAGTGGGTCCTTTTCATTATATTTTTATAAATGGTAGTGTGTATGTTAATCAGAACCAGCTAATTTCTCCCTGCTCCCCCATCATTTTTCCTAAGTCTGTGAGCCTGTTTCTGTTTAGTAAAGTTCATTTATATGATCTATTTTTAGATTCCATCTAGCAGTGACATCATGATACTTGCCTCTCCCTCTCTTACTTCACTTAGTATCATCTCTTTAATACTTTTCTGTGGCTGGAAACGGCATACTTTCATTTTATTCATGGCTGAGTAATACTATATTGTGTATATGTACCCCATTTTCTTTATCCACTCATCAGTCCTTCTACTGTTAGGTTGCTTCCGTGTCTTAGCTAGTGTACATGGTGCTGCCATGATTGTTGGGGTGCGGGTGTCTTAAAATTTTGGTTTTCTCTGAATCTATGCCCAGGTGTGAGATTGCTGGGTCACATGGTACTTCGTGTTTAGTTTTTCAAAAAACCTTGGTATTGTTCTCCCTAGTGGATGTAAACTTCCACCAATAGTGTAGGATCCACTTCTCTTCACACCATTTCCAGCATTTATTGTTGTAGATTTTTTGAGATGGCCATTCTGACCGGTGTGAGATGACACTTCATTGTACTTTTGACTTACCTTCCTCTAAGAATTAGTGTTGCAGGGTATCTTTTCATGTTTCATGGCCTCTTATGCCTTCTTCAGAAAAATCTTTGACTCATTTTTTAAATTGGGTTAAAGAAAAAAAATATCGACCTGCACTAGCTGTTCATGTGTTTTGGAGATGAATTCCCTGTGGGTATCTTTGTTTGCAAGTGTTTTTTCCCATTAGGGTTGTCTTTGTCTTTCATTACCTTTCTGTGCAAACGGTTTTAAGGTTAATTGGGTCCCAAGTTTATTGAATTCAGAATTTGCTATTTTTGTCAAAGCATGTTCTGCTTGTTTTCAAGCTTCATGGTATCCATTTTTCCATTTAGATCTTTAATCTATTTGGAGTATATTTTTGTGTTATGGTGTTATGAAGTATTCTAATTTCATTCTCGTTTTCCTCCTAGAAAGAACCTGCACACTATCCTCCACAGTGAGTTGAAAGTCACTCAATCGTGTCCAACTCTTTGTGACCCTATGGACTAAACAGTCCATGGAAATTCTCCAGGCAGAATACTAGACTGGGTTAGCCTTTCCCTTCTCCAGGGAATCGTCCCAAACCAGGGATCGAACCCAAGTCTCTCACATTGCAGGTAGATTCTTTACCAACTGAGTTAGCAGGGAAGTCCTCCACAGTAGCTGTTCCCAATTTCCATTTCCAGCATCAGTGTAGGAGGGTTCCCTTTTCTTCTTCCCCTCTCCAACATTTATTGTTTGTAGTTTTCCAGTGGCCATTCTGACCCATGTGAAGTGATACCTTGTTGCAATCGTGAGTTGCATTTCTCTAATATTTAACAACCTCGACATCTTTTCATGTGATGTTTTTAAAATGGTGTGAGCTAAATGTACCTCTTGACATTGACTCCTTGACCACCTGCCTTCGAATTCTTTTCCGCTGACCCTGCTTAGGATATTTCTGGCACAGGTGTTTTTTACCACAGCCCGGAAGGCCCTGTATTAAGTGGGCCATCAGCACAGGCTTAAGTTGTTTTGGAAAGTGCCCACAAGGTGGCAGCATTTCTTCATGCCCCTTTTTTCTTCTTGTAATTTGTTACTTTATATTGGAGTAGAGTTGATTTCTGATGTTGTGTCAGTTTTAGGTGTACAGAAACTTGATTCAGTAATACATCTATTCTTGTTCGGGTTTTTTTCCCCCATATAGGTGATTACAGTGTGTTCAGTAGAGTTCCCAGGGCTATTCTTTAGGCTGTTTTTGATCATCTATTTGATATGAATTAGTGTGTATGTATGTCAATTTCAAACTCTAAATTGATGCCTCCCCACTAACATTTTCTTATAATCATAAACTGGTTTCCTACATTTGAGCCTGTTTTGTAAGTTAGTTCATCTGTATGAATATACAGCTTCCACCTGTAAGTAATACAGTATTTGTCTTTCTCTTGACTTACTTCTTTCTGTTGCTGGCCAACACTTTGGCCTTCTCTGCCCACCGAAGCCGAATGAAAACTAGAAAGGCAGAATTTGAAAGAAATAGAACAGTGGCTTTTATTCTCAGGTAGTGGAGAGGGGAACACAGTATGCTCCTGGCTCAAGAACTGTGTCCCTAAAGCAGGTGCTCACAGTCAGAAGCAGTCAGGAGTCAGTGATAAGGAAACAAAGGTGATAGGATTTTGATTTCTTCCTCTTGCATCATTTCAAAGACAGTCATAAACTGACATCAGTAACCCAGTAACTGCATCTGGCAGTTTGGTGGCTCTGAGGCCTTCTTTCTGACATGTAACTACAAGGGGAAGGCTGTTGTAAACATCAGATACAGACAGAGGATGTACTTAGCATGGAGTCAAGTCAAGTGTAGCTCCTGCAGAGTTCGGAGGCAGAAAAGCAAACTTAGTTACAGACATTCGGAATCAGGAGCAGTTAAAGTAAAATAAACTAGGAATGTTCAGGCCTGCTCACTGTTCTTCTTTATCTTCTTTGGTCTCAGAGAAGTGAAAAAGAAAAACCCATTCCTCTTTTTTCCTTTTCACTGCAACAACTCCCCCGTCAGTTTATTCCCTCCTAACAATGGAGGAAGGGAAATACGTCATTTTTGTCTGGCTGAGGACAAACTTCAGTTTTGCTCCGTTTGAAAATCACCAGCTATTCAGCCCAGGGACCGTCTATCTCCTACTTCAAATTTTCCTTGAGATGTGAACCCCAAGAAATCTTTATCGGGGTGATGAGGGACAGATGGTCAGTCTTCTGTAACTTCTTTAATGCTGACACGGGACTCATAGACCCTACCTAGTTGGAGTCATGGAGCTATCGTCCTGTTCTATTAAGGGGTCCCAGGTGACCCCTTAATGTGGTTTTAGTGACTTTTGTGGTTATTCCCGCTGGATCTGTTTGGAGAAGTGACTGTAATCTCTTTGGGGGCATGGGTTTTCTTTGCACATCATCTGTATCTTGATGTGAATCTGTGTCATCTGGAGAGACAAAACAAAACAGGTATTTAGAAAAGGAAAAGAAAACAAAAAAAAAAAAACCCCAGGGGAAGTGTTACTGCAGCTAGGGATTAAAGCAGGAGTAAGAACCAAGTCTTGTTTGATGACAATTTTGATTGTGGTCCAGGCACAGTCAGTGCTTGGGTCATCATGTCCAAAGGAATGGAGCCATTTGGACTCAGAAGTAGTTGGAGGAATGACAACCTCAAGTTAACAGACAAAATAGAAAAAATTAAGCCTGAATCCTAATTTAGATTTAACACTTCAAGGAGACTTGTAGCCAGGTAGCCGGTTGTCTAGGTTTATTTAAGTAGGTCTTAACCTTTAAAGTGGCTATTGATCATTACACATGCATTTTTTTTCTATGCAACATACGGTCCAGAGCAATTTCTTGGTCTAAACATGTAAGAGTTAAGAGACCTTTAAAAAGTAAGGCTGTAGTTATCTGCTGCTTTTATTTTTCGAATAGCTGACAGTATCCTAAGTCCAACACAGCTCAGAAAATTCGAGTTGTTAACAATACAAGGACTCATCTGAAATCACACCATAGTGTCACCTAGTCAGTTTCACAGCTACTCTATGTTGACTTTACCTATAATTTTTCCTTAAATAGCCAAAGCTACTGTCACTGCCAATGATGTTAATGTTTCTCTAGGTACAAGAAGATGCAAAACTCAGGGCTTACAAAAATCTCCTCCTGAAAGTGTTTAACTATCTGAAGGCCTCTTCTGCCAATTTTTCCAGAGCACAGAGTGTGTCATTTCTAATTTCCACCCTGAATTCCTTTCAGGGGGTGTTGAAGGTCAGCAGCTTCAGTGGCCATGATTTAATTTCTGTAGAGATAGATGGCAAGTGCCAACTGGCTGAGCCCCTTCAGGATCATGAAGCTGACCATGGTTTGAGGGCATTACATGACCATTTTGTCCCATGGTGATAGGAATACTCATTCCCAAGTCTTATGAAGATTTTGTTGATAGCCACTAAATGTGCTGTCACTGGACTAGGCTATAAAACAGTATCCAAAATTCTCTGGACTACCTGTGCCTCTGAATCTCTTATGGTCCAGGAAAACATTCCCTTTTGTTCTTTTTTCCCATATCTAGATTTACACTGTTGCAATTACTGACCTTATATGGGGCTGTATACTATCATTTTATCAGCGACTCAGTCACATACTTGGTAATGTAAGGGACAACATGTTATGAAACAGGCAATATACAAAACAATGTTAAACAAAATAGCTAGCAGTTAATAGTAAGGCCATAAATAAGAACTTAAGAACTTCCATTAGGTGTAGCCCAGTATATATCAAAGTCATCTGACTTAATTTGTTCTATACCAATCCCTATTTCTTAGGGAAACTATATATATTGGCATTGTCCATAAGGCACCTAGCCTGTTTTCTAGTATTACCAGACTGATTATCCTTAGTATGATTTAATTGTTCCCAGTATAGAGGAGGCTTTAAAATGTAAATTACCATAGCCTGATGTTAACTATATAAATCCTTCCCATAACCATGGGAGGTTTTATTCCTTGGTTGAAATTTTGTTTGTTGCTCTAACTGAACTTGAGTAATAGAGGAGATCTTATATTTATGGTCAAGTTCAGAGCAGGCATTATTCATTTATAAGGTGAGAGGATCTCATCTCATGATATCAACAGTGGCCAGAAAATGACTACAATTCTTCTCTTTTAAGATGGGAATACCAGACCACCTGACCTGCCTCTTGAGAAACCTGAAGCAACAGTTATAAGTGGACATGGAACAACAGACTGGTTCCAAATAGGAAAAGGAGTACATCAAGGCTGTATATCATCACCCTGCTTATTTAACTTATATGCAGAATACATCATGAGAAACGCTGGGCTGGAGGAAGCACAAGCTGGAATCAAGATTGCCTGGAGAAATATCAATAACCTCAGATATGCAGGTGACACCACCCTTATGGCAGAAAGTGAAGAACTAAAGAGCCTCTTGATGAAAGTGAAAGAGGAGAGTGAAAAAGTTGGCTTAAAGCTCAACATTCAGAAAACTAAGATAATGGCATCTGGTCCCATCACCTCATGGGAAATAGATCACGAAACAGTGGAAACAATGGCTGACTTTATTTTTCTGGGCTCCAAAATCACTGCAGATGGTGACTGCAGCCATGAAATTAAAAGACGCTTACTCCTTGGAAGGAAAGTTATGACCAACCTAGACAGCATATTAAAAAGCAGAGACATTACTTTGTCAACAAAGGTCCGTCTAGCTAAGGCTATGGTTTTTTCAGTGGTCATGTATGGATATGAGAATTGGACTATAAAGAAAGCTGAGTGCCGAAGAATTGATGCTTTTGAACTGTGGTGTTGGAGAAGACTCTTGAGAGTCCCTTGGACTGCAAGGAGATCCAACCAGTCCATCCTAAAGGAGATCAGTCCTGGGTGTTCATTGGAAGGACTGATGCTGAAGCTGAAACTCCAATACCTTGGCCACCTGATGCGAAGAGCTGTTTCATTGGAAAAGACCCTGATGCTGGGAAAGAGTGAGGGCAGAAGGGGAGGGGACGACAGAGGATGAGATGGTTAGATGGCATCACCAACTCGATGGACATGGGTTTGGGTAGACTCCGGGAGTTTGTGATGGACAGGGAGGCCTGGCGTGCTGCGGTTCATGGGGTCGCAAAGAGTCGGACTCAACTGAGCGACTGAACTGACTGACTGAATCTTCAACAAAGGAGGCAAGAATACACAATGAGGAAAAGACAAGTCTCCTTTAGTAAGTGGTGTTGAGAAACACTTCCTAGATGTCACTGGGCAGTGTGTCACCCCACCTGTTCTACCCCAAACACACCAAGACACCCCCACATCTCCAAGGCTGCTCAAGCCCCTGACAGTCAGGACCCACCATCTCTGGCTCTGACCTGCCCAAACCACATTATCCCACTGCCACACATTTGGCCCCTACCCCCATACCAGGTACCCCCACTTCAGACTGGCCCCTCTGCCTGGAGGTTCTTCTGGTCTGAGCTCTAGATGGGCAAATCCACCTGCTCTTCCAAGAGGGTACCAAGTCCCCCCCACCCCGCCCCATGCTAGGTGCTCACACCTTCCAGCCTGGGCTCCTCTGGAGCCAGAGTCACACTCAGGGTCTGATCCCCCCCACACACACCCCCATCAGCCCCCCTCCACTCCTCTCCTGACTCTACCCAGCTCTAGACAGGTATCAGAATGATGGAACAGAGCAGGCACTTGGGAAATACCTGTTGGATGGACTGCTGGATAGATGTATGGTTGGGTGGATGGACAGGTGCTGGACTGATGGATGGATGGATGGATGGGTGGATAGTTGGTTGAATGGATGTATGGATGGTTGGATGGATGAGTGGATGGCTGGATGGATAAATGATTGGATGAGCAGATGGGTGGATTGATGGATGGAGATGGATGGATGGTTGGATGGACAGACAGCTGGATGGATGGATAAGTGGATGGACAGATGGATGGATGGATGAGAGGATGGATAGATGAATGGATGGATGGTTGAATGGAGCCCCTGGCAAAGGGGCTCAGTAGTAACTAAAGAGAAGGCACCCACCCCAGCACTAGCACTGCAGAGACCTCACAGATGAGAGGGCTGGGAGGGAATGCTAGGGGCTGCCATTTAAGTGTCTGGTACCCCTTTTTCCATTATCAGACAAGTCATCTCATAATGGATGAAAGGAGCAACACATGCAGAGTTAAGGCAGGGTTTCCAAAGCTGGGAGTGGGGAGAACATTGCCATATCCAGGAGCCCCCAGGGCAGCTCCCTCATTAAGTTGATGCAAGCGAGAGATGTCTCTGCCTCTGGAAGTGGGGGGAGGGGAGGGACATATCACAGCTGTTGAAGCACCTTTCTTAAGCACTGACCAGCTTGTGATCAAGAAGAAAACCATTCCTTGAGGAAACGCAATTAACTGAAAAGCCAAAACCTGTTTGAAAGCCCAAAGGCGACACACAATCAAGAGCTCTGTCTAGAGAGGTTCCTGTTCTGAAGAGCTGCGGTGCAGGGACGTTCCCCCAAGAGCAGACGGCACCATCCACCCTGCCACGCACCAGCTCCCTCCTGTCCGCCTCCGGAAGAGCAGGAAAAGGTCACGGGTAGAATCTCTGCTGCACATGGACACAGAAAAGGCACGTCCAGGTGGGGCTGAGGTCACGCCTGCCTCAGGGACTCACGATCGAGCAGTGAGGCCAGGTGGGCAGCACCAGGACTCGCTCTCTAGCTAGAGATCCAAGGTAGCTCCTGGAGTGTAGGCCTGGCAGGCAAGCTGGGATACACACACATAACACACGGCTGACACTTAGCAGGCACTCTACTGTGACAGACGTTCACGCACGCATTGCTGGTCTTGCTCCATCCTCGCCATAGTGCTGCTGGCAAGGAGGAAAGAGCAGGCCTCAATGTGCCCCTTTCAGGAGGAGGCCCTTGCTGGCCGGCGGCTGCTGGAGGCTTCCTGGACTCCTAATTCCCACCCCATAGCTGTCACCGGCTCTGGGTGACACGCACAGATATCAGAACACATGGCCCAGCATCACAATGAAAGACCCAAGAACACAAACTGCATTTCACTGGAGCAATGTGCACCCTTGCTGCCCAGTGGGGGTGGGGTGGGGTGGGTTGAGAAATCCATCACTGCTAAACACAGGCATTGGCTCAGTGTACAGGTCTCCTAGTTTCCAAATAATGGATCTTTCCAAGACTTTGACAGACCAACCTGGGAAAACTACATAACATTTCTTTTTCCAACTTTAAACTTTTCTTTTGTATCAGGGTATAGCCAATTAACAACGCTGTGATAGTCTCAGGTGAACAGCAGAGGACTCAGTCATACATATACATAAAAGTCTCTCACAGTAAATATTACAGGCCACTCAATTACAAACACCAAAAATGAGTAAATTATCAAATGTGGTATTTGTGGGTCGCAAGAAGAAAGGCCCATCACGGACAAAGAGCTCCACAAGCTGAATATTCTAGAATATGTTCAGTCTACAACCACTGTCCATGCCCAGCAACATGGATACACCACTGCTTTATTTAAAAAAAAAAAAAAAAATAGCTCTCTGGAGTGGAAAATTAGGTCTGGAATTAAATTTCTGTACCTGTGTTAAACCATATGCTAAGAGTGAACCATGTAAATTCACTTTGTTAGTATTTAATTATGCTTCCATAGTTCAAAACCTGGGTTGATCAATACATCTGTCAACCAAATCAGGCAATTTTTAAATCTTTCCCCCTTTTCTTGGTAAAAAAAACCCACTGAGGTTTGAGTATAAACTGCTTGAAATACCATTTTTAGTCACTAAGTTTGTGTTAAGGCAAAAAACTCAAGCTGTCATAAAATGTACCAAAACCAGAAAATAGCTGGGCTCATGGCTTATTGGTCATGAGTCTGAGCAAGCTCCAGGAGCTGGTGATGGACAGGGAAGCCTGGCATGCTGCAGTCCATGGGGTCACAAAGAGTCAGACACAACTGAGCAACTGAACTGAATAATTATACCAGAACAGAAGAAATATGCCAAAGAATGTAAAACAAAACAGCAGTATACCCTAGTTTCTATAATATTTTCATCATACTACAAAAGGTTCAGCTTTGCTCCAATTTGTATTTACATTACAACCGTGCAAGAACTAAGAAACATATGCTTCTATCATTTTATGACACAAAGCCACCTTATAAATTATAAATAAAAATTGCTTTTAAAAATCTAGTACTTTTTATTCCAACCACTGAAATTTAAATAGTATTTCACTTGTTTATCCTTTACAGCAACCTTTACAAACAAATAAAAAAGAAAAAATTAACTTAGAAATACTGAAGGAAAAAAAAAAAGATTACCTGAGTACAGTTATCTTTCAAAGACAACCTCTACACAGAAACTCTTTTGTGGCCAAAATGAACCTAATGAGCCTCTTGAAAAGAACATCATTTAAGCCTCTAGACCACTTAAGTATTCAAAGTTATACTGCCGAACAGTCATAATGTCACCTGTTGGGAATTAGTCCAACAAATTTGAAGAACCATAAGTATAGAAGCTCACCCTAAACCTTAAATCAATGGGCTAGATAAGCTATCCAAGAATAGCTAACAAAAGTTGTAGTTGTGCTTTCTCAAAGTCCAACTAGTCAAAAGCTACATTGCAAAAACAAATTCAGTTAAAGAAAAATACTTATACCACATTATTTTAAAAGTTTATTAGTTTACACAAGGCAATAAGCTATTCTGCTGCAGATTATCAGCAACTAGCAAAGTGACAGATGAAAAACATCTTATGTTCTTCTTGTGGGCTAAGTCATTTCAGCTGTGTCCAACTCTTTGTGACCCTATGGATCATAGCCTGCCAGGCTCCTCTGTCCATGGAATTCTCCAGATAAGAATACTGGAGTGGGTTGTCATGCAGTTCTCCAGGGGGCCTTCCCAACCCAGGGATCGAACTACGTCTCTTATATCTCCTGCACTGGCAGGCAGGCTCTTTACCACTAGCACCACCTGGGAAGCTCCATGTTCTTAAAAGCAGCCAAACAAATTAAACTAAATTAACAGAGGAAGTCATTAACCACGAAAAAGTGATGACCATCTGGTTTTGGATTTTAAAAGTTTTTATCAGAGGCAAACCAAGAGAACCACAATAGTTTAAGTTATTCCAATCGCCATTTAAAATTGTTCCCCAGTGTGTTTCTGCTGCCAGAGCAGAAATGGCTACCAGTTTAGTAGAGCCTGCCAGGAGCTGGCAACAACAGAACAACTTTTAACGACATAAATGATCAATAGGACTTAAAAATGTATTTATAAACTGTATTGATATTATACCATAAGATATATGTACACACACATAAAGTTCTTGACCATCTCCATGAATCCAATTTCAGCCATTTTAGAATTTTAAAAACATACATCTATTATGTATTCTAAATAAGTAAAATGGTTAGCAACATTGACACTTTACAATTAAGACTATTTTTCACAGACAAAAACTATTCACCAAGAACACACATAGAAATAGTCTTTAACTAAATATTACACCATTTATTATACCGCTTATTTTTTTAAAAACTACAACTGTCAAATATAGTTGACACGTCTCAAATATCTGTGCTAAAAGTTAACAGAAACAAAATACTAAGAATATTAAAACATCATCCCATTTATCTCTGGCTAAATGTAAAATCAGTTTTTATTACGTGAACATAACATCAATGCACAGAAAAGGAACCCCCCAGGATTCAAACTTTGCCAGACAATCCAACAAATAAAGTTAAATGTACTAATTTTAAATGTTAGCTTTATCTTTAACATAATTACTCAGTGCTTACTCAGCAAATTATCAGTCAAGTCAGTTCACTCAGTCGTGTCCAACTCTTTGTGACCCCATGGACTACAGCACACCAGGCTTTCCAGTCCATCACCAACTCCCAGAGCTTGCTCAAACTCATGTCCTTCGAGTCTGTAATGCCATCCAACCATCTCATCCTCTGTCGTCCCCTTCTCCTGCCTTCAATCTTTCCCAGCATCAGTCTTTTTCAATGAGTCAGTTCTTTGCATCAGGTGGCAAAAGTATTGGAGCTTCAGTATCAGTCCTTCCAATGAATAAATGAATATTCAGGACTGATTTCCTTTAGGACTGACTGGTTTGATCTCCTTGCAGTTCAACGGAGTCTTCTGCAACACCACAGTTTGAAAGCATCAATTATTCAGCGCTCAGTTTTCTTTATAGTCCAACCCTTACATCCATACATGACTACTAGAAAAAACCATAGCTTTGATTAGGCGGACCTTTGTTGACAAAGTAATGTCTCTGCTTTTGAATGTGTTGTCCAGATTGGTCATAGCTTTTCTTCCAATGAGCAAGGGTCTTTTAATTTCATGGCTGCAGTCACTATCTGCAGTGATTTTGCAGCCCCCCAAAATAAAAGTCTGTCACTGTTTCCATTGTTTCCCCATCTATTTGCCATGAAGTGATGGGACTGGATGCCATGATCCTAGTTTTTTGAATGCTGAGTTTTAAGCCAACTTTTTCACTCCTCTTTCACTTTCATCAAGAGGCTCTTTAGTTCTTCGCTTTCTGCCATAATGCTGGTGTCATCTGCGTATCTGAAGTTATTGATATTTCTCCCAGCAATCTTGATTCCATGCTTATATATGTTGTACCATTGTTTAACAAGAGAAACTTTCAAGTTTAAAAAAGAATCATGAAAAAAGCTTTCCCATCATTCATATCTTCACAATTACAGAAGCTCAATTCTTCTTCAGTGTTTTAATAAAATTGTTAGTTCCAAAAGAATATTCCTTTTTCCTTATGAGAAAGGAACTAACTTTGCGACCCCATGGCTTGCAGCATGGCCAAGCTTCCCTGTTCTTCACTATCTCCTAGAGTTTGCTCAAATTCATGTCCACTGAAGTCTGTGATGCCATCTAACCATCTCATCCTCGGTGGCCCTCTTCTCTAATTCACTGCTGCAGCAGCACGTGGATACACCTTTACTCTATCTCCTCTCCCACTATCTTTCTGCCAGTTTAGAAGTGAAGCACTTCCTCCAGAAAGCCATCCGTAACTATCCCAAATCTGTGTCATTTTCCTTTGATGTCCTACAGTGAGGATTAATTTTTTGTGCCATGGATCCTTCACAGTCCAGTTGTCTTTCGGCATTTACCCAGAATTTTTCTACAAACATGTAAAACAGTACTACAAAAGAAACCAACTGTATTGAAAGAGTCATAAAAACATTTAGAATAGCATGTGCTGTGGTATTCTATGAGCTCCTTAATTGCTACAACATTTAGCTGCTGATCCACGAACTACCACAGTTCTGAAATGACGAACAGCATACATTACATCTGAATGTATCTCCCACAACTTTATGCTGGGATGTGAAAACAGACAGCTAATACTACTGTGGGAGAGTTGTTTTGCTTTTTTGTGGGGGAGAACACCTAGTCATAACTGAACTACAAATTTTAGCTAGAAAATAGGAAAAAAAAAAATTTTCTCCCGTCCAAGTTCAAGAGGTGTTGTGAATTATAAACACCCTACATCAAGAATCCTTGCTCTAAAACATCTGGTTTAAAAAAAGCAATCCACAGAAGTAGTCACATAGCTTCTCTGAGTAGGAGAAAGCAGGTATTAAGAGTCAGTTACGGAGAAAACACCCTCGGCAACCTCTTAAATATTCCATAGTTAACAATACGCTTGGATTTGGTGTATATGATTAAAAGTAATTCTAACGCACATCAAAGTTTGAAAATCCCTACAATTTTTGAAGACATCTCGACATCCGTGGTAACTAACATGTACAGCCATAATAATGAAGGGGAATTTTAAAGTTGCTCGCCTTACAAAACTTTACTTTCACTTTAAAGTCTCCACTTCAACGTAAATTAATAGATGCAGTAATTGTGAAAATTACAGAGCTGTCTTCCCCTGGAAATCAAGCTCTCTATAGTCAATCTCCATGTTGATCGGAGACAGTAAAAACTCAAATTTCAAATCACTGTTAATCAAATATTACCGCAATTAGCCAAACCACTGCCGTACTTAAAAGGCTGACATCAAGGCGAGGGGACTGCTAAATGAAAATACATTAAGGCAGTTTTCAGTTACTGTTTTACAAGCCACCGCGCGCCCACAGCGCGCTCACGTGGACCTTGGCACTCGGCTTTTCGGACGGCAAAAGAATACCTTCGGGCGTCAGAAAGCCGACTCGGATGCTCGCGCTTTTTTCTCCTGTCCCCACCCACGTCCCCCTTCCCGGCCACTGCGGAAGAACCGGTTCCCGCTCCGAGGCAGGGGAAGAAGGAGGCGCTCCTCTGCCATAAAGCCGCGTGTGCGACCGCGAGCCGGGAGCCAGACGCCGGCGCCTGTGATGGGGCGGCCATCTTAAAACGCAGTTCTCCCACCCGGAGGCGCAAAGCTCATGGTCTCCGCGAGGTACCCCACCTCCCGGCTCCCGTTGCCCCGGAGCGCCAACCCTCGGACGCCCACGCGGACGGGGGAGCCCCGCACGGCGCCCGAAACAGCCGCCGCCACCTCCTCTCCCGCACGCCACATCACTTCCCTTAACGGCCGCCAAGGCGCGCCCGCCGCCTCCCTACAATAGGGTACCTTCTCCGCGCCCGCTTCCTCTCAACGACAATCAAGGTACCAAGGCTGTGCCACGTGGCAAGGGCTCCCTCATCCACCTAACGCCTGCCTAACGCTTCCGCCTCCCAAAATATTTTTATCCTCACGACGCACAGAAATACCCCGCCGCGATGCGCTTCCCCCGCACCAAGCCCTGCCCACCAGGTCCCCAGGTCGCGACCCCCGCCATCCCCGGCCCTGTCTCTCTCCCCGGCGCCGCCGTTAGATGCCTTTCCCCAGGGGTTCAGACTCACCCTCCTGGAATTTAGTCTCCAGGTCCTGCTTCGGAGTCATTTATAAGCGATTCACCGCCGCCTCTTCCTTCTCCCACCTGCCGCAACTACCGCCCTCTACTCTTTACCCCACCCAGCTTCGTGTCAGAGGCGCCATCAGGCAACGCCGGATTTGCCACCGCCCGCAGAGCCCATCTCCGCAACCCAGGCAACAAACCGGTCTAGCCAACAGCTGCCCACCGCGCGCCCGCGCCGACCCGGAGCACGCCGGGATTGGTAGTTCCCACGCCCTCAAGGCGCCCCGGGGGTCGCGGGCGGGTCGGAGGCCTTCCGCCCTCCTCCGCCCTTCATGCCCAACCCCCACCCCCGCCGCCGAGGCGCCCGCGTTTTTCAGTTCAGTTCCTTCAATCGCTCAATCCTGTCCAACTCTTTGTGACCCCCGTGGACTGCAGCACACCAGGCTTCCCAGTCCATCGCCAACTCTCAGAGCTTGCTCAGACCACGGAGTCAGTGATGCCATCCAACCATCTCATCCTCTCTAGTCCCCTTCTCCTCCTGCCTTCAGTTTTTCCCAGCATTGGGGTCTTTTCCAGTGAGTCAGTTATTTGCATCAGGTGGCCAAAGTATTGGAGCTTCAGCTTCAACATCAGTCCTTCCATTGAATATTCAGGACTGATTTCCTTTAGGATTGACTGGTTTGAGCTCCTTACTGCCCAGGGGACTCTCAAGAGTCTTCCCCAACACCACTTCAAAAGCATCAGTTCTTCGTTGCTCAGCTTTATAGTCCAACTCTCACATCCATACATGACTACTGGACAAACCATAGCTTTGACTAGAAGGACCATTGTTGACAAAATAACGTCTCTGCTTTTTAATATGCTGTCTAGGTTGGTCATAACTTTTCTTTCAAGGAGCAAGCGTCTTTTAATTTCATCTGCAGTGATTTTGGAGCCCAAGAAAAGAAAGTCTGTCACTGTTTTCATTGTTTCCCCATCTATTTGCCATGGAGTGATGGGACTGGATGCCATGATCTTCCTTTTTTGAATGTTGAGCTTTAAGCCAGCTTTTCCACTCTCCTCTTTCACTTTCATTAGAGGCTTATTAGTTCCTCTTCACTTTCTGCCAAAAGGGTGGTATCAGCTGCGTATCTGAGGTTATTGATATTTCTCCCAGCCATCTTGATTCCAGCTTGTGCTTCATCCAGCCTGGCATTTAGCATGATGTACTCGGCATATAAACCAAATAACCAGGGTGACAATATACACCCTTGACATACTCCTTTCCCAATTTGGAACCAGTCCATTTTTCCATGTCTGGTTCTAACTGTTGCTTCTTGACTTGCATACTGATCTGAGGAGGTAGGTAAGGTGGTCTGGTATTCCCATCTCTTGAAGAATTTTCCAGAGTATGTTGTGATGTACACACTCAAGGGCTTTGGTGTAATCAGTAAAGCAGAAGTAGATGTTTTTCTGGAATTATTTTGCTTTTTTCAATGATCCAAAGGATGTTGGCAATTTGTTCTCTGGTTCCTCTGCCTTTCCTAAATCCAGCTTGAACATCTGCAAATTCATGGTTGATGTACTGTTGAAGCCTAGCTTAGAGAATTTTGAGCATTACTTTGCTAGCTGTGAGATGAGTGTAATTGTGTGGTAGTTTGAACATTTTTTGGTGTTGCCCTTCTTTGGGATTGGAATGAAAACTGAGCTTTTCCAGTCCTGTGGCCGCTGCTGAGTTTTCCAAATTTGCTGGCATATTGAGTGCAGCACTTTCACAGCATCATCTTTTAGGCTTTGAAATAGCTCAACTGGAATTCCATCACCTCCACTAACTTTGTTGATAATGATGCTTCCTAAGGCCCACTTGACTTCACATTCCTGGATGTCTGGCTCTAGGTGAGTGATCACACCATTGTGGTTATCTGTGTCATAAAGATCTTTTTTTATGTAGTTCTTCTGTGTATTCTTGCCACCTTTTCGTAATATCTTTTGCTTCTGTTAGGTGCATACCATTTCTGTCCTTAATTGTGCCCATCTTTGCATGAAACTTTCCCTTGGTATCTCTAATTACTGCCTAGACTTGATTTTACATTATTGTCAGGGCAAGGGAAAGCGAGGCTTTGCCTAACCCACACAAAAGTAGGGGAAAGACCCAGTTGCAGAGGTCTATAGGCAATATAGGACTACAACATTGTAGGCTTGGGAATGGCCAGAGAGAAATAGCAGCTTCTGAAGCCCCTTGTCAATAGCATTTTGAGCAGCTTCTGCACAGGGAAGCTTCAGGGTCAGCAATCTGGCCAGAAAGGGGGTAGGTTATGCAGTCTGCCTCTGGATGTTTCATCATTCAGCAAGCTCACTGCCAGTTTATTTGATGGGACTGACGGCCATCTGTGGGGTCCTGTGCCTCCCCTTCTCCACCAGGGTCCTGCGGAAATGGGACGAAGCGGGCGACACTGGGCAGGCTGAGGGGTCAGTCTTTGGCTTTTTGAGATGATGGAGCTCTGCCCACCGCCAAAAGAGGCAACTGTGAATAACACTACATGATACCGACATCGGGCTTCTGTACCTGTCTTACTTGTGCAATTTTTTGTCACTTAATTGTTATTAGGGGACAGTTAGGTGCAGTTATTGAAGATACATAAGTCCACCTGCAATGCAGTACAAGCACAACCCGCAGGTTCACTCCTTGGGTGGGGAATATCCCCTGGAGAAGGAAATGGCAGCCCACTGCAGTATTCTTGCCTGGAGAATTCCATGGATGGAGGAGCCTGATGGGCTGCAGACCATGGGGTCACAAAGAGTCACACACGACTGAGACTGAGCACTGTTGAATATACACAGAATTTAAAGGAATTTTCTCCTGTCGTTCACCTGTTCACAAAGTCCTTAGTTTGCTCAGCTGCAAAATGGGGAGAATAAGACTACTTTCCCATCGGTTTCCTGTGAGAATTGCACAGACAGGCTGAATGATGAACTGGTGCTCAGCAAATGGTTAAGGAGGACACATCCCAAAGTTCTTACCTTGGCGTTTGAAGTCTAAACAGCCCCCAATTGTCCCTCCAGGCTTTATTCTTGTCCTCACAGCTTTCTAAACCCTCCTGTGAACAGGCTGTGCACCCCATGAATTCCAGACCCCTCTTCATTTATCTGACTCTAGTTTCTCCTTCAACTTTCCCTTAATACAACCCCTTCTCTGACCACAGAACCCCACAAAGGACCCTCACTCCCTTTTTCTGTATAGCATCTGCTCTGCACTGCTCCTGAGAATATCAAAGAAAGAGGCAGGGGCCTCCTTGCGACCCCACCACCATACCAAAACTCTGAGGTACATGTCTTGTTTTAACATTTTGAATACAAAATATTTTAAAGTCATTGAAAAAGTGAAAGTTGCTCAGTCATGTCTGGCTCTTTGCGAACCCATGGACAATACATTTCATGGACTTCTCCAGGCCAGAATACTGGAGTGGGTAGCTGTTCCCTTCTCCAGGGCATCTTCCCAACCCAGGGATTGAGCCCAGTTCTCCCGCATTTCAGGTGGATTCTTAAACATTAAACACCTCCCTATTCTCCCTCTGCGCCTAGTAACCACCATTCTGCTTTTTAAATATTTATTTAATATTTATTTATTTGGCTGCATCCAGGGCTTTCCTGGTGGTTCAGCAGTAAAGAACCCGCCTGCAATGCAGGAGACCTGGATTCAACCCTGGGTTGGGAAGAGCCCCTGGAGAAGTAAATGGCAATGCACTCCAGGATTTTTGCCTGGAGAATTCCATGGATAGAGGAGTCTGGCAGGCTACAGTCCATAGGGTCACAAAGAGTCGGACATGACTGAACAACTAAAACCATCACCGCCTATCTGTCTGTGCCAGGTCTTAGTCAAGGAACACAAGATCTTCCATCTTTGTTTCAGCATGTCAGATGTAGTTTCCTGACCAGGAGTTGAACCCAGGTCCCCTGCATTGTCAGCATGTAGTCTTAGCCACTGGACCACCAGAGAAGTCCCCCTGCTTCCATCTTTTAACTCCGGTGAATCATGCTGCTCTGAATGTGGCGTACAGATATCCAGTCGATTCCCTGCTTTAAGTTCCTTTGGGTGTCTATGCAAAAACGGAATTGCTGGATCATGTAGCAATTCTTTGTGTAATCTTTGGAGGAAGTTCCTTTGGAACTTTCCTCTCTATTGTAAGTCACCTCCTGCTGGGCTCTGTCTCTTCTTCTACAAAATATGAGATGGAGGGGAAAGATGAAATTAGAGGGGAGACTGAGATAAGGCAGGGCTTAAGGAGGTCCAAGAAGCTCAGGAATTCGTGAACACCTGGGAAAGTGAAGTGAAAGTGCTAGTCGTTCATTCATATCCGACTCTTTGTGACTCCATGGATTGTAGCCCACCAGGCTCCTCTGTCCATGGAATTTCCCAGACAAGAATAATGGAGTGGGTTGCCATTTCCTCCTCCAGTGGATCTTACCGATCCAGAGATTGAATCCAGGTTTCCTGTATGACAGGCAGTTTCTTTACCGTCTGAGCCACCACACACGTGCTGGTCACCCTTCCTTGAGTCTCACTGAGTATAAGGAGGAAAGCTTTCCTTATTACAAAAAGGCACAACTTGATTTCCACTGGATATTGGGCCAGGGGACCCCTAGAGTTAGAGGGTGGAGGATGGGTGGCCAAGGTTGCACCAGTTGGCCTGGCGGCATGGCTGGGACCCCTCTGCTTCACTGCGTCCTGGTCCAGCATTTCCTCCTCTCCTCCCTCCAATTCTCAGTTTGCCTGTCTGTATTCAGAAGAAGAGGGTGAAGCCAGGGTTGAGGCATGTCTGCAATCCAAACACTCTTGAAATTGTAATAAGGAATTTGCCTTGAGAGGAACTGTAGCGTCTTCCAGTATCACCACGGAGATGGCTGAGATGAGCACTCTGAAGACCCTGGTACTCCCGTCTTCTTTTCTCCTCCCTCTGGGTGTACTAGTCGAAGCTAAACGCCACTCCTTAGTGGTCTGGGGAGATCTTCGTAGCTGGCACCATCTTTCTGCTATTTCCCTTAAAACTCTCCAACGTTGTCCACTGCCTCAGGATCAAGCCCCAGGTGCAAACAGCTTAACAAGGACCTGTCTGGTCCTGGCCTGATCTTGCTTCAGTCTACCTCTCTGGTCTTGATTACCCATCCCCTCCTGCATTAGATGCTCCAGCCACATTGGGCTAGAAAGAGCAAAGCCCAGTGGACTTTCAAGCTTCCAGGATGCCACGTGCACTTTTTGTTTTTCTTCTTTTTTTCTTGGTCATGCTGCTCAGCATGCAGGATCTTAGTTCCCCAACCAGGGATCAAACCCACAGTCCCTGAAGTGGGAGTGCAGAGTCTTAACCACTGGACTGCCAGGGAAGTCCCTCACAGTTAATGTTTAAAGACACTGTGAGAGATGGGAGGTCCAGAGGTGATGGCCCAGCATTGTCCTCAGTCTTGGTTGGCTGAAAAGGAATTAAGTATCATTGGAAGGGATTGGTGCTCCAGGGCCAGGCAGACATGTGAAGGGACCAGGGCTGCCTGAGAGGCTAGAGGTCTGACCTCAGGGGAGCCGCTGCCGGGCAGGCAGGCCCAGCACCACCAACTCTTCCGGCTTTATGTAAAAAGGAACCAGAAATCTGGA
This sequence comes from Cervus elaphus, assembly GCF_910594005.1. NCBI lineage: Eukaryota > Metazoa > Chordata > Mammalia > Artiodactyla > Cervidae > Cervus > Cervus elaphus. The sequence continues at coordinate 31,209,239 of NC_057827.1, read as the reverse complement.
TTTTAAGCTGAAAGGCCTGATTTACCAATGTTAACAACTCTTAAAGTGCCAAGATGTGTCGGCTGAAAAAAACCCACCTGAGGGTCACTTGTAACCTGCAGACTGCCAGTCTTCACCTCTGGAGTGGACTGAGTCAGTCCCTGAACTTTGCAGGATGGGATCAGTGGGTGGGGACAGGCCTCCATGCCCTCCTGCTGTCTCAGATCTGGTGGGAAGAGTCCTGCCACCAAGGGTGAGACCAGGTGCGCCATGCCTGTCACCAAAGACACCCCTCCCTGGCAGCCAGCACTTCCCACCCTGAGTCCCCCAGTCCTCAAGGAATTAGCACCTGATCTGGTGGGTCAGACCAGGATGCCAGGCTAGGACATAATGGGAGTGGTGGCTCAGGCAGTCATGGGATGGGAGCAGGTGGCAATAGTGAGTGCAGATTCAAGTCTAGAGTCCAGCCTCATGTGCCCGTGTCCCTGGGGGTTATTCTGAACCCCTCACCCTTTGTCTCTGTGGCCAATGTTTCTCATAATAGTATCAATTTGATCTCTTACATCTGACATTCGTAGTGTATGTGTTATTGACACTTTTATCTTTTTGTTTTCTTTTTTACAGTATGAAAGTGAAAGTGTTAGTCAGTTGTGTCCGACTCTTTGAGACCCCATGGACTCACCAGGCTCCTCTGTCCATGGAATTCTCCAGGCAAGAACACTGAAGTGAATAGCCATTCCCTTTAGGGGATCTTCCTGACCCAGGAATCGAACCTGGGTCTTCTCATTGTAGGCAGATTCTTCACCATCTGAGCCACTAGGGAAGCATCTTTTACCATATAGAGCTTCTCATTTAGTTTTCCAAGTGAACATTAAAGTCAGCTTGTCTGACTGCAAGAAGAAAAAGTGCTTCTATTTCTTATGGGATCTTGTTAAATCTACAAATGAACTTAGGAAGAAACAATGAGTACAAAGTCTTCCACATTTAGGACATAGGGTGTGAGGTTCTACTTGTGTGCCTTTTGGCAATAGTATCATTTCCCCATATATGTGTTTCACACATCTCAAGTTCACTTCTCAATACTTTTACTTTAATTAACATTATAAGTGAAATATGCTCTTTCATTATGTCTTCTAACTTCCTTTTGTTTCTTGTCGTTGTTCAGTCTTGAAGTCGTATCCTACTCTTTGTGACCCCTTGGACTGCAGCATGCCCATATCCTTCATGTCCTTCACCATCTCCTAGAGTTTGCAAACTATGTCCGTTGAGTTGGTGATGCCATCCAACCATCTCATCCTCTGTCATCCCCTTCTCCTCCTTCTGTCAATCTTTCCCAGCATCAGGGTCTTTTCCAATGATTCTGCTTTTTGCATCAGGTGGCCAAAGTATTGGCCAATGAGTCCTTTAGCATCAGTCCTTCCAAAGAATATTCAGGGTTGATTCCTTTAGGATTAACTGGTTTGATCTCCTTGCTAGTTCAAGGGACTTTCAAGAGTCTTCTCCAGCACCACAATTCAAAAGCATCCGGCTTTCATTTCTGCATGAAGGCTATTTTTCATGTATGTCAATTTTACATCCTTTTTGTTCATGCTGTTCACAGACTATGCCTGGCCATCTGCCTCCCTCTTGTGGGGACATGGGTGCATTGCCCATTCTGGCCCCTGTGATTGGATGCACCCTTTGCCTCAACTGCCTTTTACCAAAACTCCATTTGTTCTTGACCCACTGGAACTCATTTTCTAGTCATCTTCTCATGAAAGATCCATCCATTTGACTAGTATTTCCAGAACTCATACATGTTTTTAAATGATGTGTCCGTAGCCTTTATCGGTGAAGAAATAGCCTAGATGGGTATAAACATTTCTCAGCTCACACCTCTTTGTTTCTTTCAGTATCTTGTAAAGGTGGCCCCCTGTGTCTTCAGGCATTGAATTTGGTTGCCAAGAAGATGTTACCAGCCTGACTTTCTTTGTAGCTAACATATTCAAATAATTCTCTTTATCTTTAAAACTTAATAATGTTATGAGGCTATATCGTGGTGTTGATTATGTTAGGACAGTTTTCTTAAGTACAGTGTGCCCTTTCAGCGTGTAGATCGAGTGTTTACGTCAGAAGTTATCTTTGGAAAGGCTACATCTGTGAGTGCCGGTCTTAGATTTCTCTTTTAAACTGCCGTCTCCTCTGCTCTTGATTCTCCTCCATTCTTCCCTGATTGAATACCCAAGATCACTCTACGATGGCTAACTGTTGTTGTCTCTTCATTTCCAACACAGACATCATATATTTTTATGTTATTCTTTTAATCATTTTAAAAAATTTTACTGTTGGAGTATACTTGCTTCATAATATTGTGTTAGCTTCTGCTGTACAACAACGCATATCAGCTATCTTTATACATATATCCCTTATTTTGTTTCTTCTTAATTAATGAAAGGATATTAAGGGGACTGTACATTTTAAATTCTTTTAGTATTTACATTTGTGTGCAAGCAGTTTTTTCTGAAATGATGAGATAAAGCTGAATATATGTACATGGTGATTGTTGCTGTTGTTTAGTTGTTAAGCCATGTTCGACTCTTTGCGACCCCATGGACTGTAGCCCACCAGGCTTCTGTGTCCATGGGATTTCCCAGGCAAGAATACTGGAGTGGGTTACCACGTCCTCCTTCAGGGGAGCTTCCTGACCCAGGGATTGGACCCCTATCTCTGTGTCTCTTGCCTCTCCTGTCCTCATAGGCAGACACCTAGGAAGCCCTTCTTTACCGCTAGTCTCGTCTGTGCCATTTGATTGTAGTCTTCAGTTTATTACTCTTCTATTTTGTTCACTTTACTAATTTTCATTTTTTACAGTCCTTACTATACTGGCTGTCCCTGTTCTCTCTCTGCTCCCTTATAACTGAATTTCATCTCTAAAATTATTTTAACCTTTTTTTCTTGTTTGCTTTTCCCCTGAGTTTAGTCAACTCTTATTTCACATCTCCCTGTGGGCTCATATGTCTCTGCTTCAAGGTTTTCCTTCACGGATGGGATGCTTTGGTGCTAAATTAAAGCATGATATACCCCTTTGAGAGACAAAGCAAAATATACTGTTTAACTTGGGGTCGAATCCCACTTGATGTTCGTTTAAAGACAACACAAAATAAAATAAAATGAATTAGAAGTTTAAAACACGTCACTAGCAAACTGTGCTAGAGGGTAAAATCTGTACCTGCTGCCCCTGGATCACCTGCCATGCATGACAGTCACAAACCCATGTGGAACCCACAGAAACTGCTACTAACAGATGACTGTTCTAGAACAATGTTTCCCAGATTGGCTTGATTTGAAGATCCATGGAGGATGCTTATTTAGAGTACTTGGCATGGAACTCTGCTCAATGTTATGTGGCAGCCTGGATGGGAGGGGAGTTTGGAGGAGAATGGATACATGTATATGTAAGGCTGAGTCCCTTCGCTGTTCACCTGAAACTGTCACAACACTGTTAATGGGCTAGACCCCAATACAAAATAAAAAGTTCGAAAGAAAAAAATAGAGTCCTTGGGTCCGTTTCCTAGACACTCTGGTTGGGTTGCCTGCTGCGTGGGGGCTGCAGTGGGTGCCTTTACCAAGCACTCCAGGGAGCCATGCGCCCCATCTACAGAGTGAGCCTCTACCCCCTGCCCCACCCATGGGTGGGATGCTGGGCCAACCCTCTCTGTTGTCGTGGTGACTCTTGGAACTTTGGGAGTAGCTCCTGGGTGTGGTCCAAGGGCTGCTGTTTGGGAGCCAGCCCGCCGTCTCTCTGGGCGTTGACTCGCCGCAGCTCAGCCCTGGGAGGGGCGGCCTGTGTCACGCCACACCAAGGCAGGACCTAGCCAGTCTGCGGCCGAGGCAGGGCAAGCCGCCCTTATCTCCCAAACCTGAGCACAGTGCCGCCCAGCTCCATCCACCTGAAAAGGAAAATCCGGGGGCAAACCGGTTTTTCCCTTATGGGGGGAGGGGGTGTGGGGGTGGGGATGAATTGGATGGAGTTGGTGAAGAGGATTGTCTGTGTAACTTTGTCAACACTAGAGGGCAGCACTGAGCCAGTGTTTCCGATTTACAAGAAAATCCACTATTCATGGCATTCGATCTTGGATTTTTATGTATTTATTATTTATTGATTTGCCTTTCTTTTTATGCTATGACACCCTTGCCATGAATCTTGGGGAAATGACACCAGACTCAAGGCCAACACCTGGGGGTGGGGAAGGGGAGGAGGAGTAAGGAAGAGGACGTCAAGTAAACCTTGGCAGGAGCCCTGTCCCCCGCTTCCTAGAGTGGTGCCCCGGGGCTCAGTGTCAGAGATGAGGTTTTTGGTGCCAAAGGAAGCAGCATGCAGGAAACCCCAGGTGCTCAGTCAGGATGGGAGAGAGGTGCTCCTGGGCAGGAACAGGTGAGGGTGAGCCCGAAACAGGGAGGCCCCCTCCCCTCACCAGCTGTCAGCTCCTCATCCACTTCCCCAATGATGAAGGGACCCAGCCACACCTGCCGCCTGAGCCAGTGGGACAGCAGAGGTGAGACCTCTTGGTGGAGGTCCTGGCAGGGTCTGTGTGAGGCTGCAACAAGACCCTGCACCCACATGTACCATCCCAAGCAGAACTTCACACCCAGTTCTCCACCAGTGGCTGGCACAGAGCCGGGAAGCCCGCCTCCAGCAAACCAAGCAGTGGCCTGGCCAGGCCCCAGGCTGTGCTGCTCTGCTGGGCCTGCCATGCAGGAGGTCTGCAGGGCATCTTAGTGCAGCCTCCCTCCCACCCCCCAGTGAGGCTGCCGCTCTGTTCGAGGGCAGAAATGGGGTGACTCCCACTCTCTCTCCCCATTCTCTCTGCCCCTGACAACAGGGGTCAGCACATCACTAGGGTGCTGATCTCACCAGGCCCAGAAGCTCCCCGTAGATCCCAGACAAACCTGCAAACACAGGCCTCCGCCCCAGCCTTTCTGATGTGGGCCCAGGTTCCTCCCCCCAACCTAAATCAATCCATCGGGGCAGAGAGGGGCCCATCTCTTGTCGTCACAGCCTTGTCCACCTACACATTCTCTCATGGGAAGGCTTGCTGGCTGCCTGCTCTAGAAAGGCTTGCCAAAGCTCCCTAGGTCTGCAGTTCACCACCTGACAGCTGAGCAGTTGTCACCTGTCTATCCTGTCCTGGGTACAGAATGTGAGCTCCTCTGGCCAGGGTCCCCGGATCCCTGGGTCCCGCACCGACACACATTTGCTGAATGAATGAATGTAGGAGCAGGTGGGCTGCCAGCCCTCTCTCCCCTTCTCTGGGAGGAGATGGGCAGGCTTGGCCCCAAGACCCCTCCTGGGTGACCATGTGTGGTGCCCCATCTGACCCAGGTCCTTCCTCAGAAACTGCAGCAGCAGTAACAGCTTTTTTGGTCTGCTGCCCAAGGAGGGCACGTGCTTTTCAGCCCACGTCTCAGCCAGGTGATGTCTCCAACTGTTGTCTAGCGTCCACAGTAGAGAGGAAATACTTAAAGCGGTTAGTGGTGGTTTTGAAAGCTCCAGCCATAATGCCCCTACAGGTGCAGAGGTTCTGTGTACACCTCCATTTGGTTTCCTTCTTATTCTTTTTATTGGCTGTGCTGGGTCTTCCTTGTTGCACAGGTTTTTTCTCTAGTTGTGGCGAGCAGGGGCTACTCTCTACTTGTGGTGGAAGGGCCTGTCATTGTGGTGGCTTCTCTTGTTGCAGAATACTGGTTCTAGAGCACACACTCAAAAGCTGCGGTTTTGGGCTAAGTTGCTCTACTGCATGTGGGATTTTCCCAGATCAGGAATCGAACCTGTGTTTCCTGCATTGGCAGACAGATTCTTTACCACTGAGCCAACACAGAGGCCCTTTCTGGGTATTCTTATCTTCTGAGATTAAGCAATCATTCAATTGGAAACCTAGCATCACTTAATGAAATTTCCCTTTAAATTAGTGTGTGTGTGTGTGTGTGTGTGTGTGTGTGTGTGTGTGTGCGCGCGCGCGCGCATGCTCAGTCATCTCTGACTCTAGGAATCCCTGGACTGTGGCCCACCAGACTCCTCTGTCCATGGGATTTCCCAAGCAAGAATACTGGAGTGGGTTGCCATTTCCTCCTCCAGGGGATCTTCCCCACCCAGGGATTGAACCTGTGACTCCTGCCTTGGAGCTTCCTCCGGGAAGCCCTCCATACAGTTTCTTTAATCACGGAGACATCTGGTCTCTGTGGCTCTTTCCTGTCCTCAGGGTTGCAGGGGCTCTGAGCCTCTGTCTCCTCCTGGGCCACCTGGCACAGGTCTCTCTCTTTTGCGTTCCAGCCAGGATTCCTCTGAGGGACTCTGCACTTTGCAGTGGACCCTGGGAAGGACTGGGGGTGGGATAACGCCCGCCAGGCGGGCCTAGTAAGATCCTACCCTATGCCGCCTCCCCGAGCGCCATACAGGGCGGCAGACTGTCACCCGTTTCCGGGGAGAGGCTGGGGGCGGTGCCTGGGGCTGGCCCGCCTGCGGGCGGGCGGGGTACACGCGGGAGAGCTGGGCTCCATCTCATTCGGTGTGCCTCTCTACAAACACCAATCCTGATCCTGTCGCTAGAAGCTAAGCTGGACCTTCTTCGCAGCTGCATGAATGTGACGCGGTTATGGATCCCTTCCGAGACCGGGGAAAGCCTGGCGCGCGCAGGGACGGACTGGCGGGGGCGGGGGGCGGGGGGGGGGGCGCGGCGGGGGCGCATCCTCCTCCACGCCGGGCCTCCCAGGCCTGCCCTCGGCCGCGGCCGCCCGGGCTCTGTCTGAAACGCGTGCCTGTGCGCGTGTGTGCCGGCGGGTCTGGACGTAGGCGCGTGCTCCGGCTAGGGGAGTTTTTGTCCCTTTAGTTTCCCCAGAAGGAGAGGCATAAACATGCCTACGCAGAAAACAAACCGTAGGCAAGTCATAACACAAAACTCTCTCTGCCGAGATCGGAACACGATATGCTGCCACGAAGAGGAATTAATTATAACACTGTGTGGGTCCTTGGAAAAAGCTGGGAACCGAGGGAGTAATTCTTGGGCACACCTCCTTCTCTTCTCCTCCTCCCGGGAGAGGAGGGCAGTGAGAAAGCTGTCTCCCACCCCCCTGCACCTCCACCCCCGTTTCCTCAGCGAGAACCCATGTTCGATCTGCCTCCGGATGCTCTAAGTATCTGACTGGTTCTGTGTGTGTGTGCGCGCGCGATCTCAATAGTAAAGTCCCATGAAAAGGGATTTGCTTAAAAAAAAAAAAAGCAGCAGCAGCAGCAGCTTACAAATAATTGGTCTCCTACCCAATGTTTTAAAAAATATTTATTTGTATTTGGCTGCACCGTGTCAAATATAAATGAGATGATGAGATGGTTGGATGGCATCACCGACTCTATGGACATGAGTGTGAGCAAGCTCCGGGAGTCTGTGATGGACAGGGAAGCCTGGTGGTGCTGCAGTCCATGGGGTCGCAATGAGTCGGACACGACTGAGCGACTGCACTAACTGCACCGAATCTTAGTTGCAGCAGGCGAGATCTAGTTCCCTGTCCAGGGATCCAACCTGGGACCCCTGCACTGGGAGCTCTAAGTTTTAGCCACTGGACCACCAGGGAAGTCTGGTAACCAGTACTTTTTAAGTTTCAAGAGGAAAGCAAGTGAGGGGCACAGCTGGCACACAGCCAGTACCCAGGACAGGTTGGTACTTCCCCGGGGCACTTTCCTCCTTCAGCATTTTCGTGTATCTCGTCTTCACAGGCTCCCAAGGCAGGTCCCCGTGTTACTGATGGCACAAGTGTCAGTCGGTGGCAGTATGGCTCCAGAGTCCAGATCCTGGGCTATGTCGTGACGTGGTCGTGGGTGTCCTTAGAGAAGACCGCGCCGTGGCCCACGTACAAGGCGGCAGGCTCCGCGGCGACAGCTGGAAGTACAGCATGGACGTGAAGCTGAGCTCAACATCCTGCACGCCGCCGTGCAGGGCGAGCAGTTTCATCTTCGCGGGCCTGCTGCTCACCAGCCACCGGCACCAATTCCACGAGGAGGTGATCGGCTACTACCTGATGCGCGAGCAGGAGCGCTTCAGGAGCAGCGGCGCTGCGAAGCCTCCCCCGCTGCCTCCAAGATCAAGCGGCCGCCGGGTAGGCCAGAGGCCGAGGGCTCGCGAGGCCCGCGGGGCCGGCTGCCCAACGAGCCGGTGCTCAGGCTCAAGGAGCGCGCGAGACTCGGACCGGCGGCGGGCGTTTGCGCGGCGACGGCCAGTCTCCCATCGCAGCCTCCGGGCGCCGGGGAGCCAGAGCGTCCCTTAGGTGCAAGCGGTGGGCGCGCTGCGGCCGTGCGCCACGTACCGGCAGCAGAACCGCTTGCCGCCAGGCACCCGGGCTGGGGCGGCGGGGGCGGAAGAACCCAAGTCACAGAGCTACACCGCCGCCTTTGGCCGGGCGCTGGCCGGCCTGGAGTTCGCCGATGCCAACGCGCGGGCCGCGCACTTGAACGGTGAGGGTGGCGGGGATGCGAGGCCGGCTCAGCGGCGCTGCCAGGGCGAGAATTGCTCATTCTACTGGCGCCCGAGATCCAGCGCTGCTGCTCGCACTGGTATCGCGGGGAGCGGCGACGGCGGCACGAGGAGCCTGCGGCCTGGATGCTGGGCACGCGCCGCGGCCCCGCCTGCCCGGCTGTTCTCTCCACGCGGTCAGTGTCTCCTTTGCGGTCTGGTCCACCCGGAGGCCAGCGATCCTCCATCCGTGCTGTGTATGCGTTTGGTCACAGGTTCCTAGTGGTGCCGGAACCAGCACTGATGCCAGCCACCCAGGTAGTAAGTACACAGATAGGACGCAAGTCATGCTGCGGAAAGTGGTATGCTAGCTGGCGTCTGCCTCGTGCCTGTGGGAACTCAACAGCCATTGAATGGGTAGAGAAATAAAGACATTTACAGCCCTTTGCTTTTTGATGGGTATGTTTTTCATGCTTTGGGGGAGGGGCTTTTCCCCCCTAACCTTGGCAACTGACCTCTTCCATGGAGTGGTCACCTGCGTGCCATCGGGCCCACTCAGGGTTTTGAAGTGAACTTGCCTCCCTGGATGCTGGTGGCGGCTCTGCCCTGGCCTCCCACCTGTGCCCCCATCCCTCTCCCCCAGCCCCTTGAGGAGAGGGCGCTTGGATGCCCACTAGTGCCCTGGTTGTCCCGCTGGCCCCTTTAGGAGCACTGGGTTCCATCTCATAAGTAAAACCTCCTCCCACACTCTCAACTCAACAGCGACATTCAGACACCATCAGAACTGCCAGCAACTGCAGAATGGGCACCTCCGGACAGCCTACTCTCAAGTTGAAGGCCTCTCAAACTGTAAGATACACACAAGTCCCCTGGAATCTTTAAAGCAGATTCTGACTTAGTGTGGGGCAGCCTGAGATCTCTGCATTTCTTTCTTTAAAAAAAGAAAAGCAGTTGGCCACCTGGGCTTGTGGAATCTTAGTTTCCTGACCAGGGATGGAGCCTGAGCCGCCTGCACTGGAAGTCTGGAGTCTTAACCACTGGACCACCAGGGAAGTCCCTGAATGAGGTATTTCTAATGAGGTATTTCTAATGTCCCATGTTCTAATAAACATGGGACATGATATCTCCATAGGTTAAGACAGCTGTCTACAGACATCTTCCTTTGTCACCACATCTCCTGGTCACAGATCTTTGAATCCTGTTCTTTTCAAGTTCCTGACCATCCAATAAACTGTTTGCCCCTGCCCATAATTCGGTGTGGACTGGGATTTCTTTTTTCTCTCTCTCTCTTTTTTTTAAATCTTATTTTTTTTTAAACACCAAAAACATTTTGTATTGGGGTATAGCCAATTAACAATGTTGAGTTAGTTTTAGGTGAACAGTGAAGGGACTCAACCATACATATATATGTTGGATTAGGATTTCTCTACAGTGGCGCTAATCACATTTGGGGTTAGACCATCCTTTTTTTTAGGGGAAGTCCTGTGTGCATTATAAGAAGTACAGTGACGTCCCTCACTGACCTCTACCCCATAGAGGCCAGTAGCTCCCTCCACCTAAATATGACCAACACATGTGTTGCCAGACATTGCCAAAGGTCCCCAAAGTGGTAGGGGAAGGGGAAGAATCACTCGTGTAGGTGATTTCTTCTGGCCGTCTTTCAATCCAGAAAAGCAATAATCAGTCATTCTGCTCAAGTGCCATCCATGGGGATGGTTTCCCTTCCCCGCTGTCTTCCAGAGACACTTGACATTGGAGCTGTCATGCCCTCATAGCCTGCTCTCAGCAGAGCCAGTGCATCACGGAGAACAATCTGAAGTCAGGCTGCCTTGACCATCTGGTCCCTGGGAACGTCCCAGGAGGTGTCAATGGAGGGAAAGGAGTTCACAAGCAAGAGGACAGGTTGCAGGGTCTGAGCCACCTGTTCACTCAACTGACATGCGCCTTCTGGGCTTTCTCAGGCTCCCACGCATCACCTCCGTGCGATGACAGAATGCAGCCATGTAGACCCGACTTCATGGAATGGTAGGCCAGCTCACACTCAGTCCATCATGCACTGATCTCAGGACTGCATTTTGCTGACATCCCAGCCAGGTGTATAGTCCCCACCAAGACCCAGTAGTAGTCAGGAACTGTTTCTTGGAAAGAGAAATTGTCATGTGCAGAGAGGAGGGCTTGGCTTTGTCCAGAACCCTGGCTCTCTGCTTTGTGATCTGCCCCCTGGGCTCTCTGTAGCTTTGCTGTTGGCCTCAAACACTGAGTGCCATTGGGTCTGTTAGGAGGTGAGGTCAGGGGCCCCCACCCATACCTGGTGGCCTTACAGGTTCCTTGGTAAAGGCTTTGGGAGGGCACAGCCAAATGGCCCACATGCATGTGTATGTGCTAAATTGCTTCAGTTGTGTCTGATTCTTTGCAACCCCAAGGACTGTAGCTTGCCAAGCTCCTCTGTCCATGGGATTCTCCAAGCAAGAATACTGGAGTGGGTTGCCTTGCCCTCCTTCAGGGGAACTTCCCGACCCAAGGATCGAACCTGCTGCATTGGCAGGCAGATTCTTTACCACTAGCACCACCTGGGGAGTCCAAATGGCTCACAGATTGCCTTCAAAATCCAAAAAATGGGGACTTCCCTGGTGGTCCAGTGGTTGAGACTTCACCTTCCAATACAGGAGGTGCAGGTTAGATCCCTGGTCAGGGAGTTAAGATCCCACATGCCTCCGGGCCAGAAAAACCAAAACAAAAGACAGAAGCAATATTGAAACAAATTCAACTTCAGTTGGGCACATTTTGACAAATGTCTACTCCCTGGACACTACCTGGATAAGCTCTTATCCAGGCCTTTCTAGATTTGCTCTGTCCTTCAGTTCAGTTCAGTTCAGTTCAGTCACTCAGTCGTGTCCAACTATTTGCGACCCCATGAATTGCAGCACACCAGGCCTCCCTGTCCATCACAAACTCCCAGAGTTTACTCAAACTCATGCCCATTGAGTCGGTGAAGCCATCCAGCCATCTCATCCTCTGTCGTCCCCTTCTCTTCCTGCCCCCAACCCCTCCCCGCATCAGGGTCTTTTCCAAAGAGTCAACTCTTCGCATCAGGTGGCCAAAGTATTGGAGTTTCAGCTTCAGCATCAGTCCTTCCAATGAACACCCAGGACTTATGTCCGTCAGGATGGACTGGTTGGATCTCCTTGCAGTCCAAGGGACTCTTAAGAGTCTTCTCCAGTACCATAGTTCAAAAGCGTCAATTTTTCGGCACTCAGCTTTCTTCACAGTCCAACTCTCACATCCATACATGACCACTGGGAAAACCATAGCCTTGACTAGACGGACCTTTATTGGCAAAGTAATGTCTCTGCTTTTTAATATGCTATCTAGGTTCCTCATAACCTTCCTTCCAAGGAGTAAGTGTCTTTTAATTTCATGGCTGCAGTCACCATCTGCAGTGATTTTGGAGCCCCAAAAAATAAAGTCTGACACTGTTTCCACTGTCTCCCCATCCATTTCCCATGAGGTGATGGGACCAGATGCTATGATCTTAGTTTTCTGAATGTTAAGCTTTAAGCCAACTTTTTCACTCTCCTCTTTCACTTTCATCAAGAGGCTTTTTAGTTCCTCTTCACTCTCTGCCATAAGGGTGGTGTCATCTGCATATCTGAGGTTATTGATATTTCTCCCAGCAATCTTGATTCCAGCTTGTGCTTCTTCCAGCCCAGCGTTTCTCATGATGTACTCTGCATCTAAGTTAAATAAGCAGGGTGACAATACATAGCCTTGACGTACTCCTTTTCCTATTTAGAACCAGTCTGTTGTTCCATGTCCAGTTCTAACTGTTGCTTCCTGACCTGCATACAGGTTTCTCAAGAGGCAGGTCAAGTGGTCTGGTATTCCCATCTCCTTCAGAATTTTCCACAGTCTATTGTGATCTACACAGTCGAAGGCTTTGGTGTAGTCAATAAAGAAGAAATAGATGTTTTTCTGGAACTCTCTTGCTTTGTCGATGATCCAGTGAATATTGGCAATTTGATCTCTTGTTCCTCTGCCTTTTCTAAAACCAGCTTGAACATCTGGAAGTTCACGGTTCACGTATTGCTGAAGCCTGGCTTGGAGAATTTTGAACATTACTTTACTAGTGTGTGAGATGAGTGCAATTGTGCGGTAGTTTGAGCATTCTTTGGCATTGCCTTTCTTTGGGATTGGAATGAAAACGGATCTTTTGCAGTCCTGTGGCCACTGCTGAGTTTTCCAAATTTGCTGGCATATTGAGTGGAGCACTTTCACATCATCTTTCAGGATTTGAAATAGCTCAACTGGAATTCCATCACCTCCACTAGCTTTGTTCGTGGTGATGCTTTCACTTGACTTCACATTCCAGGATGTCTGGCTCTAGGTGAGGGATCACACCATTGTGATTATCTGGGTCATGAAGATCTTTTTTGTACAGTTCTTCTGTGTATTCTTGCCACCTCTTCTTAATATCTTCTGCTTCTGTTAGGTCCATACCATTTCTGTCCTTTATTGAGCTCATTTTTGCATGAAATGTTCCCTTGGTATCTCTAATGTTCTTGAAGAGATCTCTAGTCTTTCCCATTCTATTGTTTTCCTCTATTTCTTTGCATTGATCGCTGCGGAAGGCTTCTTATCTCTCCTGGCTATTCTTTGGAACTCTGCATTCAAATGGGAATATCTTTCCTTTTTTCTTTTGCTTTTCGTTTCTCTTCATTTCACAGCTATTTGTAAGGCCTCCGCAGACAACCATTTTGCCTTTTAGCATTTCTTTTCCATAGGGATGGTCTTGATCCCTGTCTCCTATACAATGCCACGAACCTCTGTCTATAGTTCATCAGGCTCTCTATCAGATCTAGTCCTTTAAATCTATTTCTCACTTCTACTGTATAATCATAAGGGATTTGATTTAGGTCATACCTGAATGGTCTAGTGGTTTTCCCTACTTTCTTCAACTTAAGTCTGAATTTGGCAATAAGGAGTTCATGATCTGAGCCACAGTCAGCTCCCGGTCTTGTTTTTGCTGACTGTATAGAGCTTCTCCATCTTTGGCTGCAAAGAATATAATCAATCTGATTTCGGTGTTGACCATCTGGTGATGTCCATGTGTAGAGTCTTCTCTTGTGTTGTTGGAAGACGGTATTTGCTATGACCAGTGCGTTCTCTTGGCAAAACTCTATTAGCCTTTGCCCTGCTTCATTCCGTAGTCCAAGGCCAAATTTGCCTGTTACTCCAGGTGTTTCTTGACTTCCTACTTTTTCATTCCAGTCCCCTATAATGAAAAGGACATCTTTTTTGGGTGTTAGTTCTAAAAGGTCTTGTAGGTCTTCATAGAACCATTCAACTTCAGCTTCTTCAGCATTACTGGTTGGGGCATAGGCTTGGATTACCGTGATATTGAATGGTTTGCCTTGGTAACGAACAGAGATCTTTCTGTCGTTTTTGAGATTGCATCCAAGTACTGTATTTCGGATTCTTTTGTTGACTATGATGGCTACTCCATTTCTTCTAAGGGATTCCTGCCCACAGTAGTAGATATAATGGTGATCTGAGTTAAATTCACCCATTCCAGTCCATTTTAGTTCGCTGATTCCTAGAATGTCGACGTTCACTCTTGCCATCTCCTGTTTGACCACTTCCAATTTGCCTTGATTCATGGACCTAACATTCCAGGTTCCTATGCAATATTGCTCTTTACGGCATCGGACCTTGCTTCTATCACTAGTCCCATCCACAACTGGGTATTGTTTTTGCTTTGGCTCCATCTCTTCATTCTTTCTGGAGTTATTTCTCCACTGATCTCCAGTAGTATATTGGGCACCTACCAACCTGGGGAGTTCCTCTTTCAGTATCCTATCATTTTGCCTTCTCATACTGTTCATGGGGTTCTCAAGGCAAGAATACTGAAGTGGTTTGCCATTCCCTTCTCCAGTGGACCACATTCTGTCAGACCTCTCCACCATGACCCAACCATCTTGGGTGGCCCCACATGGCATGGCTTAGTTTCATTGAGTTAGACAAGACTGTGGTCCTGTGGTCAGATTGGCTAGTTTTCTGTGATTATGGTTTTAGTGTGTCTGCCCTCTGATGCCCTCTTGCAACACCTACCGTCTTACTTGGGTTTCTCTTACCTTGGACGTGGGGTATCTCTTCACAGCTGCTCCAGCAAAGCACAGCCGCTGCTCCTTACCTTGGACGAGGGGTATCTTCTCACGGCCGCCCCTGCTGACCTTGAACGTGGAGTAGCTCCTCTCAGCACTCCTAGGCGCGCAGCAACCGCTCCTTGGCGGTGGGGTAGCTCCTCTCAGAAGGGGCCCCTGACCTCCGGGATGGGGTAGTTTCTCTCGGCCACCGCCCCTGACCTCAGGCGTGGGGAAGCTCCTCTTGGCTGCCGCTCCTGCGCTGTCGCAGCCTGGTGCTCTCGGTCGCTACCCCTGACCTTGGGCAAGGGGTAGCTCCTCACGGCCACGTTTCTGCGCGGTCCGTCGCAGCCGGCGCGCTTCTGCTTAAGGGAATCCAAATATGTCCTGTTTGGGGCCAGTTCTCATTTGTTGCACAGATTTTGGGGATTCACCCAGATTGGTGTGGGCCTTGGTCATTTGTAGCTGTTTTATTGCTGGACAATGTGACTGTACCACAATTTGTATATCCAGATTTCTGTTAGTGAACAGGTTGCTCCCAGTTTGGGATATTATTAATAAAGCCACCATGAGCCTTTGTGAATGTTTTGTGGACACTAGGTTTCATTTCTTCTGGATGAATACAAAAGAAGCAAAATTCCTGGCCCACAGAATAAGTATATTTTTCGCTTTATTAGAAATTTCCAGGGACTTACCTGGTAATCCAGTGATTAAGACTCCATGCCTCCAACACAGGGAATGTGGGTTCAATCCCTGGTTGGAAAACTAAGATTCCACATGTTGCAAGGCCAAAAAAAGAAAAAATTCCAAACCGTGTTTCTAAATGCGTTTATTGGATTTCCAGTCCCACCAGCAATGGTTTTGGTTACTTGAGACATGAGCATACCCTGTCCACCTTTACTGGCTCCCTGTGCAATAGCCCCCTCGACCTTCCAACCACCCCCAGTCCCTGGAGCAGCCCGGGTGGACATGAATTCCTGGTATATACAGACTTTTACACACCTGAGTGGGCATGTGTGTAGAAGCACAGGGTTGGGCAGGCCCCGTGGTGTGTTTGCACAGAGCTGTGCCATCTGTTTTTCCTGCCTCTGCCCTCTCCCCATGGCTCCCTTTCCCCTGGAAGCTGAGCTCCGTCTGTTCTCTGCCCTGGCCACACTCACACAAGTGCATCTCCTTGCTTGCATGTTTGGCTCTGGGACATCGGGACTTCTATCTGATTTCGCCTGATGCCCAGGGGGCACAACCCATGGGTGTGATGGCACCTTTCCCCTCCATGTGGAAGAGGAGCTCTCCCCTGTGTGCCAGGTGAGCCCAGCAGGCAGCTGCCAAGGGAATGGGGCTAAGGACCCGCTCTGCATTTTCCAGTACCAGGTTGGGCTCCAAGCAGGAATCTCTGGATAAGGAGTGGAGAGTTGCATCAAATGGAGAAGGGGTTAAGGATGTTCCGGCAGGTGGAGTGAGCATTCCTTACAGAAACACTGACCTGACCTGACCAGGAGACTGCTCTGTGCTGGGCATGCCCACGCTGGGGACCTGCCTGGGAAGAAGACAGACCAGTTTCCTGCCCCTGCGGTCAGGAAAGGGGCACTGACCGATTACTGTAGAAGCTCCTGGCAAGAGGATGGACAATGACAATTGCCTCATGGCAGTGGCCACTTCCACCCTGGGTCCCAGGACCAGGGGAGGCTTCAGAAAGCCCCTGCAGGAGGCTTAGGGATGTCCTGGCATGGCCTGGACACTCTTACACCACCACAGAGGATCATCATGGCAGTTTGTGGACCAAGAAACCATGGCCCAGTGAGAGTAACAACATCCACCTTGGGCTCTACACAGCACCATCCGCTGGCCCTGAGTTCCACATTTGTCCCAGACGTGCCCGCAGGGAGAGGGGAAGCTGGGGGTCTCAGGAAGGCCATGTGTCCAGCAGCTGGTGGTGCTGGCCTGCACTGGAGGTGGGGGGCCAAGAGGAGCATCCTCTCTGGGCTGATGGATCTCCACCTGTCGATGACACACCTGCTTGGGGGCCCCAAAGGCAAGTCCTCGCCCCAGCCCAGGCTGCCCCCAGGAAGACAGCATGGCCCACCCTGTGCTGCACTCGGCTGTCTCTGCCCCCTGCCTGTCCGAGCGGAACACACATGACTATGCATAGTGCTGTCTGCACTACCTACCAAGGGCTGGCACATGGTCCCATTCTGGCAGGAGAGGTGCCTTAGAACAAGCCCCAGGGAAGTGGTCAAGGCACCCTGGCAAAGTGATGGGGATTGTCCTGCCTTCCTAGGTCCCCCTCCACCCTGGCAGAGCCCTGATATCCAGTAGGTCCAAATGTGTGGTCTGAACACTTGGATTTGCAGATCTCACTAAAAGCAGCACAGCTGGTGGAATGACCACTCAATGTGGAAACAGGGTCAGGAGTGTGTGGGACTCAGGAATGTATGGGATTTGTGTGTGCCCTTTGCCTCTAGAAGCCTGGCCACCTGAGGAGGGGGGTTGGGAGGAGAGGACGGAGAGCCCAAAGGACAAGCAAGTGACTCAGAGAAGGTGATGGGTCCTATGTGTGCTGTGCTAAATTGCTTCAGTTGTGTCAGACTCTTCACGACCCCATGGACTGTAGCCCACGAGGCTCCTCTGTCCATGGGATTCTCCAGGCAAGAATACTGGAGTGGGTTGCCATTTCCTCTCCTCCAGGGGATCCTTCCAACCCAGGGATTGAACCCTTATCCCTTACATCTCCTGAATTGGCAGGCAGATTCTTTATCACCAGTGCCACCTGGAAAGAGTTCTGGGAAGTATAAATGACACTGTCCCAACTGGGAGCTAAGGTGTCCTTTGGATTGGTGACTAATTCTGAATCTGTTGATTAATCATTTTAAACATCTACAGTAGTAAATGTATTCATTCTGCCCTTCACAGGTGACCCAGCTGGAGATTACATGTGAGTTTTGTATTTGCTTCTAGGAAAGAGGGAAGGCAAGCTGCCAGCCTCCTTGGGGACAGACTAGGTGGCCACTCAGGCACCACAGCATGCCCAGCTCTGCCCCCTCGTGGTCAGGACCTGAGGCTCCCGGGAGGCTGTGAAGGAGGGTCCCTCAGGCAAAGTCCCCTTTCCTGAGACATCAGGCCTGCCAGAAGATCCACAGAAGGGTTTTCATCCTTTTGTTTCCTATACACAGAGGGGGACAAAAACCTCTGCAAGTTGTCTTTAGGAAACCAACCATGCACTTCTTTCAAACCTAATCTTTGGCTGGTTAATTCTGTAGGTCTAGATTTTGCTGCTGTTTGTGCTCTGTGATCTGAAATGTGTAACGGATTGTGGTGCACCCAACAGTAATTAAATCAGAAGTTTGGACTCAACACACAAATTTTTTGAAGATTTTTTTTTGATGTGGATTGTTTTTAAAGTCTTTATCAAATTTGTTACAATTGTTGTTCAATCTGTAAGTCATGCCCGACTCTGCGACCCCAGGGACTGTAGCATGCCAGGGTTCCCTGTCCTCCACTATCTCCTGGAGTTTGTTCAAATTCAGGTCCATTGAATCAGTGATGCTATCTAGCTATCTCATCCTCTGCCATCCCCTTCTCCTCCTGCCTTCAGTCTTTCCCAGCATCAGGGTCTTTTCCAATGAGTTGTCTCTTTTTGCTTCTGTTTTATGTTTTGGTTTTTTAGTTGCAAAACATATGAGATCTTAGCTCTCTGACCAGGGATCAAACCCCTACTCTCTGCAATAGAAGGTGTAGTCTTAACCACTGGACCACCAGGGAAGTCCTCAATGTTTTGTTTATGACAAAACAAAAACCAATCTCTTTGCCACCAACAAGAGGTTTGGGGATATGCCCGATTCATTCATTTCCCTGCCGAGAAACAAAATGAATAATGACACTAAGCAATCCACTTCAAAAACAACTTTTTATTTAAAAATGGTCAACACCATCAGTTAGATTTTTTGATACCATGTGTTAAAAAGTTCTTCTCTGGGTGCCTGAAAAAGAGATGCAATAGATATAATCACAAATCACTGCCTCTAAAGGAAAAATATTTTAAAAGTAGATTTAACCTTTGAATATTTTTTGAAGGCTCCTCTCCACCACTTCCACCCTCCAAAAAACCCCTAGGGCCCCTTCCCACTTGGTCAATGCTTGTGCTTATTTCCTGCTGCAGGTATTGTGATTCTGGCAGCTATATGGCAGGTGCTTTGTGACCATGGATGAAACCCATTGGGTTTCATCTCCTGTGGATGCCCTGGGCTCCCAGATGCCCAAGGGTGGATGGTGAAAATCATGCCTCAGGAGAGGGCAGCGGGTCCCTGGGCAGATACTGGCTGTGAAGAACGCTTGCTGGGTATCCCTGTCCCCTGAAAGTGGTTGGGTAATAGTTGTGATGCTCCTTTGTCTTTGCTTTCTGTTACAGATGGTGATGAACAGAATATTTGGGTCCCCATCAAAATTCATATGTGGAAATTCTATGCCCCAATATGGTGGCATTTGGAGGTGGGACCTCTGGGGTGATTAGGTCGTGGGGGTGGGGAGCTTGTGGTGGGATTAATGTCCTTATAAGAGGCCAGAGCTGCTTCTCTCTCTCCTTCCACCTTCCTCCACCTCCCCCCTCCCCCATGTGAGAACACAGCAAAGAGAAGGCCCTCTGCAAACCCTGTAGATGGCCTGGGCCATCTGCTTCCCTCTACTGTTCCCGGCTCCACCTGGCCTGGAGGTGAGAAAGTGCTTGGTGAACCTCTGCTGGAGGAGAGGTCCAGAGAGGGTGGAGGAGCTGGAGGCAAGGCCAGGGGACAGCGGGGACAGAGGGATGGCTAGGGTGCACACCTTTCAGGAGCACTGGAGGCCAGTCCCCGGAGGCTCAGGGCGGGAGGGGGTGGGGAGGGTCAGCTGGGCAGAATGAAGAACAGCAGGGCTGGGAGGACTAACGAAGTGGGAGGGCCCACCAGGAGCGGCCCCTGGCAGGGTAGAGGGCCTGCGGGAAGAGACCTGCACGCATCCCCCAGTCAGCTGCTTCTTGGAGGAGAAATGAGCCGCAAACAGAAGGTCTGGGTAGGGTGGCCAGATTAGAAAGAAAAAATAAAATGTAGGATACCCAGTTGAATCTGAATTTCTGATCAATGATGAAGACAATATTTAGAACATACTTATACTAACAACAACTTTCCGTTGACTTTCCACTCAAATTTAGCTGGTGTAGGAGTCTGTTGGGGCTGCTAGAACAGAATTTGAGAGCCTGAACAGCTTATAAGCAGCAGAGATTTGTTTCTCATTGTTTTGGAGACTGGGAAGTCCCACGATCAACATGCTAGCAGGTTCATGTGTGGTGAGAGCCCACTTCCTAGTATTTTATTTATTTATTTATTCTTGGCCATGCCACATGACACGTGTCATGTTGGATCAAACCCACAGTCTCTGCACTGGGAGCCAGACTCTTAGCCACTGGACCACCAAGGAAGTTCCTCTGGGCTGTCCTTAAAGGACACCAATCCCATTCATGAAGACCCCAGCCTCATGACCTCCCAAAGGCCCCCTCTTCATCCCATAACCTAGGAGATTAGGGCTTAAGGTAGGAATTGTGGGTGCAGGGTTGTCACATAGAAACTGAGTCCAGAGCATGCGGGCATCAGGATTTTCTTTGGCAAGCACAGCTTAGTGACCTGAGGGACACGTGTCCCTTCAACTACCCAGGCACAGAGGTGGGAGAAGGACCATTTCCACTTATGTTGACATTAAACCATCATGAAAACTCCATTCCTAGAATTCATCTCTCTTCCTGTCTGAATCCTCTGAATCTTAGGATTTCTCTTGAGATGGAAATCAACCTGGTAGAAAGGAAAGAATTGAAGAGAACCTGCCACTGCTGATCACCTGTCACTGGACTGTTCGGCCGGCCACAGGCCTATGGGCGGGATGAGTTTGGTGGGGCTGGGGGCATGGGGGACCCAGGACACGCTGGCTGAGGGCCCTGTGGCTCCCTGCTCCGAGGGACCATCTACCTCCTGGCCTCTGCAGCCCTGGACCATGGAGGCTGCTCCCTCCTGACTGTGGAATTACCTGCTGAAGTCTGAGAAATAGCAGAGCAGAGCAGCCGGGGCTCAAAATGGGCTCAGAGGCCACAGGCAAGGGGAGGGGCAGCAGCAGAGAAGGGACCAACCCTCCCTGCAACCCTCTCCCTGCCCCCAGGGTGGATGTAGGGGTGAGGCTGGCATGTCTGATGGTCTTGCCTGCAAGCCTCCGAGAGACAAGACTCCCAGTGTCAGGCCTGGCAGGGCAGCCACAAGCCTGGCTGTGATGTGGCCTTCACGGAAGGAAGAGGAAGTGAGTGTACAGGAGGCCTTGGCTGAGGCGAATGAGTGCTTCTGTGTGTGTGTGCGTGAGTGCACATGTGTGTGTGTGCGCATGTGTGTGCACATGTGCATGTGCATGTCCATGCCTGGTAGCATGTCTGCCCAGGGAGGTGTCTCTGGTTTCTCTGGGGATCTCCTGTGTACACATTATGCCCATCTCAGGGGCACATTTCTCTTTTTTAATTTATGAAAGTATGATAACATTTACAGGAAACTTGGAGAATACAGAACAAAGTCACATATAGTTCCATTACATATTACAATTATTTTTTAAGTAAATAAATTAAGATTTTTAACTGGAGTTTCAATATCAGAGTCACAAAAAATTAATAGAAAGAATAGACAGAGAAGTAGAAGTATATAGTTATATCTGAAAAGCACCATGAACCAAGTCAATATAATAAAGATCTATACAATTTTCACACAACAGCAGGATACAAATTCTATTCAAGTTCCCATAGACTATAAATCAGGAGACACTGGAACATATCCAGGGGTAAAACAAGGTGCAAAAATTTCCTGGTCTGAAGGTGATGAAATCATACAGTCTGTTCTCTTATCACAGTGGAATTATATTAGAAATTAATACCAAAAGATATTTGAAAATAACCCACATATTTTCAAGTGCAATGTGACTGTTACCAAGAGAGACCTCCGACTTAGCTATTGAAAGGAGGGCACAGTCCTTCCTCCACAGCTACTCCCCAATTCTGCTGGAGGGAGGATAGACGGGCGATAAGCCTGCTCCGTTCTAGGCTGAGATCTGGTTGTCTCCTCTCTCTTGCTGGAAGGTGTCCTGCGGGGGTTTCTCTCTGGTCCCAGGTGCTCGGAGCCTCCATCTGCTGCAATCCATGGTAGGCAGGGGCCGCTGGGTGGGAAGGTTTGAGGTGAGTCACTCTTAGCTCCCCGGCCCAGACATCTCCTTGCGCCAAGTTGACTGCCGTGGGGGGAGGCGGGTCCGGAGTCCTGGTTTGTCTGGAAGCCCCGGTAAATAAACAGGAAATTCCCAAGCAGCTCATGAAAATGACTCTGCGTCCAGTGGGGGTGCAGATGGAGAGTCTCTTGGAAAAACAGGACTCAACGTTCACACTTTCTTCCCCAGCTCACTTTTTCCCAAAGAGATGTTTTGATAAAGTTGTGAATAGATTTTACACATGCATAATAGAAGGACGTGGAAAGCAATCTGAAAAGGGGTGGAAACCAGATTTAGATAAAGGGAACAGTGAGGCAGGGAATTGGGGTCTGGTCACCCACACTCCAAGGCAGCATCCTCCCGCCTGCGGAGTGTGTGTGTTGTTTGGGTGTCCTGGCTGGTGTGAGTCTGGATGAAGATGCCGGGTGAGAACTTCTGCACCCATGCGAGTTGACTGTGTGCATATCAAATACAACATCAAAAGCAGAATTCTGGGAACTCCCTGGGGGTTCATTGGTTAAGACTGCCTTCTGGGTGTCCCTGGTGGCTCAGTAGTAAAGAATTCGCCTGCCATTCAGGGAATATGGGTTTAATCCCTGGTACAGGAAGATCCCATATGCAGCAGAGCAACTAGACCTGTGTGCCACAACTAAGCCTGTGCTCCAGAGCCTGAGCTCTGCAACAAGAGAAGCCCATGCACCACAACTAGAGAGTAGCCCCTCCTTTCTGCAACTAGAGAAAAGCCTGAATAGCAATGAAGACCGAGCGCAGCCAAAAATAAAAAATAAATAAAATTTAAAAAGACTTCACCTTTCAATGCATGGATGGGGTGCAGATTTGATCCATGGTCAGGGAACTAAAGTCCCACATGCAGAAAATATTGCAACAAGTTCAACAAAAACTTCTAAAATGGTCTACATAAAAAAAAATATATATATATATCATTAAGAAAATGAAGCAGAATCCTGCTTTCCGGCAGCAGACATAGCCCACTGTGTGAGTGGACAGCCCTAGCCTGAAATTGTGCTTCTTGATGAGCAGTAGGTGTTTCTTTGGTCACAAGCCCTCCTTCGTCACTTGCCTTCACTGTTTTGAGTCCCTTTGCAGGATCACATCCTCAGGAAAGAAGCACTGCATCAGGTGTGCACAAACAGCTGTTGAGTGGTGCTGCTGGTGCCGCAGGACGTGGAGGTGGGCAGAGCCAAGAGTGGCTGGACACCAGCCACACAGCCGCTGACCTCAGCCACATGCTCCAGCGGGGACCAGAGGAGAAGGGCCAGTGTGCCCTGAGAAGTGACAAGTGTCCCCATACCTCTGGAGGCTGAGGGGTGGGGGCTGGAGAGGCACTCGGCATCTGGATGAGGTCATGTTGGTGCCCACTGGGCTCTGCTCAGCTGGGACTAGGCTGAAAGGACTTGAAAGGAACTGGGTCTCATCTCCATGCTGACCCACCGGCCCCAGAAGGATGCAGCTGCTTAGGGTGGGAAAAGCAGCGTTTCCCTGCACTTAGAAGCCGATCAGAGTCAATGTGGGGCCTGGTTCAAGTGTGATTCTTCAGCCTCTGTCTTTTTTCCCCTTGAGCTCTGCTTCATCCCTCCCAAAGTGAGCCCAAAACCAACCCTGTCTCATGTTCCATACCTATGCCTGGGCCAAGACACCCAGGACAGGGGTGGCCATGAGTGGGGGTCCTAGGCCATCAGGGTATGGGACCCACCTGCAGACCTAGAAGGTTGCGGAGGCCTCCAGCCAGGACCGGAGTGCCTTCTGCTGCCTCGGGGCCTATGGGTGGACTCCTCCCAACTACCGACCAGGGATCTTGGCCTCCTTAATCAACAGAAATTGATTAGAGGCCAGACAAGAAATTTAGGCAAGGCTTTATTGGGGTCTCTGCTACAGCGGCGGGGGGGTGGGGGGGCAGTGAGAATAGACAACAGGTTCCCTTACTTGCTCCCTGAGGTGTGGATGGTGGTGAACTGGTTTCTTATATGGGGTGAGGGTCAGGGTGGGTCCAGGGGTGGGGCTGGAGTGGTGCTGTGTGTGCAGGGGGCGTGTGCAGTACCCTGCTTTGCTCCAGGCTCTTCAGAAGTGGCAGTTGGGCTTTTTTGTTTTTTCTATCTTATCTGTTGTCCATAATTTGCCCCAACTGCTCAGGCACACAGTATATGTGTATGTATGCATATGTCTTCATGACCCAGATAATCACAATGGTGTGATCACTCACCTAGAGCCAGACATCCTGGAATGTGAAGTCAAGTGAAAGCATCACCACGAACAAAGCTAGTGGAGGTGATGGAATTCCAGTTGAGCTATTTCAAATCCTGAAAGATGATGCTGTGAAAGTGCTGCACTCAACATGCCAGCAAATTGGGAAAACTCAGCAGTGGCCACAGGACTGCAAAAGATCTGTTTTCATTCCAATCCCAAAGAAAGGCGATCCCAAAGAATGCTCAAACTATTGCACAATTGCACTCATCTCACACGCTAGTAAAGTAATGCTCAAAATTCTCCAAGCCAGGCTTCAGCAATATGTGAACCATGAACTTCCAGATGTTCAAGCTGGTTTTAGAAAAGGCAGAGGAACAAGAGATCAAATTGCCAATATCTGCTGGATCATCAAAAAAGCAAGAGAGTTCCAGAAAAATATCTATTTCTTCTTTATTGACTACACCAAAGCCTTCGACTGTGTGGATCACAATAAACTGTGGAAAATTCTGAAGGAAATGGGAATACCAGACCACTTGACCTGCCTCTTGAGAAACCTGTATGCAGGTCAGGAAGCAACAGTTAGAACTGGACGTGGAACAACAGACTGGTTCTAAATAGGAAAAGGAGTACGTCAAGGCTATATATTGTCACCCTGCTTATTTAAACATATGCAGAGTACATCATGAGAAACGCTGGGCTGGAAGAAGCACAAGCTGGAATCAAGATTGCTGGGAGAAATATCAATAACCTCAGATAGGCAGATGATACCACCCTTATGGCAGAGAGTGAAGAGGAACTAAAAAGCCTCTTGATGAAAGTGAAAGAAAACTAAGAAAACTAAGATCATTCAGAAAACTAAGATCATGGCATCTGGTCCCATCACCTCATAGATGTGAAATAGATGGGGAGACAGTGGAAACAGTGTCAGACTTTATTTTTTGGGGCTCCAAAATCACTGCAGATGGTGACTGCAGCCATAAAATTAAAAGACACTTATTCCTTGGAAGGAAAGTTATGAGCAACCTAGATAGCATATTAAAAAGCAGAGACATTACTTTGCCAACAAAGGTCTGTCTGGTCAAGGCTATGGTTTTTCCAGTGGTCATGTATGGATGTGAGAGTTGGACTGTGAAGAAAGCTGAGCGCCGAAAAATTGATGCTTTTGAACTATGGTGTTGGAGAAGACTCTTAAGAGTCCCTTGGACTGCAAGGAGATCCAACCAGTCCATCCTGAAGGAGATCAGTCCTGGCTGTTCATTGGAAGGACTGATGCTGAAGCTGAAACTCCAGTACTTTGGCCACCTCATGCGAAGAGTTGACTTATTGGAAAAGACCCTGATGCTGGGAGGGATTGGGGGCAGAAGGAGAAGGGGAGGACAGAGGATGAGGTGGCTGGATGGCATCGCCAACTCTATGGGCATGAGTTTGAATAAACTCCAGGAGCTGGTGATGGACAGGGAGGCCTGGCGTGCTGCGATTCATGGGGTCGCAAAGAGTCGGACACGACTGAGCGACTGAACTGAACTGATGCATATGTGTGTGTGTGTGTATATATATATATATATATATATATGATATATATATATATACTTCCCTGATGGCTCAATGGGTAAAAAATCCACCTGCAAGGCAACAGACATAGCAGACATGGTTTGATCCCTGGGTTGTGAAGATCCCCTGGAGGAGGGCATGGCAACTCATTCCAGTATTCTTGCCTGGAGAATCCCATGGATAGAGGAGCCCGGCAGGCTACAGTCCAAAGGGTTGCAAAGAGCTGGACACTACTGAGCGACTAAGCACACACACACATGTATATATGGATATATATGTGAATATATTGTTTAGGTGTGATTAACATTTGAATCAGGACACTTTGAGTAAAGCAGATTATCCTCTGGAAAACAGGTGGGGCTCACCCAATCAGTTGAAGGCCCTTTGGCTGTTGAAGTGTCACAGGGTATACAAAAATTAACTCCAAATGAAACATAAATCCAAATGAAATACCTAAGACTATAAAACTCTTAGAAGGAAACAGAAATAAATCTTCATTACCTTGGGTTAGACTAGATACAGCACTAAAAGCAAAGGCCACAAAAGTAAGAAGACAACCCACAGAATGGGAGGGAAAAAACTGCAAATCATGTGTCTGATAAGGAATTTGCATTCAGAATGTACAAAGAACCATGACATCTCAACAACAAAAACTCAAATAACCCAATTTAAAATGGGCAAAGGATCTGAATAGATATTTCAACAAAGAAGTCATAAGATGTTCAACATCATTAACTGACAGGGAAGTACAAATCAAATCCACAATTGGATATTAGTTCACACTCACTAAACTAGAGCCAACTAGAATAAAAATCAAATTACAACAAGTGTTGGCAAGGAGGTATGCCTGACTGCATAGAGTGCAGGTGCCAGGGGATCGGGTGCGGGACTCTGAGGCCCACCAACACTACCCCTTCCCTTTCAATGCTTGCCAATCATCGACACATCAATTGTGATCACTGATGCATGGACACAGTTCAGTGGGAGACAGCTGGCAGAAAATGGGGTGGATCGCACATCAAGTGGTTCACACACAGGGTGAGTTGATGTTGCCTAAATTTTGCATCAGTTACAGATTCACATTTATGTTTGTGTGTGTGCAACTATACAGAAAATGTGCATGTATCACAGACAGGGTGAGTGCGGGGCACATACAGCCAGTGTTTCTTGTGAAAATTGTCTCCGTTATAGATAAACATTTGTCTACACATGTAGACACATTCATACACACATGCATATGTACATGTGTACAATCGTGTGTGTGTATGTGTATGTGCGTGTATGGGGTTGCCACGTGAATTGGGTCATCTCCTGTGAGTCACAGCCAAGGATATTGGAGAAACTCCTTTGTATTCTGTTTATCTAAAGAGAAAGGAACACTAGCAAGCCAAAGTTCCCTTGATCTCAGGAAACCATTAGCAGACACATTTAGCGGAGCGGGGCCAAGGGGTGGGAGAAGACTGGGTGCCCGGTGGCCCAGACACTGGAGGGAATGTTGACATGGCCCATGGATGTCCAGGAACAGCTTGGACTTAAGATGCAGGAAACAGTGGCTCCAAGATGCGGCCACAGCTTCCCTGGTTCTCACATTCTTTACCTGTCTTACCTGCATCTTGAAGCCGATTTGAGACTAAGCATGATGTCACCTGTGAAGGTCCTTACCTGTGGCCCTAAGGAGACCCTCCTTCCTTTTCATTCTCACAAGCAGAGGTTTTTCACTTGCAGAGAAAACCCAAGTCATCTCCGACATCCGCTTCAGTGACAAAGGCCTCTTAGGCCAACCCCACCCCTCTCGCGTGCAACTCGAAAAGGAACAAGACGGTAGACATAAACTTAAAAACAAGCAACAACAACACACCCTGAACCCGCCCGGTCCCCCAGCCAGTATGCGTAAGACACACACAGGAAGGAAGTGGCCGAGTGATTCAAAGTGGCTGAGCTTCGATGTCTCAGGAAAGGAATATTTTCCGACCAACCCGCCCCGTCTGTGGTTGGGAACAAGGTCTCAGATGTAGCCTTGGCCAGCGTTCCTTCCCCCACCCCCTCCAGCACTGTAGACAAAACAGTGAGGCCAGGTCTTGCAGGAAGGCACCCTGCAGCCCAGCAAACCTGTTCCTGTTGGTCCTTGGGTCACTGTGGTCCTGGCCGTCCAGCAAGCAGGCGTGGGCAGCCACCCGGTCTGCAGGGGCTGAGGGAAGACCTCCAAGAGGCTTGTTTCTCTGTGTGCTCCCAGCTACTGACTCACCCACAAACCTGTTTTTGATTTCTCTTCATATCCAGCTTCAGGCCCCGGCAGGTCTAGCCCTATGGAGGGAGTCACTACCTAGCAGAATACCTTCCACAGCCCTGTGACCTGGGGTGGGGGGGATACCCAGATCTGAGCCTTTCCTACCGCTGCCACACACCCCAGGGCCAGGCTCAGTGGATGGCCAGCACCCTAATTTGTCTATGCCCTTTGTTCTCTGCCCTTCCTCTCTGTTCTCTGTCCGCAAGCCCATCCCCGGAGCCTAGGTCAAGGCTACCTCCTCTGTGTACTCTGCCTGTCTCTTGCTGGGACTGATCTGGCATTTTACCGTGTCGGCCAGCACCTGTCTGGCTGTGTGAGTCTGAGCAAGCAGACAAACCCTTTGAGCCTCCTTCCCCATCTGCAGAACGGGGATGATCAAAATGCCAGCTGGGACAAGATCATGGCTGCAAGGCACTGAGCCGATGCATGGTACATGCTCCAGTACCAGCCATCAGGAGGATGCTGGCCTTCCATCTTCCGACAGGCATAATCTCCTGCAGTAGGACTCACTGATCCTCATTCCATCTTCCCTTAGTGCCTATAGCATCTTCCTTGCATGCAGCAGCCACTCAAAAGAGAAAGGAGAGGAGCTGTGTCTCCCAGCTCTCTGGGGCCTGGGGACCTTGCAGGGTGGAGGGCAGCTGAGAGACAGATCATGGTGAACAGCACCCCCTACAGAATGGGCAGGAGCAGCTGGGGTGGCTGTGTCCTTGAGAGACTGGCTCAGGGC
Source organism: Cervus elaphus (assembly GCF_910594005.1). Lineage (NCBI taxonomy): Eukaryota > Metazoa > Chordata > Mammalia > Artiodactyla > Cervidae > Cervus > Cervus elaphus. Next base: position 31,180,616 of record NC_057827.1, on the reverse strand, counting down.
CAAAGATGGCAATCAGTGTCGGCCCTCCTCCAGCCAGGCCAGCCTGCGTCCAGACTGAGGGCTTGGGAAGACCTCGAAGGCTGAGCGTCCAGTGTGGGTGTGTCTTAGTTGATGATCCCTGGGGCCCTCAAGGACTCTGGAATCCAAGCATCCCCACCAGCAGGGAGAAACCGAGCACGCTCACCTGCAGAGGCCAGTGCTAAACGGGGCATGGGGCTGTCACAGTCCAATGAACATGGGGTGGCCACCATTGGCAGAGGAGCCTGGATGCTTGTCTTCGTCCTCTGGAGGCCAGCGAAGGAAGGAGGATGGAAGGCCGGCATTCCTGGGCCCTGCAGTATGCTCAAGCCGAGGGAGACCCCAAGAGGGAGGCAGTCTCGGCCTGGCGTGGGGTGACTGGGCCTGCCATGTGGTCTAAGGAGACCAACAGCCAGACACACCCATCCAGGGAGAATAGGGGCTGGGCCCTGTCCCATGTTGTGGAAGCACTAGGACAAGAAGCCAGGCCACCACCAGCAGAGGCTGGACTTTCCTGTGGGCCAGTCTTCTGCCTCAGAACAGACAGCCCTGCATGTCATGATGAAGTTCAGAGAAACATGAGGGCCAGTAGTCTGTGTGGTTCATTTGAATATCCTACTGGTGCTGGGGGACTTCCCTAGTGGTAAAGAACCTACCTGATGCAGGAGACGTAAGAGACCCGAGTTTGATCCCTGGGTAGGAAAGATTCCTCCAGAGAAGGGAACGGTTGCCCACTCCAGTATCCTTGCCTGGAGAATCCCAGGGACAGAGGAGCCTGGCAGGCTACAGTCCATGGGATCACAAAGAGTTGGACACAACTGAAGTGACTTAGCATGCACACACGCACTGGTGTCGAGGGTTTCGTTGCTGAAGTCACTCAGATTTTCCAGGCAGAGGCTCAAGTTAAAAACAAACAAGTTGTTCTTGAGAATTTCAGGACAGAGAATTGTTGAGGGTTCCTGGCTTTACCCAAACAAACGGACTGTTCTCAGGCTTGTGAACTAGAGAGGGCGGCAGGACCAAGGCCAAGAGGTTGGCCTTGGATGGATTGACCCAGCACTGGGGCCTGAGAAGAGGGGTGCCTTTGAAAGAAGGGTTATGGAGGGAAATCTCAGTGGGGTGGACCAAGGGAATCATGTTTCCCTGGCGATCAAAAGTGAGGACCTGGTCACCCCACCTAGGCATGAACCACAGCCTGAATGCCAGAGCTGTGCTGGGGCTCACCCGGCCCTCTGGTCAAGGGGCTTCTGGGCCTCTGTGCTGCTGACATCACGTAGGGTCCCCTGGTCCTCTGGCTCTCCTCGCTCCCCTGCACTCTCTTCTCTCCTCAGGGCTTCTCCCTCCCCAGCTCCTGCCTGTGAAAAAAGGCAGCAGAGAGAAACTCTGAGATCCCTGCATGCCCTGTGCTCAGAACCTTCTCTCCTGTCCCACTGGTGGTACAGCCCACCCCCCAGAGATGCACCTAGGATGGAGTTGCAGGGGCCAGATTTACCCTCCCTCCCAAAACTACCAACACAACCAGACAAGCTCGTGAACAACAGGACATTGGTCAAGGAAGGACGGTGGTCCCTGGGAGATGGGAAATGGATGGGTGAGCCCCATGGTGGCCCCACTCACTGCCTGAGAGGTTTATGGGCTGTGGAGCACACAAGGGGCCTCCTGGATGAATAGAGAGGGCTCCCCAAATTCAGAAGATGGAGCTGGACGTCCAAGGAGATAAAGGCAGCTAGAGTTTTTAGGACAGAGGACCCCAAGGGGACTGCTGCTGAGACAGAGTTGTGGGGGTGTGCAGAGGGCTCCCTGGGGGCACTCGCACATGCCTGTGAAGAGCACTGTAGGGAGAAGAGACCAGTGCCGGGTGTTCACATGGGGCTCCACCTCCACCAGCCAGACTGGAACCTCACATTCACTGAGTAACGGATTCACTGAGTAGCGGGCGTGGGGGGTACTCAGGGTTAAACCAGACTCTCCGGTCTAGACTGAGCTCAGCTCCAAACTCACCTGACAAATCACAAAAGCAAGACCACAAAAGATCAAAAAGCTTCTGAGTAACTTAATTGCATCTTAGAATAAAAACCTCAAGAATATTTCCCAAAATACAAAAATATCAAGCCTCCAATCTGGTAAAATCCACACTACCTAACATCCAATTAAGATGAACTTGAAGAAAAATTTTTTTCAATTTTAAAAACCAAGGGAAAAAAGTTAAAAACAAACAAACAAAAAATAGGATGACTTTGCCTGAGAAGAGGCAGGAAGACATATGTCTAAGGAGGACAGCTGGGCATGGTTGGCTGGCCAGCACAGAACGTCTTGTTTGGGTCAGAGGCTGTGTCTGCCTGGGTAGCAGCAATGTAGGAGCAATGCTCAAGAGGGTCCCCCCTCCTGGGGGATGATGAAGGGGGCAGGGTGGGGAAGAGGTCTTCAAATATGACGATGAACCAGGGAAAAAAGTCTCAACTCCACATCTGCCTCCAATAGCATGGCAAGGAAGGGTTTCACACTTGCTCTCATCTCTCTCCTCCTATTTTCCCTCTTTATTGTGAATATAATATAACATCCAGAAAAACGCTTAAAACTTAAGTGCTCAAGGACTTCCCTGGTGATCCAGTGATTAAGACTAAAGTCTTCCACTGCAGGGGGCACATATTCAATCTCTGGTTGGCTAACTAAGATCCCACATGCCACATGGCCAAAAAATAACCCCAAAACAAAACAAACAAAAAACAATTAGCTTTCAACACCAGTCAGATGCATCCCAGCAGTCGCTCCTCCCTCCCCGGATTTCTGGCCCCGGTTCCCTGGATTTCTGCCCCTGGCATTCCCAGGAAGCACTTCCTGAAGTGGTTTTATGGTTGACCAGGCATTCTCACATCCAGTGATGACAGCTTAGTCTCCAGCACACTTTGAATAAACATGGCAAAAGCAGTCTTGGTCCTGATCTGAGGAGGAAGGGTCCAGTCTTTCACCAAGTACAATGCTACCTGTGGGTGATTCACAGATGCCTTAATTGGGTGGAGGATGTTTCCTTCTGTTTCTTAGCTTTTTGAGTAATTTTTATCATGAAGGGGTGTTGGATTTTGGCAAATGATTTTTTAATAATTTTATTTGTTTATTTTTTGGCTGTGCTAGGTCTTCATTGCTGTGAGGGCTTTTCTCTAGTTGTGGCGAGCCAGGACTACTCTTTGTTGCTGTGCTGGGGCTTCTCATTATGGTGGCTTCTCTTGTTTCAGAGCACAGGCTCAGTAGTTGTGGGCACCTTACTTGCCCTGAGGCATGTGGGATCTTCCCAGACCAGTGATCGGACCTGTGTACCCTGCATTGACAGGCAGATTCTTAACCACTGAGCCCTCAGGGAAGCCCCATCTATTTCTTTTTAAGTCAGTTTTGGTAATTGGTATCTTTCTAGGAGTTGGCTGATTTCATCTACATTTTCTAACTTGCTGACATAGCACTGTTCATAGTATTCCTTTATGATCCTTTTTATTTCCATAAAGTTGGTAGTAATGTCCTCTCTTTCCTTTCTGATTCTAGTAATTTGAATCTTCTCTTCTTCTTTTAGTCAATCTAGTTAAAGGTTTATCATTTTGTTGAACTTTTCAAAGAACCAGCTTTTGGTTTCACTGAATTTTCTATTGTTTTTAGATTCTCTGTTTCACTAATTTCTGTTGTAATTTTTATTATTTTTTTCCTTCTGCCTTGTTAAGATTTATTTTGCTCCTTTCTTCCCCCAGTGTTTTTAGCTGGAAGATTAGATGTTAGATTATTGATTTGGAGGGTTTTCCTCTTTCTTTCTTTTTTTTTTTGGCCTCATGGCATGTGGGATCTAATTCTTCAACCAGGGACAGAACCTGTGCCTCCTGCATTGGAAGCACAAAATCTTAACCACTGTACCACCAGGGAAATCCCTCTCTTTCTTAATGTAGGCATTTAAAGCTATAAATTTCTCCCTAAGCACTGCTTAAGCTGAATCTTATTAGTTTCTGAACATCTATTAGATATATTTTGGACATCCTGGACTGACACCACACAACTCTTAACTGTCTCTCATATTTTTCATCTTTTTGCCCTGGGAAGTTTCCTTGACTCTGTTTTCCAGTCCTTTTCCTGATTTTTTGTATGACAAACACATTTTTAATCTCTCTGAACTTTTTCTTGTTCCCTGACTTTTCCTTTTTCTGGCTACCTGTTCTTGTTTTGTGAATGCAGTACCTCCTCAAACACCTCTGAGATGTTAACCATGATTTCTAAGTTCTGCTCATCGCCTTTATTATCTGTCTTCCTGGGACGGATCTTACTTGGTTAATCCGGGTCCTTCTCTCTTGTGGTGACTATTTCTCTTAGTTGCCAGTTTGCACATCTGAAACTGAGGCATTTGGACAACCAGCAAGGCTCCCTCTGTGGTCTGGGGCTGTTTCCTCAGCAGGCCTCGCACCTCCCCGAGAAGGCTGACTCCAGCTCCGTCCAAAGAGTGACTCATTGGTAATACGTTATCCATAGCCTTCAGTGGAAGGGGCGGGGCCTCTTCACCCCAGAGACCTGGCCAGTGATACTCCCAGGGTCACTTCCAAGCCCAAACCGGACAATGCCAGCCTTCTGGTGGAGCTTCTAAGCAAGCAGAGTGCTCACCCCAAGGCTCTGCAGACAGTCCCTCCACCATCACTCCCCTTCCCTGCAGGAAAGCTCCCAGCCGGTCCTGTTCGTCAACTGCAGACTCTGAGCTCGCAGCCTCCCCGGGTGCTGGGGAGCCTAGCACCTCTACCCAGGCTGTCTCCTGCACACAGGCTGAGCTGCAGCCTCCTCTACCTTGGCTTACAAATCTATACAGTCATGGCTGTTTTTATTTTCTGGAAGTATGTCAGGCAGGAGGAGCCCACTGTTACTCACCTGTGCCCCTCGTCCATCCCTCAGGTCTGCTTGGGATGGTGCTCAGTTGCCATTTCCAGGGGGGTTAGAGCAGGGAGGAGAGTAAAAGGGTGTTCCGTCTGCCCCTGGACACCTGAGCTGGTTTCCTTCTCTTGCACGCCTGTAAGTCCCAGAGTTGGACCATAAAGAAGGCTGGGTGCCAAAGAATCGATGCTTTTGAACTGTGGTGCTGGAGAATACTCTTGAGAGTCCCTTGGACTGCAAGGAGATCAAACCAGTCAATCCTAAAGGAAATCAGTCTTGAATATTCATTGGAAAGACTGATGCTGAAGCTGAAGCTCCAATACTTTGGCCACCTGATGCGAAGAGCCAACTCATTGGAAAAGACCCTGATGCTGACAAAGATTGAGGGCAGGAGGAGAAGCAGGTGACAGAGGACAAGAGGGTTGGATGGCATCATCGATTCCATGGACAAGAGTTTGAACAAACTCTGGGAGATAGTGAAGGACAGGGAAGCCTGGGGTGCTGCAGTCCACGGGGTCACAAAGAGTCAGATACGACTGAGTGACTGAACAAGTCACAGACACACACCATTGTCACCACAGTCATGGTAACATGGCCACATGTAGGAGGCCTCGTCCCTGACAAGACCAGGGTCATCCCTAAGTAAATTGCCTGAGCTTAGCTACGGTGCTCCTGTGCAGTGAGACCACTTGTAATCACTGGCTGACTTTTTTCATGAGAAATGTAATTCACTCTAAAACCTCTGAGAGTGGTATAGCAGCTAGGACTGTCTTCAGCTGTGAGTGAAAGATATCCTAAAACAACAGTGACTTAAACAAGACACCAGTTTCTCCATGTGTGAGGAGGAAGGTCTGTTAAGGAGGCTGCAGCATATTGAGGCTCTGGCTCCACCCCTCCCATGCTCACCTATGTGCAGGTTCCATTCCTAGGATTACCTCATGGCCCAAGGTGACTGCTTCAGGTCCAGCCATCATGTTGACATGCTAGCAGCAGAAGGATAAAAAGGGAGGAAGGACTTGCCCTATCCTTTTAAAACTATTTCCTGGAAAATAAAATTGAGTTAAATTTAAAAGAAAAAACACCTAATTCCTGGAATGGAAGTTATTCTTGGTGATGCCACTCATACCCCATTGGTCAGAATTGGTTCAGATAGCCATGTGCCACTATCAAAATCAAGGGTTCCATTATTAAGGAAAGAGTAGATATAGTGGGGCCCACTGAGGGAACCCAGGCAGGCAACACATCACCACCCTGAGTTTACTCTCCCAGTGGCCTGCATGCCCCAGGCACTTGGGAAGACAGCCAGTTCACTGTCCGTAGCTCAGGTGGCCCAGTCACTCCCCACCTCCTTTGCTATGGTCTGAGCATCGTGTCCCCGCCTCAGATTCACATGTTGGAATCTATACACTCAGTGTGATGGTTTATTGGTGGGTCGTGAAGACCTTATCAATGGGTTTAGAGATTATTCATTAGAGATTATAAGAGATGTGGAGCTCCTTAGACTGTCCCTTCTTCCTTTGTGAGGACACATGAGAAGTCTGCCACCCAGAAGAGGGCCCTCACCCAACTCTATAGGCATCTCAATCTCAGACTTCCAGCCTCCAGACAGTGAGAAGTATATTTCTATTGTTCATAAACCATCCCGTCTGTGCTGCTTTGTTATAGCAGTTGGAAAGCATGATGACACCCTTTCTGGGCCTGTCATTCTCTGTCTGGAGACAAGAATTCTGGGGCCAGGGTCTTCCCTGGTGGCTCAGTGGTAAAGAATCCACCTGCCAGTTCAGGAGACATGGGTGTGTTCAATCCTGGATCCAGGAAGATCACACACGATGAAGAGCAAGTAAGCCCGGGTGCCATAGCTGCTGAGCCTGTGCTCTAGAGCCCAGGAACCACAACTACTGAGGCCCGTGTGACCTAGAACCCATGCTCTGCAACAAGAGAAGCCACCACAATGAGAAGCCCATGCACCACAACCAGAGAGTAGCCCTAGATCTCAGCAATTAGAAAAAAGCCTGCACAGCAATGAAGACCCAGTCCAACCAAAATAAATAAGTTAATTAAAAAATAATAATTATTATGGGGCCAGAGTTAATGAGCCATCACTTGCCAGGCACCAGGTTTCATAGCAGCCTTTGAAGCTTTGAAGACATTACCAAGCCTGGAGTGGAGGCTCTCCCCTAGGGTGTTTCCCAGCAGAAGAAGCCCTAAGGGAATCAGGGACTTCTGTGTCCCCAGACATCACGGTGGCTGGGGGAGGCTGTCCCCTGGAGCTGACGACAGTGCTATGCAGAGAAAGTAAACAGAAAACCACACACAGCCACCCTTCCTCCCTTCCTTGGGTCCTGGGCCCTGTGCCTTGGTTCTGGTGGAAGGAGCTGGGCTTGCAAGGGCCCCCAAGAAAGGAGGGATGGGTCACGGGGACGCTGGCCTGACCCCCCAGTCCAAGCTTTTTCCACAGCAACTTCCCCACACTTCCCGTCCCCTGTTTGGATGAGGCCCTGTCAATGCTGTGGGCTGGGCCAGAGCATTTCTTCCTTCCCTGGGAGGCCTGCCCTGCAGAGAATTCCAGATAACAAGCTGTCTGGTATCTGCTTCCCCAGCTCCACCCTGGGCTTCCTGCCGTGGGGGGTACAGCTCCCATCCCAGGCTGGTTGTCTGGAACAAGTGCTTGCTGGCTGGGGGAGGGAAGCACTGGGTCCTGCTGGCTTTGTGCTCAGCCCCCTCCATCCCGCACTACCCCCCACCCCCCATTGAGCCTTTCCGCCTCCCCTGACTGAAGCTGCCTTTCCAGGGCCTTTGTTATCTGTGGCTACCTGGGGAACCTGGGCCCACATTGTCTGCCCAGCATCTCTGTCTGTTCCACTTCCCTGGTGGCTCAGACAGTAAAAAATCCGCCTGCAATGCAGGAGACCCAGGCTTGATCCCTGGGTTGGGAAGATCCCCTGGGGAAGGAAATGGCAGCCCACTCCAGTATTCTCGCCTGGAGAATCCCATGGACAGGGGAGCCTGACGGGCTACAGTTCATGGGGTCACAAACAGTTGGACATGACTGAAACGACTTAGCACACATGCACAGGACTGTCCCAGAGGCATGTGAGGCAGTCAACTCTTCAGAAGACTCAGTCCCAAGCCCAAGGTCCCCTCCCATGTGCCAAGTAAGATGATTAGCCAGAGACAACCCAGACCCTAATCCCATCACCATAAAACTTAAGACTGGGAGCCACATGGCAGAGCAGTCCTCCTGGGTTCTCTTAACCTCCTTCTTTCTGCCCAGGAGCCTCTTCCCAATAAAGTCTCTTGCGTTGTCAGCATGCGTATCTCCTCAGACAATTCATTTCCGAGTGTTAGACAACAGCCTACTCTTGGACCCTGGAAGGGGTCCCCCTTCCCACAACAAATTTAATTCCCTCCTGACATCATCTACCAGGAGAGAGCACCAGATGCCACAGGTTAGGGGTTCAGTCCTGCAAGACAGCCCCTACTTCAGACAGTCCCAAGCCCAGGTTGTCACCTGTGCTTCTGACCAACTAGCTATAAACTGGAGGGTCTCGAAACCTGTTCTTCAGGTTCAATTAATTTGCTACAGCTGCTCACAGAATTCAGAGGAACACTGACTTACAAGCACCAGTTTAATGTAAATGGTGTTTAAAGGTACACAGGTGAGGGAGAGGTCTGGAGGGGTCCAAGAGCCAGTGTTTCTCTCCCTGTGGAGCTGAGCTGTGTCACACCCCGACAGGTGGACATGCTTACTTACCCTGAAGCTCATCCCATCTCCTCGTTAAAGAGTTTTTATAGAGCTTAATCTGTAGCCCAAACCCCCTTCCCAGGCTTTCCTGATAGCTCAGTTGGTAAAGAATCCACCTGCAATGCAGGAGACCCTGATTCGATTCCTGGGTTGGGAAGATCCTCTGGAGAAGGAACAGGCTACCCACTCCAGTATCCTTGGGCTTTCCTTGTGGCTCAGCTCATAAAGAATCTGCATTCAATAAGGGAGACCTGGGTTCGATCCCTGGTGGGAAGATCCCCTGGAGAAGGGAACGGCTACCCACCCAGTATTCTGGCCTGGACAATTACATGGACTGTATGTATAGTCTATGGGGTTGCAAGGAGTCAGACACTACTGAGTGACTTTCACTAAACCCCTTCCCAGGGGTCAGCGGGTGGGGCTGCAAGTTCCAAGTAACCAAGAGGTTATTTTTGGTTTTGATGCTGACCCCATCTTCAGTCACCCCATTAGCATAAATTCAGCTGGACTCCAAGGGCTTATGATGAAGAATGGAAGATACTCACCACTCAGGACATTCCAGAGGTTTAGGAGCTCTGCCGGGCCCTGGGCGAGATTACATACATGTCTTCTCCTTTTTTCATTATTCTTATGATTATTATCATTGGAGTAAAATTGCTTTACCATGTGGTGTTAGTTTCTGTACAACATGAGTCAGCTATATGTATACATACATGCCCTCCCTCTTGAGCCTCCCTCCCACTCCCCTGGTGGCCCAGTGGTAAAGAATCCACCTGCCAATGCAGGAGACATGGGTTCTATCTCTGAGTCAGGAAGATCCCCTGGAGAAGGAAATGGCAACCCACTCCAGTATTCTTACCTGGGAAATCCCATGGACAGAGGAGCCTGGCATGCCTTTGTCCACAGGGTCACAAAAGAGTTGGATACGACTTAGTAACTAAATAACAACAACACATATAGATGATAATGTTGTTTCCAACCTTCTTCCTACTCCCCACCCCCCATCATCCCATCCCTCTAGGTCGTTGGAGAGCACTGAGCTGAGCTCTCTGTGTTATATAGCAGCTTCCCACTACTAATTTTACACATGGTGATGTATATATGTCAATGCTATTCTCCCAGTTTATCCGACAGTCACCTCCCTGCCCATGTTCACATGTCTATTTTCTATGTCTGCATCTCTATTTCTGTTTTACAAATAGGTTCATCAGTACCATTTTTCCAGATTCCACATATATGGGTTAAATATACATTATTTGTTTTTCTCTTTCTGACTTAACTTCACTCCGTATGATAGTCTCTAGGTCCATCCACAGAGACTAAGTCACAAGTCTCTACAAATGACCCAGTTTTGATCCTTTTTTATGGTTAAGTAACAGTTCATTGTACGTATGCACCACATCTTCTTTATCCATTCCCTAACCCTAAGACCAGATACATTTCTTCTTAGCCCATGGGCCTTGTCACCCTCTGCCCTCCTCTCACCAGCCTCATCAACCTCTGCAGCTTGCCTTTGCCCTTCTCTATTTGGAAACTCTGCCTAGGTATCTGCTAGGCTCCTTAGCTCACCTGGTCCAGGTCCTTATTTAAACATCACCTGTTGATGGAGGCCTTCCTGATCAACCCCTTTATGGCTGCTGAGCCCCCTCCACTCAGGTCCCCTTCTCTTCATTATTGTTTTCTTTTCATCCTAATCACCACCTGACATGTGGGCTTAGAGGCTTACTGCCCCTTCCCCAATTAAAATACAAGCATGAAAGTGGAGGTGGGGGACTTTCCCAGTGGTCTAGTGGTTAAAAACTTTTTACCTTCCAAGGCAGGGGGTGGGGTTTCAATCCCTGGCGGGAGCAAAGATCCTACATGCCTTGTGACCAAAAACAAAACAAACAAAAACCATAAAACAGAAGCAATACTGTAATGAATTCAATAAAACCTTTAAAAAGGTTCATATTTTTTTTTTAAATCTTAAGAAAAAAAGTAATGGGAACAATTTTTTAAAAAGTGAAGGTGGCCCTCACTCCAGCGATGCTGGAAGAGAATGACTGTGAAGACATCCCTTTCCCAGTGAGAAAGCGCAGGAAGAGGGAGGGGAGGGTGGCCTGGGAGTAGGACCACCCCTGGTAGGTACTGAGAACCACTTGAGTGGCCTGTGGGTCCAGGACACACTGATGGATGCTCAGTAGCACAGTAGAACAAAGGGATCATGAAAGCTGTGAAGGTCATCCAGGAAAAGGCCCCTTGAGAGGACCAGGCAGGAAGGTACGGGGCTCAGAGCCAGGCTCTCAGCTCCTCCCTGCCTGGTGTGCTGGGACAGGCCAGGCCTGAGGCCCGACGATTGCCTGGGCCACAGGACCCTCCCCTTCCAGTGGCCGGTGCCCCTGGGCCATGCAGCAGGCACACCCCGCACACACACACAGGCGAGCCACTCTGACTCAGAGTTCACCCCTGTCTGGCACCCAGCCCGTGGACGGCAGTTAGTTTTCAGCACCTTGGGCCAGGTCTGGGTATAAAGGCAGCAGGTCTGGGCCTGGACCTGGAGCAGCAGGCGTCCAGGACCTCCTGGGGCCAGCCCGGCACCTGCGTGGGCTGCTTCTCTGATGGTTTGGCTCAAGGACTCCAGAAAATGCAGGGGAGCAGATACCCAGCCTGGTGCGCTTTCCTTCACTGGAGGGGCTGGGCTGAGGGACCCCTTCCATTTCCAAAGGGAGCCCTGCCCCGTTGGAGGGGGATTGGGTAAGCCAGGCCGGGGTGAGGGGGGTGGGGGTGTGCCGCCACCTCCTCCAGGAAGGCTGCGCAGGGGAGGGAGCAGAGCTCTGCCTGGGACACATAGGATGCTCCGGGTAGGGCTGGGGGTGGGGGTGGGGCTGTCTCCCTCTGCACCGTCTCCAAGGAAACCTCTCTGCTGATGCAGGCCCGCCCAGTGGGGCAGGTCAGAGAGCCGAGAGAGGGAGCATTTTGTAGGCGTCTGGGCTCGCCCTGTGCTTCCCAGGCTTGGCTACAGGGCCCTTCTGCCCACGGGGGCATGTGTGGCTGCCCTGGGCAGGTGGGGAGATGGGTGCCATGGTGAGTTCTCTACCTCCTGACTCGTGGCTTCTAAAACTTGGGCTTTCTGCTTGGTCTCTCCAGTGTCTGGAGACTGCGGGCAACTTACCTGACACTGTGACCCCAGGGCAAAGGTGACTCAGAGGGTCCTGGGTGGGCCGTGGGGATGTGAGCAGCCCCCAGAGGCACTGGCCACTTCCTCCAAGGCCATTCCTGCACCATTGTGGGAAGAGGGGAAGCCACCCTGAGCACGTGCCCAGAACAAGCACTGGATGGGAGTCCGGGTGCTGGCTGAAGGGCTGGCCCCCACACCGGGCGCCTCCCCACTATCCATCCCACCTCCCCACCTGAGCAGACCAAAGCCAGCAGCTGGCTCCGCGTTAGGGGGGCGGTTTCTCCCCTCAGCTTGTCATAGGTCCTCGCAGCCGCGTGCCCCGAAGCTTATGCCCTGGCGGAAACGGCCCTGCACCTGGGGCTGGGCTCTCACACGGGTGGGGGCGGGAAGCCTGGAAAATAACATCATTACCGCCCCGCCCGAACCTGGCCTGGTTAGTGGCGGGACCTGTCCAGGCAAAGGCCTTGGTCGAGCGGTCTGGCAAATTACCGGGTAGCTGTCGGAGCGGAGCCCAAGCGCAGACGTGCGTGCAGCAGGCTCCTTATTAGGCTAATTACGGCTATGCGGCCCCCTACGGCACGAAACGAAGACAATCTCGGTGCTAGCCAGGATGGCAGATCTAAGGTGGTGTTTGCCTTGGGAGGAGTCTTGCCAAAGGCAGGAGGGAGACAGACGGAAGAGGGGGTGGGGACCCCAGGAAGAGTCGAGGAGTCTGCAGACCCCACACTGATCCCATATTCTGCCCCCCCTTCCTCATCTGTCAAGTTCATCCCTCTGCGTGTATGAGGTGCCAAAAGAACCGAGTTTGGTCCCTAATAATGTTACTAAGAAAACTGGCTTCCAGCTGCACACAGATCAGTTCATTTAATCCTGGCAACGAACCCATAAAGATGAGGAGTCCCAGCCCTGGAGAGGTCGAGTGACTGCCTAGTTAGCTGTCAGAGCCGGGAACCCAGAAGCAGCGCCTGCCGGGAAGGGGAGCCAGGCCCAAGAACCTGCCAGAACCAGAACAGACAAGCGAGTGGGATGTGGGATGTGGCCTTGGGGCCGCCCCAGTGCCCCTCCCTGGAGGGCCGAGCCTCCAGGCTTCCGGCCTGCTGGACTTCTCAGCCCCGAAGCCAACGCGGCGTCCCGGGGGGAGCGGAGGCGCCGCGCCCCAGGCCTTTCTCATCGAGTCCCCGTGGGCGCGGTCCAGCAGCAGCTCGCTTGGCTCCTGTCTGGTAATTACGGTAATTACGTAATTACGCCGGGCGTGGCCTGGGCCCAGCGCCAGGTGACCTACCTGTCCGCCAAGCACACCACTGCCCTAACCTGACCTCCAGGCCCTGGCCTCCCTCAACACCCTCCCCCACCCCAGGCAACTTCTCAATTTTGACTCCGTGGGAAATGACCCCGGGCTGTCTGGGCGGCAGGGTCAAAGGCAAGACATGGACTGGAGGAAGGAGGAGGCGCAGTGGGTTCACAAGGTAGGGGTGGGGGGGTGGGGGGAGGGTGACACTGGCCAAGTGAGCTCAGGAGCCTGTTTTCTCACGTGTCAAACGATGCTTCCAACACCGTCCTTAATTCATACGCGCACTCGGTGAACTTGGGTGAATTTGTATTAGGCACTTACTCCCATAGTTTCAGCAAACTCTGGGAGATAGTGGAGGACAGGGAAGCCTGGCGTTCTGTAATCCATGGGGTTGCAAAGAGTCGAACTCGACTTAGCGACTGAGCAACAATAACAACTTACTCCTGTATCAGACGCTGCCCCAGACACCCAGAAGCCATCTGCAGACACTCGGCAGGAGGCTGGGCTGCGCTTGGTCACTCCTTTGTGTCTTTGAGACCCCATGGACTGTAGCACACCAAGGTCCTCTGTCCATGGGGTTTTTAAGTCAAGAATACTGGAGTGGGTTACCATGCCCTCCTCCAGGGGATCTTCCCAACCCAGAGATCAAACCCAGGTCTCCTGGATTGTGGGAGGATTCTTTACTGTCTGAGCCAGAGGGAAGCCCAGGAATACTGGAGTGGGTATCCTATCCCTTCCTGAATCTTCCCGACCCAGGAATTGAACCAGGGTCTCCTGCATTGCAGGCGGATTCTTTACCAGCTGAGCTACCAGGGAAGCCCAATGGTGGAGGCAGGGAACATCAAAGAGAGAAAAGAGAAGGGCAATGGCAGTGAGGAGAGAAGGAAAAGTAGATTAAGGGTCACCTTCTGACTGAATGAAAATGATCTAACCTTGTAGTGATGGTTGCATGTGTCTGGGAATGTACTAAAATCCAGTGAATTGTGTACATCAAACAGGTGAATTGTATGATATATAGATTATATTTCAATAAAGTTGTTACAGGAAAAAAGTACACCTAGAGAAATCTTGCTACCACTCGAATCCCCTCTGCCCACAGCCACATGACTTCTTTTTGCAAAAACTGATATACAAAATAATTTTTAATATCCCCTACTTTCTTACACAAGTGGTAGTATCTTATAGGTACTATTTGACATTTTACCTTTAAAAAAAAAAACACAAAACTTAGGACCCTCTAATGCTGGCTGTTTCCATCTGTGCCCTGCTTTTTTTTTTTTTTTTAATTGTTTATATTTTTGGCCGCACCGCAAGGCATATGGGATCTTAGTTCCCTGACCAGGGATTGAACCTTCGCCCCCCTGCATTGGAAGGCAGCGTCTTAACCACTGGACCACTGGGGAAGTCCCTGTGCCCTGCTTTTTGATGGGTGTACAGTACTCCCTGGTGGGGGTGAACACCCAGGCCTGCCTGTGGCTTGATTCCCCAGGGAAGGTGCCCTGATCTGAGTGTGCTTTCTCCACTGTGGCCACAGAACAGGCTTGCTCTCCTTTCAGCCTCGCAGATGGTGTTTGACTGTTCAAAGACAACTCTATCTTCTCATCTGTAAACCGGCTATTGTGGGAATCAAGCTTGTCGGCACAGGTCAGGGGTGTAGAACAGTGTCTGGGACATAATGAACATGATTTGAGTGGGATTCCAGAGGGTAAAAGTAAAATGTTGGCTGCAAAGGAGCAAGAATCACAGAGGGACCAGACTTCCCATCAGAAGCACTGGGTGTAAGAAGATAGCAAGTATTTTGAACCCAGTTTTCCATATAGGCAGACCTCGGAAAGGCTGAGCGCTCAGACCCACCCACCACAGTAAATACTGCAATTAAATGAGTCACATGAATTTGGGGATTTCCCGGTGTATATAAAATTTATGTTTATACTTTAGGAAGTGTGCAGTAGTGTTGTCTAAAATTGTACACACATTAATTAAAAATTGTTGTTTAGTTGCTCAATCGTGTCCAACTCTGTGCAACCCTATGAACAGACTGTAGCCTGCCAGGATCCTCTCTCTGTCCATGGGATTTTCCCAATAAGAATACTGCAGTGGGTTGACATTTCCTCTTCCATAATTAAAAATACTTTATTGCTAAAAAAAAATGCTGTCATCTGACAATGCAGCATTGCCACAGACCTTCAACTTGTGAAAATCAAAATGTCTTTGAGATGCAATAAAACGAGGTCTGCTTGTGCTCGGCCAAATTACCAGTCACGTATGCGGCAGAACGTCAGTATTGTCACACCTTCGAGGATTCAAAAACAAGCCTCCCACACATCCTTTCTTAGACAGTTACTAGAGGATGTTTTTCAGCAAAGTGATAAAGAAAACAGAAACACATGGTATTTGGACTCCAAAATTACTGTTCTGGGGCAGGAAAGAAACCGAGGCTCAGGCCGAGGCACCTTATTAGTTTGCTAACAAGAAGGAAGAAAGGCATTAAACAGTACAGAGAGGGACTTCCCTGGTGGTCCAGTGGTTAAGCACCTGCCTGTCAATGCAGGGGATACGGGTTTGATCCCTGGTTCAGGAAGATTCCACAAGCCACAGAGCAACGAAGCCTGTGCACCATGATTACTGAGCCCGAGCTCTAGAGCCTGAGCTCTGCCACAAACAGTAGCTCCCGCTTTCAGCAACAGAGAGTGAGACTGCATGAGCAACAAAGAACCAGCACAGCCAAAAATTAAGTAAATAAGTTAATTAAAAAAAAAAAAAAACTACAGAGAAAAACAGGTAAACTACAAAATTAAGTTCCAGATACAAGACAAACTAAAACGAGATATGATTTTTAACCACTGTTGGTGTGTAAAATGTGCTCACCCAGTTTGCCCTGGATGCTAAAAATATCTTCCTGGAATGGTCCAAGATGAGGATGACCATAGGTTCACAGAGAAGACTCTGCCTTCATATCAGGAAACCCGTTAATCACAAAACCCAAGGACAGATAAGTGTTCCCCTGAGGCTTTAGGGAATAACCAACAAGATATTTAAAAACAGAAATGATATAAAAGGCTTATCCCTGGAGTGGTGGAACTTTCGGGGGGAGGGTCAGGGGTGAGTGGGGAAGAGAGAAACATTTTATCACTGCTTTGGGAGGGTATTATTTGGTTGTTTAGGTGGTTCAGTGGTAAAGAATCCTCCTGCCAATGCAGGAGACACAGGAGATGTTAGATTTGATTGGTTGAGAAAATCCCCTAGAAAAGGGAATGGCAACCCACTCCAGTATTCTTGCCTGGGAAATTGCATGGACAGAGGAAACTGGAGGGCCAGAGTCCATGGGCTCACCAAGTGTCAGACATGATATCATGCATGCACACACATGCACACACACACATGCACATTTGGATGTTTAATCTTGTTCATATGTATTACTTTTATTAAAATTCATAACTGTTAAACAGGAAAGTTATGATCCCATGACTTCCAAAGTTCACAGCGTCACGATCCACAGAGTAAATACAGTTTGCTGTTTTACTTTGTAAAGCTTTTTCACTGGCACTTTTGCAATTAGTTTTACAGCCTGTGTGTAAGGAGCATGCATCCTGTATACCCTATTGTATATCAGAAGGGGAAAAAAGACCAGTTTCAAATATTTACCTAAGGGCACAGTGGGGCTGGGGGTGGGGTGGATGAAGAATAAGAATAATGATAGGTATAACAGCTCCCCCCATCCCCCAGGTGGATGCTTCAAGGTACCAGAGCAGGTAACAGGACCCCTTCCTGCCCTTGGGCCGCATCCTCCATAGTTTCATATCAATGAATCTTTCTCTTGTTTCTGAGGATCCCAGTGCTTGCCTCCTCTCCTCATGGTTCTATTTTTATTTTTGGTCACTGCATATGGCTTGTGTCCCAGCCAGTGATTGTGCTCCGGGTGCCAGACCCCCTGGCAGCACCCGTATTTCAGGAGCAGAGCTCCTCCTGGGACAGGCATAGCCTGCTGACCTGCTGGAGGAGCCCAAATGACACACACGGGCCCCATCTATGGACAATGCAAAATTGTCCAACATTTCACACCTGAAGCAAATATGGAGAAGGAGACAACCCCAAAACTCTCACCACCCAGGTCAAACCTAAATAAATGCTGTGTTGAAGGTATCTATGAAAGCCCCTTGGGCCCTTCTAAGCCACCTGAGCCTGCCCTCCCCATGTCCTCTGGACTCCAGGATATGGGTACCAATGTTGATGCTAGAGGAACAGGAGCATGGCTTCAGGTGCTTTCCGATTTCACAAGCCGGCCGCTACAGCAGTCTTCCTGTTTGCAGCTCGTCTTCTTTGTGCAGCAATGTTTTTGGATATCATAAGGTTAATGTCCTCGATTCTGCATTGGTCACTGCACAGATGCGCAGACAGCCACTGGACGTGTCCCTCCTTATGTGGATGCATGAGGGGGCCTTTGGGTGTGTCCAGGTTTTGCTCTCCTAGAAGGCACTTCTATGAAAGCTGGTGGACATCTCCTGGGGATGGGGTAGGTGCCCCCAAGTTAGCTTGGGCAAGTTTTTAGCCTCACAAAACTGCTATTGAAATATTTTTAATTATGATTTTAATTGGAGGATAATTGCTTTATAATATCCTGTTAGTTTCTGCCATACATCAACACGAATCAGCCATCGGTATTTATATGTCTTTCATTTCAAACATTATACCTGAGTAGTTTTGAAATTTAGAGAATTAGCCAAAATAAGTAAGCAAAAGTAACCTATGCTTTCCACTACTTAAAGATAGCAAGTGCTTGAGCTTTGTCTTTTAGCAGTATTTTTTCCTGTGCTTATAAATATATAATCACAATTACATAGCTATAGAGAACATTTTTAAAAAATAAAATGTGGGGACTTCCCTGGTGGTCCAGGAGCTAAGATTATACTTTCACTGCTGGGGTCTAGGTTCAGTCCCTGGTTGGGGAACTAAGATCCACAAGCTACATGGCATGGCCAAAAAGAAAAATGTGATTATACTTTGCATGTTGCTTTATAACTTGCCTTTTCACTTAATAATAATATAAGATATGGAACATACTGGATGTTACATGGTTCGTTTAACTAACCCGCATTCTTATTTATGCTATTTAAAACATTTTGGTGATTTTAACAAATAACTTAAACTTTTTTATTATTTAACATTTGCTGCATTCATAAAAGTATGTGTAATAGAGGGGACTTTCCTGGCAGTCCAGTGGTTAAGAATCTGCCCGCCAATGCAAGGGATATCGGTTTGATCCCTAGTCCGGGAAGATCCCACACGTCTTGGAGCGACTAAGCCTGTGTGCCACAACTACTGAGCCTGTGCTCTAGAGCCCGTCCTCCACAACAAGAGAATCGAAGTCACGGCAATGAGAAGCCTGAGCATCACAGCTAGAGGGTAGCTCCTGCTCACCGCAACTAGAGAAAGCCCATGTAGCAATGAAGACTTATCACAGCCAAAAAAAAAGGAATATATATATATAATGGAAGTTTCGACCCCCACCCCAGCGAGATCTCATCTCTGACACTTGCTGTGTGCTCCTCCCTACCCCATGTCCCCCACCACAGAGGATTTGCGGTGTGCGCTTCCACTGCAGTCAAAGTGGAACACTAGCAGCTGTGTTCCCGAATGGAAAGTTCACAGAAGAAATCTCCCAGACTGTGGCTGGGAGAGAGCTGCGGAGTCCTGGATGAGCCACCCTCCCAGCTCTGGGTCCAGGCAGTTAACCCTCTGGAATGTGCTTACAGTTGCAAAGAGCAGGAGATGAATGGCCAGCTAAAAAATCTACAAATAATAAATGCTGGAGGCTGTGTGGAGGAAAGGGAACCCTCCTACACTGTTGGTGGGAATGTAAATTGGTATAGCCACTATGTAGAGAAGTATGGAGGTTCCTCCAAAAACTAGAAATAGAGCCCCTATGTCTCAGGAATCCCACTCGTGGGTATATAACTGGAGAAAACCATAATTCAAAAGGATACACATACCCCAATGTTTATTGCAGCATTGTTTATAATAGCCCAGGACATGGAAGCAACCTAAATGTCCATCAACAGAGGAATGGATAAAGAAGATGTGGTACATATACCATGGAATATTACTCAGCCATAAAAATAATTAAATAATGCCATTTGCAGCATCATGGATGGACCTAGAGATTGTCATCAAGTGTTCAGTAAGTCAGACAGAGAAAGACAAATATATGCTATCATTTGTATGTGGAATCTTAAACATGCGTAGATGTTTAAGTAGATCAAACGAACTTATTTATAAAACAGAAATAGAGTCACAGATGTAAAAAACAAACATGGTTATCAAAGGGGGGAGGGATAAATTAGGAGATTGGGATTGACATATATATAGTACTATACATAAGATGGGGCATCCCAGCTGGTTCAGCAGGTAAAGAATACGCCTGCCAATGCAGAAGATGTAGGACACTTGGGTTCGATCCCTGGGTCGGGAAGATCCCCTGGAATAGGAAATGACAACCCACTCTACTATTCTGGCCTGCAGAATTCCATGGACAGAAGAGCCTGGAGGGCTACAGTCCATGGGGTTGCAAAGAGTCGGACATGACTGAGGACCCATGCATTATATATAAAACAGATAACCAACAAGGACATACTGCATAGCACAGGGAACTATACTCAATACTCTGTAATGACCTACATGGAAAAGAATCTAAAAAAGAGTGGATAGATGTGTATGTATAATTGAATCACTTTGCGGTACAGCAGAAACTAACAACATTGTAAAATAACTATACACCAATAAAAAGTTAGTATAAGGGAAAGAAAGGAAGAGCAGGAGACAGAGAGAGGGGAGTGGCTTACATTCATCAGGGCCAGAGTTTGGTACTCATTTTCCCAGAGCAATAATGGATCACCAAGCAGCAGCCCTTGTGTGGCTGGTGTGTGTGCTGATGACTCTTCCTGGGAGGTCCAAGGAGACGTCTATTGACTGTGTAAACCATATTGATAATTATTGCTGGTACTCACGCAGGACTTCTATGGAATTCACAGATAGCTCGTTGCCCCATTGTATTAATAGATGTTGGGAATGGAAGACACCCTGATGGGGACAGGGGTAGAGGACTCACCCCAGGGGCCACTCACTCCTATGGAGCTGCATTCCTAAATGAGGGTGACCATGATGTGAAACTACAGTGGTCCCCATGCCCCTCGGTCAACACCTGCTGATCTGGGGGCCGCTACTGCAGGATCTCCAATCCTAGCTGTTACCAGGTCAATATGCTTTCCTCCTGGAAGGCCCTAGGAGTGGTGCTAATGGCAGAAAGTTCCCCAGAGGACAGAAGAGGCTTGACTTGGGGGGCTGCTTGAGCTACCCATGTGCCTGGAATAAGTTGCACAGTCTAGCCTGCACCTCAAGGCCCTCTGCCTTGAGCCCAGCTCAGCAAAGGCCAGTCCACACCCGATCAGGATTGCCAAGGCCACAAGGAGATAGTTTCAGATTTTCCCCGAAATACACTGTGTCCTCATTTTGCCTCCCGATCAGACTCCCCTGCAGAATGCAGATCCCTACCTGGCAGTCCTGGCAGGCTCTGCCTATGGTGGGAAACCCCTTCCCCCTGCCAGTGGGGTGCTACTGCAGGCCAGTGCCAGGAGATGGGAAATGTTTGGCCAGCCTCTGTTCTCCCCGTCAACACTCCCTCCACCAGACACACCCCCCACCTGCTCAAAGACAGCTCTCTGGTCAACCCCCTGCACCAGAGATCCGCTGCAGGCCAGGCTGGGTTCCCCCAGTATTTGGTTGGGTGAGATGGGTCTGTCCCAGTCTGGAGTGGCACATGCAGTAGGCTCAGCTGCGGTCACATTCTCGCTGACATCCTGTTGGCCTGCTGGTGCTAGAATTCTCACTCTGGTAACCAAGTCATTGCCCAGTGCACACCGATGTGCACACTTCCCCCACACCCTCAGCACTGCACCTGACTGCCTTCAGTTTGATCTTTTCACCTGATAAAAGTGCAGAGGGAGCGGGACCCAGTGCTGAGGTCCCATCTGTACAGCCCCTTCCCTGATGGTTGATGTGCTGTGTTTGTGGCCACAGGCTACTACTACATTTGCTTTTCAAGCAACTGGGAAAACCTATTGGTTTTTCTTTTTTTCCCCCTTCTTCACCACTGGAGACCTCTTGGGGGTCTGCAGGGATCCCAGGTTCCTGAGATGGGGGTTATCTGAATGCCAGGCCCTGTTTGGAAAGGACTGATGTCACAACCTATGGCTGCTTTTTTCCCATCGATATTTTTGAAGCTTTCAGGCTCTTAGCACACGATTATTTACGGAAGTGGCTCCATATTGCTTGCTGCTGTCTGGGGAGTTGTGAGCAACCAGGAACTGTCTCCATAAGGCACAACCACAGCCATCCAGGGAACATGTTCCCTCCCACAGAGACTGGGCTCCAGAAAGACTTTTGTCTGAAAATGTGTACATGTTTTCCTAACAGTTCAGTGTATGGCGGGGGTTGGAGGGGGGAGCTTCCCTCCCCACCCCTCCTCCTCCTCTATGACACAGAAAACAAGCTGTCATCAGGAAACGCCTGGCGAGTGTGGATGGAGCTTTAGGAAAAGGCATCTTTGGTCACCTGCAAGGCCTTCCTTTGTTATTTTGCTACTTTACCTTTGTTCATGGTTTGCATGTAGCCTATGGAAAACAAGAGGTGATCACGGAAGAGCCCCAGTTCTGGGTCTGCGCCTGGTGGGCTGTGACTGTGGGTTGGAAGCACAACTGTGGTCCAGGACCCTACCCCGCTCCTGCCTGGCACAGACCAGCCCTGCTGCAGGGAGCAGCTGGGCAGTTCATGACTGCAGATTCAAGTGGGCTCTGGCATCAACTGGGCATCAGGGCTTCCCTGATAGCTCAGTTAGTGAAGAATTCACTTGCAATGCAGGGGACCCTGGTTCGATTCCTGGGTCACGAAGATCCCCTGGAGAAGGGATAGGCTACTCCCTCCAGTATTCTGGCATGGAGAATTCCCTGGGGTCGCCAAGAATTGGACACGACTAAGCGACTTTCACTGGCATCAACAGACATCACCCTGCACTCCATATTCCAGGATCCCTGGCCCTGTCCCCATGGTCCTAGGCTGGCCCCCTCTGTGTACTTCAGGGTCGGCTTCCAGGCTGACCTAGGGGTCGAGCTGGCTGCATACAGAGCATTTTCTGGAACAAGCACTACACCCTGCAACAGGAACCTGCCTTCTCAGAGCTCCTGGGGACTGAATTGGTGAGGCTGAGCTTTCTGGGGTGTGAGGAAGGTGATGAGCCAAGGGCATCAGGACATCAGTGATGCCCTGGGCATCAGGGCATCAGTGACTGAACAACAATCTGTGCTTGTTGTTCAGTCACTCAGTTGTGTCTGACTCTGTGACACCATGGATTGCAGCACACCAGCCTTCCCTGTCTTTGACCATCTCCCGGAGTTTGCTCAAATTAATGTCCATTGAGTTGATGATGCCATTCAACCATCTCATCCTCTGTTGCCCCCTTCTCCTCTTAGTTTCAATCTTTCCTAGTGTTAGAGTCTTTCCCAATGAGTTGGCTCTTCGCATCAGGTAACCAAAGTACTCATCCCCTGCAAAGCCGTCTCCCCCTCCCCTATGTAAAGCCTGCCAGTTCTGAACTGGTGTCTACCCCTTGGGCCAACTTCTTAAACTGGGCCATTTCGGTTCCCTCCCCTTCCAGGGCTTCGCCCATCAAAGAAGCAGTTCTGGCAAATAATGAATCATAAATTTTATTTCAAAATGTAAACGTCACTAAACATGCATACACGTTAAAACAATAAAATTTACAGTTTCGTTAATTTTTTTTTCTTTTTGCATAGGACGTCATTACAATATAGAATCTATGCCTTACAAAATACATACAAAGTTTTATCCGAGCAAGCCAAGGCCAGATTGGGAACTGTACAACTGTAATACTTCACTGTAGTGATCCGGGAAAGACGAGACGTGGCCTTCGGAAGCATGGTGTGGTGCTGGTTAAAAAAACAAAACAAAACAAAACCAAAAGTTCCTACAGAAAAGAAAAGTGTGCTCGATGGAAATGGTCTTGGACCCTTGGAGTCTACCGTGGGGTTTGGCAAACAATCCCAGAGAAGCTCCATCAATGGCTTTGGGAAGAGGGGCAGTCTGTGAAGTCCAGGGTGGCTGAGACCCCTAGTGCACCCAGCACAGAGATTCCTGGGCAGATTCCTGGCCTGTGGGAGCCATAATGGCCCTGCCCCCAACAATGCACAGCTGCTCAGCTACCCTCCAGCCCTCAGGGTCCTTGGTGCTTGCCACAGGGATGTTCCAAGGTGAGCCTCCTGCCCACATGCCCAGAGCCAGGCACCCTGACCCAGGAATGGACCCTGGGAGGTGGCCCCCTGCTCCAGGGATGGCAGGCTGGCCTGGGACAGGTGCTCCTGGGCTGAGTAGGGGAGACAACCTTCACCCAGACCTCTGGTTGCCTGGCAGGCATTTGGCTTGGTTTCCAAACAAACATGTGCAGCAGCCTGTCATCATATCACCAGGAAGACAGCCCTGGGAGAAGGCTGCTCATGCACCCCTCCCCCGTCTCCCATGTCTTCTGTGTCCCCCACAGGGAATGCAAGGTGTTCAGGGCAGGGGAAGCAACTTGCTCTCATCCGTTCCTCTTTAAATAAAAGTAAATTTAAAGCTGCACGAGAAGGGGAGAGGCTGGGTGGGGCCAGGGGGCACACTGCAAGTCCCAAATGGCAAGAAGGGTTCAGTAGAAACCAAGTACAGCCCTGGGCTACTGCCTCCCACCACATCCAACTCTTCTAACTGATGAGACAGAGTAGCGGGCGGGAGGAAGGGCTTCTCCCTGAACAGTGTTCAGGCATTTATCAGTAGTAAGCTGGACGGTGCATCTGAGTTCTGATACAAAATTCTCTGGAATGTGTCTGGGACAAACCTTTGAAGCTCAAGTCTTGGAGTCAGGAGAATAAGTTACAGGACCTGGCTTTCTGCAGGGCAATCCTGAATTCAAGAAACGTCTCGGCCCACACCCTTGGTTTTAGCTTTGGAAGATAAACGGTCACCAGAATTGAATGTGGGATCTTTGGACAGCAAAGATGTGGGTGACCTGTAGAGCATTTCTTACTGGCTGCAGTGTGACCAACCCATCAGTCTTCAAACCCTTCAGCACTGAGTCTTTGAATGACTTTGTAAACGGGTTAAGAAAATTAAAAAAAAAAAAAAAAAGAAAGTGACAGCTGTTAGAAGAAAAAAAATATCAGGTAGCCTTGTAAACATAGCTGAAACCAGGAGATGAGCATCAAGGGGACGCTATTGCTCAGGTCATGCTTCCCTGCTGGGTGGTCCTTCGCTCGCTGAGCTCAAGGAGCGAGTCCCTTGGGGCGCTCTGACCCTGCAGCCACCTTAGCCCTGCTTCTGGCAAGAAAAGCGGCCATATTTTCTGGGGACAGTGGGATGGAGGGCAGGAGACTTGAATGGAGACCCCGCTCCTGCCGCACTTCACTTGGACCCCAGAAAGCCGCCAGCCCTGTCCTTATGTCCCAACAAATGGGCTGGGGGGCACTGATGGCCTGCTGTCTGTCCCTGCCTCTAAGTTGCCTCCCACCCCGCCACCCTGGTCTAAGCTGTGACCAAGAGCATGGGGAGGTCTGGGGAGCCCCGTGCAGCTGCTGAAGTGTGCACCTGGAGGCTGCACCCTGGCAAATCCTGCACCTGCCGGGATGCCTGGCCTCAGTAAAGCGGTCACCCTGCACCTTCAGTGCAGTGCATGGGCTGCAGCAGGGTGGAAGGCGGGCACCCGCAGGGTCACATCCCCATCAAGGGCATCACTGCCCATCCCCACACAGCACCCCATGGCCTGCTGTGGAAGGGGCTCATCTTTCCTCATAGCTATAGAACAGGGTAGGCGTTTGGGGTGCTGACAACCCTAATATGGCTGATGCTGAGGGCTTCCTTGTTTGGGACAAGGGCCAAACACCAGCCCCCAGGTTGAGCCCAGGGTCACCTGTAGGCCTTCTTGGAGGGGAACCTCTCCCTTCACTCAGGCAACCTTCATTTTGAGATCTCTGCCCCCTTGGCCTACAAGAACTAGTCAGCACACAATAAAGGTTGGAGTTTTCACTACTGTTTCTAGGAGTTGTCACACTGAAGCCAGCAAGCATGGCCATAAACCAGAAAAATGAAAGACCCTGAAACAGACCTGGGCCGGGAAGACATTCTACTTAGAAAAAAAATGCAGGCTGTTCAGCAGGGTCCTCCGCCCACCCCCACCACCATGCAACCACCTCCCATGGGGGTCTGAGTGAGGGAGGGCCTGCACTCCCTCCTTCCATATGTCGTGATGATGAGATGCTAGCAAAAGCCCACTTGAACCTAGCCTGAGATGCATGGATTTCCCCCACCCTTCAAGTGAGATGAATTTTAGCCTCAGATGAGCCAGGATGGCCTGCTGGCTGGAGCTCCAGGCCGAGTGCTCCGGGTGCCAGCCAGTTCTCTCCAGATGCCCAAAGGCAGAGAAGGAGAAGCCTGTGTCCTGGGCCAGGCCCACTTCAGAAGGTCCGCACCCTGCCATTAGACCAAAACTGCTTTGGGAACGAGGACACACTCATCTGCCAAAAATAGCCCGCGCCTGCATATTTCTGTTTTAAGGCAATGTTACCCTTCCATCTAGCAGACGGAACAGCCCTGGGTCACTTAGAGGAAAAATTAAATTAAGTGCTCTCTTTGGGAACAGCAAACGCCCGCTTTCCCTCCCTCCCCACCCCCCCCCCAAAAAACAAACCAGCTCTTCTTTTATTCCAAGATGACTGGGTTTAGAGTCCTTTCCCCTCTTCCTATGTGCAGAGAGACGTCGGCTCTGAAACCCTCTTTCCTCGGCAATGCCACAGCCAGGTCGCAAGGAGACACCAGGCTCCCGCGGGGCACGTGGCCCCCCTCCCTGACTTTGGGGACCACGTGGGCAGTGAGCGCACCAAAGGACTTTGGAATAAAATTCCTGAACCTGGAATGTGAGTTCCTGAGACATGAAATGTATTCGGAGTGTGGCTTTCTCGGCCCCACACAGAAACGGCCTTGGGAGGGAGCTCCGAGGGCCCTGCCGGCCTCACTTGGGGACTGGGCATGAAAAGCTCTCACCCCTGGTGCTCAGGGCACTGCTCTGTCCAGGTGTCCAGCACATTCTGTTCTCTGTCCTGGACCAAATGCGAGCAGGGCTGCCACCGAGCCCCAACAGAGGCCAGGGCGAGGCCTCACCCCCATGCCGCTTCTGCCCGGTTCCCATGCACAGCAAGAGCAATGCACCTGCCCACCTCGTACCTGCCATGCTCTCAGAAGCCACCATCACACCACTGGCTGACCCCAGCTGACACAGCAGAGTTAGAAATGGGCACCCGGAGCACAGAGGATGGCAGTTGCTAAGGACATGGGGGCGCCCATGTGCTCTGGAGCCGCCCAGGGCCCATGAGCACCAGCTGGGGCTGGGTCTCCGGACCTCCTCCGTACTGTAACCCTCATTGTGATCGGGTGGGGGCAGAAGCAAGATGGCCACAGCCAAGGCACTCTGGGCTCAGGGAAGCCCCTCTACGGCCCTCTGAGGTCCCAAGGGTCATTCCTCCTCATCGAAATGAACAGAGGTCTCTGCAAGATACCCCAAGTCCTTCCCAAACCCACACCCCTGCCCCAACACACACACACATACACACACACACACACATACACACACTGTCCTGGGGACTTGTATTTACAGGCCCTGACTCCCTGGAGGAAGGCCAGGGAGGTGCTTGGGCGGGGGCTGCCCCAGCTCTCCACAGCGGAGCATGCTGGAGCCTGCCTGACCCACCTGCCCGGGTCGGGGCTCCCGGAGAGATGACCCCAGCTCTCTGCTCGGGAAGGCTGGCAATGGGGACCCTACACCCCAGTGCCCCAAGGCTGGGGGTGGGCTGGGGCCTCCCAGGTGGGAGGGGGAGACCAGGGAGGGAGGAGTCCAGGGGACACAGCTCACGGAGAAGCTGAGCGTTCGCTGAGTCTCAGCTGGGGACACGGTGGGTCTGAAAAAAAGCACTTCCCACAACTTCTGTCCGGTGCTCCCCGGGGAGGAAAGAGAATGTATGTTCTCCAACTGCATTTCCCATAGCATCCGCCTTGCTACCCCCCAAAGTTCCAAGTCACAATGTTCCGGTCTCTTGCTACCGAACAGTCTCCATGGAGTGCTACGCACGGCCACTGCAGGCCACACGCACAGAGCCCCGCTTTACCCACCGTGTCAAACAAAGGCGTCTCACGAGCAGGGTCAGTCGGGGAAAATGTAGGAACTGGATGCACCGGTGACACCTTTGGACATCCTTGTAGGAGGCCAGTCAGAGGATGTGGTATAATAGTGGAAGGTCCTGGCGCCTTCTGAGGGGACACAGCATCGCACAGCCGTGTGGACATCAGACGGTGCATCGGTCTGCCCAACCCAGGATTGCATCTCTGCTTCCAGCGCTTGAGAGGGACCTGGGCAGGGTCCCCGAGGTGAGGACTGTTCCCCTCGCCCATCACGGCTTGAGGTGTCCCTCATAGCCCTCTGCATTCTTAGCCCACTGCCGCTGGGGCGAGCCTGAGGCTGGGCAGGGGGCAGGAAGAGGGAGCCATGGGCCCTGCTCAGGGGTCTGCCCTAAAAGCACAAGGCTGGTGACTACCGCTCCATCTGCCGCCCGCGGGGAGCTCCACCTGCACTGCTCCGCCCCCAGTGTGTGCCCAAACCTTAAAGGAAACTCCAGAGTGGAAATCTATGTACAGAATAAGGCGGCAGGAAGGGGGTGTCCTCACTGACCTCATGGAACATGTCCATCCCTGAGAAAGGGGGGGAAGGCTCAACACCACTGAATCTCACCTGCGTGGGTATGTCTCTTGTGCAATTGTGGATGGTGTTTTTTGGAATTTTTTTTCATTGTGGTTTTTTTTGTTTTTTTTTGTGTTTTACAAATTTGACACCTGAGGTGAATAAAATTGGTTTTTTTGTTGTTGTTGTTGTCGTCGACTTCATAAAGTTCTCTCTTTTTTTCTTCTCTCTTCTTGTTACAAAAGGTAAAGACACAGAATCACGAGAAGTGAGAGCATCTGCTCATGGCTGTGGTAAGGAGGCGGGGCATCAGGGCGTGGCATGGCCTGGGTGGGGCGTGGCTTGCCACAGGCCCCGCCCCGCGCGCAGGCGCTCAGGGCGAGCTGGCTGGGCTGATGGTGGGGCTGCTGGCGTCAGAGCGGCTGTAGTCGCTAAGCGAGCCGGTTCGCGAACCCCCGCCGCGCCGCTGCAGCATCCCGGGGTGGAAATTGGCGTGGCGGCGCGCGTGCTTGGTCAGGTGGTCGCTGCGCATGAAGCGCTTGTCGCAGATGGGGCAGCTGAACTTCTTTTCCCCCGTGTGTGTGCGGTAGTGCCGCGCCAACTCGTCAGAGCGCGCGAACTTCTTGTTGCAGTCCTGCCAGCTGCAGGCGAAGGGGCGCTCTCCTGTGGGCGAGAGGGCTTACGGTCAGTCTCAGCGCACACCCTAGGCTGCCCCGCCCTCCCTGCGCCCCTTCGTTGGCGCCCCATCTCCGCCAACCTCCGGGTGGGCGCCCGCACCCTCCTGTCACTTCCCATCTGCTTCCATCCGACCCCTCCCGGGAGGAAATGACAAGATCCCAGGTGCTGCGGCCCCCTCAAGTGTGTGCCACCCAGCAGCCTGTGTTGGGTCAGCTGTGCCTGAGCGGCGGGAAGCACAGGCTGGTCCCTGGGCTCTAAGAATGGGAGATGGGATCGGGGAAGGCGCCGGAAGAGCTCGCAAGCCAGCAAGTTTGGCCACATCACCCTGACCCCACAGATAACCCTAACCCCACGGAAGCCCTAACTCCAGAGCCTCAAATCCTGCAGGATCTGCAGACAGTTTGCCGACCCCAGCACCCAGCCATTCAGACCCTCTGCAGTCTCCTCATCTGTATTATGAACAGGTCAGGACAGACAATTTTCTGGGACTAAGAGTCTGTTTATGGGCTTCCCAGGTGGTGCAGTGGTAAAGAGTCTGCCTGCCAATGCAGGAGATGCAAGAGATGCAGGTTAGATCCCTGGATCAGGAAGATCCCTTGAAGGAGGAAATGACAACCCACTCCAGTACTCTTGCCTGGAACATTCCATGGACAGAGGAGCCTGGTAGGCTACAGTCCATGAGGCTGCAGAGTTGGACATGGCTGAGCATGCAGGCACTGGCCAAGAGTCTGTTTGACTGCAGCTCCAGCTAGCGTTGCTGCTGTTCCTCTCTGAGAAGTTCCAACATGGCTAACAGCAGAGAAGACTGGGGGTGACACCCAAGAGAGGAAGGTGAGGACAGCTTAGAGCAAGAGGCAGGCCAGCCTTCACCCAGGCAAACTCTGAACCATACACAAAAAAGACATTAGCTGCACGGGGAGAACCAGCAGGGAATTCCTGCACCCTAGAGGGCAGCCTCTGGCACTGGGGGTGGCCAGAGTTCCCCTTCCTGCCGCATTTCTCCCCCTCCCTCCCAGACTCTGGCCCTCAAGCTGAGAGCTGGTCTTTGAAGCCTGTCCATCAGGGCCCAGCAGAGGAAATCGATGCTGCCCACCCCCAATGAGGCCATCAACCTTAAATACAAACAGACACCCAAAGATGGTCAGGCAGCCAAAGAAAACCAGTGGCACAAAAGGGCAAGGCCAAGAGCAACAAAACCACTGACTCCAGAGGAAAAAGAGTGAAGCCAGGAAACAGAAGAAAATATTAACCTAAAAATTCTGACTAGCATTCTCAAGAAATTTCAGACAAAATTTTATGTGTAAACAGGATACCATAAAAAGGAAGTTCAGAGTACAGAGAATAAGTGTTTAAAAATTGAGAGTATTGTTGCCCAAACAAAACTCCCATAGAAAAACTAAAAACATACTCAAGGAAATATCCCAGGAAAACAGAAAAACAGAAACAGCTCTAAAAAATATGTGAATGTTGTGCTGTTCTCTGTCTCCTAGCAATGCTTAAGTTAAGAGCTCTGTATGCTCTCCCTACTGACTTTGTTTTGGGTAGAAGGGGGGTTCACAATCAAGCAGGCAAGCAAACCACTTCCCATCTGATAGTTACAAACAGCAGGAGGTCACAGTTCAGAGTCACAGGGAATTGATCCTGTGGGTGCAACATCTAACAGAAGACACTACTGAGTAAAAGAACAGAAAAAAATGGAGGAGAGGAAATTACCAAAGAAACAACAGAGTAGGATCTGTCAGCTGATGCGAAGAGCCAACTCACTGGAAAAGACCCTGATGCTGGGAAAGACTGAGGGCAGGAGGAAAACGGGGCAACAGAGGATGAGATGGTTGGATGGCATCATCAACTCAACAGATGTGAGTTTGAGCAAACTCCGGGAGATGGTGAAGGACAGGGAAGCCTACTGTGCTGCAGTTCATGGGGTTGTAAAGTGTCGGGCACTAATGAGCGACTGAATAACCACAGCAATCTCTTACAGTAAAAAAAGGAGACAGGAAACTAACATGGAAAGGGTTAGCATAGAGGTGGGCGGAGTAGTGAATAAAGGCTCCTGCCAAGAGTATCTGCAATGTTAGAACACTAGAAGAGACTGCAGAACTTACTTGAGAGAAAGGGGAGAAGCAGGTCATCCAAGAGGGAAAGAGTCTGGAACTGACAGCAGCCGTCTTCTAAGCCACACTAGATGACAGAGCAACAGATCCTCCCAAGAGTACCTCTCACACACTAGCAGAAATAAGAAGAAAAGGAGAAGCCAGGGAAGTGAGTGAACAATGAAGGGTCATCTCTGGACAGGAGTGAGGGAAGAGACCTGATGGGGCACTGGAGCTGTGGACCAGGAATCACACAGGGAGCTTTACAAGAAAGGGAGTTCCATACACCAGAGTATAGTCAAGAGGCTGAATGAATTTCAGGATGCAGTGAAAGCACATAGTATTCTTTGGTTAAAAGAAAAAAGAGGCAATTAGAAACTCCAGGAAAAACAGAAGGCATGCAAGAAAATTGTCTAAATTAGAAGTAAACTAAAATGCCAAACAAGGGGACTTCCCTGGTGGTCTAGTGGTTAAGACTCAGTGCTTCCACTGCAGGGAATGCAGGTTTGATCCCTGGTCAGGGAACTAAAATCCCACATGACACATAGCGAAAATGTTTTTAACTTAAAAAAAAAAAAAAAGTTCAAATTTCATCCTAGCAGAATTACAGCACACAGTTGTTATAAAGTACTTGGAAAGGTCCAGAACAGGATATGGTGGTGTCCTTTCACAGGACCAGTGCTGAGCCTCAAGGTGAGGCTCAGCTCCCCTTTCCACTGTGTACTGACTTAAGGCCTCAGACAAGTGCCTCACTGCCCACCATGGGGTAAAGAGTGGCCCCACCAAAGATATATCCAAGTCCTTACCCCTGGAAGATGGCAATGTGACCTTATTTTGGAAAAATGTCTTTCCAGATATGATAAGGTACAGATCATGGGAAGAGATCACAAAGACTAGAAGAGAAGGAAAAGGACTCCAGAGAATGATGGGCCCATAAGCCAAGGGAGTCGGTATCTGGGGTGGCCACCAGACACAGAGGGAGAGAACTGACACTGCCAACACCTTGATTTCAGACTGCTGCTCTCCACAGTGAGAGAGCACACTTCTGTTGTGGGTGTTCAAGCTACCCAGTTTGTGGTAACTGGTTACAACAGCCACAGGAAATGAACACAGTGCCCCATCTTCATAGTGAGGTGGTGATTCTACAGGACTGCACTCAAGCAGCCCTTGGCACTGGGTCTGGTTCATGCCCAGTGATGACTCCTGAGATGCTGTTGTCACTTTTATCTATTATTCTTATCAACTAGTCTTCTCAGATTTGGCCTGCTTGGAGGAGCCAGGGGTGGGGGGCACAGAACCAATCCAAAGTCACACTCAGCCTTGCTTCCTAATAAGCCCGTGTCGTCACTGGGAGCTTGTCCTTTTCAGGGTCCTTCCGCTTGCAACTCTGGGAGGCTCCTTAGGTGGATATAATTAGAGAGGGTTGCATGATCCCAGGGCAGCAGGGAGGGGTGACATTCAACAGGACAGAGTGCTGGTGCCTGGCAGCTTGGTGGCAGCAGGTGGGAGGGTCCAGCATCACCACTCAGCCAGCCAGCAGCCCTCAGCCTGCCCAGGCATCAGCAGCATGACTCTTTTATGGGGTACAAACATAATGCTTGGCTCTGGGGACGTGGGTGTGATGCCGGCAAACAGAGCTCTCCCTGCTCCCTTCTCTATTCCTCCAGCAGCCTGTTCCCAGCGGCCAATAAGCCGGTCGGTCCATAGACAGACGGATAAACCATTCAGAAGTTATGATTCATGCTGGCAACGAGCGGCACTGGGTCTGGCTCAGCTGGCCTCTGAGTGGTGACATTCAAGTGGTACCCAGGAGGTGAACCAGAAGCATGGGGCAAAGGCAGCGTGGACGGGAGTCCTCCCCAACAGGGTTGTCCTCCCCAACAGCGCTGCTCACCCTTTTAGGAAGGGTGGGAGGGAGCTTTTGTTCACCTGAGTTATGTCCATCAACATTTATCACAGAAATTAAAACAAAAAATTTAAACTCAAGCACACATTCCAGTAGCTGTCAGAGGGGTGATGTCACCATACATCACACAGCCTCTGGGATATTCCACTGTATTCTTTTGAGAGAATAAAGAACAAATAATGTTACTGTTAGGAAAATAGTGCTGACCTTACGGCTCCCTGGAAGGGCCAGCCGTACCTGCAGGTGTCTCTGGGCCTCACTTTGAAAACCTCTGGAGGGTGGGGCTCCGGAGACTGGCCCCAGGTGGCATGGTGGCTGAGAGGGGTGTGTGTGTGTGTGTGTGTGTGTGTGTGTGTGTGAGGGGTGTGTGTGTGTGTGTGTATGTGGTGTACCCAGAGTCAGGCGGGAGGCCAGCAGGCCTAGGTCGGGCGGGAGGGGTCCACCCATGCACTAAGTAAAGCCGAGAGGAAACCAAGCTCAAGTTCTGCACCTGCCTCTTCCTAGGATGTAATCAAGACACAGGAGCGGTACCACGAGCTACCACCGGAGGGCGCTCGGCCCAGCGCAGAAAGGACTCAGACCCCAGACCCCTGAAGGGAGTCCAGGTCTCCTACAGCCTCCCTGCCCACCGCCCCCGACTTCAGAAGCCAGGAGGGCGGCAGGTGTGTGGGCCGAGGGGGGCCATAGGACAGGATGATGAGACCTTGTGAAGAGAGGCAGGGTGACAGCAAAGGGACTGGATGCTCAGGGGGGAGGGAGGTAAACTGGAGGAGGGCCAGGGTCACAGTGACGGGCCTTGGAGACCCAAGGACTGGGGTAGGGGCCTGCCACGCTGGAGGAGTGGGTACCCGCCAGTGAATGCTAGGCCCCAAGGAGCCAGGACTGAGGGATGAGGTTAACGGTGGAGGCAGGTTGAGGACCTACGGGTGCTGATCCTTGGGGATGTAGTGTGGGGACGAGGTGGGGGGCCGGGCCTGGCGGTGTACAGTTGCGGGGAACACGGTCCCGCAGGGAGTGGGCCGTGGGGGTGGGGTAGGGGCACGCGGGGCGGGGGTTACATAAATGTTCCCTGGCGCCCTGCGAGGCAGCCGAGAGCGGTTGCCTCATCTTATCAGGGAACAGGGCGTCCCACACTCTTGCCCAAGCCGCAGGCCTGGGCGGGGACAGCGTGTTCTTTCTGAGAAGCCACAAGAGACCGGGCGGGAGCCCAGGGCTCTCCTCGCCCAACCCCCGCAACGGCGCCCCGCCCGGGGCCCGCCTCGCGCAGGTGCAGCCGCGCTCACTAGTGCGCATGCTCCGCTCGGACGGGTCCAGAGACCGCCTCTTGTTTGCCCTCCGTCAAGGGCGTGTGCTCCGCGTGACCTGACTCGGCCCATCCAGCCTCCGCCAAACTTGCCAGCCTCCGCAGCGTGAGGGAGGTACTGGCTCCAAGAGCAACTACGTCGTGGTTCTTTTCTGTGTGTGAGCCCCTGGTGGGCAGTTGAGGCAGTGGTGGTGCCCTGAGCCAGGACTGGCGCCGCGCCTGCAGACCTGGGCAGTGAGTGCTGGGCTCTACCGGCCCCAGCTCCGGGAAGCCTGGGGAAGGGAAAAGGGAGAAGTCTGACCTGGGGCCCCGGGACAGAAAAGCAGTGGTCCAGGGGTGCCCAGAACCACAAGAGCACACCTCGGTGAGCACACGGCATCCGTGCGGGTGTGTGGAGGATGATGGGGGAGGGGCAAGGCTGGTCCAGTCAGAGGGAGGCACAGGCAGAGGCCTTCATAGAGAAACAGCTGCTCCCAGGCTCCAGTTACTGGCTGCCAGCAAGCGGCCTGCCATTCATCAATAGATCGCTCCAATCTGTGGTCTCCGGCATGCGTCCGCTTCCAGTTCCTAACCTCAAAACGGCCACGTTCTTCACTCCCTGGAGGCCTGCTTTCCCTCCCACTCCGCGCATCTCGGCAGATGGCTGACCACTGAGGCCGATCAATTGCCAGCCTCCAAAGAAAGCCAGACCGGCAGCCTCAGGGTCAACAGAAACGCCTGTTTTCTGAGGGGGAAGCTGACTTTTCTATTTTCTTTAGGAGACCATTTGACTCCTCTGCTGGTGACTTACAAACCCACATGGAGCTGACACTTGGATGCCTGTGTCCTGGGGAGTCCAGGCTGGAAGCTCTTACCCACCACTGTACAGGTGAGGGAGGTGAGGCCCTGGAGAGAGACCTGCCACCCGGTGGGATCCCCCTTGCCCTGGGACTCAGCGGGCAGAAACAGTGATTTCTGCCTGGAAGCCGCCCCTGCAGAGGTCACAGCCTGCCCCTCTCCCACACCTGCACTCCTGCTCATTTGTCTTGGCTGCATCTCACAGTAACTGTGAAGGTTTAGTGTGAGAACACACAGGTGTTCAGAGGAGATAGGTGGTTATCACGGGCGGAGCTCCTGGGAGCGTCCCTGGCTAGACACCAGCCAGTGTTCATTTCTGCTGAAACTGCCTGGCCCTGCCCAGGGTGCTCTCCTTCAGCAGTGCTGTGGTGCACGCATGTGGCTCATCACAAGCTCCTGTGCACTCTTGCACATGCCAGGGCTGGCAGCACATGAAGGGAGGAGGTACCTGGCTGGAGACTGCTACACACAGCCTGGGGGCTCGAGTTAAATAAGCAAATCTGCCTTCTGGAGACCCGTGTATCTCCATGTTTGTACAGTGGGTGCAGATGTATTTTAAAAAAAATATGTATTTGGCTGTGTTGGGTCTTAGCTGCAGCCCGAGGGCTTGGCATGTGGGATCTTAGTTCCCAGACCAGGGATTGAACCTGTCCCCCTTGCACTGGACAGTGG
The DNA here is from genome assembly GCF_910594005.1 of Cervus elaphus. Taxonomy (NCBI): domain Eukaryota; kingdom Metazoa; phylum Chordata; class Mammalia; order Artiodactyla; family Cervidae; genus Cervus; species Cervus elaphus. The sequence continues at coordinate 31,145,202 of NC_057827.1, read as the reverse complement.
ATTCTTAACCACTAGACTCCCAAGGAACTCCTGATGCAGGTGTATTTTTAAAGTAGGTGTTCTGGGTTGTTGCTTTGCCTTGCTTTGTTTTGGAATAGGGTAATTTGGTCCTAAAATTCATGTAGAAAAATAAATAGAAATAGCAAAAAAAAAAAAAAAACCCTCTGAAAAATAATATTGAAGTGGGGGGACTGACCACCAGGTCTGCCATGCCATTCATTGCACAGGCTGCTGACTGGCAGTTGAGCACAGCAGAAATGCCTGGACCAGATTCTAGGACCATGGAAATTATGAAGCAGAAAAGGACGGGTTCAAGGGATAGGGTCCAAAAATGTCAGGACAACTAAGTAACAATTGCCTTTAGCTTCATACCGTAAACCAGGATAAACTCGGAAAGGGTCAAAGATTTAAATGGGAAAAGTAAAACCACAGATGTTTTAGGGGAAAACATGAGAGAACATTCCTTTTAAATGCTAGAAGTTCTTTCTATAAATCAAAATCTAGATGCCATAAAAGACTGATAAATTTGATTACAAATGTATAAAATACATCCCCATAAACAAAGTCACAAGGAAAGGCAAAAAATAAGTAACAAACTGAGGAAAATATATCCATAGCTCTTGTTACAAAGGACTAATTTCCAATACCGGAAGAGATGACAGAAATTAAAAGGAAAACATAACACCCATTAGAAAAATGGGCGAGGGCTCTAACTGACAGTTCATAAACGGGAGGTACAGTGACTCTTGAACATCCAAAAAGATGCTCAATACTGCCCATCAGGAAACAGACAGAAGCAAAACCCCACAGACACTCCCCTTCTTACCTATCAGGGAGCTGAGATGCTGAGAGCTGGCACGCCCACTCTTTACTGATGGAAGTACATACTGCCACCAGCTCTGCAGAGGACAGCCTGGCAATGACTACTCAAATGACAGACCTGTGAATCCTTTGAACTCACAGTGCAACCTGGGGGAGCTATCCTGCAGACTATACCCGCACACCTACAAAATGGGATGTGAGTGGCAGTGTGGCAAATGCCTCAAAACAACTCATGCTCTTCTAGGCTTTGTTACATACACTTAACAGACCCTCACACCACAGACTCCTATGAAGAAGGAGCTGAACAGTTTCTTTCTGAACTGAGATGGAAAGATCTCTGGGGGATGGCGCTGAGAGAAAAGCGAGCTCCCAAGCAGGACGCTCAGTCTGGAGGCCAAGTTTCATGTGCGTGCAGATCTGCCTGGATCTGAGATGCTCCGGGTGGGCACCTGAGGACACAGGACCCGTAGTCGGTGGGGGCAGAGAGCTAGGCCCCTGGAGGACAAGGACTCGGAGAACCTTCCTTGGAAAGGGACTTAAATGCCCTGGATTTTGAAACATACAATGTGTTTACCTAAAAATTAAAAACACAAATCCGAAGCAAACTCGGAAATGGCAGCCACAAATTCTACCTTTCTACAAGTTCCCAGGGCAGGACTGGGACTCTACCCAGACTCCACAGCCCCACTCACACTGCAAACGGCTGGATGGAGGCCTCTCCCTGATAAACAGTGTGACAAACCTGGTATGGCTTAAAAGACAGCAGAGACGCATTCCAACAGCAGCAGACCTGGGGCTGTAATCATGCCTGGAGGCCCCCCAGGTTCCTGCCATAAAAGTCGCTCTGTTCACTCTCCTACGATGGACCATTTAGCACCAGCGTGGGTGGATGCGGCAAGCACTGGCTGCCACCCATCCTCCTGTTGCAACCCAGGAGAGTTCATCCCACTGCAAGGATGAAAACCCCAAGTTCAAGGCAGGAGAACAGGAGTCCTCTGCCAGGGCCAGGAAAGAGGGAGGGACTGGGTGTCCTGTGCAGGCTCCTGGGAAAGGCTTTCCTCCTGGACCAAAAAAGACAGGATGAGGGCAGGAATGGCATGGAAAAGCCTGAGGCTAGGTGGGGGAGACCTTGGGGTGACGATAGTCACCAGTAGCTGCAAAGAAGTCCTTGGAGACTCCCACGGGGGCCAGACTGCTCCTTGATACAGATGAGTCCTTGGCCAAGCTGGGGCCCCACACTACCCCCGCCCCCAAAAAGCCAGCTCTATGTGGTCAGCAGGGCCACCAGGGCCCCCGGGAGAGGGCCTGGCCCAGGGGGCAGGGCACGCCACCCCCTCCTCTCAGGCAGAGGCTTTGCAAGCACTCTGGCCCTACTTCCTCTTCCTGTGTCCCCTCCCCCAGCCCTCAGGTTCCTCCCCCTGTGCCTCCCGGGTGGGCCTCGCAGGCAGGGAACCAGTCCCTATGGTGCATGGGCGTGGGTGCGCTATTCAGGACTGCACCCACCCCAAGAGGCAGGTGGGTGCAGTATGAACCATCTGTAAGATGGGACCTGAGGTCAAATGTCAGAATGGCCTCACCCAGCTCACACGAGGGGATGGCGTGTCAGGAATTCCTCCCTCCCTACTATGGATCAGGCTCGACTATGGCCAGCCTCCCATGCTGACCTTGGCCACTAACATCTGGGGTGACAGCAGGAGAGGAACCCTGGAAGCTACCGCCCATCATCCAGACAGCCTGGGGAGCCACACCTGCCCCAGTACAGAGTCACAAGGCCCCTCTCGGCTCCTCAGGGTAGGGCTGGCAGACCCCCAACCCCCGGCAAGGGCGTCCCTGTCGGCACCCACCATGCGGAAGGAGCCAGGCCGCTCTCTTCCCTGAGAGGCTGGCCTGTCTGTCTTCAAGGCCTGAGCACCCAGAGGCTGCACCCTCAAAACCTGAGCCTGGGCTCTGCCTCCAGGCCTGGTGCCTACAGCCGGCCTATTCCAGGGACAAGAAGTAGGCCATTTCCCTTACAGAAAAAAAGTCATGAGGCTCGAACAGAACAAAGCCAAACGGTGGACTTTTCAGAGCTGATTTCATAAAACAAGTAAATCAGAATAAAAACAAGTAAGCCATTTATTTCACTATCGTCTGAAAATGCTTTTGGTTTTTGAGGGAGCAAAAAAAAAAAAAATCCTGTCACTGACCTACTTCTGCTACAACAGTTGGGAGACACAGAGGACCTACCCAAGATGCTCAGGAAGGAGCCCAGGTCACCAGACTCGCCAGTGTCTGGCTGGCCTGGGCCACATGGGGTAGTTACACCCGATTCTGTTTGTTGGAGCAGACTCTAGCATCGCCCTGCCACAAGCCTGGGTGCTAGTCAGCACATCAGGCTGCACACACGGAGTGGGAGGCCACTCGCTGCCCCACCCCCACTCCCCTGGGCTTCTCCCTCCCTGAAGATATCCATGCTGTCTGGGGAGAAGTGCCCTCCTGGGAGCCTTCCAGATCCAGGGACAAAGGCTGGCCCTTCTCCACACACCCTGCCTGGCCCTCTGCCTTTCTCTGGCCCAGCCTGGAGCAGGTTTCCAAGGGACCTGGGCCAGGAAGGAGGGCAGAAGCCACTCTGCAGCCCCCACTCCCGGCACTGTCCCCAGAAGCCTTGGGCTGGGGTGTCCCCTTCCCCTATGGCTTAGCAGGGGACTGACGCTGAGGATGGCCAGTGAGAACTGCCTCAAGGTGGCACTCCTTGGAGTCACCCCCCAAGGTCACCACAAGCAGGATTCATGTGTTGGGTGGGGCAGGTAGGTGTGGGGCAAGCCTGGCTGTCTCTCTGATGCTCTCACAAACCACAGAGGTGATCCACTCACACACTTTTGTCCCCACTGGCCAACCAGGAACACAGACCCCTGAGCAGTCAGCCCCACTGTCCCGTGTGTGGGGGAGACGCACGTGCCCCAGAGCTGCCATTGCAGGGAGGACCCACAGCTATCTGGGGTGACCTCATCCTGCCATCCCTACTGTTTTCAGCTGCATTGCTTTCTACAGTCAGAACGCAACACGATGGTGATGTACACACACATTTACACTTATCTACATGTGTTTGCGTGCTCAGCCACTCAGTCGTGTCTGACTCTTTGCCACTGTATGGACTGTAGCCAGCCAGGCTCCTCTGTCCATGAAATTCTCCAGGCTAGAATACTGGAGTGGGTTGCCATTTCCTCCTCCAGGGGATCTTCCTAACCCAGAGATCCAACCCAGGTCTTCTCCATTTCCAGTATTGCAGGCAGATTCTTAACCCACTGAACCACAGGGGATCAACAAACTTAGAGATATTTCAGACTTGGGCCTGTCTCCGTGGAAGCACCCAGGTCTCTGCTGAGGGAGCACTGCTCACCGACACGCATGGGTGCACATGCCTGTGGCGGTCAGAAGGACTACACACCAAGCATTTCGGAAAGGTCTTTTTCCTGCTTTTGCTAATTTGAAAATTTCTGTACCCAAGGTCCCCTTTCTAACAGCGAGAATAAAATACCAATGGTTCCTGCCAGCAGGTGGCCAGCAGCCACTCCAAACAAGGGTTTGAGGCCATCTCTGTCACACACACACACAGTCGACTCACATCCCCCTACTTTTCCTGAAGGGACAGGCGAGGTGAGGTGTGTCGCCTCCCCCGCTCCCCCAAATGCTTCCAGACCCCAGACTGCTCCACACAGGGGATCTCCTCCAGGAGACGTAATGCCATGAACAACTCATGTGAGCTGAACCCCAAGAACAGATGATTCCATCTCTTTGCTCTCTGTTCTGGTGGTCACATCACTAACTGCCTCCAAAGGGAACCCACCAGTGTCTTCCCTGAGCTGAGGGGAGCAGCCCCGTTAAGGCCCGGCCCTCTCCCGGCCATCTCAGGAGAATCCTCCCACCTCAGGAGCACTGTGCCGTCAACAGCCTGTGTGGGAGTCTGTGATTGGTGGCACCCCAACCCAGACAGCCCGGGAATCACATTTCAGTCAGTTTCATTGGAGATCTTCTCAAACACTCCAGAAAGGTGAGGACACGAGTTTAGGAACCACAAGTAAAGACCCAGCTTTACTCATTTGATAAAAATATTCTTCATGTAAGACTAATCAAAAACAAAGTGGGACTGGGGCTTCCCTGGTGGTCCAGTGGTTAAGAGTCCGCCTGACAATACAGGGGACACGTGCTCAATCCCGGGTCCAGGAAGATCCCACATGCTGTGGCTCACCTAAGCCCGTGACTCACAGTTACTGAGCCTGTGTGCCTAGAGCCTGTGCTCCATAACAAGAGAAGCCTCCGCTTGCCGCAACTAGAGAAAACCCACTCGCAGCAATGAAGACCCTAGTGCACCCCCGAAAGTAAATAAAAATTAAAAGTGAGTAAAGGGAACTCATATCCAAAATATATAAAGAATTTTAAAATCTCAACAATAAGCAAACACTTGATTGTATAATAATACCGATGAGAGACCCAAACTCAACTATCAAAGATGCACAGATGGCAAATGCTATGTGAAAAGTGCTCAATATCATTTGTCATCAAGGAAACGAAAGTAAAACAAGAGGATGGCACCCTACACAAGTGTGTGTGTGTTTAGTCGTGTCCGACTCTTTGCAACCCCCACGGACCGTAGCCCTCCAGGCTCCTCTGTCCATGGCAATTCTCCAGGCAAGAATACTGGAGTGGGTTGCCATGCCCTTCTCCAGGGGATCTTCCTGCATCTCTTATGTCTTCTGCATTGGCAGGTGGGTTCTTGACCACTAGCCCCACCTGGGAAGCCCATACACAAGTGAGAGCAGCTAAAATCCAAAAAAACTGACCCTGCTGGTGGAGCAGCTGAAACTCTTGTTTGCTGCTGGTGACAATGCAATGTGGGATGGTCATTTTACAAGATGGCTGGGAAGTTTCTTAAGAAGTTAAACACAGACTCACTAGACAAGGCAGCAGTCCCACTCCTAGGCATTCATCAAGGGAATTCACCATCAGCCAACACTGGCAGTCAGCACTTTCTGTGGGTGAGGGGGTGAACATGAGCTACGTCCACACAGTGGAGCACAATTCAGCCACAAAACAGAAGGAACTACTGGTTCCCGCACACCCAAGTGAATGCATCTGAAATGCATCTTGCTACGAAGAAGAAGCTAGACCCCTAAGTCTATACTTTGTATGACTACTCATGTGACATTCTGTCAAAGGCAAAACTGTAAGGACAGAAAATGCACCAGGGGTTGGAGGGCTGTGGCTGACCACAGAGCTTAATTTTTAGGGTGATGAAACTCTTCTGCCTGGTACTGGGAGGGTGGTTACAGACTCTCTGCTTTGCCAAAACCTATAGACTGGACTTCACCAAGAAATGTACTGGAATGTTTGCAAATGCTTAGCCTGGAGAGAAGGCTGCAGATCCCAGGATGGGGGCTGGCTGGGACAGTAGACACCAGCCATATTACAAACACATGACATGGTATCTGGGTGGGTGGGGAGACAGGGACAGGGAAGAAGCCTGCACCTCAACAGAGCTCCAGCTTCTTAGAGGAGAATCCAGGGCAGACCATCCCAAAGTGCTTCACATGTGCTCTAGGGCTGAACAAACAAGTGGATGCAAGGCAGGGGGAGGGAGCCTAGGTCTTGCTGTCAGAGAGGCAACAGCCTCTGGACCAGGGGAGGCAGTGAGTCCTTCCTGGGGGTGGGGGTGGGGGAGGGATGCCTCCAAATCTGAGATGGTGTGAACTCATGCTCTGTCCTGTGTTCACACAGAGAGCTAAGTGAGTGAAGACTGTGGGCGAGGACACATCCTGGCTCTGTCCACCAGGAAGAGCAAGAAGCAGTGACACCTCCAGGAACAAGAACACCTGCAGCACCTAGATCTTGGTCTCTAAATACCACTTTACAACAAACATAAATGGGGATCCTTGGAGACATGGCTCACTCTGGGACTGGAGTGGTAAACATACAAGATGAGCCAGAAGCAGCTTGTAATGCCAGACAGTGAAGAAGTGCACAGAAGTCAGCATGACAGGGGCAAGGGACCCAGAAACCAACCTGACCTGGCCCTGGCCAAGGCTGGAATGTTTGAGTAACAAAGTATATACCAGCTGTCGCTCTCCTACTGATTAAAGTGACTAGAAGAACCCCTCTAGGAAACGGCAGCCCACTCCGGTATTCTTGCCTGGGAAATCCCATGGACAGAGTCTGAGCCTGGAGGGCTACAGTCCATGGGGTTGCAAAGAGTCAGACATGAGTGACTAAGCACAGAAGAGCACTTCTCCTCTATGGGGTTTTTCCCCCAAAGCCATAAACCCAGTCTCACTCCAAGAAAAACATCAGACAAATGCAAACTGAGGGACATTCTACACAATCCCTGGCCACCACCCCTCACAATGGTCAAGGTCAAGGGAAACAAGGAAAGTCTGGGAACCTGTCCCAGTCGAGAGAAGCCCAGGAGAGCTGACTACTATAGTAGTCAGACAGTGAATTACAGAAAACTCTGCAGTCACATTGTGGGATCATGACAGCACTGACCATGCGGCTTCTTTCTAACTTTTTATTCTGTATTAGACTATGGCTGATTAACAACGTTGTGATAGTTTCAGGTGGACAGCAAAGGGACTCAGCCGTAACATATACATGTATGCATTCTCACCCAAATTCCCCTCTCATCCAGGCTACCTGGCTTATTTCTGAGAAGTCAGTCAGTTCTTCTTAGATAGTGCAAAGGGCTAACACAGCCCCATTTATTGGGGAAAAAAATAAATGCTGGTGAAAGTGAGAGATTTCCAAGGTTCCTCAGATGTGTGAGGAGGACTGGCTCAGACAGTGGCTGCCTTTGCCAGCCAGATACTTCCCTGCTGAATGCGTGCCCATTCCAGGGATGAATGTGCAGGAACTGTCCAGTGGTGACTGCAGCAGAAACAGCCAAGTGCCCAATAACCCAGCACCTGCCACCTGGGTCTTTTTTTTTTCTAGATGACATGACTTTAGCTTCTGTAGCAACAATGCACCAGGGGAAAATGCTTCCTGCCCGACTCCCTTGCAGCTACAATGGGCTTTGGGAACTGATTCTGCCCAATTTGCTGTAGTTGTTAAGTCACTTTAAGTCATGTCCAACTCTTTGTGACCCCATGGACTGCAGCAGGCCAGGCTTCCCTGTCCTTCACTATCTCCCTGAGTTTGGTCAAACTCATGTCCATTGAGTTAGTCATGCCATTCAACCATTTCATTTTCTGTCACCCCCTTCTCCTCCTGCCCTCAATCTTTCCCAGCATCAGGGTCTTTTCCAGTGAGTTGGCTCTTTGCATCAGGTGGCCAAAGTATTGGCGCTTCAGCTTTGGCATCAGTCCTTTCAATGAATATTCAGGGTTGATTTCTAGTGATTGAGTTCTAATTAAACCACTGGGTGCATTTTCATGATAGAGGTGGCTATATGCACTCTGCCTTTCATACTTGGCTGGACCATGTCCTCCCTACATGGACTGAGTCCTCCTCACCCACAATGTCGGTTCCAACATTGCAGGACCACCAGAGTCACACCGTCACTGGCCTCAGGGGCAGCACTCTCCTCTCCCTGAATGGCTGCCTCCTTATGCACCCTGAGAAGACTTCTGGCTGGGGCTCTAGCTGTCCCTCCTGGATAACATCTCTGGACAAGAGAAGAACGAGGGCCCTAGCTGACCAGCTGGACACTGCGGCCCAAGGCAGCAGTGGCGCCTGTGAGGGGAAGGGGTTGTCCTGCCCAGTGGTGTGGCAGGTACACCCCCAGGCAGCTCCCAGCCTCTGGGCAGAATCACCACTGGCCACCAGACACATGAGAAGAACCTCTGATGTGCGTGGGCAGGCAGGCCAGAGGAAAAAGGCAGCCTGGTGGATGCAGAGGTGAGGAGAAGCAACTCCCAGAGCTGTCACTGGTGCTCAGAGGTAAGATATGACATCTGTGAAGCAAAAACAGGATGTTCCTTAAAGAGAAGAGACCCAGAAACTGAGTCTGAAAGCAAAGACACATAATACGGGGATATGGCAGAGATTAAAATCCAATCTCAGAGTTGTCAGAGAACATGGAGACAGCACCACAGACAAAGAGCAAAAGATGAGAAAATGGATGACAAGAAGGCAAAGGTAAGAAAAGGAAAGATCCAGTTATGGAGCCCAGACAGCTGGAGGACAGAGGGGTGGGCTGTCTCACCCGGGGTGGGCAAGAGTGAGGCCAAGTTCAGGAAGAGAGCCTACTGGGGGGGGATGGGGGGGTGCGCTAGGTGCACTCTCCCCCCCAGTAGAGACCCCTGACAAAAACCACACCCACAGTTCCAAGGACAGGGGAGTGTGTCAGGTACCAGGAGTCGAGTGGCCTCGACCTTGCCAGAAACCACAGCAAAGGCCCAAGACTGCAAAGCAAGGCCCCCCCCAAATCCCAAGCTGACTAGGAGACCCAGGACCAGACATCCAGCCCAGAGGACTCAGGTGCGAGGCCAGGAGCAAAACACTGCAGACACACAGGTCTACAGAAACAGCCTCCTGAGCCTTTCTAGGCTCCACTGAGGAGCAGAGGCTCCAAGAAACAGGGCCTAGATGGCAGCAGATCCCAGGACAGCAGCACCACCAGTCCAGAGCCTCAGGGAGCTGAAGAGGCCCCCAGAGGACAGGCTGCATGTCCCACCCTGTGGGGAGAGCCACGAGGGGACGAGGGGGCAAGGGGACGCGGCAGTAATAGCAGCGCTGAGAAAACCAGGCAGAAGGGCAACTTTATTATTTTTTATTTTTTTACCTTCTTTCTCAGAAGGGCAACTTTAGTTCTCAGGAAAAGAAACGTGAGCAATACCTGCAGCCTGCATCTCTTAGTCCTGAACACCTCTGAAGGTGAGCGGGATAACACCCCAAACTGTGACCTGGAAGTGGGGCAAGGTGGTCACCACCAAAGAGGCCACATGGCTGCCTCTGGACGGGTCACAGCCAAGACATGGATGCAGGCCTTGGGTCCTGCCTGCTGCCCCCCCCCGAGTGACTCTGATAATACTGGAGGGACAGGTTCAGCATTCCTGGCAGCCCAGCCTTTCCTCGGAGAGTTGCTGTGCTGGCCTCATCACCCGTCTGCAAAAGTCACAGAGGACACCAAGTGGGTGGACGCGGTGCCTGCTCCGCCCCACCAGAAAATATCCCTGCCAGCCCGCATCACCCCACAAGCTCTCAGCTGTTTCAGTCATTGCTCCTGATTTCTGTAAAACTCTGTGTCCAGAGCAGCTCTGACAGTGTGCTTGTCTTGGGAGCTGCTTGCTCTCCCCATGCAGCTCTGTCAGTGGGTGCGGGGTGGGGGGCTCCCCACTCCCCAGCTCTGTGGTCACCGGAGGATGGGGGGCTTTGGGCTTCTGCGTCTTTATTCCATCTTACTGAGCACTACTCTAGCCCAAGACATGCCAGACTCTGGTCTCCAAGTCGGGGCCCTGACATGTTAGGGGTGCCTGGAGACCCTGCAGAGAATCAAAGGCTGAAGGCTCTGCTCTCTCCTCCAGCAGGCCTGGCTCAGAGGCCAACCTGCTCACTGGACCCTGTCCTTCCTCCAGTGCCTGAGGCCTACTTGCCGCACCCTAGGCTTGGGCTTTGGTTAGCGGCTCCAGCTCCGCCCTATGGAGGCCAGGGTGGCGGCCTACAGGCTGGGCGGGAGCCCTGGTGCTGGGGCGGGGGTTGAGCCTTCCCTGCCAAGCGCCACATGGGCCCCTGGATTGTGCGAGCCCCCTCGGTCCGGAAGTGGGGAGTGCTATGGAGTTGCTGTCTCCAGGGGTCCAAGAGCCAGGTGAGGTCATAAGGGAGGGGGACTTCCCAGAAAGAGCCTGGTTTCTGTTTAAAAGGAGAAACAGACTCAGAAGAGTCCTCCTCCTCTTCCTCACATCCAAGCCCTGTGGATGCAGGATCCCCACCAAAAGGACCTGAGGGTCCTACTGCAGGCCCCGGCCACCCCCGCTTGCGGCCAGATGGCTGTGGGAACTCTGGCCGCAGACACCGCCCCCCATCCAGGCGCTATTCTTGGTGTGTGTCTCCCTTTGGGGGGGAGGATGAGGGTGGAAATGATCAGAAGCTAAAATTAGCAAACGGCAAACAATTGAGGCCAGGGAACTGAGGTCGGCTGAGGATAACGGTTTTGTTTTCTGTGGCCCTGAGGTGGTTTGAGCAATAAAGGGAATTGAAAATGAAAACAAATCTGGACGCCACCCAAGCCCTGCTGGGACCAGCCAGACAGGGGGCACCCGGGGGTGGGCGGCCAGATGACAGTGCCCAGCCTGGCCCCTCCTGGGGCTCCCCTCCTCCCGCCCACAGGGACTTCCTGCTGCCGCCGCCCTGCGAGCTGGCCTTTTCTCTCACGGCCGCAGGGATGGCCTCCCTGGCACTAGCCTGGCTGACTTCTGCTCCAGGGAGGGCTGGCATAAACCCCTGTGACTATGCCCTGAAGCCAGGCCTACTAGCCCCTGCCCTGGTTCCATGGGGAATGCCGGTGACACACGAGGAAACCAGGCCCAAGGGTCTGTGACATGCTGGGTCACACAGTTGGGCAGGCAGAGGCCCTCAGCACACAGGCATGGCTGGGAGGAGGGCGCTGTGACTCCTGACTGCCCTGAGAGGGGCCGGCTGCACAGTGGCTGCAGACAGACAAGGGAGGGGGCCCGGCTTTGTTGCCGCTTGGTGGACAGGGAGGTCTGCTCCCCTAGAAATCATGCCCAGCACTCCTAGGAAGGGGGAAGTAAAGCCCCCCTTCGCTCCTAACAGTGCTTGGCTTGGCCTGGAACACAGAGGCCATGGGGTGGCTGTGGCCCCAAGGATAGGGCGCCCATTCCCAAGTCAGAGTGGCTGCTGGAGGCCCTTCCCCGGGGCCATCTCAGGGCCATGAGCTTGAGGCACCACAGGTGACTCCACCACCACACGTGTGCACATTTCAGTCCTTGAAGCCGCCACAGGGTGAGTGCTGGCCCACACCTAGCCAGGCTGGCCTAGACCCACGCTCGCCCAGCACTGACCTAAGCGCCATTTACATCTCCGGAAACTGACCAGGGCTCGGCTGGCTGCCACCTAGGCCACCAGGTCTACATGTACAGAGCAGGGAGCCCGGGTAATTCGAGGGGTGGAACTGGAGTCCAGGTGGAGGGTCTCCTGTGGAGACCAGTGCTCAGAAGAGATAGAGAGTTGTGGGTGTGGCCTGAGTCAATGATGAACACAGCTTCCATGGCCGCTTCCCAGGGCCAGGAGATCTCGGCGTCCGAGGTCAAACCACATGCCCTCCAGCCCTGAGGGCCCAGAGGTGGGGTGTACAGCAGAGCAGTCTGAGGGGCCTGGGGCAGAGCAAGTCTGGGGCCTTCCCTACCAGCCAGCTCAACTCACTGCAAAGTCCTTGGACATCTAAGAGCACCCTTCTTCCTGCCAGGGTGCTGGGCTGGGTGCTCTCATGCATCACTGGTAGGGTCACTCACTCTTCCTTTCTAGAAGGCAATCTGCCCCTAAGAGCGCATTCCTGTGCTTGCTCCCAGGATGATAACAAGGACAAGCCCACCATGGGTGACAGTCAGTCACAGGCTTTCCAGGAAAGCAAGTCACTGGAGGTATCACAGCCCGCAACCCAGGGCCTAGTAAGGACACGAGGGACGAAGAGACGAGGATGCGCAGGGCAACCATGAGAAGCCAGGTCCAGGGGCCTGCTGGCACTTCGGAGACGTGACCACCACAGAATGTCACAGTGGGAAAGGGCCGAACGTAAAATGACTGTATGGGACGATCCCACGTTTCATGTTAAAATAGATACAGGCAGACGTGTTAACACAGTGTCTCGTGGGAGGTGGGATTAAAGTTACTGCTTTTCCTCTTTTTCTCTTAATGCTTTTCCATTTCCCAAATCCTCTTTCATGAACACACTTGGCTTTTATAATCAGAAATAAAAACAAGTGCAATGCACTGAAATCACAGTTTCCAGTAAAGCTACTTCTTACAAGAAACAGGAACACATCTGACCCAGTCCCAGAGCACCAGCAGCAAGTCATAAGTGGATGGAGCACACATTCTCCAACTGTCGACGGGACCCGACTCAGAAGCTGCCCTCGGGTTCACAGATGGTGGGCCTGGGTCATCTGAAAAGACACGTCTTTCTGGGAGATGCTGTGGAGTTTCTCCGCTTGGCTGTCCATCATCCCCAGTCTTGGAAAAGAGACCTAAAGGTGAGGACAGAGCCAGACAACTGCTCTGAAGACGTAAAATTGGGTATCACATAATCTCTTTTTTGAGTTTTTCTATATTTTCCAAAATTGTTTGCAGTTAATGTATCATTTTCAATAAAAACATGTGTGTGCACACGCATGTGCACATGCCACGTGTGGCCCTCCTCTTCTCAGAGAGCACCAGGCTGGGCTGACACAGCCAGACCTTGGGCTCTGCTGTCACTTGAGCACAAAGCCAAGTCAGAGGTGAAAGAAGGGGCTGCCAGCTGCTCCCATATATGTCCATCGTGTCCTTGTCTCTTTTCTCAACTGGACCCTTCCGTGGGCAGCCTGACATCCCGCCACGTCCTGTGCATTTTCCACTTTCCTCCACCAGCAGGAAACCTAGGGTTTGGGTCCTGTCTTCAGAAATAGACGAGGGGCACCCAGAAAGAGCAGGAAGAAGCTGCCAGAGCCTTCCCTCCTCCTGTGCATTCTTCCAAAGATAACCTTGGAAGGGAGGGGTATGCATACAGCCCTGGGGCCCAGCCCTGGGGGACATGAAGGGCATTGTGACACCCACTTCTCCTTTCTTCTTCCCTTGCCTCCAGAGTCACCCAGCCCTTCCCTCAGGGCCCCCATCCACTCTGCTGATGAAGACCCCCACAAGACTCCCCCTTCCCACCACCCCTTCTTGGCTCCTGGATGCCCACACCCTGAGCCTGGCTCTCATCACCAAGGCAACGCCCCTCCGGCCCAGACTTGCCTCTGGACTACCCCCCAGAGACGGGGCAGTGCCTCTCTGCTCCCACAACCCCACAGTCCAAACTCAAGCCCCCTACCCCCGCCTTACAGGAGACTGGTTCACAGCTTTGGAAAGACCCGCCTTTCCCCTCTCCCAACCCACAAGTGCCAGGAAGTGCACTTCCCAAACCGCCATCAGCCCAGCAAGGTCTAGGCACAGGGGCCAGTGCCCATGACCCTGGCCTCCCAGGTGGACCCCAGAGTGGGCCGCAGGAGCCTTCTCCTCAGGAGCCTTGGTGCCGCCAGCGGAGCTCCAGGGGGGTGCCTGTGATGCTGGGGGAGGGGGACACCAAACCCCAGCTCCATGCCTCCCTGGCCGGTTTCTCAGCCTCCAAGTAATCATACCTACTGCGCACGGAGCCTGTCACAGATGCCCCAGGTCAGCAGTGTCCGTGACGGGAGGCGCCAACCCATCCCCGCCCAGGGTCTCAGTATGGCCTCATGGCGGTGACACCCCCAGCCAGGCAGGTGCTGCCCAGCAGGGACATCAGCCCCGCTCAGCTTCCCCATTTTCCAGACTCCATCTGCTCCTCACCCGCCCCCAGTGCCTCCTTTCACCCCCAAGGGTCCCGTCACCACGCACGTGCACAGGGCCCCACGGTCAGGGAGGGAGGATGTTGGGGGGGTGCAGGCCTCCCTCACCAGCAGGAGCCCGAGCCTTCGCGGCACTCAAGACAGCAAAGACCCCCCTGCCCTGGCACTGTCCCGTGGGGCACACCCCACACAGGTGGCTTTATACTTGGGTCCGTTGTGCCACTGGCCAGGCCAGCCCCTAGCTTCAGCCCTGTTGCCTTGACCTTGGCTACAGTGTGGCTGGGACCCCACTGCCTGAGGACGTGGGACCTCACATGACTTCTGACCGGCCCACTCTGCCCCTTGGCGTGGTTGGGTTCTCAGCGCTGCCTCCTCCAGACCCGTCACCCTAGCCAAGTCTGTGAAGGCCTGGGAGGACGCAGATCCCCAGCCCAGAAGCATCTTCCCAAGACCACAGGCCCCAACCCCCGGCCTGGCCCCAAGGATCGGTGCACCCCACTCATGGCCTCGGGGGTTGAAGCCTGTCATCTGGGTGTCCGCTGTGTGGAGGCAGGAGCCTGCCCAGCCTTGGGGAGGCTAGCACTGTCCTCCAGGGGTGTGGAGAGCTCCGGGCCACAGCCCCTCTCACCACCCCCAACCCCTGCCCTGCCAGCTGTCCTTTAGGCTCTTTTCTGTCCTGGAATCCACTGAGATATTGTTGACAGAAAGGTTCTACTGCTTTTAGGGGAAAAAAAAAAATCCATAAACCTCTAAACAAGGATTCGTTCTCCACATTCTTAGGACAGATCCTGTGATGACCGGGTTTGGCCCCAGGGAGGGGTGGAAGGACAGCCCAGGCCTCCCTGAGCTCTCCCTGTCGACCTCTGGAAACAGGCCCCCCAGCCTAGGCTCCTGAGTGCGGGATGACTCCCTACAAGCTAGGCCCATGTCGGTGGGGCAGGGGTAGGCCACCCGAACAGCCGAGCGCCCGGCTGTTCCCAGTTCCCAGCGCCCCAGCACCCCTGGCTGGACTCAGGGACACGTTTTGACTCTGGCCTGATAACAGGGGTGAGGGCGGTGATGAAGACGCTCAGGAGACCATTTTGCTGACCCCCAGCCCTGCCGCCCATATGAAAGGGGGGACCAGAGGTCAGCACAGACTGGTCCCGTATGCAGAGGAGGGAGGGGGTGAGGCCAGCCTCCAGAAAGAAGTGATAGGCTCCAAGCACAGTGGATGGGGGCCCCTGAGGGATGGATGACTCCAGCCTCCAGGAAGATGGAGAAGCAGACACCTCTCCCCTCCCCAAGTGATTCAGGAACTGGGACCAGGAGACAGCAGACCCAGCCTGGGAGCCAAGGCGCCCTCTGGCCACCTGACCCAGGGTTTGCAAGACTCCATCCTCCATGGGGTTCACGGGGCTACCATCTGAGCCTGCAAACCAGAGTGTGTCCCAGGACCCGGCTGGCCAGCTCCCAGAAGCTCTGAACTGTGTGAGCAGTAAATGGTACCCAGTTGTTTCCTGTGCTGAGACATCGTACCCTAACACAAGAAACCCGGTTGGCATCACTGTGGCCCAGGGTGCTGCTGACGCAAGGAGCTTCCTGCTTTGGGCCCGCAGAAGGTTGGACCCCACTTGGCCTCCTTACCACCTCCAAGCAGGCAAGCATCCCGAGGGCGGAGGAAGGGGCGGGGCCGTGCAGGTACAGGGCTGCTGGAGGCATCTGGCTCGGGGACCTCACACACCGACGGCCTGGTCACTCAGCATCCTCCTCTGTCCAGCGACCCTGTGGAACAGCCCCTGCCCCACCTGGATGCCCACAAATGTTCTCTGAAACAACTAGATGCAGGACGTCCTAGAGAAAGGACGGCCACACAGGTGCCCAGGTGTCACTCGGCACAGAGGTGCTCCTTCCACGTGGCCCCTCAGACCGCACAGGAAGCACCTCGATGCCAAACACACTGATGCGAGGGCGAGAGCCTCGAGGAGAAGGACAGAAGGACAGCTGCTGTGGTTCTGCAGCTGATGAGCTGGCCTCAACAAGTTCCCACACTTCCCTCTAGGACACAACTCTTGAATCTGCAAACAGAGAACTGCAGCCCCAAAAGAGAGAAGAAAGTGGAGAAAATCCCCAGATTGCCAGAGTCCATGAGAACAGTCACTGCGGAAAACACCCCGGGTGCTGCTCAGACCCAGGGCTCAGGAAGTCCGTGGTCCTGAGGGGCTCCCCTGGCCGTGGGGACAGAGCCCTCCACCTGAAGGGGCCACGGCCACTGCCAACGAGACCTCTGTCCTTCCAACTGAAGAGGCTGCGGTTTACAGGGGGGCCTCCCCAAGGCGAGCCCCTCTCCCAACATGGCCAGCTTCTGGAAGTCCCACCCAGAGGGCCTGTCCATCCAGGTGGAGTGCCCTGGCAGGACTGGCACTGCTACTCATCACCTTGAGATGGTCAAGACCAGTGATACCCAGCAGCAGGGAGGCGGAAGATGCCACCCCTGCTCCCACCCCTGGCCCAGGCGTGTTCAGAGCTGCTCTGGGGATGGGGACCTGGGCTTCTACCTCAAGGCTCCAGTTTGGCGGCTCCTGTCCTACAGTGTGTGGTCAGGGCTGAGTGCCTGGTAACCAGTAACCAGTGAGGCTCACCTGCGGGGGTGCCACTCCTCAGCCTGAGCACAGACTCTGGGTAGCACATCTCCATAGCAACAGGATCTCCACCGCCTTTCTGTGGCCCGGAATGGATGGAGGGGCCCTTGACAGACCCAAGCTGAGGTTGGGACACAGCTCACCTACACGACGAGCCCTGGGGTGGTTCTGGGAGGCTGCGACGCACGAGCTGGAACCTACTTCAAAAAGTCATTCTAAGTCATCCGTCTCTCTTCAAAAGAGAAGTTAGCAAAAACGTCTGTTAATTCAGGTACCCAAAAGCAATGCAGCAGTGAGGGGAATCCTGCTCTCATGGGGTAGACACACACACACACTTATAGACACACATGTACTTGTGGACACATACACACTCGTAGACACACACACACTAGCAGACACTCGTAGACATACATGCACTCATACACACACTTGCACACACATGAGCTCATAGACACACACACTCACAGACACACACACACACACCCCCTACACCACGTGCCTTGTGCACGCTCTCAGGGGTCAGTGGTCAGCACGGCCCAACCTGCTGCCCAGTTGAGAACCTGGAGCCAAGCTCCATCTGTTCTCCCTCCCAGGCCAACATCGCACCACACTTTGCGTCCGTTAAAACGACAGCACATAATCAGACAAAAAACCTTTCCTCTGATGAAAACAAAGCGTTGAGAGGCTCTTGACCAAGGTTACTAAGACACAACACATGTGCAGTGACGCTTCTGTGGGGCTGGAACCAGAGATATAGCAACAACGTGGCTCCAAGTCCACAGCCCAGATGGTCAGGACTTACAGATGGCAGGACCCCCAACACACTGTCCCTGCAACCCCAAGAGCCGCCTCTGTAGGGAGCTGCTTCTCATGCAGGAAAGCTAGGGGTGGGGGGCCCACGAGGCAGCCCTGTCTTGTGCTGAGGGAAGGGAGCCAAGAGGCCTGCATACCCACTACAAAGACTGGCCCTGGACACAGGCCTGGCCCGACTCTGTAGACGGCCACGTGGGTCTGCTCTATGCATGATAAAACCAACAAGGTCAGGCTCCTTGCAGATTCACCTGGCACCTCCTCAGTGGGGGTGGATGGAGCAGGGCAGTGCCAGGTCAAGGGAGAGGCCCGTAGGAGAGCCTGTCACTGAGTGTCACCGGCGAGGTGCCCCCTCCTGGCCAGACTCTCTCGAGCCCAGGGATACCCAGCCCAGCCACCTCTGAGAGCAGCAAGGTTTAAGAGCAAACACCAAAGTACACCTTGTATCAAGGTATACATGAGCTCCTATCTTGGCCTCCCAGGAGAGCCTGGCATCTGGGGGGTGGGGGGAAAGGCACTGTTTGGGCTTAGACAGACTTCTGGACGCATGTTATGGGGCTCTGAACACCCTGAGATGAGAGAGGTATCTCCCCGAATCTCTCCAGGGAGCTTCATCAACCCCAAAGTCAACACAGTCCTTGGGCAGTGCTGAAGTAAGCACTCGCGGGCCAGGACCTGGCCATAGCACACCCCCGCCCCTTCCCTGGCCATGACAGGGCCTCTCCACGGTTTAAAACAAAAAGCCTATGAATCATGGGAAGAAACATGCCTCCTATAAAAGGAATATAAATGTTTATTAAGAAATTCTAGGAACCAGGTCAGGCATCTTGGTATCTTAGTCACTCCAGCTAAGGGAAAAAAAAAAAAAAATCAAAATAGAAGCCCATCCCAGAAACTTGAGACAATGAGAGCTTCTCTCACCACAAGCACTCTGAGCCCTGGCTCAGCCGGTTGCCAAGGCAACCCAGTGTTTACCTCTCCCTCCCCTGTGTAGGAGGATGCTGACCATTGACTGGGAACAGCTAGGCTGCCACCTCCAACACCTCACAGGAAAGGCCGCCTGGGTGTCCCCAGGGGCCCAGAAGACCGAGGAGGAAGCTACAGCCCCACCCCAGCCCTCTGCCACTCTCCCAGGCTGAGCCAGGCCACAGCACAAAGGAAGGGCTTCTCCAGCGTCCTGGGCCTGCTCCCCAGTGCACCCACCCGCCTCTGCCCAGGACTGGAATGCTTGGCAGTGTGTGTAGATCCCAGGTTGGGGGAAAGGAAGGGTTGGAGGAGGTGAAGGAAAGGGAGGAGAGAAAGTAGGAGGAAATGTGAGGACCAGGCTGGACTTGCTGCTTAGCTCAGGTCAGCCACAGCCAGACCCCCATACCAGGCTGCTGGCCCAGATCAGGGCAGAACAGCCCAGAACAAGTGACCTACTGCCGCTCAGGGAGTCACACCCTCCAGCACAGCTCCAGGATCCCTGCTGCCCCTGCAGCCACTCTGGACACACTGTGCCTTCCCCAGACTCCTGCAGGGTGACGCTGGGCGTGATGACACACCTGCTGCAGCCGGAGCCACCTGGCCAGAGGCCTCCTGACAGGCTTCCTTCCAAAGAAACAACTGCCCTGAGCTTTGGCAGGAGGCTGACCACATTCACACACATAAGCATGCACAGCACGTGCACACATGCGTGTCAGTGTCTATCTCCCAAGGCCCTGTGCAGAGCTGAACACATGATGGGAGGAGCTGAACATGGAAGAAGTTAAGACAACTAGGTCACAAGTTAGGGAGATGATCAGGGGAAGGGAGATCAAGACTGACATTTCTCAAAGGCTCAAGTGAGTGAACTGAAGGTTGATGTCACCTGTCCAAAGCAGGATGTGAGCAGGTAACACCCAGTCCAGTGTTCAGGAAGGAGAGCATATCAAGGAAATCAACCCCGGATACTCATTGGAAGGACTGATGCTGAAAGCTGAAGCTCTAATACTTCGGCCACCTGATGTGAAGAGTTGACCCTGATGCTGGAAAAGACTGAAGGCAGAAGGAGAAGGGGACGAGAGGATGAGATGGCTGGATGGAATCATCGATTCAATGAACATGAGTTTAAGCAAACTCTGGGAGATGGTGAAGGACAGGGAAGCCTGGCGTGCTGCAGTCCATGGGGTCGCAGAGAGTAAGACACGACTTAGCAACTGAACAACAACAAAGAAGACAAGGCTGAATTTCCTGCAAACCCCAAGAGGCCTGATGGTAACTCAGGGCAACCACCTCGATCACCAACACAACAGCGATCACCAACACAACAGCACGACGCCTATGCAGCGAATGCTCAGGCCCCACACGGAAGAGGGCTCAGAGAAAACACTGAATGACATTTCATGATCATAAAAGGTGGCATCCTGCAAAGTCCCTCAGACTATCCCAAGGAATACCCTGGTGCGTTAGGCCAAACAACAAAGCAACATTATTATTTTTTATTTTTTAGCTGCTCCATGAGGCCTGTGGGATCTTAGTTCCCTGATCTGGGATTGAACCTGCAACCCTTGCAGTGGAAGTGCACAGCCATAACCACTGGGCTGCCAGGGAATTCCAAAGGCCACAGGATTTGCAGGCAAGTGGCCCAAAGGGGTTCTCTAGAAAAGACAAGGAAACGGGGGTAACGGCCCTGAGCATCCACGGCTGCAGGAGCGGGAGTCCCAACAGGTCCTCCTGACCCTCCACTCCCTGTCCTCGGGGACAAAAATGACAACTGATGAAAAAACATGGGGAAGTCCTTCCAGAATGGGAATTGGGTGAGACCTCAGTGATGGATGGAGACCTGCCTGAGCCCCACCTGCCTGCCCCACCATGCTCATGCCCAGTGGGAGAGGATTACCCATGAACAGTGGACAAACCAGAGTGGCCCAAAGGGGGAAGGAGGACAAACGGCAGAAGTCAGGGAAGCAGGCAGGGCCCCTAAGTGGCCAGACTGCCTATCACTCACCATACAGCTCAGATTAGTATCAGTGGCAACTGTGTAATTAATCCACACTTATTATCTCTCCCCCTAGTGAAAACCTGTAAGGTTTGTTACTATGAGATACTAACCCCCCAGCTCCCAGACCCTCCCCCCATCTCAGACGAACAGCTCAGCCAGCCAAAGGCCTAGGCAAAATACCACTGTCCGCCAAGGACATGCCTGGGCCTCCCAGGCCCCAGCTGGCCCCTCCTGGCGGCTGAGTACTGAGGTTTATGTGCGCCTTTTATGGTTCCTCTCTGTTTCCCAACACTTTCTTGCAAAAACCTCCACTCTTGATCTGCCATTAATTTTAGCTTCTTCCTCTAGACCCCAAACACTTTATCCTTTTTTATTTAGTGAAAGAGTGTTAGTTGCTCAGTTGTGTCCAACTCTGCAACCCCATGGACTGTAGCCCACCAGGCTCGTCTGTCCATGGTATTTCCCAGGCTAGAATAACTGGAGTGGGCTTCCATTTCCTTCTCCATTTTTTAGTGAGTGTTAACATGCTAAAAGAGTTAAAACAAATGAAGAGCTCAGAGAAGAAATGTACAGGGGAAGGAAGTTCCTGTCCTGCTCCCATCGGAGGACGACCTCCAACTTAACCCAAGGGTGTAAGGAGCCCTGTCCTGGGCCCCAGATCCCCTGCCAAGCTGCCTAGCTGTCACCCTGCTGGGGCCCCAGGTGGGGGCCAGAAAGCCCCCCGAACTCCTAAGCCCCCTCCCTCTCCCACACCTGTGCTTCCTTCCAGCTGGCTGCGTCTGCAAGACACGGGCCTTGCCAGAAGCTCCTTCCGAGACAGGACCTGGCACAGGCCAAGCCTCCTACCCCCTGGTGAGTGACCGCCAATTTGGGCCCCAAACTATTTCTTGCAAAGCTCTTTCTCGGGCTCCAGGAGGCAGGCCTGTGCTCAGGGACCATGGGCCACCCACCTGTGCAGGACAGGCCATGGCACAGGGACTTTTTTTTTTTTTAGGGACGTTTAATCCAAGGCCTCAAGTCTCAGCACTTTTCCAAACAGGTCACCTTGGGACAGACTGGCCGATGGCCACGGAGGGCAGCCAAGTTCCTGGTTAGCAAGTGTTTTTGCGTGATGAACTTGAGAAAAGGAGAACAATCAACAAAATCACTCCCACCCCCACCCCCTCTGCATATAGTAAAAACCTGGAGTATGGCTCCTCAATCCATGCTGCAGGTTCAGAATGATGTCATGCAGATGCCACACTGGGCCAGGTTGCCCTCACTGCACACACAAGGCCCACAGTGAATGGGGAGGATGCCCTGCCCCACCCGACTCAGTGGGGACAGGGAGCAGGTGGAGGACACGGGACAGCCAGGCCACTGGAGGACCAGTTTTCCCTCCAGGGCCCACTCACCCACTGCAGAGCCTCCTTGCTGGAAAAGGGCTGAGGGCGGGTGTGGGCCCCAACGTGTAAAACAGACGACCAGGACCAGAAGTCATGGATTCCATAGAAACAGGTTCCATGGAAACATGCTGCAGGCTGGGATACTCAGGCCAGCTACAAGGGACAGAATATGTTGTAAATGGCAGAACTCGGGGTTGGGTGAGGGGTTCTCCTGTCCTAAGTGCCTCATGTTAGATCACTGCCCTCAGAGTAAAAACTCAGAGGTCCAGCCTCCATTGTCTTGGCCCAGAGCAGGGACCGAGGCCTCTGAGCCCAGTGCTTGGCTCCAGGGGACTCTGTCCTCTCCACTGGCTTCCAGTCACACAGGAGCAGGTGCTCCTGACTTAACTAACAAGTTTATTCCCATCTTGACAGGACATTGACTTCCAACTTGGGGCTGTGAAAGGAACAGAAAGCAGGCTTAGGAGTGTGGACTTAGATCCAGATTTGGTTTTTTTCTGGAAAGTATGTCGAGATCTACTAGGGCATTAAGGGTACCACGGGCTGCAGGACCCACCTACCCCGGTCTGGGAGACGGGTCACTGTGGGCACACAGCTCGGTGTGGGTGTGCCGACCGTGAAGAACACATCCATGACCACCTCCTAAACCATGATGAAGACTATCCAGGAACATCTGATTCAACCTAACATTAAGGGATCTGGTCTGTTTGGGGAAGGGAGCTCCTAAGACTCTTGAGTTGTCCTCTGACTTTAAAAAAGACTTCCAACAACAAACCTGAAAAACCAGCACTGGTCCAGGCAAGGAGGCTGGGGGATGCACAGAAGCCAGGCAGGTGGACTGGGCAGCAGGGGCTGAGTGCAGGCGAGCAGATGGCGCCCCAGCATGGCACCTGGCTCTACGCAGGACCAGCGGGACCCTCTGGCAAGCCACGGTCTCAGAGTGGTACTTATTGTTGACAGCAGGACATTCCTGTAGAGTGGGGCAGCCTGGCAAACACCCCTTCATTCGAGATATAGCACTGCATGTCCCCCTCTGGGGCACCAGCACTACCTGTGCTATAGTTTTGATCAAAGATGGTTTACATGGGATCTGATCATGAGAAAAACGATGAGACAAGTGCAGATGGAGGGATTTTTCTGCAAGGCAACTGGCCTGGGTCCTAAAATGCCAATGAACTAAAGACCCAATGATGCGGGGAGGCGGGGTGCTTTCAGACTGAGGGATGCTGAAGAATGAGGATAACCAAATGCAATGTGTGATTAACCACATCCTGGCTCTTGTGTGGGCCACCTGGGGGGGGGGGGCAGTTATCAGGGAAACTGAATATGGACTGTATGTTACATAGTAAATAGTATTTTGAGAGGCAAAGAAGGCAGAAAATATAATATTTAGAGAGAGGAGGCGGGAAGGAGGGAAGGAAGACTTTTTTGTAAACTGGGAGAGAATATTAACTACCAACTAGGAGAATATATGCAAGTACACTGTACCACCTCTTAATGTTTCAGAAGTAATAAGGACTTGCGGGGGAAGCAGTGTGCAAGGGGCACATGGGCTTCTGACATCCTGAGGCCCTGCTCACCCGCCATCCCCGGGTTCACATGGGTGCAGCTGTCACACATGCAGACACACCCACACTCTGGAGCGGGGCTGCCTGGCATAGGTCCCAGCTCTACCCTCACCTGCTCTGCAACCTCCGGCATATTTCTTTTTTTTAATTTATTTGTATTTATTTGGCTGCATCGAGTCTTAGTTGTGACACGTGGGATCTAGTTCCCTCACCAGGGATCGAACCCAGCCCCCTGTATCAGAAGCAAGGAGTCTTAGCCACTGGAATACCAGGGAATTCCCTCCAGCATATTTCTTAAGCAGTTTGAGCCTGGCTGTCCTTTAAAAAGGAGTAGCAATGGCAGTGCCTGTTCCATAGGGTCCTATTGCAAATGGAAGGCCTGGCCCCTGGCGAGCAGTGTGGATATGCTGGACACGACCTCAGAGCTGAGTGTGTCATTCTACAGGTTTTTTATTTTAAAACCTCTTTTCGTTGCCTTCTTTCAGCCCAAATCAGACACACCTTAACTATGACCTGAAAGCTCCAGACCTCTGTTGGGAAGATCAGGTGTTACGGGGCGCAGGCCCTGGGGATGGTGGGGAGGATGGCATGGCTTCTGCAGACACCCCGGGTCTGTCTGCTCTAGTGCTGTGGGGTTTGTGGGGTTTCTCAAGTTATGCATTTAAACACATTACTACTACATGTGAATAAGCCTTTGGTTTCCTCTCTCCCAGGCTTTTAGCTACCAGCAGTGCATCTACCCTTGCCCTTCTGATGCACTACATCCAGGAGTTAGACAACCACCGGCATTCGAAGTCATGTTGGGGCAGACAGGCCCTGAGAGCCAGGGGTCCCCATGAGCCCCCTTCAATGAGTGAACCTGGCAACAGCACCTGCTCAGGGTTGGAACTCCCCCAACCCTGTTGGTTCCAGAGGCCACACACAGACAGGGCCTCTGATTAAGTGAAACCTGGTCCTACCAGCCGCTCACATGGAAGCGGGTGTGTGTGTGTTGGCAGCGAGGCGGGGGTATGGTTCCAGTCTGCTTTCAGGCAGGGGAATGGGGAGCAAATAGCTCACATGACACTCCCCCACCAGTGCAGGCTGTGTGCCGGGCGGCCCACGGGGCATACCTCACTGCAGCGGGGGCTGAACACCAGTGGGTAAGCCATGTCAGGATGGCAGAACGGCTGGCTGTGAGGCATGGCTAACATGGCTTTGTTGAGGTTGCTTCAAAAAATGTTCTCGATGTGATGCTTTCACACGTACAAAGGAGAACTGGAAGGAGTTTGTTTTTAGAAAAAAAAGAAAGGGCAGTCAGCAATATAGCAGGACCCTTAGCCCTGGGGAGACCAATATCTTTTGGTCTGTTTCCTTTCAAGACACAACCTGTCCTTTAGGTCAACAGAGTAGCTCCACCACACATGCGCCACCTATGCCATCACTAATACCACTAGGTCTCGATCCCCCACAAATGCCAGGTGGACACCAAGACACACACCGGAGTCCCCTGCTACAAGGTTTCCAACAGCAAACAAATGAGAAAAGCAGCACAGCTGAGCCTGCAGCAGGTAAGAGGCTGGGTGACTGACAGTACCGCCACAGAGCTGCACCCTGGAGTATGAGGCAGCCAGGAAAAAGAATGAAGCTGCCTCCCTAAGCAAACACACAGGACAAAAGCCTTGACTGGATGTGTTCTGTGGATCCTACATGTGTGTTTTTAAATCACCTACTCCGTGGATAAACATGCATGTGTATACACACAAAAATGCATTAAAAGAGTCTGGAAAGAGATGGATCTATAACATAGAGTAACAGTGGCTAGCTGGGGGAGGGGAGGGCTTGTGAATTCAGCCTGCACACTTCTGCATTGTTTGAAGAGTTTCACAACCAGGCCGACTGGCAGGCTAGGACTGTGGGGGAGCAGGGGCGGGAGACTCTGGCCTGGCTGTGGCCCAGACAAAGTGCTGGCCCTCTGCCAGCGCGGCTTGCTCTGGGTGAAGGAGATCCTGGCAGCCATCCTCCACACTGACGGCTGCCTTCCCAACACAGCTGCCTGGGGAGCACCTGCCAGGGGTCTAGGCGGGCAGTGTGCTTGGAACATCAGGTTCTAATGCCAGAGCTCGAGTCGGGGGAGAGTTAGGAATAAATCTTGGCCCCCATAACCACCCTGGGGATCAAATCCCTTGTTCAGGGGTCAAGATAAATTTTAAACAAACCCTGCCCCAAGTGATCACAGGAAATGGCTGAGACAATGCAACCTTCTCTATTTTCCACCCCACACAGGGCAGGTGCGCAGGAGCAATTAACTCCTGGACCGCAGGAGGCGGGGCTGGATCCACCTTTCCAGCCAGGCCCCTAGACCTGCAGAGACGGCCCAGCCCAGGGTGCAAGGAGAGGTTCTGGCTGCTGGAGCTGGAGGGCGAATAGGGTACAAAGGTGATCTGAAAACAATTGTTTGTGAGAACCCACAGGGAAGAATGGATCTGGGATGTGTCTGCCAAGAAAGCCTGGGCCCACTCTGCCAGAGCTCCACCAAGCCCAGCAGGCAGGAACCCTTACATGTGGGATTTTGCCAGGTAGGGGGCTTGGGAGTGTCCTCAGAGGGATCCAATGCTTCCCTCCTCCAAGTCCTTGAATTTTCAAATCAAAGCTCTTCAGTCTCCAAGAAAATCTGCTCCTGGTCTAGGGAGTCCCCAGAGCGAGGTTAAGCAAACTTCCCAGGTCTGGGCTGGGAAGTTATGATCAACCAAACAGTAAGGGGATTCAGTTGCAAACATGACCTGTGTTTTATTCTATCATACACGTGCTCTAACATCAGTTACCTAAAGGTGACAGAGGATCATCAGTCCCAAGGATGACCAGTGGGGGATGTAACAGGGGACCACACTGCTACACAGCTAACCAGGACAGGTGGCTCTTTGCATGCAGTTGGTGAGGGTGGGGGGAGGGGTGGTGGTGGGAGATCGAAGTCAAAGCTGACCTCAGGACCTCCCAAAGGATTTTCACATATGCACACCCATTTCCTGCAGACCTTCCAGGTGGTCAAGGGAGGCATGGGAATCAGTCCCTGGTCACAGAGCTAGGCAAAGCAAGCTTCCAACTGCCTCCTTGGCTAAAATCATATTAGTATTCACGCCCCCCCACCATACAATCACTGTGCGGGGGGGGGCGGGGAGGGGGTGTCCCTAACAGTTTGAAAGGCCTGGCATGACCTGAGTCACTGCATGCAGAGACCCTCCCCACCAGAACACTCTGGGAGCCCACAAACAGGGTCTGCCTCCCCGGTCTTCGCAAATCGCCTCTGGGTCAGCCCTTGCAGCCAGCGCTTGCCTAGCCTCTCCCTTCTGCGGGCTACCCCTATACCTTCTATGATCACCAGTTACTTATCCTCTGCACACCTGGGTTCAGGCTTCCTAAGGTGCCCTGGGCCACAGGTAGATCCTTAGTTCATAAGCAGATGCACCTGAAGGGACCCCTTAAACTGCAGTCAGCCTCTGGGACCTGGGAACCTACATTTCCAAGGGCCCCAAGGGACCCTGTGCACTCCAGACCTGGAGATCTGCTCTGGAGGCAGAGATTCGAGTTTCTACACACTTGGAAGGCGGGGCCAGCTCCCTGCTCTAAGAATGAACAGACTAGTACACTGCAGGCCAAAGAATGGATTCATCCTGTTCTGGCTTCCAGGCACCCGGGAGAAACTGGCTTCCGCCCCACTGCGAAGGCGCGGGTTCCCAGCGCCCCTGCCCTAAACATCTAGCCATCTTGCCCCGTGCCGCTCAGGGCACAGACAGCCTGGAGCAGGGGAGTTGAGGCAATCCGGAAGGCAGCCCCAGCCGGAGGCCCGGGCGAGCCCCGCCCCGGGGCTGGTCCCTCCGCAATTCGCGAATCTTGCGACCCGGTGCTGCCGGGTTAGGAAAGAAAGAAAGAGAAGTCGCTCAGTCGCATCCGATTGTTTGCGACCCCATGGACTGTAGCTGATCAGGCTCCTCCGTCCATGGGATTTCCCAGACAAGAATACTGGAGTGGGGTGCCATTTCCTTCTCCAGGGGATCTTCCCGATCCAGGGATCGAACCCGGGTCTCCCGCACTGCAGGCAGACTCTTTACCGGGTTGAGAGGCCACAGTAACACAGGATTCAAAAAGCTTTTCCAATACAGTCCCCTGCTCGGTACTGGCCTGGCTCTCAACCGAGTGCTCAACTCCAGCCACAAACCAAACGCGGCCCCGCTATTGGGGGACGGGGTACACCTCGCTCAGAATCCAGCGTGCCCCCTCCCCCACGACCACACCCACTCTTGCAGCAACGTCCCCACCCACCCCCCCGCCCCCAGTCCACACAGCCCGAATTCTGACTCAGCCTAGAAATGGCCCCGCCTTCACCCGCGACCCCACCACCTGCCAAGCGGTTTGAGCGGCCACAGCGCGGGACCAGAAATGCGGGGCCGGCGTCGGGGGTGCAGTTCGTGAGATCCGCAGTTCCTGACACCTGCAGACCGTGTGGCGTTTCATTTGCAAATTTTTCGGGATAAAAAGCTTTTCAGTTCTAGGTTCTTGAAAACTGCGGCTTTTAAATCAGTCATTTAATCAGCTTGTGAACTCTTTGACAAATGAGACGCCTCAACTTTTGAAACAAAGTTAACGGTATGAGAGTTTTGAACCGGTCCCCAAAGTGGAAGACTTGTGTCCATAAGAGTTCGCGTGGGCTCGGAGGAAATACACAATTCTTTAACCAAACTGGGACAGAAAGCATGCCATCCATTGAAAGACTGTTTCTACTTTTGTGTTTAAAGACAAAAAACAACCACAGAGAAATCTACGACAAAGTCCTGGGCCCGCGAGAGGAAAATGCTGCCTTGGGGTGGGGGGCGGGCGGCGGTCCGGGGCTCCCAGAATGTCGACTCCCGCCGCCCGCCCCCGTGCAGGTGCTGCCCGCCCGCATCCGGCCCCGGCAGGTGAGAGCGAGGCCGGGAGGAAGGCGGCGCAGATCCGCGGCCAGAAGGCAGGGCGCTCCTTTCGGGAGAAAGCGCCGAGGCCCCAAGGAGCCCCTCGGGTCCGGCGCGCCCCCGCCGGCCGGATGGGCGGGGCTCCCACAAAGAGCCCCGGGCGAGGACCCGGGACCGCCCACCCCCCCCCCCCCCCACGTCGGCAGCCGCTGGCTCCGGTTTCGACAAATTAAACCTTAGAGCGCTGGAAAAATTACAGGAAGAGGAGAGCGAAGAATGTGCCGAGTGGCTGGAGAAAGCCCTGTCCCCGCGTGAACTTCGCCCGCCGCGCACCCGGGCCGGGCCCGCCCCTGCTGAGCGCGCGCCCGACCGGCGGGGGAGGGGCCGGGCGAGGACACTCGTTCCCCACGGCTCCCGGGCGTCCGGGCCGCCAATCTCCCCGGGTGCCACCCGCGACCCCCACCCAGCTCGCCCGCACCTGCCCGCGCGCCCCCGGGCCTGGGCGGGGTCCCCGCCCCCGATGACGACACTCGCCCCCGCGGCCCCGCCCGGGCGCGCCGGAGGAGGGGGCGTGCCCGGCGGGGGCGCGGTCGCCGGGCGGGCGCCGGCTCCCAGCGCACGGACCCGCCTCGCGCGGCGCGCAGGGTAGCCCGCAGTCCGGAGCCGCGGGGAAAGGGGCGAGGCCCCGACCGTTCCCGGCCCGATCGCCCTCGCACCCAGCTGGCGGCTCTGGGGGTGTGGCCGGGAGACTAGCACTGACCCCGGGTCGCTTGCTCGGGGCTCCCGGGCCGCCCCACTGACCTGTGTGAGTTCTCAGGTGCGCCTTGAGGTGCGAGGATTTCCCGTAAACTTTCTCGCAGCCCGCGTAGTGGCACTTGTGCTTTCTCTGCGGGGACTCGAGGTCGGTGCGACTTCGGCCCCGCCGGCCCCTTTGTCTGAGGCCGGGCTCGCCGCTCCCCGCGGGCCCCGGCTCTCGCTCGGGCTCCAGCCCCGCCTCGGGTTCGGGCTCGGGCTCGCTCCACGCCGGGCTGAGGGGCGCGGCCGCCGCGCCACTGGCGCCGGGGGAGGCGGGCTCGGGGGCGGGTGGCGGCGCGGGCGGCAGGCGGCAGGGGGTCCTCGCCTTCCGGGCCGCGGCGCCTTCTCTGCGCTCCGCTGGGGCGGGCGCCGGCGCTTGCTGGTTAAGGTCCGCTAGGATCCGCGCCACTACGAAGAGCGAGGCACTGTCCTTGCCGTCGCGGCGTTCTTCGACGCGGGGCAGCGTGGCGGCCACAGCGGCCGCGCCCTCGGGTCCGGGCTCCGGCCCCTCCCGCGGCCCGTGCACGACCGCGCGGTTCGACATGGACACGAGGCACTCGGCGGCGAAGTGGTCCACATAGGCGGCGGCTGCCATGCTGCGGGATCCAGCCGGCGGACGGGCGGCACTGCTGGTCGCTGCGAGTCGTCAGCGGCGCATCCGCACCCACGGCCTCCGGAGAGCGGGCGGGGGGCGGGGGCGAGGCGCGCCCTCTCCGCGGGCTGGGCTGGGCGCGCAGCCGCCTCTGCCGTCACCCGCGCGGCTCCGCGTCTGCTAGGCGCCCGCCCGGCTGGGCTCCGAAGAGTGAACGCATGGGGGGCGCGGGCGAGTGGGATCCCCGCGCGACGTCAGGGGCGGCCTGTCCTAAGGATGTCGAGCGGCGACGTTAGGGACGACCGCGCCAAGTCGCGGCCGCAGCCTCGCCGCGCATTGTGGCAGGCGGGACAGCAGCCGTGCGCGCCGCGGCTCGGTGTGGGCGGCCCGGCCCCGGGGGTGGGCGGGGCCGGGGCCACATCTGGACCCGACGTCAGCCCCCAGCCACATCCTGGCGGCGCAGGTTACGGGCGGCGGCGGCGGCCGCGGGGAGCCGCGCACGCGGAGGGGGCGGGGATCCCAGAGCGCGCACCGGCGGGATGGAGCGGTCGCGCGCCCGCCTCTGGGGAAGGGGCGTGGCCGAGGACAAAGACAGGCGCCATTGGTTCGCGGGTACGCGGCCCGGCCAATCCTCACAGTGAGAGACTCCCACTCGGCCTGGGGCCTGCGCGTGCCAATGGGCGTGTCCCCTTGGAGGGCGGGAGGAGGGGCGGAAATTAGAGCCGGGAGCCGGGCACGCTGACGCACCACGTCCGAGGGCGGCAGGCCGGGGCGTGGCCGCGCGGGTCTCTCCCCCACCTCTTCGCGGCTGGGACCCCGCGGGGTATTTTCCTGCTGGAGCTTTTGTACCGTGACAGCCTTGAACCCCGGCGCGGAGCGCTCAGGAGGGCGCCCCTTTGTCCCTCCCGCCCCGCCTCTGCTGTGCGCCGGGTGGGCGCGCCCTGCGGGGCTCGCCTCCGCTTCTCCCTTTCCCCTCCCGAGCGAGGTGCCCAGCGAGGAGGCGTGTCCGCTCCGGCCAGCTCGGAACAAACCCGCCTCACCCCGCCGAAGCTGGGTTCCTGGGCGGCAGCGCCTCGAGACTCAGGCCGCTCGCCCGCTGCAAACTCCTCCCCTGCCGAGCCCGGTGCTCGGCGCGGCCCAGCAGGGTCTCGGGTGGGGCAGGGGCTGCACTGACGGGAGGGACCCAGAGCTCCCGATCGTCCCGGGCAGCCGGGAACTGGGCCCGGCCTCACTGCCCTTGAACCTGGGTCAACCGGAGGCGGACTGGCACCAGGCTGGTGGTTAGCCTGGGAGCGCGGGTGACGTGCCCACCGCATCCCATGCTCGCAGGAGTGAACTACGTGCCGGGGCGCCGGCGCCGCTGCTCATGGAACGCGGGGCCCCTTCCTCCGCCTCCCCTCCCCAGGCCCGCTGCCAACTTCTCCAGGCTGCTCCTCTCCCACCCGGCCGGGAAGGCTTCCGACGCCACCGACTGCGCGGGCCCCGCCCACAGCGCCCCGCCCACCCACTGCCTGGCCTCGCTGAGGAAACGCTCCCTGCCCTGCCCCGCCCACTTGCCCTTGGTTCTCCCCGGCGCGCTCACCCTCACTGTCTCCGAGGCCACCCCACCGCCCTTCTCCAGGCCTAGGCCATCAGCGTAGAGGTTAGAGGCTGAAGCCGAGCGCAGCAAGCCCCTGGGCCGGAAAGACCGGCCGTGGTTTGCAGCCTTTAATGGCATTCAAACGTGTTAGCTGCCCGCGCGGAGAGAGTGGAAGGAAGGCAGCCCAGGCACTGGATCCCTCGGACCAGAGAAGAGGGGTGGGTGAGACAGAGTCGTTCTGCGCACAAAATTAAGAGCAGCCATTTCACACCAAATTATCTTGGGGCCTGGGTGGAAAAGACTTTACAGGTCACCAAGGACGAACGCGTTTTGGGTTGCATGTTGTGGTGACCTGTAAACTGGTGTGTACGTCTGGGCACCCTGGGAATCTGTGATTAAAACCCTAAAGTTCCAGCTCCCTGGTGGAGTCGGGGCTCCTTGCGAAGACCACACAGTGTGCTCTGCAGGGGTGGGGCTCTGTACTGGGCCACTGGGTCAGACTCCTCCTCTAAGAGGGTCTCCTCCTGGCAGGAAGTAATCTCTCTTCTCCCAGCCAAATTGTGTTGATGACATTTAAGAGATTTGTGTTCTGACCAAATAATGGTTCAGAATGTTCCTGCAGTCTCACCACATGTCACACTCAGTCACTTCATTAAGGATGGAGCTGGCCCTGTGCTAACTAACCAGCCATCCACCCCCCTCCCCACTCTGTCCAACAAGCAGGATTCTGCTAAATCTACAAGGTACCACTAGCTCCATGACCCCACTTGACACACCCCAGCCTGGGAACACCCTGGCAGGCCTCTTAGGAGTAGGCACTCTTCTATGCATTGGGCTACAACTGACCATCCTCTGCTCTGGGTGAGGAAGGTAGGCCTGGGTCAAGGGTCCTCGGCAGGCACACACATCCCACCCCCATCCACAGCCCAGACCAGTCCCCAGGTCTCTGCATGGATGCAGCCTCCCTGAGTGTTTTGGCTGCACTCTCAGGGCATCCTGGGTGCAAAACTCACACCCTTGGCCTGCTTCTCAGGCCTTTAACGGTTGTTCATAGAAGGAGGTCCTGGGGCCCAGCAACCCTCATCCCAGCCCCACGTGGGAGTGTCTTCCAGATACATACATTCTCTTCCTCAGAGGAAAATCTTACCATAACCCCTGGCCTGTGTTATTCTTGCTTCATCAGATTTTGACAGATGTGGCTTCTGTATGTCTGAGGGTGGGTGGGGATCAAGTGTCAGATGGAAGGAATGGAATAAACAAAAACAGGAGCTGCAGGAGACCCAGGTTCAATCTCTGGGTTGGGAAGATCCCCTGCAGGAGGAAATGGCAACCCACTCCAGTATTCTTGCCTGGAAAATCTCATGGACAGAGGAGCCTGGTGGGGTATATGGTCCATGGGGTCGCAAAGAGTCAGACAGGACTGAGCACACAGTTCAGGGTGGGAAAGATCAGCCCAGAGCAAGTGAATGGGGATATGTCTGGAGAGTGGAGAGGCTGGGCTGGAAAGAGGGTTGAGATTTCCACTGGAGATGGTGGATGGATGGTGTGTGTTGACTCTGACTTGTGGAACCTCCTTTCGTAGCAGTGTTTGCCTGTTGTCAGAAAGAAATTGGCAAGAATTGGGCAAGCAAGGGAAAAAGTAACTGCAACACAGTTGTTGTAGCTGGAATACTATACAGACCTGAGACAATTAAGTCTTGAAATGGTATAGGGGTGGGATAGGGTGTGGGGAGCCAAGAAAAAAAACTCTGGAGTCCCCAATAGGTCCACCAATGGATGGCACTAGGCACCTCTGGATGAGGGTTTAAATGAGGGCTAAGATAATAATTGGCTGAAAGTCTGCGGGAGTTGGTGATGGACAGGGAGGCCTGGCTTGATGCAGTTCATGGGGTTGCAACGAGTCGGACACGACTGAGTGATTGAACTGAACTGAACTGCTTAAGAAGCATCCAGACTGTCTCAGCAGATCTGTGCTGCCTTCCCCATCCTGACCAAAGATGGGATGTCTGTCATCTAAAGAAGGTTAAAGGGGACTTCCCTGGTGGTACAGCAGTTAAAATTCTGTGCTTCCAATACGGAGGTCATGGGTTCAATCCCTGTTCAGGGAACTAAGATTCCACATGCTGCCCGGCATGATCAAATTAGAAATAATAATAATAATATAAATAAGGTAAATGGAAGCATCTTGGGCTGAGAGATACCATGCACAGTGAAGGGCAGAGGTGCTATAATAGGAACAGAGGAGTTAAATGAACCTGTAGATATTAGATGCTGAGACCATGTTCCAGCTTCCCTTCTGGGTTTTCAGAATGCAGGCAGCCGAGAGACTAGAAGGATCTTTCCTGGGGCATTAAAATAGGCCAAGGGGAACACCTTAGTTTCCTTACATCTGCAGCTGCCCAGTGGAACCACCCACCAGACCACACTCCATGGAAGGCTGCCCTTCCCGAGCCCCCACAGATAAAGAGTCTCTAATCCAGCTTTCACAGGTGGCCAGAGCTGATCTAGCATCTCAGGAAATCCTGTGTCATGAAATCTAAAGCCCCAATAGATTTTTTAACAGCATCTTGGAGGAAACAGAGACTGTGCAGAGAGAAGTACACGGCAATGTAATCATCAATCGAAGTCATGTCATCAGAGTAATTAAAGAAAATATGGCAACCCATGAAGGGAGGCCATGTATAAAGAAATTTTTGGTGAACAAACAAAAAGTGTTCATGGAAATTTGAAGTAGTGGAAATAAAGTGCTTCCCAGGTGGCTCAGTGATAAAGAATCTGCCTGCCAGTGCAGGAGACACAGGTTTCATCCCTGGATCAGGAAGATTCCCTGGAGGAAGAAATGGTAACCCACTCCAGTATTCTTGCCTGGAGAAGCCTATGGACAGAGGAGTCTGGTGGGCTACAGTCTGTGAGGTCTCAAAAGAGTCAGACATGACTTAGCGACTGAACATGCAAAATTAAAAAAAAAATACTGCCAGGAGGGATTGGAAGATAAAGTTGAGGAAATCTCTGTGAAAGCAAAACAAAAAGAAACCTCCAAAATGGGAAACAGGAGAGAAAAAACAAAGGCAGACCATCCAGAAAGTCCATTAATGAAATAATAGGAATCCCAAAAGAGTGATCAGAGAAACACAGGGGCGGGGGTGGAAGGGAGGAAATCATCAATGAATTCGTCTTTTAAAAAAATCTCCCAAACTCAAGAGCATGTGTTGAAAGACCCACAAGAAGCTCAACAGGGAAAAAATTGTTCTTCCCAAAGGCTTATCACTGTTGAAGTGCAGGATAATGGGGACAAAAGTGTCCTGACGTTAGAAGCAGGTCACAGATAGATGGTCAGGAGTCAGAAGGTGAGGGGCAAAGCCTTGGGGATCTAAAGAAAAATTATTCTCCAGTCATCACCCAGCAAAAGTATAAATCAAGTTCTTTGAGATGAATGAGGTCTCAAATTTTTCTTTCACCAAAATAAAGAAGCCAACCGAGAAAGAAGAAGGAGGCGTGTGATACAGGAAAGAGGCATTCAACACAGGAGGAAAGGGAGGAGCATAGAGGCACCAGGCCAGGCTGGAGCAGGGCAGAAGCTCCATGGACACTTCTTCAGGAGGTGAGGTAGACAAGATCCATGTACCTGTCAGGAGAAGCTGGCCCATGCTGCAGGAAAGACTGCTTATAAATCTCAAATGTTAATTTCTGGCAATGCTACACTTCCTTCGTGAGTTGCCTGGGGACACCCAAGTTGACGGAGCAGCCTCTGTCTAGAACATGCTGGTTGCCATGGCAGAGGGACCCAGAGTGTCCCTCATGCCTTCTTTTCCATACACAAAATACACTGTCCCCCTCCCCTGGTGGGAAAACTTATAAATCCTGACCCAGAGATCAGAGACAGGCAGGAAGACAGAGATTCAAGCATCTGCTGGAGATCCATTACCTCTGTAGGCTGCTGCACCCCACCCCCAGCCCCAATACACAACCCCAGTGTGCAGTGATGGGAAGGGACAGAATACACAACAAACAGACCAATTCAGAAAGGGGAGGAGGGGGCAACCCCAGCAGACAGTGTTCACAGTGATTCTGAACACTGCTGGGCAAATTTTGCCCTTCATCCTGGAGTGAGTGTGTGAACAATCTAGCCCCGCTCCCTGGGAGGCCAGGTCACCATGGGGTGCTCCTCCACTTCGAGGGGCTCCCCCTCCACCATCATCCTCCTTGGCTGCCCTGGGAGTAGGGGGCGGTGGTGGTGGGCAACAGGAATCTGCCTCCCTTAGGGGGTTGAGCACTTTCCCCATCCTGCTTCCAGCCTGTAGGAGGTTAGAGATGAAGGGTTATCTTAAGTTCCAGACACAAACTCTATTAACACTTGGACATGGTTTCTTTGGTCCTATTAGTTCCTCAAAAATCTAGTTAATAGACATTGAATATGCTGATAACCTTGATCTTGGACTTGCAGCCTCCAGAACTATGAGAAATAAATATTTGTTGTTTATAAGACACCAGATATTGTGTTTCAGCAGCCCAACTGGCTTAAGATATCCACAAAATCCATCCCTCCTTTCTACAGCACTGAGCAACCATACTTCCCACATACCTGTGCAGTGAGGTGTGACCAGGTGACTAAGTCCCTAGGGTGGGACTGTGAGCAGAGGGGCTGTGGGCTTTTAGACAGTGATCTCTCCTCCTGTATTTTCTCTTCTTCCTCTGCCCAGTGGATACTTATGTCAACAAAGCGCTAGGGGATGGGGGATGATGGAGTCACAAAATAGAGCAGCCTGGAACCCAGAAATCTAGCCAAGGGTGCTCGCAGATGGTCACTGTGTTTGAGCCATAATCATCCAGGGCCTACCTATTACTGTAACTTAGTCCACCTTCATGAATACAAAAGTGGGAGGAGGTGACCGAAGGGGAACAACAGAACATGGTTTGTAGAGAGGAGCTTGGCGGCAGGTGGAGTGAGGTCTGTGCTTTGTTCTATAGCAGTCTCCTCTGGGGCTGGCTTCCTGGTGGCAGCCAGGCTGTGGGATGACAACTCTGGGCATCGTCCTTCCTCTTTACCAGGGAGTCACTGATGGCTTGCCGTGCTAGTAGGGGAACAAACCATTCTCTGCTGTGTGACATGGGGGTGGAGCAGAAAACTGTCTTCACATCCAGTCTCCCAGTGGTGCCGGAGGGCAGAATAATCCAATAAGAGCTAGCCTCACATCTGGTACAGGTTTACACGGGGGAGAGATGAAAACCGGAAATGCTTCTGAGACTCCGCTATCCAAAGATTTCTTAAGAGATATCTACAGGGTCAGCAGCAATGTGTGAGAAAGGCACATTAAAATGATGGATGGTCTCTTCCAGGCTCCTGAAGCAGATGGCTTCCATGCCTGAGCACAAGGGACATGGGACCTGCCCTCCTCCACGATGATCTGGGAGGGTCTCTGGTCTCAGTGGGGATTGTCTGTTTTTTCAGGGACTGTCCACCCCTACCCCCAACACACATACCCAAATGGCCATTCATAACTTGTAATCCCCTCCCCCAGAAGAAGGAAATGGCAACCCACCCCAGTATTCTTGCCTAGAGAATCCCGTGGACAGAGGAGCCTGGTGGGCTGCCGTCTATGGGGTTGCACAGAGTTGGACACGACTGAAGCGACTTAGCAGCAGCAGCAGCAGTCCCCTCCCTGGTGGATGTTCTGGGCCAAATGCTGCGTTTAATCCTTTTGAGTTGATTCTGAGGTTCTTGCTCAGCACCTGTCAAGGTCAGTAGCCTCCAGGGAATGCTTCAGAGCTCCGCTGACATGTTGACTTATTGATTCGCTTGGAGATGGCACAAGAAAGGCGCCACGCCTTCCCACCCTACAGGTAAGAAAACCAAGCCTCAGTCAGGTTCAGAGACTTCCCTGAGGCCACATCTAGCGAAAGGCAGAGCCCAGGTTCTCTGGCCTTGTCCTGGTGCCTGCATCCCCAGCCTCTGGGAAGCTAGCTAATTAATGTGAGAATTTATCAGATCAATTAAATAAGAGCCAGGTTAGCCCATTCTGGGCTCTTAGGGGAATCCTGCCTAATGAGTATTCCTGTTAACAGGGTTGGGCGGATTTGCCATGAACAATATAGGATAAAGACTTCTTAATTCTTGGCTGTTTGCTTGTAGGTCTTAGGGAAGGACTGAAGGATGGTTGACAGGATACAGGGAAGCAGTATTTTTTTTTTTGTTAGTGCAGAAGGCAGTTAGAAAGTGGGGTGGGGTCATGCTCAGTCAGGTGGCCTCTTTAGTATGGGGACCAGGGTTGTGTGGTCACCTTTAATATCCATCCATCATTCACATCCTCACATGCATATCTAGTCTCCTGGACTGTGGGCTTCCTATG
Source organism: Cervus elaphus (assembly GCF_910594005.1). Classification (NCBI taxonomy): domain Eukaryota; kingdom Metazoa; phylum Chordata; class Mammalia; order Artiodactyla; family Cervidae; genus Cervus; species Cervus elaphus. The sequence continues at coordinate 31,107,297 of NC_057827.1, read as the reverse complement.
TAGGACAGTACATCTAGAGTAGTTGTTCAGTCTATCAGTCATGTCTGACTCTTTTGCAACCCCATGGAATGTAGTCCACCAGGATCCTCTGCCTGTGGGGTTCTTCAGGCAAGAATATCCGAGTGGGTTGCCATTTCCTTCTCCAAGGGATCTTCCCATACCAGGGATCCAACCTGCATCTCCTGCATTGCCAGGCGGATTCTTGATCACTGAGCCATCAGGGAAGCCATACATTGAAAGAGTCAGTAGCAATCAGACCTGATTTTATAGTTAAACTGGTTGATTTAAAATATTCCAAATGTAGTATGGGCTGGTTGTTTATATTCGAGGGTCTTTGAACCAGAGTTTTCTGGTTTGGGATTTGGATTTGGTCTTTAGTAAGAAACTTCTTTTGTGCGTAAAGCAGAGAACTGCACAACCAGGGATATTGATGTTTCAGGGTGACAAAAAAAGAAATATTTTCCCCCAACGAAAAGGAAAGGAGAAGTTGAAAATGAATTTGTTTTTCTTTTTTTTTTTTTAATGTATTGATTTTTATCTATTTGGCCATACTGGATCTTAGTTGCAGCATGCAGGATCTAATTCCCCTACCAGAGATTGAACCTGGGCCCTCTGCCTTGGGAGTGTAGAGTCTTAACCATTGGACCACCAGGAAAGTCCCATAAATTCATTTTAATTACATTTCAGGTAAATCCAAGAGTTTGCCATCTCCAACCAGAAGTCGGTTCCTCAAAGAGCAGAAATAGTTCCCACTAGGAACGACTGACGGAGGCCCTTTGAGTGGTCTGTGTTGGCTCTGGCAGGTCACTGGGAGGCAGGCCCTCCAAAGATTCCTTTACAAGGGGACACGGATGCCCACCTCTCCACCAGCGGCCAGCCACTGGACAGTGCTATGCCATATGCAGTGCCTCAGGGTGTGCAGCCCCTCCCAGACGAGTTCTCAGTGAATGGGGACGGGTTCTGCTGTGTCCTTGAAGTCTCACCTTAGAGACCTTTATCAGCCCACGCATCATTATGAAGCAGTAACTCCTGGGGTGGGAGGGCCCGATTCAGAGACTGCAGCCCAGACTCGTGGGTGGGTTGAAGGGGAGGGAGCCAGGCTCATCATCTGAACCATCCCAGTGATAGACACAGTTCTACTTACAGTAGCTTTACCCCGGCTGCCTGCGGGAGCTCTCTTCAAGGGAGAAATTGTTGCAAGATAGCAAGGCCCTTTAAAATATTGTTGCAGTGTTGTCACAGTTTTAAAAAAAGGCCATGAACATTTTGACACTGGTGACTGCTTCAGTCCAGGAAGCCCGATGAAAGGGAGGTGGTGTGACTTCCCTGAGCTTCCATGTAAGATGTCCTACCTCCCTGACCTGGAAGCCAGCGTGTGAGTGTAGAAGGGTCTTAGCAGCCATGAGGCCCAAGTATCAGTGGTGCAGAAACAAACCATCTCTTCTGAGCCCTTTTGAAATTCCTGATCCATGGAATCAAGGGTTGTTACTGTAAGCTATTACATTCAGGTTATTTGTTATGGAGCAAAGTGTGTTAGTCGCTCAGTTGTGTCGGACTCTTTTCAACCCCATGGCCTGTCCATGAATTCTCCAGGCAAAAATACTAGAGTGGGTTGCCATTCCCTTCTCCAGAGGATCTCCCCAACCCAGGGATCAAACCCGATTCTCCTGCATTGCAGGCTGATTCTTTACCATCTGAGCCACCAGGGAAACTAAAATAAGTTAGCTGAAATAAACACGGTCCCTATAAATCAAGAAATGTCTGACCTAGTGCTCATTCAAAGAAAAGGTTTTTGTTGTTCTTATTGTTGTAAATTTTATAAAAATTTGATCCTTTAAGCAACATAATATTCCATAATGAGAAAAATCAAATTCATTTAAGTATTTCTCTATGTGTGCTGATCTGGTTACTTTTTTATTCTCAAGGTAAATTGCATTCTTTTTTTTTAACTGAGGTAGAGTTGATGTATAATATTATGTAAGTTACAAGTGCACACCATAGTGATTGACAATTTTTGAAGATACTCCATTTATAGTATTATAAAATGTTGGTTGTATTCCCTGTGTTGTACAGTAAAGAGAAAGGAAGGGAGGGAGGAAAGAAGGAAGGAAAAGGTTTTCTTTCCATCTTGGTGAGGGAAAAGCCAAGATAGTGGGCTTGGGTCTGAGGTCTGAATTCTATGTGTGAGCTATGGGATTTTCAAGGGACTTGACCTCTTCTGTGTTTGACTTAGTGACTGACTTGAAACTCCCCTCATAGGTCAGGTAGAGACCCCAGTGGCGAGCTCCCAGCCTCCTCAGACCCTCCTCTGACAAGCCAGGTGGAGGTGATTGTGTGAACCCCCATCCATGCCACACCTCTGTCTGGCACCTGACCCATCTGGGGGTCTTTGCAGCCCAACCTCCTCCTCCGGAAGGTGACCAGAGCTATGACTGTCCCAAGCCTGGCTCCTCTGACACACACTCTAAAATTCCAGGCTTCAGTAGCATCCTTATTGTAACACTATTAAATTTGAAAAATATTCAAAAGCTTAAAAAGTAAACATTGCCAATAATCTCCATTCTCTCCATGAAAAGAATCACTTCTTCGCTCCTTTCTGCCATCTTTTCCAATGACAGACCAGTTTTCTCCACATACTCATTGTGACAGTCATTGATAATTGTTTACTGTCTTATCGACTGCTGCATAACAAAATGCCTCACAACTCAGTTGTTCGAGATAGTAATAAACATTTATTGTTGGGACTTTCTTGGTGGTCCAGTGGTTAAGACTCCACGCTCCCAAAGCAGGGATATGTGCATGCATGCATGCTAAGTCGCTTCAGTCGTGTCCAACTCTTTGGGATCCTGTGGACTGTAGCCTGCCCAGGCTCCTCTGTCCATGGGATTCTCCAGGCAAGAACACTGGAGTGTGTTGCCATGCCCTCCTCCAAGGGATCTTCCAGACCCAGGGATCGAACTTGCATCTCCTGTGGCTCCTGCATTGCAGGCAGATTCTTTACTGCTGAGCCACCAGGGAAGCCCCAATGCAGGGGACCTGAGTTCAATCCTGGGTCAGGGAAATAGTTCCCATATGCCACAACTAATACCTGGCAGAGCAACTCCCACTCAAAACAACAACAACAACAACAAACTTGGCACCCAGAAGTCACACAGCAGTGTTTCCACAGGACTCTCTGCACCAGGCCAGTCACAAGGCCTCCCTGCTTCAAGGGGAGGACAGCTCTTGGTGGGTGAATGGCAAGGTTCTCCAAGAGCATACGGGGTGAAAGGTATTGCTCTGGCATTCTTCCGGAAATGAAACCTGCCACTGGGAACAAGAGTGGCGGCATTTCCACTCTGAAGTGGGATGGTGTCTCATTCTTCTGCAGCTCATAAGGACATGGCTGCTGCTAAGTTGTTTCAGTTGTGTCTGACTCTGTGCGACCCACAGACGGTAGCCCATCAAGGCTCCGCTGTCCCTGGGATTCTCCAGGCAAGAACACTGGAGTGGGTTGCCATTTCCTTCTCCAATGCATGAAAGTGAAAAGTGAAAGTGAAGTCACTCAGTTGTATCCAACTCTTCAGACCCCATGGACTGCAGCCTACTAGGCTCCTCCATCCATGGGATTCTCCAGGCAAGAGTACTGGAGTGGGTTGCCATTGCCTTCTCTGGGAAGGACATGGCAGAGGCCTGAAAAGCAGTCCAATTTCCCTTCCTTCCTTCCAGGAAACCAAAGTTTTTTTCAAGAAAAAGAGGTGTTATTTCCCTTTAAAGATAAACTCTCATTTTATCACTGTCAAGGAGAGGTAGGTCTCCACGACAACCTGTGGTCCCTGTGGAATCTGAGTTCAGCGGGAGAGGGAGAGAGATTCCAGCAGTTCGAGAGATGGTTCCAAGGCCACTTCCCAGAGGGTCGGTGCTGAGAGTGACTCTGGCAGAGACCCACTGTGCCCCGGATGGGTCTCCTCAGGGCCTCTGCATTAGAGGGGAAAATGAAGTCTCTGGTCTTCCCGGCCTCCCTTGGACCTGGGCACGCCTCTGACTCCATCTGGACCAACGGGATCTAAGGGGACCACAGAGATACGGTGTCCTGGAAACTCCAGGATGGGGAGATGTGGACACTTGTTGCCTTCCACTCCCAGTGTACCACTGCCTGGAATCTAGGGCTCTGGGACAGCCATGCCGGTCCTGCCCCAACCTCTGGGCTGCTTCCCTGGGGAGGAATCAGGCCAGGCTGGGCTTTCTCCTGTGTAGTCAGCCTGCCTCTCCGCTCATGGCCTCTCTCCCGCAAAGCTTGGAGCGGGCATGGTCCCTCAGCCAGGAGAGGATGCCTAAGCAGAGCCCACTGGGCCCTGGGTGCTCTCTGTAGGATTGGCCTGGAGGGGACCAGGCCCAGAGAAGCACGGCAGCGGGATCTTTGGACAAGAGAGCTGCCATCTGTCCATCCTTTGGGTTCTTCCTTCTGAAGGCACTGTGGCCGCCTCTCTCCACGTGCTGTGCACATCAGCTCCTGCACCTTGGCTTCCTCTCTCAGCTGTCTCCAGGCGACTTGGCTTCAGCACCCTCTGCTGCCCCTCTGAGGCTCCAGGGACAGATCCAACAGGAGGAGGCCCAATGGACAGAGGGACAGCCCTGCTGGTGGGTGGTTCACACAGCAGGTGTCCCCAGGGCCCTGGCCAGCAGAGCAGCTGCCCTAGGTGAGTATCTGAGACCTGCCTGCTGCAGGGGGAGGATGGGGAGAAGCGTGCAGCTGGAGCCAGGGAGTCTTAGCCCCATCATGTCTTAGCGGGAACATGCAGCCAGCAGAGGGGAGTGGGGTCTGTCTGGGTTGGAGTCCCAGCTGGAACACCTCTACCACCTGGCATCCTCATCCTAAAATCCTAAGCATCCTTCTCCATCACACTATAAACACCTCAGTATTAGGAAGGGCTCTGGGTGATGCTTGGCCTATGAGAGACGTCCCTGGTGGTAGCAGGAAGGGCAAAAGGGCAAGGTGTCCCAGGCTTCCTCTAACTCAGGGGGCACTGCAGAAGACCAAATGCCTTTTGCTTTCCTCTCTAACACTTAACTTTGAAAGTTTTCTTCCTGAAAGAGAAGTGAAATGAGCATTTTTTATGCAAGCTCACCAGTGGTTGAGTTTTTGCCATCCTTTCCTCTCTTTCTCTCTCTGTATATCTTTCTGTATCTATTTTTCCCTGAATCATTTGAAAGTACAGTGTTGACACTTTACTCCCAAATATTTCTTGGCTTTGAGAAGCCAAGAAGCCATAGTTGCACACAAAATGTTCATCATCCTTTAATGATGATTACATAATATACAAACCATATTTAAATTGTTTATAGTGGATTTTAATCTCTTTTCTGGCCACATAACTCTTCTTTATCTACCAAACTGAGAAAGCTGCACTCCCTCCCAAACACACCCTACTGCAGGTGTTTCTATGGAACCTGCCCATTGGGTGGGGGGCGCTGTGAGGGAGTCACCAGGGACCAGGATATCTCATTGTCCCCCTGCCATCCTCATCCGGCCCTAAAGGGATGGAGTTGAGTCTGGATAAAGGTGTGGGGTTTTCTGCCTTTAATTGGCTTGATCTCAAGCCCTGGGACTTTGCCCTCATCTATCTCAAGCTACAGGGCTGCCCTCAGCCCCTAGTCATCTGTACCCCTGTCCCCAGCTGGTCACTATCTCATTTCTTCTCATAAAGACATGAGCTCCCCAGATGGCACAGTGGTAAAGAATTTGTCTGCCAATGCAGGAGACACAAGAGATATGGGTTTGATTGCTGGGTCAGGAAGATCACTTGGGGAAGGAAATGGCAACCCACTCTAGTATTCTTGTCTGGGAAATCTCATGGACTAAGGAGCCTGGCAGGCTACAGTCCATGGGGTCACAAAAGAGTCAGACATGACGAAGAGACTAAACACACAGGCATGCATAAAGACAGAAGAGAATACGCATCCCCTTCAGAAGAAAGGGGATCATGCATGGAAGAGAGCAGTGATCACTAGCAAATGGTCCGTGTTTGTCCACTCATGGATAACACCATGCACTTGTATCTAGTCCCTGAAATGGCTCCATTGTATGGCCTGAGTATTTCTGTCTCCTCCACATTCATCTGTTGGAGCTCCAACCTCAATGTATTAAGAGGTAGGAGGTAATTGGGTTTAGAGGAGATCATGGGTGGGGCTCCCAAGATGGGATTATTGCCCTTAAAAGAAGAGGAGGAGACATAAGAGATCTCTTTCTCCCCAACCACATAAAGACACAGCAAACCAAAAAGAGAATTCCCACCAGATCTTGAATCTGTGCCACCTAGGAAATCCAGCCTCCAGAACTTTGAGAAATTCATATTTGTTGTCTGAATCACCTAACCTACAGTATTTTGTTATAGCAGTTGGAGTTGACTGAAACAGCCTGTTGTTGTTCAGTTGCTGAGTGGTGTCCAACTCTGCAACCCCATGGACTGCAGTATCCCAGGCTTTCCTGTCTGTCACCATCTCCCGGAGCTTGCTCAAACTCATTTCCATTGAGTTGATCATGCCATCCAACCATTTTATCCTCTATTGTCCCCTTCTCCTCTTGTTTTCAATCTTTCCCTGCATCATGGTCTTTTCCAATGAGTAGGCTCTTCACATAAGGTGGCCAAAGTATTGGAGCTTCAGCTTCAGCATCAGTTCTTCCAGTGAATATTCAGGTCTGATTTCCTTTAAGATTGACTGGTTTGATCTCATTACTGTCCAAAGGACTCTCAAGAGTCTTTTCTAGCACTACAATTTGAACACATCAATTCCTTTTCTTCCAAGGAGCAACAGTCTTTTAATTTCATGGCTGCAGACACCTGGAGGCAGGGTAACTTTCTGCTGCACAGGGAAGCCCACCCAGAGAGGCACAGAGGCTCAGGAACACCCAGGGCCCTGTCGGGATTCCAAGCCCAACTGATCAGTTAGAGATGCTTTGAGTTATAAGCAACAGAACCCAGGCAACTGTCACTTAAATAAACAGGGGTATCCCATGAAAAGATGACAGGGCTGGAGAAGTGGCTCAGGGTGCCCATGGGTACCCTGTGCCTTCTCCCCACCCTTCGCCATCCTTAAATGCTGGCCTTCTGTTGTAGAGGCACTGGCCACAGCTCTAGGTCTACAGTTGGAGCTAGAAGTTGGGCAAGGGGCTGGAGAAGAAGGCAGAACCTCAGGATCTGTAGGATTTCTGCTTCACCTTAGCCAGCCATGCCAGTTCTAGGTAGACTGAGGAAGCAATTCTCTGGGGCACCTGTGTCGCTATCACCGCCTTCCCAGCACCTGTTTAGACCTTGCTTTCTGACTTAGGGTGTTTACCAGGTGGGACAGTCCAGGAAGTCACTGAAATTCACAGTGCCTGTAAGGTTTAATTGGATCTCTAACAAATGAGCCTGCTTTGATGTGTGATGCTTGTTTTCCTAGTGGGAAGGGAACAGAGGATGAGGGTTTTTCATTCCATACCTCTGACCTGCCTCTAGATGTTCCAGGGTTTTCATGGTGAGAGCTGCTGGCTTGTTGGAGGGTTTTTCAAGCTCTCCATGGACTTGGCCAAGGTGGCTGGAACCCCTCAGGGCCTCCTCGTGGGTGGGATGGGGGACTCTCTGGTCTTTCTTCCTTCAGTTATGCATCACGGTCTGCCTTCTCCTGCTAAGTTGAATGATGTTACACGGGATCACCCTGGTGAGAGTTCAGTTCTTGGCCCAGGGACTAGGCTGCTCAAAACTCTGCCTTTCCACTGTGACACTGAGGTTTGGGGTGACCAGGTCCCTCCCACTGCTCCCCAGCCCACTAGCCCTCTCCCATGCCCAACCCACCTGCAGCCTCTGCATGCAGCCTCCCCGCCCCCACCTCCTTTCTTGCCTCTGCTCCTCTCTGGCCCCCATTTCTCCTCCTGAGACCCGGGCTCAGCCCTGATTTCCCCAACCAATGGGTATTATCTCCCTTGTGGCCGTGTCTTTTTGTCATTCAGTCGGCTGTGCTGGGCTCAGGCCTCCACAGGGGGCCCTGTTCTGGGACTCCTCCAGTGGGTCCCCCCCCTCCCCCCCCCCCCCCGCCCCAGGATCCCAGGCCCCCTCCACCTTCCTTGTGCTTCTGGTCAGTTTGGGACTATGGGGATGATCCCCAGAAGGAAATGAGAGGGAGAGAAGAGGAGGAGCCCTCCCCTGGAGTCTATGCAGACTGGCCAGACCCCAACAGGGCTTTGAGGGAGGCCCTTTCTTCCACTCTGCTGTTTCCTGGTTCCAGGCACTGTCCACGCCCCAGGAGGACCTTGCCTGCTCTTACTTCCCCGAGGGGATGCCCTGCCCCATGTCCTTGTCAAGGCCACGTGCACTCTTCCGGGCTTGTGGGTGCATTTGCCTCAGTGGTCAGCCCACCCCTCGACCCTCCGGATTAGCTGGAGCCGCCCACAGAGTAGCTGCAATGTTCTCCTTTGGAAACAGTTGCAAAGCGGATGTAGTTCCACGAATGTTGGCTGAGGGTAGGCACTGAGGTGTGGCTTCCGGACTCAGCACCAAGGGCGCCAAAGCACAGAGGCTCACAGCCAGGCGAGGAGGCCCTGAGTGGGAGAAGGCAGCCGAGCTCCAGGGCTCCAGAGGACCCCCAGGGAAGTAGAGATGTGTCCAGGGGCCGGGTGGGTCCACCAAGGAAAGAAGGTTGGCGGGTGACGGCAGAGGCAGCTGAGGACCAGAGAGAGGAACTTGAGGGGCCAGGAAGTTCAGCCTGGCTGGAGAACAGCACTCCAGGAGGCAGGGGATGCCTGCTGACGGCGGCAGGGCACTAGAGAGCTTGGCAAGGGCAGAGAGGCATGTGCTAGGGGGTCCACACAGGCAGGGGTCGGGGCAGGAGGGGGCTCCGAGGGGAGTCCACAGGCTGGCCCAGGCAGCTGACTCCCTCGGGAGGGAGGGGTGAGCGAGGGAGAGAAAAGGTTTGAGAGGTCAGGACAGGAAAGGAGGAGGTGGGGCATGGAGACTTGGGGGCAGCTGAGAGGACCATCCACTGAGGGACTGGGTCCCCGGCTCTGCTGTGTGACGCTAGGCTGGCTAGCGAACCTCTCTGAACCTGCTTCCCCATCTGAAAAGGCTGCTTTGAGTGGGGCTCCAGATACTTCTGTGCTCCAGCCTGGGTGTGGCAGGTGCATGTCTCAGAGCAGTGTTCCTCCCTCCTTTGAGTCTAAGGTTACTGTGAGTCACCAGACGACCCGGACCTCACTTCATCAGGCAAGGTCAGCCCCTCCCCCGACCCTGGGCCTGAGGTCTGACCCTGGCTGTGTCCCTCGCACGGGCCGTGTTCGCCCCACGGAGAAGCTGGGAGGCCCCTGGGTGGTGGCGCGGGGAGCAGATGCTGGCAGCTGCCGCTCACCCCACAATGTGGCTTTTGTCAGCCAGGGTGGCTGCGAGGCTCAGGACAACCTGGGCTGGGGAACAATCTCCCAGGCTTGGCCGTGGGCTCTCAACAAAGCCGCTGGGCACTTTGGGCCCCACTTTTGTGATGCAGATGTGGTGGTGGTGGGGGGAAGCACACAGTCCCTCTCCTCCCCCACCCTCGCCCCTTTGTGATGCAGATGGAACAAGGCCTCCCGTGCTAGGCAGGTTGTTCCTGCCCTTCCCACCCCCCCACCCCCGCTGGCCAGGCTTAGTGACCACTGTCCAGCGCAGCCCTGAGCCACCCGGGCCCTGACTCTCAGGGACTCTGGGTTCAGTCAGGAGGTGCCAGGACCAGAGAAAAGAAGTAGAGGCAGGGGAACTGCACAACTGGCCAAAAATACTAAGCCAGGCTCCTCTGTGCGGGCAGGGCTCAGGCCACACTGGCCAGCCTTCGGACAGCATCTGGAGTGGATGGCCTTGTGGGCAGAGGTACCGCATGTGACAAGGTCCTGATGTGGGACGGCCAGTCCTAGGAGGAGACAGCTGGTGGTAGGAGGGCTGGTTCCCTACCCCTGGAGTTGCATGCCCGTAGGGAGGGGCCTGAATCCCAGGTCGACACAGTCAGGGGACCCTCTGGCCCCACTGCACACTTGCCTGGAAGGTGAGTTCACAAATTTCCAAATCTCTCTGAGCCTGTTGTATGAGGATAGGAATAGCTTCTATCACAGGATCCTGGTGAAATGAAATTGGACAATCCAGATAAAATATTGAGTTCATTGCCCAGCACACAACAGGCATGCAGTGGCTGATAATGATGGACAGACATGTGGCAATATTTATCAAACTTAGAGGTGCAAACACCCATTTTCCTGTAATACTACTTCTAGGAATTTATCCTGCAATTGTCCTCATGTGTACAAAATGACCCACATTCAAGAGTGTTCTTTGCAGATTTGTCTGCAGCAGTCAGAGAACAGAAACTACGCAAGTGTCCACCTCCAGGGGTCGGTCACATGGATTATGATCTGTCCACTCACGTAACCGTCCTCTTTTGGTGGGGATGGGCCAGGGTATGGCTATCGGATCTTAGTTTCCCATCATGGATTGAACCTAGGCTTGGGCAGTGAAAGTGGCGAGTCCTAACCAGTGGGTCACCAGGGAAGTCCTGTAAGAGTTCCCTTCAGTTCCAGTATTCTTGGGCTTCCCTTGTAGCTCAGCTGGTAAAGAATCCACCTGCAATGTGGGAGACCTGGGTTCAATCCCTGGGTTGGGAAGACCCCCTGGAGAAGGAAAAGGCTATCCACTCCAGTATTCTGGCCTGAAGAGTTCCATGGACTATATTCCATGGGGTCGCAAAGAGTTGGACGCGACTAGGTGACTTTCACTTTCACTTTATTTCAGTTGAAATAAGAACCAGGATGCGTTTGTGTGCTGGTAGGAGCACTCGCCCTGCACAGCAAAGTCAGTGCCCTAGGAAAATAGGGGGCCCAGCATCACAGGGGTCCAGGGTCCACCGGCCCAGGGAGCTGGGCGGCTGAGCCGGGAAAGGGTGGCGTGTAGGGCTAGGACAGTGAACACACAGGCGCGCGTGCACACACATACACACACACACACACACACACACACACACCCAGAGGTTGAGAGTCTCTCCTGCAGAAACAGACTGTTTTGGGGGCAAGGTGGCGCACCCAGCTCTGCAGTGCTAGGCTGATGCAGCCAGTCACCATGGCAACAGTGGGCAGTTGTAATTTTCAGAAGGCGGGCAGGCCCTGAGCTCAGGAAGAGGCTGCAGGCCCCAGCAGGGCTGCCTCTGGGTTACCCTGGATGTGCATGTGGCCACAGCGGTGTGACTCCCCATCTGTAAAATGAGGATCTGACCCGTGTGGCCTCTGCCACCTCAGGAAATGCTGGGAGTGGGCATGAGAGCAGATGCGGGCTCCATGGATGCAAGGGCTGTCAGCCTCCCACTGCAGGCCCAGAGGGAAGGCTCAGCCATGCTCTGTCCCCCACTGCCCTCGTGAAAGAGGACTGCGTGCAGCCCTGAGTTCCTGTCCCCAGAGCCTCTTCCAGATAAATAAGGACTAGAGAGGAAGAAGGCAAATGGCTTTGGACAGGGGCTTCCTGGCCCTGCCGCCCACAGGGGCTGCTGCCTGAACCCAAGCCCCTTGCCTCCACCCCCACCCTAGTCCTTTCAGTTTTGAACCTATTTGCAAAGCCATCCTACCACCTCACCCCCCTCCCCGACCCTGGCTCCCCAGGAGGTGACCCTTCCCCCACCCCCACTCTTGTCTAGCTTCATGGCCTGAAGTTAACCTCCCCTGGTACATCACGAGCCATATGGGGGGTGAGGATGGGGGTCTGATTCTGGTTTTCAACATCTCCCAGGCCTGACCCTGCTGGGAAGGGCTGCAGGGGATCTCTGACCCCTGGGCATGGTGACCCCAGTCCAGTGGGTAGCCTTTCCTTTGTCTCCAGGACACACAGGGTTCTTTCCCCATGGAGAAGCCCTGTAGGTCGACACAGCAGGCAGGAGCAGGCAAGAATTTAGGGGATATCCTGTCTACTTCCCTCCTAATGCAGCTTTTCTGTCTCTGGGGGCAGGGGTGCCTTATCCCCTCCACCCCTGCCTGGTTGGAGCAGGCTGGCTGCAGACATCGCCTCCCAGTCCCTTTTCTTCATGGCTGTCTCACCCTACAGCCTATCAAGACTGTCTGCCTTCATCTCCCCCACCACACCCTGTGCCCACCCTCCTCCCCACCGTGCTTCACTCACACAGGCACCAGGGCTGGAATTAGGTGGGGGCTTAGATCTCCAGCTCTATTTCAGGGTAGTGGGACAGTGGGTCACAGCTGGTGTGCAACAGCTCCTACAGTGATTATGAGAAATGGGGAAAATTCACACTACGTTCTAGGTCAAGTGTCACCTTGTGTGGGTGGCTTCGCAGGATGCCCTTGGCGGCGGATGGGTTTGAATAACAGTCTCCCTGCTGCCCCTCCCCACCCCCGCCTCCAAAGTGGGATATGATGCTTATCTGTCTTTCACAGACACCTGTACTAGTGCATGATCCCCAATCAGTGCAGGAAAAGTTTTATCTTCTCAAGGGGGTTTCTGGCCTGGAGAGTGGTTTGAATGACCAGGCTTTGGGGCAGCCTGAGGTCCCCCAATCTGCACCCTCCTCCAGGTGGAGTCAGACCCCAAAGCCCCTCTCTCAGCCAGGTGGGCCCTGGTGAGGCACAGGGCTCTGGGCTGTTGGCATAACACACTCCTGGAGTGAGGGTGATTCCCATGGGCTTGGCTTTGGGCCAGGGCTGCCCACAGTCACATTTCAGGTGTGGTCCCTTTATACTGTTGTTCAGTCTGTCAATTGTGTTTGACTCTTTGTGACCCCCAAGGACTGCAGCATGCCAGGCTTCCTTGTCTCCTTCACCATCTCCTGGAGTTTGCTCAAACTCATGTCCGTTGAATCAGTGATGCCATCCAACCATCTCATCCTATGTCACCTCCTTCTTCTGCCTTCAATCTTTCTCAGCATCAGAGTCTTTTCCAATGAGTTGGCTCTTTGCATGAGATGGCCAAAGCATTGGAGTTTCAGCCTCAGCATCAGTCCCTCCAGTGAATATTCAGGATTGATTTCCTTTACACTGTACAATCATAAAACATCCCTGTGGTCTTGAACAAATGGAGACTATCTGCTGCAAGCGAATGACAGAGACACTATGTATTGAAGCATCTGTCATTTAGAGATAAGATTCTATTTTAAGTTGAACCTGTTTAAAGATTATATTCCTTTCATTCTAAATGCCACCGGGCAGTGTGACCCTACACAGCTTTGGGAAGAGTGTTCCGTCTCTCTGGGCCACACCAGTCCCTATCTGAGATTCCAGAGAGTGGGCTTAGACTCCAGCTCAGCTAGGCACTGGAGGTCCATCTCCTCCACCCACGGCTAGGGGAATCTCCATTTCTTCCTTCTCTTCTCCACTGCCCCCCACCTCCCACCCAGGTCCTGAGGGCATGACACCTCTCCCCTCCCTCCCAATGGAGACCCCAATGACTGCTTCCAGGGGTCTCCATGGCACAGAGGAGAACACTGGCTCAGAGAGGGGGTCCCTGGCTACTTCTGACCTGCTGGCTACACCCCCTTCTCTTGGCCCCCAGGTTCTCCACACTCGGGGAGGAGCCAGCGAACCTCGTTCTGCAGAGACTAGTCTCTGGGGTTGGAGCCTGACTGGGTCAGTGAGGGATGAGGGACCCTCCTCCAGGCCTGGAAGGCACACCTGGGCTTATTTTTTTGCTCTGGGGCCTACTATGCACACTCCTCTCACAGCAACTTTCAAGCTGGGATGTCTTCTGTTCATTTGCTCCCCTGGTTTCCTCCCAGGCTGTGACTTCCTGGGATCTGGGCTGGGCATGGGGTCCCAGTTCAGGGCTCATGGCAGCTCCCTCAGCCCCACAGTGCCCCCACCCCCTCGCCAGGCACACAGAACAGTCTGGAATGGGTGGGGGTGCCTCAAACCCAGAGGCACCTGTCCACTTACCTCACCCTGACTAGGGGGGTTGCTATGCTGTGCTGTGTGTGTATGTTAGGGAGAGGGGCCCTCAGGGCTGGGGAAGTCTATCTCAGTAGCCAGTTCCATCCTAAGCATCCACAGAACTGAAATAAGTTCAGATCTTTGGGAGACTCAGGCCCAGGTGGAAAGGCCTTTTTTGCATTTTTTAAAAAGCTTGCTGCAAATCCAATCCAATAACATCTGAGGGTATTCCTTCTTAGATGAAGTTTGACGTATGAGTATGTCATATGAGAGGTGTTACCAGAACAGACGTGCCCCTGCATTTCTTTCCTGAACATTTCAGTGAATGAAAAGCCATTTTTCTGCCAGACCTTCTACTGAGAACCCTGCACTCTTGACTATCCCTCCTGAGGGCCTGCTCCGGTGGGACCCTCTCTGGCTCTGATAAGGTAGGTTTGATCCTACTAAGTCCCTGCAGATTCAGACCCAGCAGGCAGGGGGACAGCTGTTTTTCTCAGAGCCAGGCTGTTCCTCAGCCTCAAGGCATCTCCCTATTGCCCCGCAACCCCCCCAACCCTGCTCCACTTAAAGAGGAAGCCAGGCAAGTCAGGGGAGGGGGAACAATGTGAGCAGCCCACCAGCACTGCCTTTGTCCTCTAAGGGGAGAACTGAGAAGGGGTCCCACTGGCCAGGGTGTTCCTGAGAGCTGGGCTGGCTGGACATCTGAGCCCTGGCTCTGACCGGCTCCCAGACTTGCCCCACACAGGATGGAGGCCGGTGAGGGCAGGGACGGGAGCAGAGTTGGCACCGTCTCCCCTGGGCACACATTTTATCTACACCCGGCCCTGCTCAGAGATTCAGTCGTCACTGAGGAACCCCAACAGTCAACCCTCTCCCTGGTAAAGAGGGGAGAAAAGTGGGGGCCCCAGGAGACCCCCCTCCCCTGCCCCAGTACCAGTTCTGGAGACCCAGGTCTGGCCAGTGCTGTGGGGTCAGTATTTGGGGCCTCTGTGAACCAAATTATTTTTTTAAGGCATGAAAATAGTCACCAGTTTCTTCTTCTTCTTTTAGGCTGCGTTGCACAGCATGTGGGATCTTAGTTCCCTGACCAGGGTTCGAACATGCCTCAGCAGTGAAGTGCAGTCTTAACCACTGGACCGCTAGGGAAGTCCTTGCCAAATTCTTATGTTGTCAATTAAAGTTATTGTGACAAAAACAGCCTCTACCTACCATGATGATTTTTTTTTTTTAAAGAATGTTCTTACATCTAACAACAACAAAAAAATTTTTTTTTAATAGATACATTTAGCTTTATAAAAATTGACCAGGCTGCCCTGGTTTTCTCTTCCCCTAAGACCAGGAAGCTCTGTCGGAAGCCCACAAGGCAGGCTGAGCTGGCCTAGTGGTGCCAGGGCGCCCTGCAGGCCCTGCCAGTAGTGGGACTGATGACCAGGCTTCTGCTGCGGTTGCCCACTCCCTGGATGCAGCCTCAACCCCTGCCCCACCGCCCTGGGGTCCCAGGATCCCAAGGGTCCGGGGAAGCAGCAAGGCCAGCCCAGGTGTTTTCTGGGCGGCACCTGGCCTGGGACCCTGGAGAACTGAGCAGGAGACACCCTCCCTCCCCAGCCTGGCATTTCTGGCCTTCAGGCTGGCACCGCCTGCTGGCCAGGGCTGCCCTAGACACGCGGCCTGTGCACTGAGCCAGCTGACACACAAAGCCGCATTGTGGGCCTCTGCCTGGTGGGCGAGCACGTGACGGTGGAGGGTGGGCGGCTGTGCCCCATGGCCTTCCTCCAGGTCCGGGCCCTGATTCCTTGCATCTGACCCCACGAGGCAGGAGCCCTGGCCGCGGGCCATGAGGACAGGAGAAAACCCAGGGTTGTGTCCATGGGAGGGCTTCTGTCCAGAGTCTTTGAACGGGGGTTCTTCCTGCGGTGCCAGCACCAAGACCTGGACTTCATCTGGGCCTTGTCCTTTGACCTCTGACCCTGACGCCTTCTCCATGAGAGGGACTCTGAATCTAGCACCCTCAGAGCCTTGACCTGAGGCACAGAGCGGGGCTGGGGATCACCAAGGGTCTATTGTGGGCACAAGCCTGCCCATTCCCAGGGCACAGGGGTTCTGACCCGGGGCCTCCAGCCTGCACCATGTTCAGCAGACAGGAAGGAAACAGAGCCCCTGAACTTGGGGCCCCCTCAGAGGTGACACCCCCCAGGAATGCAATTTCCACACAACAGAAAAGAGCAAGACAGTTCTACTTGTGTCTGCTAACCCCTGCAGGGAGCCCCCAGATCTGCTTGGGGTGGTCACCATCTGCAAAGCAAGCCGACCCCAAATACCCCAACCAAAAGGCAGAGGCTCCTCCAGAGCCCAGGGTGTATACACCCGCCATAGCAGCCCTTCCCTTTCCAGACTCTGGAATGACGAGGGGACAGTTGGTGTATTGAAACCTCTTCTCACCATGGAGTACTACACTGTTGAAAAAGCACTTACAAACAAATACAAACCAATGTGAAAAGCATACACCCCCAGCTATGTCTCTGAAGACCCCGTCTTGGTGAAGAGGCTACTGCCCTCCTTCTGGCCTGGTGCATCCTCCTCTGCCCCCCACCCTTCCTCTTCTTGTTCTTTGCTCTGTCACACACTCTATGGAGGTCAGTGCCCCACACCCGCAGAACCCCAGGAGGACACTGTTCCTGAGTTCTTCTCCAGCTGAGCCCCTCTCTGTGGTGGACACACCCACCCAGAGCCTGCACCCCTTGAAATCAGCACCAGGGACCTTCAAATTCCCTGCCAGACATCCCCGCCTGCATCCCAGGCCATCAGAAGCAGGTGTGGTCAGGCCAGGCTGCTTCCCTGGGCTGAGCGGGGTGTCCAGGGTGCTCCCTTGGGGCCTGACCATCCAGGCAGTTTTATGTCAAGGTGAGTGGTTAGAAGGTGTTTCATCAACAGTGTGTCTGGGGACTTCCCTGGTGGTCCAGTGGTTAAAACTGAGCTTCCATGGCAGGGGGCACAGGTTCTATCCCTGGTCATGCAACTAAGATTCCAGCGGCCAAATAATTAAAAAATAATCCCCACCTGCACCAAAAAAAAGTGTATCCAGCTTGACTGGTCATGCTCCACGTTAGGATGCAGAGCAGGCAGGCTTAGCTAGGATCTCTGCCTGGCAAGCCCATCCTCTCCCTGGGCATTGCTGCCTGAGCTGTGGGCTGCACTCCCCAGCCCTCCTTCTCTGGTGCTGACGCTGAGGCCAGACCAGGCTCCTTCTGCACTTGGAAGGAGCAGCTCCAGCCTGGAGTCCCAGGGCCTGGTGCCAGCCCCTGCACCTGCCTCATGCCCTCCAGGCACATTAACCCCAGGCCTTTGCACACTGTCCTCAAGTTTTAGAAGTGACCTCCTTCTTGGTCCTCCCCAACCCTTGAGTGCACAGGGATTGCCTACCATCCAGTTGAGGCCAGTTTTGGCCTGGGTCCCCCTCCTCTCCCTGGTGACCTGGGGGTCAGCCCTGAGGTTCATGGCAGCCGTCCTACCCTCAGCCCCTTTCTGTCCTGCCAGCAAGATAGGAGTGCTGGTCTCCTGGGAGTCCTCAGGGAAGGCTTCTTCTCTGCTAAAATAGCCTCACAGAACTTGCATGTCAGGATGTCACATCTCTTACCAGCTGAGGCTGAAGTCACACCCGGAGGAGGACCGGGCTTGGCATAAGGTGTTCATTGCTACCCCTCCCTCTCCCTGTACTTCCTGCCATGAAATGGTCCGCCTCCGGCCGCTTTGTCCAGCTTGAGCCTGGGTCTTGTTCACTTGCAACCCGGGCACACTCAGCAGGTAGCTCTGCCCCCTCCCAGGATCAGCCCCAAGCCCCTCCCCAATGCATCCCTTAGGGCGAAGGTCATCTCTTATCTATTCCATGCCCTGCTTTCCCCCACCCCTGCCCTCCAAGTGCAGGCTGCAGGCCAAACACCTCCAAGGTGTTCAGTAGAGTTTGCTGGAAGGATGCATTTCTTGTAAAACACCCATGGGCAAACCTGCCTGTTTTGTTAGGTAACATCCTTGAGATCCATGCGTAATTAGAATTCTGACCTAGGAAAACATTCCTCTCTCTCTCTAGAGATTAATTAACAGCTTCTATCACAGGCCCATAGTCTCTCATGCACTGTTCCAAAGTCTAAATACTTCTGAAAAATCAAGACTTTCCTCATAAATTAGTGGCCAACTCATTTGGTGGGAAAACCTGCCCTGGTCAGGTGTAAGGTCTGTTAATGTCTTAGAGTGAGAGTTTACCCATTTCACCACAGATATAGAAATGCACTTCATAAAGGGTTGCTGTCTTAAATCTTGTAAGGGTATAACTTAACATAGAGCATATGCATGTTATTCCCAGTCTAAAATTCACATGTTCTGAATTCAGAAAAGTCTTCTGCCCCAAGCCTTCTGATAAGCAGCAGTGGAACTGTGATAAACAGCAGGAACTTTGTAATATGCTTTATTTTCCTTCTTGTTTGCCCTGGTTGCCAAAAAGGTCAGGTTTAAGTGATTATACTTATTCACAGCAGCTAGTCTTTGTGTAAAGCTTCCAAGTAGAATTATCCTGTCTTCTTACGTGCATATGCTCAATTGCTCAGTCAGTGTGTGATTCTTTTGTGACCTCATGGACTGTAGCCCGCCAGGCTCCTCTGTCCATGGGATTTCCCAGGCAAGGACACGAGTGAGTTGGTATTTCCTATGTCTTCTTACAACTTGCCTTTAAAAAATTATCTGTGCCCTACAGATTTCTTGAATTTGTGTCTATGATTTGAATTTCACCTGCTTAACATCATTGTTATTTAGGCAAAATGAGTATAAACTTATCACAAATGAGTGAATCCAGAGGGTTCTAGAGACTGCTGGGACAGATGGTCCCTAAGTGTCCCCGCCTGCCCTCCTGCTTCCTGGCGGGTGGGGACGGGGGTGGGGCTGACATGATTAAGGATTGTGTCTCTGTGCCTTGCTGCACGCCCAGGAGAGACACTCCCCTGCCACCCCGGTGACCTCAGTCCTAGTGGCTTTTCAGTCAATTCATCCACTCTTGACAAGCATCCAGCCACCACCCAGATGCAGGCACAGCCTGCTTCAAGTCAGTGCGATAACTTGCTGGCAAATTTGCATTGTTGATACCTTGCTGGCAAATTGGCATTGCTGACAAACTTCTCCCCAGTTCTTCCATCAGATCCATCTTGCTAGAAAACCTCAAAAATATCTGTACAATTCATACAAAGGAAGTCAGCTTTAATATAAAACTATTTGTGTGGATGGGATTTCCCTGGTGGTCCAGTTAAGACTCTGCCTTCCAGTGCAAGCGGGAGCAGGTTTGATCTCTGCTCAGGGACTAGATCCCACATGATGTACAGTGTGGCCAAAAAAAAAAAAAAAAAAAACACACCAAACCTATTTGTATGGGTATATAGATGATAGAGTACACATGCTTGTTCGTTACAATAAGGTGACAGTTGCTAAATGATGAGGACTATGACTGATTCTTTTGTTATTTTTAAAATTGTATTTATTTTTGCCTGTGTGGGGTCTTTCTTGCTGCACATGGGCTTTTCTCTAGTTGCAGAGAGCAGGGACTACTCTCCAGTTTTGAGCGTCTCATTGTGGTGGCTTCTCTTGTTGGGGATCATGGGCTCTAGGGCACATGGCTTCAGCAGTGGGCTTCAGCCCTCGGCTCTAGAGTGTGGACTCAGTAGTTGTGGCACACAGGCTTTGTTGTTCCTAGGCATATGGAATCTTCCCAGACCAGGGATCGAACCCACGTCCCCTGCATGGGCAGGTTGATTCTTATCCCACTGTCAGAGAAGTCCTGATTCTTTCATTTTTTGATTACCATTAAATTTTCTGAGATGAATAAGTATTACTTTTGTAATAACAATAAGGAATACAAGTTTTTTCTTCATCCCCTTTGCAAATATTATTACAGAGCAGTTGCTTAGGGCATGGCAAACTTTTTCTAACCAAGAGCTTCACTGGGTCTTCATAAGGCACTTCCATGTGGATAAGCCAGAAATTTCTCTTATGTGGAACCCAACTGCACAAAAATTACTTCAGTTAAATTTCCAATACTGTCTCCTTCATTGGGTAACATTTAAGAGAGCTGTTGAGGGGGCTCCCCTGGTATCCCAGTAGTTGAGAATCCACCTTGCAATGCAAGAGACATGGGTTTGATTCCTGATCCAGGAATATCCCTCATGCCACGGGGGAAGTAAGCCCGCATGTCACAACTACTGAGCCCCTGTGCCTAGAGCCACTGCTCCTCAACAAGAGAAGTCACCACAATGAGAAGCCCATGCACCACAACTAGAGAGTAACCCTCAGTTCAGTTCTAATTCAGTCACTCAGTCATGTCAAACTCTTTGCGACCCCACGGACTGCAGCACACCAGGCTTCCCTGTCCCACTCCCAGAACTTGCTCAAACTCATGTTCATCGAGTTGGTAATGCCATCCAACCATCTCATCCTCTGTCATCTCCTTCTCCTCCTGCCTTCAATCTTGCCCAGCATCAGGGTCTTTTCTAATGAGTCAGCTCTTTGCATCAGGTGGCCAAAGTATTGGAGTTTCAGCTTCAGAATCAGTTCTTCCAATAAATATTCAGGATTGATTTCCTTTTGGATTGATTGGTTTGATCTCCTTGCAGTCCAAGGGACTCTCAAGAGTCTTCTCCAGTACCACAGTTCAAAAGCATCAATTCTTCGGCACTCAGCTTTCTTTATAGTCCAACTCTCACATCCATACATGACTACTGGAAAAACCATAACTTTGACCAGACGGACCTTTGTTGGCAAAGTAATGTCTCTGCTTTTTAATAGACTGTCTAGGTTTGTCATAGCTTTCCTTCCAAGGAGCAAGTGTCTTTTAATTTCATGGCTGCAGTCACCATCTGCAGTGATTTTGGAGCAGTGAAGTGATGGGACTGGATGCCATGATCTTAGTTTTTTGACTGTTGAGTTTTAAGCCAGCTTTTTCACTCTCCTCTTCCACTTTCATCAAGAGGCTCTTTCGTTCCTCTTCACTTTCTGCCATAAGGGTGGTATTATCTGCATATCTGAGGTTATTGATATTTCTCAGCAATCTTGATTCCTGTTTGTGCTTCATCCAGTCTGGCATTTCATGTGATGTACTCTCCATATAAGTTAAATAAGCAAGTTAAATATACAACCTTGTCGTACTCCTTTCCCAATTTAGAACCAGTCCGTTTGTTGTTCCATGACCGGTTCTAACTGTTGCTTCTTGACCTGCATATAGATTTCTCAGGAGGCAGAAAAGGTGGTCTGGTACTCCCATCTCTTTAAGAATTCTCTACAGTTTGTTGTGATCCACACAGTCAAAGGTTTTGGTGTAGTTAGTGAAGAGTAGGCCCAGATCTCTGCAGCTAGAGAAAGTCTATGCACAGCGATAAAGACCCAGCACAGCCAAAAATAAATAAAATATTAAAAAAAAACAACTGTTGAGAGCTTTGTCTACGTGGCATCAAAGCAGTGAGATAATTCCATCATTCCACTAGAAATAAATAGACTTTCACTTCTAGATATGACAGAGCATGTGGTAGCAGGCTAGCCCTCCTGCTATAAACAAGGTGAAAACTGGAGGAAAAAAACATATAAAACCAGTGTTTGCAGACATTGGACAACAAGCAGAGAGGAAATATGATCCCTCCGAGAAGCTAAACAAATAAAACGAGTCACATAATCTACCTGGCTTCTTGCCTATAGGCATTTACTGGACACTAGGGCAGAAAGGGGACCCTAGCAGAGAACAGCAGTCCCATTGAACTGAGGAGACAAAGGTTGGAGTTTGGGGAGGCTGAGGAAGCTGGAATTTGTTGGGTAGAGATCTGAGTAGGAGGGATCCAGGCAGAAAAGAAACTTGGAAACCTGCACATGGTCTCTGTTCATCTGTGGATGGGCGTTACCTGTATGAAGGAGGATGGGCAGGACCAAGACAACAGGAGGACGCTGAAGGGAAAATATAAACACACAAGTCTAAAGAGTGCAATGAAAACTGAGAAGAGTCAGTGCAAAGAAAGTCACAGCAAAGGTCATTTTATTCAAATCACTAAAAACCTGTAATGAGAAAATCTTAAAATCAACAAGGAATAAAAGACACACTATGTATGGAGAACAAAGTTAACAATGCTCATCAGAATAAAGGCACAGAGGACAGTCAAATGAAGGTCTTTAAAGTGCTGGGGGCCAGGGAACATAGAAAACGTTTCTTCAGAAGAAGTTGACAATTTCAACAATAATATCAATGTATTATGGGGTTTGTTACTGATGGAAATGTAATATATCTGATAACAAAGGGTGGAAGAGGGAGATGAAAGTCTGTGATTTTTAGTTTTCTCTCTCTCTCTTTTTACTTTTTGCTGAGCCTCATGGCACATGGGATCTTAGTTTCCTGACCAGAGATCAAACCTGCTTCTCCTGCATTGGAAGGATGGAGTCTTAACTACTGGACCACCAGGAAAGTCCTTAAGGTTTACATCTTATTTGAGCAAGTAGAATGTTACTTGAAAGTTAGCAATGGACACTGTAAATCTAGAGCAACTTGTAAAAGGATAAAGATAATAGGCATAGCTAATGAGCCAACAAGGGCTTCCTGGTGGCTCAGTGGTAAAGAATCTGCCTGCAATGCAGGAGACACAGGTTCCATCCCTGAGTTGGGGAGATCCCCTGGAGAAGAAAATGGCAACCCACTCCAATATTGTTGCCTGGGAAATCCTGTGGACAGAGGAGCCTGGTGAGCTACAGTCCATGGGGTTGTAAAAGAGTCATACAATTAAACAACAATAAAACCACAACAACAATGAGCCAACACAGGAGATTAAATAGAATATTTAGAAATACAAATCTAAAAAAGGAGAAAAAAAACCCTGAACAGGTAGACAAAAGGGAAGCAAATAGCAAGATGAAAAATTTAAAGCCAGCCATTTCAGTAATTAAAAAAAATAAATGAACTAAGTTAAAAGGCAGAGAACATTGTATCGAATTTTTTAAAACACCCAAGTAATGTGTTATCTATAAGAGATAGACTTTTAATATAAATCCCAGAAAGGCAAAGAGTTAAAGCATGGGAAGATATATATTATGCAAACACTGATCATAGATAATTTGAATTGCTTCCTTAATATGAGATAAAGTGGAATACAAAAAAATAGTACTAGAAGTAAGGAAGAGCATTTCATGTTAATAAAAATATCCATTCACCAAAAAAGATGTAATCATCTACTATGGATAAATCGAAGCCTTAACCCCCAGTATGACTGTATCTGGAGATGATCTTTAGGAGGCAATTAAATTTCAGTGAGGTCATGGGACTTCTCTGGCAGTCCAGTGGTTAAAACTTCTCCTTCCAATGCAGGGACTGAGGGTTCAATCCCTGATTGGGGAGTTAAGATTTCATATGCCTTGTGGCCAAAAAATCAAAATATAAAGCAAAAGCAATAATATAAATTTAATAAAGATCTTAAAAATTGTTGACATCAAAAAAATCCTTTAAAAAAAGTTTCAGTGAGGTCATAATCATGGGGCCCTAATCCCCTAGGACCTTGTAAGAAGGGGAGGAGATCAGGACTGTCTCTCTTTCTCTATCTTCATGTGCCCAGAGGGAAGACTAGCTAGGATAGAGTCTTTGGGCTTCCCCAGTAGTTCAGCAGTAAAGAATCCTCCTGCAATGCAAGAGACTTGCAGGAGACATGGGTTCGATTCCTGGGTCAGGAAGATAGCCTGGAGAAGGGGAATGACAACCCACTCCAGATTCCTGCCTGGGAAATCCCATGGACAGAGGAGCCTGGAGGGCTACAGACCATGGGGTCACAAGGAGTTGGACACGACTGAGCAGAGAGAGTCTTTGCCAGAAACCAAACCCTGATGAAGTTTGATCTTGGCCTTTCCAGCCTCCAGATTTAATGTCTGTTGTTTAAGGCACCAAGTTTGTGCTTTTTGTGATGCAGCCCCAGCAGACTAAGGCAGACTTCAATGCATATGCACACACTGAGTGACTCAAACTATACTAGGCAAACACAAATAGAACTGAAAAGAGAGACAGACAAATCTCTTATTCGTGGGAGATTTCATCACCACCTGCACAGAAAAGCATTAAAGATACAGAACACCTGAACAACACTTTTGACCTACTTGACCTAATTGACATTTAATCATTCAACTGGAGAAGGCACATTATTTTCGTGTGTGCATGGGACACTCACCATAAGAGATGGTGTTTTGGGTCATGAACCAGATCTCAGTACATTTAAAAAAGCTGGAAATAGTAAGGCAGTACTACAGTACTCTGACCACAGTGGAATTTAACTAGAAATCAATGACTTGAAAGTGTCTGGATAGTTCCCAAATTTGAAAGTTTCACAGGACACTCCTAAAATTTCCACCGGAAAAAGAAGAAATAAGAGGATTAAAAAGTCATTTGGATAGCATGATAGTGAAAACACAACCTATCAAAAATCTTAAGAGACAGATAAATAGTGTTTTGAGGGAAACTGAGGGCTTTAAAGACTTGTATTAGAGAGGAGACAGGTGGGGACTTCCCTGGTGGTCCAGTGGTTAAGACTCCACGCCTCCACTTCAGGGGGAAAGGGTTCAGTCTCTGGTTGGGTAACTAAGATCCCACTTGCCAAATGGCACAGCCAAAAAAAATTAAATTAAAAAATAAAAAAAAAAAAAGAAGGGAGATGGGTGGGTGACACCTGTATTCCTGAAACTTTGGGAGAGGGTAAGAATGACACAGGTTGGGCAGAGTGAGGGGTTCAACACGGAGGGTCCTGAGCAAATAGAGGAGCCAGAGAGGTGAGCTGGTGCCTGGTGGTGGGCAGGGGTGGGGGAGGGGGTGGGGCCTGAGCCCTTGGCATATGAGAATGGAGTCATGCTTTCTGGAGTTCACTGCCCCCCAAATGCCTAGAAAAGCCTGACCGGCAGTTTCACTGGAGTCGGCAGAAGAGGGTTAGAGAGGATAGGCCTGGGGGTGCAGGGGCTCAGGCCCTCAGTCTATCTGAAGCCCCACAGCCTCCCTCCTGAAACCAATCGCCTGTGCTTTCCCATCCCATCGCGCTGAGTAGGGGGCAGGACAGGGCTGCTGTTCTGACCTCGCGGTGAAATCTGAATAATTGATGCCTGGGTCTAATGTTTCACCCAATTGTCATAAAGCAAGAAACACAAGCCCAGTGTGCAGGGAACGGGCGCAGGACAAAGACTGTTTTCATCACCCCCTTTCCCCCGCCTCAGGTCTGCGTGGCTCTCTCCCCAGCACATGATCTGTGACAATCGTCCTGTGTTCTCCCACCTCCCAGGGGAGCCGCGGGAGGGATTATCAGGGAGGCGGCTCCCCCAGGACAGGACGGCAGCGGGGGAGGGCTTCCCGCCCCCACCCCCGCCTGGCATGTGTCATCTGGAGCGTGTGCCCAGCTGTTGCTGGCTACCCGCTTGGCACCGCCTTCTCTGCTCAGAGCTGTTGCACCGCCTGACAAACACAGAACTCTCACCCAAACAAACACGGGGCCCTAGGGGCTCTGAGTACATGGGGAAGAGGGTCGGGCATCCTCAGGACCCCCTGAGCCCCCAATCCAACCCTGTTTGGACTTCTGGTACTGGGGGCTACATCTCATTTGTCATACCCCGGAGGAAAACCTACAGTCAGTGAACTCCAAACACACCATTCCAAGAACAGGGAGCCAGTGATAGACCTTTTCTGAGCTGGCACTCGCAAAAGTCTGGGCTGGGGTGGGGGTGGGGTTTGCACGTGGGTGTTGATGTACCCGTGTGCATCATCGATGATCTGGTCACTGTTGAAGCTGCAGGAACAGGACTGGTGGGGTGGGATGTGGCTGGTTTCCCTGCAACTTTTCCCAGATCAGTCATCTGTACTATTAATATCAGAAAAGCGCAGAAATCCTTGGTGAGCCCAAGTTAAGCCCCACTCTCCCCAGGTGAAGAGCATGGGGTCCTGGAATCATTTTTGTAAGTTTGGGGCTCAGAGGATAAACATGCTCCATATGTTTTCTGCATGAAGAAGAGAACATCCTGGAAAGAAGGTGAGGTTCTCCGGCCACGTATAGGGGCTGTGCTGGCTGCCTCTGGTAGCTTGCAGACCGAGCCTGGGTGGTGAGGAAGGCTGTGTGGGCTTCCAGATGTGGGTGCAGAGCTCAGAGCAGGGGCCAGCGAGAAATCAAAGTGCAGGCCCTGAGAATGGACGTGTGGATATGGTGCGGGTAGGTGAGAGCGGGATGAATCGGGAGATTAGGACTGATATGCCTGCACTACCGTGTATAAAACAGATGGCTGGGGGAAGCTGCTGTGTAACAGGTAGCTCAGCTCGGTGCTCTGTGATGACCTAGAGGGTGGGCTGGGCGGATGGGAGCGAGGGAGGGGAGATACGTATATGTACAACTGACTCACTTCCTTGTACAACAGAAACCAACACGACATTGTAAAGCAACTATACTCCAATTAAAAACAAAAATGTATCGACCTAATAAGTAATTGGTACCTAGGTGGAGACGTTAAAAAAAAGAACAAAATACACAGAAAAATCACCACCACCACCACCAAGTGCAGGCCCTTTGTTCAAAAAGCGGTGGAAATGTGTTTTCCTTTCTTCCACGGTCTCTCTGTCAACCTGTCATGGTTAAGCATTTTCTCTTTAATATTTGTCTCCCTCGGACCTTGCACTTGGCAGGGGAGTGCAGACCCTCATAGGCGCCCCGACTCTGTACATCTGTGTGTGGTGGGTGTGTGCCTCACCCTCCGCACACCCCGCCTGGGCCCCACAGGGCGTGAGCACCTGACATCCTCCACTGACTTCACTCACAAAACACAAATTCAAGAATAAAACTGTTAAGAATTTCAAGAAGATGACTGCAGAAACTTGCACCCCAAGCATGGTCCCTTCTGAGCTCTGGGCCCATGCAGGGGTGGCACACACCCAACTGGCTATGTCTACTGGGGCCTTTCTAAGACTAAGAGTGCTGGGTGCCCTGCCTGGGGAACCATTGCAGAACTGGGGGGGTCTGGGTCAGGCCTTCACTCCAGGCAGTCCGAGGCAGCCACACCAGCAGGGAGAGTCAAGTTCAAGGCAGAGGGAAAGCTGTGCTGACCTGGAAACGGACAGCAGAGAGTTCTATTCAGATCCCTTCTGGAGAGCCCCCAACTCCACCCACCCCCTGTGAAAAAGACCACCCAAGACCATGTGCGCCCCCCCCCCCACGCTGTCACATGGGTACAGAAGCTGGCACCCTTCTGTTCTAGGGTGGCTCCAGAGGCCCTGGGACGCCTATAGGGCCAGCCGAGGCCTCAGAGGCAGTGACATCCTGGGTCCCTCCCTCCTCTGCCCTGTTCTGCCCTCTTCGCTTCCTGACACTTTTGGGGTGCATCCCCTGCATGGAATTGCTTGCCACTGGCTGGCACAGAGGGTCTGAGCACAGGCAGTGGGTGGAATGTGACATAGCCAAGGGGGACTCAGCCTTTTCACCAAGGTTGAGCCCAGACACAGCAGATAGACAGGGATCTGGCGACTGCCTGGGGGAGGTGTCAGGGACCTAGGATTGGGGTCGGGGCTGGCTGCTTTGAGATTGCTGGTTGTAGAAGAGAGACACGACAAACAAATTCAGCCCAAGACGTGAAGGCCAGCAGGCCTCCCTGGAGCATCTCAGGAACCCTGATGTCTGGAGGGTGGTGAGGTTTGGAGGATAAAGGAGGGGTAAATGAGGCTGGGTTTTTTTTCCTAGGAGCGGTGGCGCTCTCGACCTTGGAGGGAGACTTCCATAAGGTCAGGGCCCTGAAAGGGTGAGACGCTGGTGAGGGGCGTGGGGGAGGTCTGGGTAGATGCAGATGAGAACTTGGAACTTCAGATCCCGTGAACTTGAAGGACTGCGTGGATGACTGCTCCCCTTACAGGCTCTAGTGGTCCCCCACCTGCATCCTGCTTGAGGCTCACACTGTGGCAGGTGTCTAACCAGACAGTGGCTCCCTGGGGACCCACCTCCACCCTCCCTCCCTCCCTCTGGCAGCCTGACTGGCGTTAAATCCCAGCACAGCCGGCTGGGGAGGCGTGGACCCACTGAGGGAGGGGAGAGCTTTTAAATTGTTGTTTTTTATTGTGGTGAAACACACACAGCACAAAGTTACCATCTGAACAATCCTTAAGCGTGTAATTCAGCCGTGTGATGTAGGTTCACATTGTTGTGAAACCGTCACCACCGCCCTCTCCAGAACACTTTTCATCTTGCAAAACCAAAAACCCTGCCCCCATCAAACACCAGTTCCCCGCCCCCGCCCTCTGCCCCTGGAAACCACCCTACTCTTTGCTATAAATTCGACTGCTCTAGGGACCTCGCATAAAGTGGAAGCAGCCGCTGTTTGTCCTTTCGTGCCTGACTTATCTCTGCTAAGCATGAGGTCTTCCAGATTCACCTGTTTTGGAGCAGGTGTCAGAACAGGCGGAAGGGGCTTTCTGCCAAAGTTGGGCTCAGGTGGGACCTGGCAGGACTGGGCCCTGAGGATGTGGGAGTGAGGAGGGCGGAACTCGGATAAGGAGAGCCGTCCACGCGGGCATACTGTCTGTGATTCACATTTCACGCCCTGGGGGGACCATCCAGAAGACTAGAGCTACATTGTGGCCTCGGTCTGGCTTTTAGAAGGTGGGGAGGGAGGGAAGACGACCGAGGGATCAAAGGCTCAGATAGAGGCTGGAAAACCCAGGAAGGGCTGACGGAGCCCTGCTTACCCACATGACACTGGTAAGGGGCACAGTGCATTTCTGTGCGTGTTCCCGGCAGGTCAGGGTTGGCGGTGGAGCTGCTATGGGACCCTATAGTGATGGGAACAGCAGGGTCTCTGTGTAACTGAGGACAGATGGTGGGGTCAGAGCAGGGGGAAGGCAGTGATCTCAGTGATTCCAAGATCAGAGTGGCAGCTGGGGGCCTGTCTGTCAAGTAGATGGCTCCTGGGACCTGGATCCACTGAGGCCAGCAAGAAGGACAGTCAGCAAGGGTCCTGATCATTTCTAGAGTAAATAACACTGGGGGCTGAAGATCAAGAGGCTGGGAGTAGCCACATCATGATAACTGAGCCAGCGGTCAGACTCAGAAACCAGCTCTGAGTGGGAGGCCTGGCCACCCCATGGTGGGTGTAGGTCTCCTGGAAGGAAGCTCGGCCTTTCACTGGGGGACTCCATACAGGGGAGGGGAACACGGAGACTTTTCGGGACTACTGGACACAGTCTCTGAATTGATACTAATACGTGGAATCCAGGGGTCACCATAGCCCCCTAATGGGGAGGAGCAGGTGGGATCAGGGCTCAGGTCCGGCTCTTGTGTCAGTGACCCGTGTCCCACTTTCCAGCAGGGTCATTGGGATGGAGCCTCTTGGCCATCAGCAGAACCTCCACAGGGACTGTTTAACCTCTCGGGAAAGAGCTACGGGAGAGGAGAGGGCCAAGGGGAAGCATCTGGCCCTTGCCCTTCCCTGGTCAGGATACGAGATCAAAAACAACACCCCATCCTGAGGGGATGGCAGAGATGAGTCATCCAGTAACCCAGGGGTGGGGGTCCCGTCATATCCCCATTAGCTCATAGATCTTGAGCCTAGGAAAACTAGATCTGATGGCAGATTATTGCCATATTAAGGACTTAATTGTGTCCCCCCATCCAGCTTCATACATAGAAGCCCTAACCACCCATGTGACTGCTTGGAGAGGGCCCTTTAAGAAGGGTGTTGAGGGTGAACGAGGGCTGGTATTTTTATAGGAAACAACAATGGTTTCTCTGTCTCTGCCTGTGCTCAGAGCAGGACCTTGTGGGACTGAGTGAGAAGGTGCACATCTGTGTATGTTCAGTCGCTCATTCGTGTCTGACTCTTGTGACCCCATGGACTGTAGCCTTCCAGGCTCCTCTGTCCATGGGATTCTCCAGGCAAGACTACCGGAGTGGGTTTACATGCCCTCTTCCAGGGTATCTTCCCGACCCAGGGATGGAACCTGCACTGGTAGGCGGGTTCTTTATCACTTCACCACTTGGGAAGGCCCAGTGACAAGGGATGTTGCTGTTGTTCAGTGGCTCTATTGGGTCCGACTCTTTGCGACCCTATGGACTACAGTACGGCCACACTTCCCTGTCCTCCACTATCTACCGGAGTTTGCTCAGACTCCTGCATTGAGTCAATGATGCCATAAGCCACCTGCAAGCCCAAGAGCCTCGGGGGAAACCAACCCGGCAGCACCCTGATCTTGGATTTCCAGCCTCCGGAATGTGAGACCACACATTGCTCTTGTTTAAGCCAAGAGTCTGTGCCATTCTGTTAGGGCAACTGGAGTAGTGTACCACACCAACTTCTTTACGCAGTGGAAGGTCAGACGCCCCGTCTCATACAGAGCAGACTGACATGGTTCAAGTACCTGGAAGGTGGTCCTTTTCATCCCTGCATGAGGGGGCTTAGAAGCAGTTTGCATTCGTGTCGGGTGGACAGTGTGTGTGTATGTGTGCTCAGTCACTTCAGATGTGTCTGACTCTTTGCGATCACATGGACTGTAGCGTGCCAGGCTCCTCTGTCCATCAGATTCTCCAGGCAAGAATACTAGAGTGGATCTCCATGCCCTCATCCAGGGGATCTTTCCAACCCAGGGATTGAACCCGAGTCTCTTATGTCTCCTGCTTTGGCAGGTTCTTTACCATTAGCTCCACCATAGCATCAAACATTATTCAAAGAGGCCTGGACTGTCTGGTCATAAACAGACAATCCATAGACATTAAGTTCTTCCTGCAAACGACTTGTCCTCCAGGTTGGTTACAGACTTGGTCGTTCTTGGCTAATCTAAAAAACGGATAAGAATCTCTCATGCTCCGAGGTGGGTGGGAGCTGGCAGAAGGGGAAGGCATGCTGGGACTGCAGAAAGGGGGAGGGGGTCCAAGTGACCTGCTTGCTGGAGGCAGCGACCAGAAAGCAGCCCTAGGTTGGGAGAAAGGACATGGGTTGGGGGGGTGGGTTGATGGCGGGACTGGAGAGGATCCCTAGGCAAAGGTCTGAAGACAGGCACCCATGGTGGGCAGGGCTAGGGAGCAGGCAGGCGCTGGTCCAGGCCTAGGCACAGGTGGGATCACTTTGGACACCCGCCGGGCAGAGTCTGGGGGATCTGCAGACAGGTCTGGGTGGGGAAGCCTTGAACATGACACCTGGACGGAGCCCTGTGCCCAGAGCCTGATCTCAGAGCACAGACCCCATAGGCAGAGTCCCTGTAGGATGCAACTAGTACAGTGGCTCCCAGGATCCATGCCAGGAGCCCCCCAGCAAGGGGAGGGGGCTAGAGCAGCCTAGAGCTCGCTGCTGACTCTGAGGTATTCCTGAGGTTCTTGGGCCCTGTTCTGAGGGGCCTCTGCCTACAGCCCAGCCTTGTCTCTGCTGTCTTGTCACTGCAGCCCCTCTGTTCTGCAAGTGCTCATGTGACCAGCCCCAGGTGGGGTGGGTGTAATAGACCTGCCCAGCACTTCTGCCCCACCCCTGCCCAGGCTCCCAGCCTCCTAGCCCCACCTGTCTGTGTCATGGGCCTTTGGGACAGGGTCGGGGGACAGCCTCTCCTTCACCCACCCTTTCCAACACAAGCACTCTGCAGGTGGCTCAGAGCAGCCAGGAGGCTGGCCCAGCCCCCACCTTGCAGCCTGGGGCTCATCCAGCCTTTGCATCTTCCAGTGGGGAATTCCAGAGCCAGGTATTAGGATAATAAATGTGTTTCTACCTCTTTCTTTTGGGAACAGAGCAAGAGACAGTGAAGTAGCCGGTCCTTTGGGGAACCCATGGCCCTGTACCAGCCTCCAGGCCTCATGGTGGCTCTGAAAAGTGGGAGGGGAGAGGTAATGAGGCTCACGGCAGAGGAGTTCCTCCTCTACTTGCTCTGGAACCTCCTCCCCCCTCAATGCCCCCCCCCCCCATAGGAGGTGCCAAGGGAGGAGGGGTCTCATGCAATCACATCATCTCTGACTGGCAGCTGCATGGACGTTGGTCCCCTCACCCCACCTGCGGATGTTCTCTGGACCCCCTCTCCAGTCTCCAGTGTGCCCCCCAAGCCCCCAGCTTCCTGCCAGGTCTCTGACTGTCACTCACCTCATATGGTGCCATGAGAGTGAGGTGTGGAAAGCATCTAGTCCTCTCAACCTTGGCCCCAGAGGGCACTGACCTCCTGTCTCAGTGCTCTACTGCAGTCTGCGGAGCCTCTGGCCGCCAGGGACCAGGAGACACCAGGGAGTCAGGGGTCAACCCAGGGTGGTTCTGGAACCTTCAGTGGCTCAGCAAGGGGAGAAGCAAGGGGAGGTTCCAGGCCCCAGGACCCCTGGAGCAGGCCCAACCCAGGATACCTTTCTGTTGTATGTTTTAGAAGGTGATCTTCTGAAATTAAGAGTAAACATTAAGAGAATGAATTGATGCATGTTCCCTTAATGTCAGCTTTTACTCTTTTAAAAAAAAAAATTACTTTATTTAATTGTATTTTAGCTGCTTGGGAGATCTCAGTTCCTCAACCAGGAACTGAATCCGGACTGTGGCAGTGAAAGCACTGAATCCTAACCAATAGGCCACCAGGGAACTTCCAGCTCTTACTCTTTTACACATCAGTGTTAAGTACATTTTGTCCAAAAGCTTCAGGAGGCTCTACTGAGCATTTTCTTCACAGTGTTCTGGCCACTTAAGGCTCAGAGTAGCCACATCCTGGAAAGAATATCCCAGGTCATGGGGTGAACAAGCCCACGTGGCCTGAGCAGCTGGAGGGAGGGAGGGATGGAGGAAGAGCCCCGGGCAGGAGGGAGCCTCACACACCCCAGGTTTTTGAGGGAGGGCGCCCTGGCTGGAGTGGCCCTGGGGACAGAATTAGGGTCTCTGGGGGCATCACAGAGCCTTTGCACATGCACTAAGGACAGATTCACAGCTCACAGATGTGCGAGGCAGGCAGGACCCACAGCAGAGGAGGGTGACCAGCATGGGTCCTGGGCCCAGTGGTCAGGGCGTTGGAGGAGGGTTCTCTACCTGCTCTGTGAGCACCTGCTTGGGGCTTTGGGTCTGCCTGCTCATTTCTCCTTAGGTGTCCTGGATTCCATCAGGCCTGGGAGGCAGTTCTTATGCTGGAAGCTGAGGATGGGAGGGTCTGGGTAGAGAGGCCGGGCTCCAGATCCTCATATGTTGCCTAACTAGCTCCATGAGCTGGGGCAGTGGGGTAAGCTCTGCACACTGAAGCTTCCTGATTTAGGAAATGGGATAAAAACCCGTATGTACACCCCAGGGTTTTGTAAGGAGGAAAGTGAAGTGAAAGTCTCTCAGTTGGGTCCGACTCTTTGCGACCCCATGGACTGTAGCACACCAGTCTCCTCTGTCTATGGGATTTCCCAGATAAGAATAGCAGAGTGGATTGCCATTTCCTTCTCCAGGGGATCTCCCTGACCCAGGGATCAGATTCGAGTCTCCTGAGTTGCAGGCAGATTCTTTACCATCTGAGATACCAGAGAAGTCTTTGTAAGGAGGAGGCAGGATAACAAAACCAAGGCTCCTAGCCCAGGAGGAGAGCTCCGTCTGGGTAGAGCACTGGCCTGGGAGCCCGAGGGCTGCCCAGGAGGCCTCCCCAGCCAGTGCTTGGGCTCTAGGGACCATCTGACTGGGCAATAGGAGGCAGGGCGGGGCCTGCAGGGCCTCCTGGAGCAGACGGAGCTCCAGGGTGGCTGCAGAGGCTCCCCCAGACTGGTTCTGAACCCCAGAGGGTGTCATTCCCTTGGAGGAGAGCAGCATTGAGGCCCCTCCATGTGCCCACCGGTTCCTAGACAGAGCCACATGGGGCTCTGAGCTCCTCTACCAGGGCAGGCAGGGCTCCCTCGGGGGCCGTGGGGCATCGCTGGAAACCTCTGAGTTGGAGTCCAGGGTCTGGGAGGGAGGGAGGCGGCCCTGGGGCCGGATGCACCAGACTCTTGTTGCCTGGACACACCTGGTGGGCGGCCCCACCGTCTGGATCCTGCCTGGACTTCTATCAAAAGCCACACCCTCTCCAGCACTGGGGTTTAATTTTTTCTTTCGATTGCTAGTCACAGTGCAGCCCTCTGTGGAATACTCCTGAAGACTGTACTTTATAGCTGCACGTACAAAGTCCTTGGCCTGGCAGCCAGGTCCCTTCTAGAAACTGGGCCTCCCTGGCTCTGCCAAACTAAATGGGCTGCAGCAACTGGCAGACAGAGCTCCCTTCTTCCTGCTCCCTTCCCAGCCTTGGAGCTGGCCTGTCTCTGCCCTGGGAGGCCCTCCTGTTCCCACCCTCTGCTGAGAATAGGGGTCACTGATGCGGCCCAAACCCCTCAAGCCCTGGCCACCTTTGTGGAGTCCCCATCAAGGCCCATAGGCCATTTTGTCCTCCAAACTGGCCTTGGCATTGTTGGTAGCTCCATTTTGCCATTGGGGTTTCTAAAGTGGAAGCAAAAAACCAGGAACACCAGAGCTGGGTTGAAATCTGAGCGGGTGGAGCAGGTGAGCAGCCCACTGTCCCCTTGTTCTTGGGCCAGCCCAGTCACATCTGGACCTTCAGACCAGAGCCAGGTGTTCTGGAGAGGGTACCTTCACCCCCACCCCTGTCTTAGGGCAGATGCCAGGGCCAGGCAAGCGGCAGTGCTTTAATACCCATGAATCAGACCATCAACAGGAGGAATGCATCCAAGCCTCAGCCCTGGACAGCCCCCATGGATGAAGCATCTGGTCCCATCTAGAACTGGCTTGCCTGCTTCTTTCCCAGGACCCTAAGGCCAGCGTCAGCACCAGCCCTGCCCAGTAGGACACCCTGGACAGCTGCCTGCTGCCTTTGATCTGGGGACAGCCTTGTGTGGTGCTGAACTGTCCACCTGAGCCATGCCTCAGCCTTGCCCAGATCACTTGTTCATTTTCTCAGCAGCCTACTCAACCAAGAATTAAGAACCTTAGAGTTCTTTGTTGTCGTTTAGTCACTCAGTC
This sequence comes from Cervus elaphus, assembly GCF_910594005.1. Lineage (NCBI taxonomy): Eukaryota > Metazoa > Chordata > Mammalia > Artiodactyla > Cervidae > Cervus > Cervus elaphus. The sequence goes on along the minus strand of NC_057827.1, from coordinate 31,072,424 downwards.
ATGTCCAAATCTGCAACCCCATGAACTGTAGCACGCCAGGCTTCCCTCACAATCTCCTGGAGTTTGCCCAAGTTCATGTCCTTTGAGTTGGTGATGCCATCCAACCATCTCATCCTCTGTCACCCTCTTCTGCCTTCAATCTTTCCCAGCACCAATGTCTTTTCCAATGAATTGGCTGTTGGCATCAGGTGGCCAAAATATTGGAGCTTCAGCTTCAGTTTTAAGTTCTTAAATATGCTGTATTTCTGAAGATCAACTCCCAAGACTTAAACGGTTTTAGTGTCTTCTGGGAGGGCTAAACCAGCTTTCAGTCCACACCAAGTTCATGTCCCAACACAAGACTCTGTACGCCTCAGCTAAAGATCCCACATGGTGCACCGAATATTTAATATCCCGTGTGCTGGAACTAAGGCCTGGCAGAGCCAAATAAATAAATAAATAAATATGTTTTTAAAAGAGAGAGAGAGGAGTCTTGACTAAACCCCAGCTAGTTCCTAACAGCTCAAGGCTGCAACCCTAAGATGAGGTCTCAAGTTCCAGCTTTCTCACTCAGCATCCCTGGGAGAATCTGTCTCTCTGGGTCAAACCCTGGCAACAGGCAGAAAGGCCCTGAATTCTGTGAGACCAGTTACTTCAGAACATCCTCTGCCCTTTGAGATGTCCATCGCCCACCACCAAGGACTGTACCCTCCAGGACTTGCGAGCTGTCTCTTGGAAATGCAAGCATTCTGGGAGTCTCTCCTAGCCCAGCCAGGCCTCCCACCCCGGGAGGGTAAAGGCGGTGGGTGGTCACCTTGCTCTAACTGCCTCTTCCTCCTGAAGACACAAGAGATCCTTTCCTGCTCACAGAAGCACCAACTGACAAACCCAGTGGCCTGAGCCCTCCCCCCAGCACCCTCCGGCCTTTACACAGTCTCCTGCCTGTATCTCTTCAAAGTTGAGTTGAATTTGCACTGAGTCCTCTTGTCTTCTGCAACGGTTGTTCCTTTTTTTGGGGGGGGGGCCCTTGCAGTGTGGCAAGTGGGATCTTAGTTCTCCAATCAGAGGTTGAACCTACACTCCCCGCATTGGAAGTGCAAATCCTTAACCACTGGACCACCAGGGAAATTCTAGCAATAGTTATTCCTGAATACAGTCTATCCATGCCTAGACTTTGACTGGTCTCTGGCTTCATTTATCTTTGCTGGATGGTGGGCCTGGGGTCTTGCTCACACTGTTTCTTGCACTTGTCCTAAGGGTATCCCTTGGGCTCATCTTTAAGGAACCTCTGCACATGCATTGGTGACACATAGAACTCTGCTTTGTCATCGGTGTGGATCACAGAACTGAAAGCTTCCCCGGCACAGCCCAAGGAAGTGCAGTGAAACTCAGACCATGGGACCCTTGTGCTCTTGCAAAATGTTTCTGAAATTAAAATACTTTTCCTTTGACATTTTTTTTTGCCTAAGGAAACCTTATTTAGGACTGGACTCTACCCCTCTAGGCACAAAACGGTCATGGAGCAGACCTTTGACCAGATTCTCCTGAACTGGTGTGGTTTTCCCAGGCCTGTCACTCAAGGCATGGGTTTAGGCCAGGGCCAACTTCATATACGCAAGGCAGCTGGACTTGGGGCCAGGATGTCCAAGACCTGAATAGACAGGTCCTCACTGCCCCCAACCCTACTTCCTGGGCTTCAGCCTGAAGATGCCGAGTGGAGATGGGACCTGGGGTGAGATCAGTGGGTCAATCCGATCAAACTTGGGTGGGAACCTGGTGGCCACCACTCTCAGGGACTGTGAGCTTAAGTGACTGTGGACATGAGATGCTCATTATGGAAGCAAGGATGCAACCCCATCTCCTGTGGGGTGGGCACAGACAGCTCTGGGGAGGGAAAGCCCTGGTGTGTGGGTATATGGAGACATGTGTGTGCATATTGGGTGTACACATGTTGGCGTGTGTGGGCGCCTGTGTGTGCAGTTACACGGACATTCACGTAGGGGGCTGGGTAGCTTCTGTCTGGCAGGTGGCTGCTGGTCTCAGGGATCTGGGTGAGGCTGAGAGAGGAGAGGTACCCACGGACAGGGCCGTGGGAATGGGGACAGCTGCTCTGCATCCCTGAGAGATTGGAGGGGGATGTTAGGAGCCCTGGGGGCAGGGGCCTTCTAGAGGTCTTGCTCCTCCCTGGGAGGCTGGGGCTGACCTCCTGGTTCTGGCAGAGGCAGGCTCTCAGCACACCTGCAGCACCCACCCCACCAGTGGCCCTGCTTCCTGAAATGTTGCCTCCTGCGGAGAACAAGAGTGGTTCCACACCTGGGGTGAAGGGTGGTAGTGGGCAGGGGGGTGGACCAGAAGGCCTCCTCCTAGAGGAAGGGGAACCAGACCTGAGCCTGTGATAGGTGGCCTGGCCCACTGACCCCAACAGTGGAAACCTATGGACCTCCAGGGTAAAAGGCAGGAAAGAGTCAGGAATGTTGGGGACCATTTCAGAAACTGGCATTCTGCAGGGTCCTACCCATGTCAGTGCTTGTCCACCGTACTGTGTTTGCTGCCTTGACCTGCTGTGTCAAGCAGCCCCAGAATGTGCCTCCACCACTATGCCTTGAGAAAGAGAACAGTATTTTATAAGAGGAACTAATCACTGATGGTAGATAGTGTTTCAGACAATGTGACGAGCACTTGTCGTGGGGGCTCCCCACAACAAATGACAAACACAAAACAGGTACATCTGCGGAAGTACCAGTAGCTCCTACTGAGACCCCTTGAATTCTGGAGCTCCCTCTGCAGTCACCTCACCCACCTCCCTACCAGTGGGGTCTCTCCTGTCTCTTGGGAGCTCTGGTCTACCCTCCAGAACAGCAGCCTCGGGTTCCCAGTGCACCCATAAGCCCTGTGGTGAAGCGACAGCAGCCCGCCCCGGGGGCTGCTCTGCCCCCCACCCACCTCTGGCTTCAGCGCAGGTGTCGGCCTAGCCACGGTCCCTAAACCACATTCCTCTCTGTCAGAGGGGTCTTTGGGGACTTGCAAGGCAGTCCCACTCTGGCAAACCTTCCCTCCTGGCCTGTAATGTAAACAAACCCGCTGTGCAGGCAGTAAGTGAGATGAAGGCTGAAGCCTCAGGCCCAGCTGCAGCTGAGCTGTGTTTTTCTCTTCTTGTGGTTTCTTCTCGGGGTTAAGCAATGTTTCATTTCTCGGCACAACAACCGACTGGGGCCTCTCTGCAGTATCAACACAGCCTGATGGGGAAGGGGGAGGGGCTCCGCACCAGCCCTTGCGTCTCTGGGCTTCTCTGAGCCTGTTCACGATGATGGTAACGAGAGACCCCAGTGTCCTTCAAAGCCTCTGAGCAGAGGGAGAGGCTGCCGAGGGCGTGTTCTAGAAAGATTAGGACAAAGTAAACGCCAAACACAGTGCCAGCGCTCCTGGGAGAGACCAGCACCTTGATGAAAGCAGGTCCCCCAGCTCAGAGCGGGCAGCCCCTCTCCTCAAGCCTGACTGGGTTGCCTGGGGCCCCATCCTGGTTTCCTGGAAGTCAGGCCCGCCCCATTCCTCTTCCCATCCTTTACCCCACCCCCTCCTTGAGGGTCTTCAGGGAGGCCCTCCAGGTGCCAAATGCTCCCCCAACCTGTGGACTCATTTCTGAGACTGAGGAGGTCACTGCAGGGCGATGGGAAGCTGTGAAGAGGGACCGTTGCCCAGGACTGATGAGCGTCCTGGCATCGTCTGAGGATGGCCCTGGACTCCTGCACCCCTGCTGGCCCTCGGGGCCCCGACACCAGGAGAGTGTGCCCCTTAGCCCGAGAGGCTTCTCCTGACCTTGACCCAGCCTTCAAACAGGCTCCCTGAGGCTGCCCTAGTCCCCTCAATCCCCCACTGCAGGTCCCTAGGGCTCTCTAGGTCCTCCAGCTCCACAACCAGACCCCTCCCTGCCTGGCTGTACCCCCAGCATCCTGGCCCTTGGCCAGGCATTGTTTGGGGGTAACCAGGCTCAGAGTGGTTCCAGTTTCCCAGCCTCCGCAAAGCGGGTGGCCCTGGAACCGTAAGCCCAGACTCTGCAGTCTTTTGCTCTTCTGATAGAACCAGAGCCCTGCAGCTGACCAGCCCTGACCCCTCCATTACTCCTCAACTGGGGGCCTGTTCTGGAGCCCTCACTGGTGGGCGAGGAAGGCCCGGGGATGCTCAGAAACTGGAAGCCTGGACCACCGCCATGGTGCCTGCCTTTGCCTCCTTTTACGAGGTAAACAGCTTCCCTCAGCCTTGGCCAGGTCATCTGTCCCTGCAGGTGATGCTATGCTGACTACTCAGAGCCCAGGGAGCAAATTAGGGGGCCCAGGTCCCCTGACTCTGCTCCCCTGCACCCAAGGCCTCAAGAATGCACTTCCCTTTGAGGGTGTGAACAGCCCACCGGCTGTGATCTGAGTGGGGTCTTCTCTGAGACTGTGCGGGCCTCTGACAGCCCCTTTGCCACCCACACCCTGTCAACCCCTCTGGCCCAGAGTCTACAAAGTAAGGGAGAGAATAGGCAGGATCTGGGCTTCTGGTGGTCTGCAGCAGTCAGCAGGGCTGGAGTTTTCAGGACTGGTTACTGGTAACCAGCCACAGCATGGGGTGGGCTTCCCTGGGAACTCAGCTGGTAAAGAATCCACCTGCAATGCGGGAGACCTGGGTTTTGTCTCTGGGTAGGGAAGATGCCCTGGAGAAGGGCGTGGCAATCCACTCTAGTATTTCTGCCTGGAGAATCCCATGGACAGAGGAGCCTGGCGGGCTACAGAGCATGGGGTCGCGAAGAGTCAGACATGGCTGAGAGACTAGGCACAGCACAGCACGGTGCAGGGCACTTCCTGAACGGTTCCCCTCCCCCAGGGCCACACAGGCTCACCCAGAGGCTTCTCCCCGCTGCATTGCATCTCTCAGGCTCCGTACAGGGTGGGGCACCCCTGCTGGAGGCTGGGGACACCAAAAGGGGCTTCCTGAAGTCACGCCACCCCCTCCCTAGGTGGCCCCAAGCTCAGGACCTCACAGCCACGCCCACCTTCCTTTTCAAAGCCAAGTGTTCTGGGTCCTCCCTCTCAGGGTTCTTCCTGTGATCCTAAACCCACAACAGAATTTCAGCTTCAGGCTGCATGCATGGTTCCTAAGGCAGCCATAGGAGTGGGCCAAGAGAGGGCTGCCCAGATGGACCCCTCTGGGAGGACTCTGTCTGGGCCACCATCAAGGGAGCCTGGGCACCCTCCGCCCCTACCCATGACAGGGAGTTGGAACCAGCAACCACAGTGGGGTTTCAGTTCAGCCAGCATTTAGGGAACCCCGGCTCCGTGCCAGGACAGCGCTCACCCTGGGGAGGTGCCAAGAGGAACAGAAGCCCGATGCTGCTGGGATGTGATGGTTCCCTGGATCCCCAGTGTGCCACCCATCAGCTGGGGGCTGAGGGCACAGGGAGGTTCTGGGGGCCGAGGCTTCCACGGCCTTGGGAGGGAATGGGGGAGAGCACAGAGGGTGGGGCAGGCAGGGCTGCAGCTCAGAGGGTGCAGGGCAGGAGTCAGAGCATTATGTACAAAGGGACCCTCTCAGAAACATGCACCCCTATGTTCACTGCAGCAGTGTTTACAATAGCCAGCACATGGAAGCAAGGAGCTGAAGGTGGGATTGCCTTTTAGGGGGATTCACATGGCCCTTCTGAGTAGTGGAGTCATTGTGGAGTTGCATGAAGAGATCCAGGAAGGACAGTCAGCTTACAGAGAGGTAAGGATGCAGTCCCAGGCTTTCACGCTTGCTGGGTGAAAAATATAGCTGACACTCTAGAACGTGCTGCAGGGTAAACATTTCTGCAGCCCTGGGGTCTTTGTGCTTAGGCCAAGTTTTCCAGAGAAAGAAATTCTGCAAAAAAGTCTGTGCTCGATGCAGGTCTTTTGCAAACAACCAATTCTATCTGGCTTTACACACAAAAAAGAGGAATTCAGAGCAGGAAACCTGCACTGGAGTTTTTAAGAGCCCAAGGGCAGGGTGTGCTGGGCTCTGGACTGGGGTCTGGAGCATTATATGGTACAGGGTCCCCTCACCCCTTCTGGGATCTCTTTGCATTGTTGTGGTCTGCCCACATCCCACCATGGAAAATGACCACCTTCAAGTCTACATTTCTGCAAATTGTGCTGTGGTCCCCTGAGGCCAGCTCTGTCCTCCCAAGGAGGGGGCTTTGGTGGTCCTGGCTTGGGTCCGGCACCTGTCCCCAGGCCAATCAGTATGGCTGGTGTGGGGACAAAGGCACCCTGGAGACATTACTATATATATATATATTTGTTCTAACTTTTTATTTTGTATTGGGGTATAGCCGATTAACAATGCTGTGATAGTTTCAGGTGGACAGCAAAGGGACTCAGCCATACATATACATGTATCCATTCTCCTCCGAACTCCCTTCCCATCCAGGCTGCTGCATAACATTGAGCATAGTTCCCTGTGCTTTATAGTAGGGCATGTTACTGTCTTCACAGCAGAGCTATTTTCATCCCTGAAACAAAATCCTAACCTGAAACTCTAAATATGCCAGGGGCAGCCTTGGAAACAGCAGGTAGATGGCCTCTGGGAGTCCAGGGTCCTCCATGCTCACCTCCTTCCCTCTATGAATTCTGAATAAACCTTCAGAGCCCGTTTGAGAAATAAACAGGTCTTCCTGTTCCCATGAGAGCTTTTCCTCCCTCCTGCCCCAGCTGCCACCACCTCTTCTCAACAACACATGTCTCCTGGGTCCCAGGAGACACCCCAGCCTCCCTGGGGTCTGCAAGGATCTTAAGTACCAGGAGCAGGAGCTTGGAAATGGCAGCTCTGGGAGGCACATGGAGGGGCTGGTGATGACTGGGGTCAAGGGCATGCTCACCATGATAGCTCACAGCACCTCCAGTCCTGCCCCTGCCAGAAGCCTCCTTCTGCCTGGACCCATGCAGGTTGGGGGCCCAGAGCTCTCCCCTCCCTGGAGCAGCTGCACAGACCACAGTCCTCCTGGTTTCGCACCACCTCTGGCCCATGCAGGTCTTCTTACGTCCCAGCAGTTTGACTGAGGAAACAACTTACAGAGAAGCAAAAGGAAAAGAAAGCAAATGGGACCAGTGCTTCTGGTATGTGTCAGCTCACTTACATTAACCAAAGAATCCCTATAATAATTAGCATCTTTATGAACTAAGAGGCCAGAGCCTGGAGCTGGTCAAGTCCCCAAGGTCACACAGCTGTAGACTGCTAGGCAGGACATTTAAACCAGATGCCCAAGACTCTAACAGGTTTCCCTGGTGGCTCAGTGGTAAGGAATCCACCTGCCAATGCAGGAGATGTGGGCTTGATCTCTGGGTTGGGAAGATACCCTGGAGGAGGGCATGGCAACCCACTCTAGTATACTTGCCTGGGAAATCCCATGGACAGGGCTACATATAGTCCATGGGGTCTCAAATGAGTCGGACACAACTTAGTGACTTAACAAAACAGACTCTAATGCCCTCAGTTTCTGCAGCACTGCATCCAGAGCGGAATGAATTGTGGGTGGCCAGTGGAAGATCCAAGCCCTGGGTCTCATCCATGGTTTCCAGGCTCTCACAGTTGAGCAAGTCCTCCAGGTTAGCCAATTCTAACCATGTCTCTCGATCTTGGGAATCCTACAAGAGCCCTTGTGCTGTGCGAAAACACCACATGCCTAGGCAGGGAGGCTGGGTCCCGGATGCCATGTCTGTGCTGCTTGTCAAGGGCCTACCTACTATCTTCACAGCTGAGTCAGTTCTGCGCGGGACACGCGCTTAAACTGAGCTCATTCCTCCCCACCACCCCAAGATGAACTCCCCTTAAGACCCTAGTGCCTGGTCTCTCCTCTTCCCAGAAGGCCCTTGCCCCTCTGCCACTCCAGCTGTGCCTACTTCCTCTGAGCTTGCCTGGTACCCAGGCCTGTTACAGGCCAAACGAGTTGTGCTAGGCTGAACTATGTGCCCTCCCAATTCATCTGTTTAAGTTGAAGTCCCAACCCCCAGGACCTCAGGACATGATTGTGTTTGAGAACGGGGACTTTTAACAGGACTTGTTTGCTCAGTAATTCAGATGTGTCTGACTCTGCAATCCTATGGTCTGTAGCCCAGCTCTGTCCATGGGATTTCCTAGGCAAGAATACTGGAGTCAATTGTCATTTCCTCCTCCAGGGGATCTTTCTGACCCAAGGGATTGAACTTGAGTCTCCTGCATCTCCTGCATTGGCAGGCAGATTCTTTACCACTGAGCCATCAGCAGAAATTAAGGTTAAATGAGGTCACGCAGTGGGCCTTATCCACTCTGACTAGTGTCCTTATGAGGAGGAGAGATTAAGACACAGACACATGCAGCGGGATGACCATGTGAAGATGCAGGGAGATGACGGGCCATCTCTGAGAAGCCAAGGAAACCAGCCCTGCTGACACTTTAACCTTAAATTCTGGCCTCCAAAATTGTGAGAAAATAAATTTCTGTTGGTGAATCCACCCAGCCTGTGGCACTTTGTTATGGCAGCCCTGGTGGACTTGTACACAGAAAGGTATTTAGAAGGTCTGTGCGCAGGACCCTGGGGCACAAAAGGTGGGGAACGGCTCTGGGCCAAGGCTGGGAGAAGAGGGTGGAGCATGTTCCAACACCAGGGGCTTCAGGGTCCTTGGGAAGACTAAGTCACCCCTCTTGGCCTCAACACTGCTTGTCTCACAGAGCTGGGTGACAGCCAACCAGACAATGCCAAGGAAAGCCCTAAAAAGTCTATAAAAGAAATGTTTGTCTTTCAGTCATGTCCGACTCTTTGTGACCCCATGGACTGTAGTCCGCCAGGTTCCTCTGTCCATGAGATATCCCAGGCAAGAATACCAGAGTGGGTTGTCATGCCCTCCTCCAGGGGATCTTCCCAACCCAGGGATCGAACCCAGGTCTCCTGAATTGCAGGCAGATTCTCTACCGCTGAGCCGAGTCTGCAGATCACCTTTCAAATATTCATCCCACTCCCATGCCTGCCCTGTTAGAGCAGCCACTCAAGTTAACAAAATGCACAGAATATGACAATGAAACCTGAGAGATGGATGGTGCCCAGCTTTGTGAGTCCTGCAAAGATATGTGTTATGGCTGCCACTTCTTGGGGTCACATCAGTGGGGGTCCACCAAACTCTTCAGAGCCTGCAGCTGAGCTGCTCTGCTGCAGCCTGGAGCCTGGGCACCTTCACTGGGCCAGCTGAGGGGCACATAGAGACCGCCGAGATCTGGTCCTACCCCAGGGGGACTCTGGCTTGGAAGGTGTCTGGGGTGACTGTCCATCTGGTCTGCTGGGACTGAGGGGGTTCCTAGGGGTCATGACTTCTGAAAGAAAGTGCCAGGCAAATGCAGAGAAAACTCTAGAAGCTGCTGGCCAGGAAGAATGGTGACAGCCTTCCAAAGACATAGTTTTGGCACCAGCAGGAGCATGTGTCTGTCCTAAGGTTGCCCTGCAACTGGTGTATTAATATACTCCTGTTTCTCCTCTGAGTCCAGGACTCAGAGTGGGAATGGGCATGGGGTGGGGGGGGGCTCCTCAAAGTGTAATGCCAGAAACACCCACCCCAAGTGTCTGCTGCCTACCCCTGCAACTTGAATCATCATTGGTTTGATAGTCTTGGTCCCTGGGGGTGAGGGGACTCCCCCTCCAAGGTGGAGGACCAGAGTCCTCTTGAGTGGAAATGGAGACTGACAGTAACTACTGTGTTGGATTCCTCAGGCTCCTGAGACAATGGGAGGAAGGGGGACTTGCTACTCTCTGGGGTCGTCCACTCCCATCACCAAGGGGAGGCTGGGAGCTCTACACACAGAGGTGGGCAGGGCTGGTCTGGGACAGGGGCACCTCTAAGGGCCTCCTGTCCAACCACAGAGCCAGGGAGAAAGTACAACAACAACCATAGCAGGAGATAAGCCTTCCTGGGTGAAGGGCCCCATCAGCTGCCATGTGGATCTGGGTGGCTTTGGAGCCCTGGGGGGTGGTCCTAATTGGCCACAGATCTCAGGACTAGTTATAGAAATGAAAATCTACTCACATACTCTTTCTCATTAATATTTGCTATGTATAGGCTATTTCCCCCCTTGCCTTCCCTATTTCAAAAATGTTGATAAACTTGTTATTGAATTATAACAGAAACACAAAAAGGACACAAATGCAAAGTGTACAGCCAGAGGCACACAGGTGAAGACATCTGTGCATCCACACCCAGATCAAGATACAGAATATGGTAGGAAAGGATGAATTTGGAGCTCAGGACTAACAGATACACACTACTATATATAAAATAAACAAGTACCTATGGTATAGCATAGGGAACTACACTCAGTATTTCATAAAAACTTGTCAAAAGGAAAAGAATCTGAGAAAATAGATCTATTTTGAATGTATTTGTATGTATGATTGAATTATTTTGCCATACACCTGAAACTAACAACACTCTAAATCAACTATACTTCAATAAAAATTAATTTTTTGAAAAGACACAGAACATGGCCAGCAACCCAAACACTTTGCTGAGGCCCACTCCCCCCAAAGTAACTACCATTACTAAAGAACTTCACTGATTTTGAATATGAGTATGGCCTCATATTCAGGCTATAGTCTATAGTATGCAGGCTATACTCTAAGGTAGGAGCTGGCTTCACTCAACTCAATGGGCTGGAGGAGAAACTGAGGCTGGGGGAGAAGTTGGGGCTGGGGGAGAATATTTGCTTCCAGTTATTGCCGGAAAAGAGGGAAGTGAAGGTCATCGACTGCTGCTCACTTCTTGGTGTCCTCTAAGCTCTGTCTCTGGAGAAGGAAATGGCAACCCACTCCAGTATTCTTGCCTGGGAAAATCCCATGGACAGAGGAGCCTGGTGGGCTACAGTCTGTGGGGTTGCAGAGAGTCAGACATGACTGAGCGACTAAGCACAATCTCTGTCTCACTGGATGCACACCAGACCCATGAGTCCCGCAGGTGCAGCGCTTGCTAGAATCAGAGGGAAAGAAGCACCGGACCAAATAAGGCCCAATGGGTCCAGCATCTGGACCTCAGGACCCACACACTGGGCTCTGCTGATTTTTACCACCACGTCCCTTCAGTTGGTGGGCTGGCCATGCAAGACCCTCCAGCAGGGGGCAGTACAGCAAAGCCGAAAGGTGGACCAGTCTTTGGACCAAATCCTCCTAAGATCAATTTAGGGCCAGGAAACTGCCAGCGGCTTGGGTTGCAGGGCTTGATGGTACTGCTAGAGAAGTGATTACAGATGGGAAGGAGAGACAGGAGAGTGCCTGCTGGCCCCTGAACTGGATCAAACACAGGAGCCCCGTTTGGAACTGGCAAAGCAGGCTTGGGGGGAGGGGGAGAGAAAGGGTGTGGGTGGTCCTGGGTTACTGACCACCAGAGCCCGCACATGGGAGGGCAGGGACCCATGACCAGTTAGAAGCCCAGCAGTAGCCGGGACTCTGCTTGGGGACCTCATGCCCTAATCTCCTTCTGTCTCAGCCGGTAGATCACAGCGTAGACGCTGTCCTTGCTTCTTTGCTGCATGGGGAGTTGGGCAGACCCCAACACGTATGGGGCAATTTGAGGGATCACCCCTGACCTGCCAAGAAATTGGGGGAAGATAGTTCTAGACAGCTTTGGTGGTTGTAACATTTATTTATCACCACATAATAAACCACCTCAAAACAGCTACATAAAATTCAAAATACCAGTTACTCTGCTGATGAATCTGGGACTTCTGTTCTGGGGCTTCTGCCAGTGGCTGCCCAAGGGAACGCCAAATTTTCCAGTTTTTCTAGACAGCCTAGAAAGTCAATTTTCTTAAATATGGAAATGTCTGATTTTTAGCTAATTTACAGACTATAGGGGCTACACAAGAGCAGCCCAGGTGCAGCCAGCCTGTGCCTCTGCCTGGCCATGCAAGGTCAGTTTGGAATGGTCAAGGGCAGGTGAGGCATTCCAGAAGCTTCTCTACTCAGCACACTGTTTGGTGCTTTGCTTGGAGTGCTCAGGGGAGGAGGGACTTCCCAGGTGGCACTAGTGGTAAAGAGGCTGCCTGCCAATGCAGGAGACACAAAAGATGAGAGTTTGATCCCTGAGTCGGTAAGAGCCCCTGGAGGAGGGCATGGCAACCTGCTCCAGTATTCTTGCCTGGAGAATCCCATGGACAGAGGAGCCTGGCGAGCCGCAGTCCACCGGGTCACACAGAGTTGGACACGACTGGAAGTGTCTGAGTATGCATGCTGGGGTGCTTGGGGTAGGACCAGGCAAGGGTAAGGAGAGGTAGTGATGAAGGAGTGGGGAGAATGGCCTCCCTTAGAAATCTGGCAGAGCAACTAAGCAGCAGATGAGGAGGGGACAGCTGGGGGTGCCCCCAGGGCACAGCGGCCTCCTGCATTCCACTCTTTTCATTTCTCCTCTGAAGACCTCTCTTTGCCAACTTCCCCAGCAAAGCACACCCCCTGCCTCCCAGCTGCAGCCTTAGTGGGTGCCCCAGACACTCACTGAACAAGCACACCCCTGGCTCCCACAAAGCAGGCATCAGGCAGCCTTCTGGGACCAGTCTACCTTCTGCCAGCCTAGTGGTGCCACGTTCAGTCACTTTATTAGGGAAAGGGTTGGAGGGGAAACCTGACCTAAAGGCAAGGTTATGCAGGAGCCCATCCATGGGCTCTGCAGAGGAGGCTGTGTCACATGTCACTGACACCTGGCTGATTTCATCTGACACCAAAAGCAAAGGGGATGCATCTGGACACCCCACATAGAAGTGTTCTTGAATCCCCAGCGGCAGGAGCCCCCAAGGGCGGTGTGTGTCTGCTTACATCTAACCCAATAGCAAGGTGTCCAAAGGGACCAGTCTCAAGCTCAAAGAGGCTAAGGAGTCCCCTCCCACCAACTGTGGGGTGATTTCAGGTGCTGAGAAGACTTTAGTGTTGTCGACTAAAATTGTATTCATGACTTAAAAGTAAAGTGTCATTCAGCAGACAAAACTGAGGATTTAAGCCTAGGACACAGCATCTCAGACAGCTCTGAGGGGATCGCTTCAGAGATGCAAGGGTGGGGTGGGGGCGGAGCCAGGATATAGCAGAGTTTTTGCAACAAACATAGTCAGGGACTTCCCTGGTAGCACAGTGGATAAGAATCTGCCTGCCAATGCAGGGGACACAGGTTTAATCCCTGGTCTGGGAAGATTCCACATTCCTATGTGCTACAACTACTGAGCCTGTGTGCCTAAACTACTGAAGCCTGTGCTCCCTAGAAGAGAGCCTGTGCCCCACCACAAAAGAGAAGCCAGTGCAATGAAAAGCCCGCACACTGACACAAAGAGTAGCCCCTGCTCTCTTCAACTAGAGAGAGCTCTCACATAGCAATGAAGACCCAATGTAGCCAAAAATAAAATAATTAAAAAAAAATTTTAAAGATCAGGTAGTCAGAACATCAAAAGATTCAGTCAATTCAGTCCAGTTGCTCAGTCATGTCTGACTTTTTGCAACCCCATGGACTGCAGCATGACAGGCTTCCTGTTCATCACCAACTCCCAGAGCTTACTCAAACTCATGACCATAGAGTTGGTGATGCCATCTAACCATCTCATCCTCTGTCGTCCCCTTCTCCCGCCTCCAATCTTTCCCAGCATCAGGGTCTTTTCAAATGAGTCAGTTCTTCACATCAGGTGGCCAAAGTATTGGAGTTTCAGCTTCAACATCAGTCCTTCCAATGAATATTCAGGACTGATTTCCTTTAGGATTGACTGGTTGGATCTCCTTGCAGTCCAAGGGACTCTCAAGAGTCTTCTCCAACACCACAGTTCAAAAACATCAATTCTTCAGAGCTCAGATTTTCATTTTCTTTATTAAAAGATTACTACTAATTAAAGAAAACCAGATAGTTCAAGTAAGGAATTTATCGATTTTCTATGTACGGGAAGATGCATACCTAAACTTTGGTAAGGTACATCTGTCTTTACCTAACCATGACCCAAATCTCCTGCACTGGCAGGGAACCCCCATGGTGGGAGTTTGGTGGGAGATGGCTTTTGAAGCTAAAGTACCAAGACTGTCCTTCCTCAGCAGTCCACCCACCCAGCATGGGTCTGTGACCTGACGGATGCTCCTGGGCTCCTGTGAAGAGGCAGTGAGAAGGGATGGCTAGATTTCCCACCTAAGAGGGCAGTGAGTGCCCTGAACTGAGAGCAGCGGCAGCTCCCTGACTGGCAGGTGCTGGAGGTTCAGCCACACACGTGTGCCTGCCCTGCACTCTCTTGGCTCCTGGGTGGTTTCCAAGCTTGGCTCTGCTGCCTGGTGTCCTTCAAGTTAAGGCCCTTTCTGCTGAGTCATCCTAGCTGCTCTGTGTTGCCTGCTGCCAGGCTCTCTATTTGTCTGATGCCCAGGAGGGGAGACAGGGCTGGTCTCCAGGAGGCCGCCCTAATCTTAGAAGGCATTTGCGAGGTGCATGCAGTCTTCAAGCAGTGGATGGGGGCTCTGTCTTCAATGAGAGGGAGTGAAACCTGAGGGAGCCCTGGAAGGGCTCAGGGGTCCTGGGGCTCAAAGCTCTCAAGTCCCAATCTCCCCATCCTAGACTGTCCTTCCTGATCTGGGCCTTGAAGTTTGCCGGCCTGCGCGGGAAGGAGAGAAATTTCACACCCAAGTTGCTGTTGGACCTGCCTAGTACAGACCTGGGGCTCCAGTCAATGGGGACAGACATTTAGGCAGGTAAGAGAGACCTGTTGATATGTGGGTATTCTCTCCTCACACAGAACGCAGCATCCTGGAACATGTCCTAGGAGGATTCCCTCTTAGGTGGCTCTTGGAAGCTTGATAAAAAGCAGTGAATGGCCTAGTTTTTTAAGAGAACGGCAATGGGAAAGGAATGCCGGAACTTGCAAAGCAGACTATGGAGGAAAGATCAGTGCCTCAGAGAAGCAGCCTGTAGGACTCACAGACACAGAAAACAATCTTGCGGTCACCAGAGGTGGAGGGGGGTGGGGAGGGGGGTAGTTTTGGATTAACAGATATATGCTACTATATATAAAACAGATAAACAACAAGGATCTACTCTATAGCACAGGGAACTATAATATTCAATATCTTCTAATAACCTATAATGAAAAAGAATCTGAAAAAGAATATATATATATTTGCATGTGTGTGACTGAATCACTTTGCTGTATGCCTGAAACTAATACAGCATTGTAAATCAATTATGCTTTAATAAAAAGCAAAAAGAAAAAAGAATTTCTGCTCGACAAGACTGGAAAACCCAGCATCTGAGTGCTCCTCGGAAGGTCTGGAGGATACTTGCCAAGATGGTAAGGAATTCATGGCAAGAGAGGAGGCACTGGCCTAGTTGAGAAGCTGGGTGGTGGCTGTCATCAGAAGGGTGGGCAGGGCTGGTGGTAGGAGGTGTGATTGGAAGGACCAGGAGCAAGGAGATCTGGGGAAGAGGCATGGAGACCTAGAAGGGAACCTCCCCATGGACAAAGTGAATTGCTGTCTGACTTATATCCCTTGGGCTCTTACCTGGTGGCTCAGATGGTGAAGAGTTTGCCTGCAGTGCAGGAGACCTGAATTCAATCCCTGGGTTGGGAAGATCCCCTGGAGCAGTACATGGCAGCCCACTGCAGTATTCTTGCCTGGAGAATCCCATGGACAGAGGAGCTTGGCAGGCTACAGTCTATGGGGTGGCAAAGAGTCGGACACGACAAGTACTCACTATACTTGTAACCCTTAAGTGTGTGTGTTGGGGGAGGGGGTTGGCCTCCCTGAACCCAGTAAGATTCCAGGAACTGAGGACTGACCCTAGGCCCCCGCAGGCCCTTGGGAGATGCACCGGCTCCCTCCTGCCAAGTCCTCCTGATATCCTAGTGTCTGAGTGACTCTCCCTTGCTGGAGACTGGGTTTCGACCCAGTCTTAACTTCCGTCCACCCCATCCACCCAATCATCCACTGCCCCAGTGGCCACGCCTGGGGTGAAAGCCAGCCAATCAAAGTACATGGCTGCCGGCAGCATCTCCCTTCCCTGGGCCCGGGCCCTTGGGGAGCAGTGGGCCGGCGGCAGTGATGGGAAAACACACACTGTTTGGGGGCGTTGCGGATACAGTACGGATTATTTTTAGCAAATTGTTCTGACTTAGTGAAAACCCTGAAAGATAGTGTTGATGATCGCCCCTATTTTGGTGCTGCAGAAGGCACCGCTATAATTAGACGCTTGTTTCTGGGTGATTCTGCTCTTCCCATGAGAAGACACCTCGCCTGCTGCAGAAACGCAGCCCTGAGGGGTGTCTTTATTGTTCAACTGGGGGCTCCATCCTTTACTCTTTACCCTTAAGGATTCACAGCATTTCTGAGAAAAAATAAATTATTTGCCTGTTTCTCAAGCTAATATTAGCTGGAGCATAAATGAGAGGGGTTGGGCCCTCTTTTGTTCTGCGATCCTGCTGACAACCGGGAATTATCCCTTGCAGCCCGCCCTCCTCCTCAGAGGTACTTCCTGGGCCCCCAGCCAAGCCCGGCTCCTTACCTCCTTCCACCCTGAAGTCTCTCTTGTATCAGTGTTTGTCATTTGTGACCTCAAATTTATCTCTGAAGCACTTGGACTAACATCTGTCCCTCTGCTGGACCATAAGCTCCACTTGGAAGGGACTGTAGCTCTCTGTCCTGTCCCCGGAGCCTACGATGGTGACATCAGTGAAATGCCACCATCAGAGTCAGGCATGTGGGGAACCCACAGCCCCCAGCTCTGCTGTCCCCCATCTACAGGCTCACTGCATGGACTTCTCTGTGAGTGCGTATGTGTGTGCTAAGCCACTTCAGTCGTGTCTGACTTTGCAACCCTATGGACTGTAACCCACCAGGACTGTAACCCACCAGGCACAAATACTGGAGTGGGTTGCCATGATCTCCTCCAGGGGATCTTCCTGACCTAGGGATTGAACCTGCATCTCTTATGTCTCCTGCATTGGAAGTTGGGTTCTTTACCACTAGCACCACCTGGGAAGTCCTCTCTGTGAAGTGACAAGCAATTTACAAATCCAACCAGCTTGTGGCAGAAGCATCGTGAGACTTTAGCATGGGATGTGAATGAGGTAAGCCTGAAAAGGGAGAAGGTGATATGAGCTAGTGATCCTGCTATTGAAACTAGGGTTGGGGCACAGGAGAGAGGGAATCAGAAACTAAGAGTGTCAGTTTCCTGGGAGCTGGTGTCCCCTTCAAGACCTGGTCATAACCACAGCCCGAAGCTCAGGGTCTCCTGTACAGTAGGTGCCCATGACTGCCCATGGGAGCAGCCTCTGAGATGGCCCTCAGGATCCTTTCCCTGGTGGCCATACCCTCGTGTGGGATCCACTTGCACTGTGCCAGGACCAACAGAACACAGCAGAAGTGAGGGTATGACATTTCCAAGAAAAGGTAATAAAAGGCGCTGTGCTAAATATCCATTGACAGAGGAATGGATAAAAAAGATGTGGCACATATGGAATACAATGGAATATTACTCGATCAAGAAAAAGATGAAATTGTACCATTTGCAGAGATATGGATGGACCTTGAGTCTGTCACACAGAATAAAGTAAGTCAGAAAGAGAAAAACAAATATTGTATATTAGTGCATATGTGTTGAATATAGAAAAGTGGTATCAGTTCAGTTCAGTCACTCAGCCGTGTCCAGCTGTTTGCGACCCCATGGACTGCAGCACACCTGGCCTCCCTGTCCAACACCAACTCCCGGAGTTTACTCAGACTCATGTCCACTGAGTCAGTGATGCTATCCAACCATCTCATCCTCTGTCATCCCCTCCTCCTCGTGCCTTCAATCTTTCCCAGTATCAGGGTCTTTTCGAATGAATCAGTTCTTCACATCAGGTAGCCAAAGTATTGGAGTTTCAGCTTCAACATCAGTCCTTCCAATGAATATTCAGGACTGATTTCCTTTAGGATTGACTGGTTGGATCTCCTTGCAGTCCAAGGGACTCTCAAGAGTCTTCTCCAACACCATAGTTCAAAAGCATCAATTCTTCAGCACTCAGCTTTCTTTATAGTCCAACTCTCACATCCATACATGACTTACTTGAAAAACCATAGCCTTGACTGGACGGACCTTTGTTGGTATAGATATGAAAAGTGGTGTAGATATGAGCCTATTTTCAAAGCAGAAATAGAGACCCAAATGTAGAGAACAAATGTATGGATACCAAGGTGGGTAGAGAGGTGGGACTAATTGGAAGATAGGGTTTGACATATACACACTACTATGAATAAAACAGATAACTAATGAGAACCCACTGTACAGCTCAGGGAACTCTACTCAATGCTCTGTGGTGACCTAAATGAGAAAGAAATCCAAAAGAAAGGGAAAATATGTATATGTGTAGCTGATTCACTTTTCTGTACAGCAGAAACTAACATTGTAAAGCAACTAAACTCCAATAAAAAAAATTTTCAAGAGCCACTGCAGCTCCCTCCATGGTTGAGCTCTGTCCCTCTGTGTCTCTGTGTCTGTCTGTCTTTCTCTGAGATCACTCACTCTGGGAGAAGCCAGGTTGTGAACAGGCCTCTGGAGATGCCCACGAGGTGAGGAGCTGAGGTCTCCTGCCAACAGTCCCGTGACTGAGCAACCTGGAAAGTGGATCTTCCAGCCCCACTCAAGCCTCCAGAGACCGATGCCCAGGGTAACAGCTCAACTGCAACCTCACAAAGGTCCTTGAACTGCAACACCCAGCAAGTTGCTCCCAGATTCCTCACTCCCAGAACTGGTGGGCCGTGATGCATGTTTGCTGCTTTATGCTGTTCAGGTATGTGGTCATTTGTGACACAGCAATGGTGATTCATACACCAGCTAACTGCACCTCTAACTCCTGACTCTGTTCTGTCAGCTGGGAGCTGTGTCCGCTCCCAGCAGGGTACTCCCACTTTCTTCTCCTCATCAGCCTCCACCTCCCTCCAGCCCCCTGGCCCTGGCTCAGCAAGAGTCACCAATAAGGGCCAGCACTGACCATAACAGAAGGAAGGGCAAGGCTCAGGGAAACCAGGGAACCTCAAAGTCCTGACCCCTGGCCTGAGAAGAAAACTTGACCTTCTCCCCTCTGCCCACATGGCTTACTTAACTCTTCCCGACACTGAAATCTCTTTCCCTCCATCCTGCTTATCCCACTGCAGAGGAGCCAAGCAGCCACTTCCTTTTCCAAACTGCCTGAGGACCATCACTTTCCTGGTTCAGTCCTGATCTCTTCCCTGTGTCCCAGCACCAGAGACCAGTATTCCTTGGGAAGCTATATTCCACCATCAACTGCCATCATTTGCTGAGAGTCCCTGCAGAAAATAGAAGGGAAGACCTCCCACTGACTGCCCAGGCCAGGACGGCTGCCCCTGGGCACACAGCTTGGAGTGGAATTTTCAGAGCTCCTTGGTGGGCACTTGATGAGTCCTCTCCAGTTGGAGGCTTCCACTCTTCTGCTGGCAATTTTCTTGTCTTATTTCTTAGCAAATAGCTCTCCTTTCTCTGTTCTCTCCTTTTGCAGCTCCAAAGAGTAGGATACTGGATCGTCTGGACCAGACTTCTAGTTGTCTTTTCTCTCTGTCAATCTCTTTTTCTAGATACTCCCTCCACCCTGCCTTCTATCTCATCTATTAGGAATCCAAGTGCTTGGATGACCTCTTCCTTGTCTCTTAGATCCAATATCCTCTCTCACATCCCTGATAATATTAATGACAGTTTCATTAAGAGCTTCTCTTCTGCTCCTTTCTCTCTGAGTCCTCTGATGCCTGTTTTCTGTTTGGTTCCACACTGGTACATTCATTCACATGGTCAGGGATTCTGGGTAATCTGTTCAGAGTCAAGAGAGTAGCACTAAAGTGCTCTCTGAAGATTTCTTGGGGGGAGGGGGCTTTACGCTGGTGGGAAGAGCAGATTTCTTGTGGGGTAACCTCATAGGTCAGTGTTTCCAGGTCTCTTCTCTAGGGACATGTGCTCTCCCTAAAGCATGGAGGTCCTGCTGCCATCTTCCTGGGTGCAGAGTTGGGAAGGCGCTTTGTGGGTTCTCTTAGTGTGAAGTCTTTCTTCTTCTACCCTCGCCCTTCTCAGTCCAGAATCCCACCCCCACCTCCTTCTGTCCCTGGAGTCCCTGAGACCAGAGCCACCCCTTCTCCACTTTCTCCAAAGAGCAAAACTTCAGGCTTGTCTGGAGACTGCAGAGGAGGAAACCTGGGGTCCCACCCACTTCCTGGACAGAGTCTGAATCAACCCCTCCATTTTATTCTTGCCTTGACCACCCTTACATCATCTGCCTCTTGTGATGCCAGCTGCTACCCACTTTCCAGGCTCCTGGGTTCCAGAGTGGACAGACCTGATCCTTGGCAGTGGATTCCACCCCACCCCTACAGAGCCTTAGGTCCTGGCTTCCTCTTCTCCATCCTACCCTCTCACATCTTAGCCTACCTCCTCTCCATCCTACCCGCTCACATTTCAGCCTACTCATGGGGAAAGAGGAGGTAGCTGTGGCTCCCTCTCCCATGCTGTTGCAAGGCAGAAATGAGGTCACCATGGTGCCATTGTTAGGGGAAGCACACTGACTGAAATAGCCCACCCTGGCCAGGCACCATAGTAACCGTTTGCGTGAGTTATTTTACAACAGGAGGTCCTGGTAAAGAATGAGGAACTAACAGGCCACCACCAACTGGAAGAATTTGAGGAAGGTCAAAAGGAGATGCCACATGTCCTACCACCTCCCAGAATCCTCCTCGCTGGCATCCATCTTGGCTGAGTGATGCATGCAGCACCAGCAAGGACCATGAGTCAGATGACTGGCCAGAGACAACCTGGAAACTCACCCCATCACCATAAAATGAAACTGTGGGCCACATGGCAGAGCAGTCCTCCTGGGTTCTCTTACCCTGCTGCTTTCCACCCTTTCCAATAAAGTCTCTTGCTTAGTCAGCACATGTGTCTCCTTGGACAATTCATTTCTGAGTGAAAGCCAAGAGCCCCCTCTCAGACCCTGGAAGGGGTTCCCCTTCCTACAAACACCATGACCATGATGGCAGCCCCTCGGGTGAGCTCTGTCCCTGGTGCACACTCTGTTTCTCCCACACAGGCCCAGGAAGAGGAATCACATGTAGGGACCATGGGAAGCACAGAGCCAGGGAAACTGCCCCCTCCATGCGCCCCCACCCCCACCCATCCATGCAGGACCGGCCCCCAGCCAAGTGTGCCACCCAGTGACGCCGTGTTGGCTGTTTCACGGCCTTTCCAAAGCCTCCTTTCAGCCCCCTCCCTCCACACCCACAGACAGAAATGTGCACAAGTGCAAAGTCACCATGACAAGAACATGAGCTGGCAGCTGAGACCTGCACGGCTAATGACGGTCTGAAAGAGGATGAGCCGGCTCTGTGCCATCTGCCCACCTACTCCTCAAATTACCTTCACCCACCTTCTAAATGGTGTCTGACTTTAGGAAGAGTGATTGCCAGAGTGGGAAATATATGTGTCCCACCCCTGCAGGGCGAGGCAAGCTCGCAGAGCAGTTCTAGTTCTGTTCCGTGGGGGTCTAACCTGTCTGCTGCAGCAGGCTCCTGGCAGAGCACAGGCACTAGGGGGTGGTGACACAGGGTGTTTCAGGTTGGGTCTGCTCCTGTGACCCAGGTTGGCCCGCCTCCCATCCCTTACCAGGACTGTTGAGGCAGGAAGCCTTGCCTGGAACCTTTGATATCCGGAGGCCTGGCCAGACACATGGACAAGCTTGTCTTGTTCCTTAGTATGTGGTCACAGTGCACATGTGTATTTCAGGGAAGTCATTAGGCTTTGAGGTCATTCATTTGATGACCTGGACATTGTCAGAGGCTAATTTAGGAAAAGACAAACTCAACCTACATCAGCTGGTAGAAGAAAAGCATTTGTTAGTTGTGATGCCCTCCTCCTAAGGCAGGAGGTTCCCTGGTGGCTCAGTGGTAAAGAACCTGCCTGCCAATGCAGGAGACTTGGGTTTGATCCCTGGGTCAGGAAGATTCCCTAGAGGAAAGCATGGCAACCCACTCCAGTATTCTTGCCTGGAGAATCCCCACGGACAGAGGAGCCTGGAGGGCTCCAGTCCATGGGGTCACAAAGAGCTGGACACTACTGAGTGACTAACACTTTCACTTTCACACTGGTGAGTTAGGATTTCAGTATATGAATGGGAGAGTGGGGCAAAAACGATTAGCCCAAGACATCAGAGAAACCCATGATGCCAGTGTCCATGTTTTATGTATCCTTCCAGGAATTAATTTCTATGCTTCTACACACACTCTCTCTAGCTTC
The DNA here is from genome assembly GCF_910594005.1 of Cervus elaphus. Lineage (NCBI taxonomy): Eukaryota > Metazoa > Chordata > Mammalia > Artiodactyla > Cervidae > Cervus > Cervus elaphus. Next base: position 31,050,159 of record NC_057827.1, on the reverse strand, counting down.
CTCTTTTTCATGAGTATACTTTTATATGCTTTGAAGACTGGTCCATATCACAGACCTATATATTTGCTGTTATTTAGTCACTAAGTCATGTCTAACTTTGTGACCCCACAGACAGCAGCATGCTGTCTATATACACACCTTAAAAAAAAAAAAATCCTGATAATTCCATACTATGGATGTGCCATAATTTCATTAATATTACTATTGCTAGTATTTAGGTTATTTTCTAAATGAGGAGGATGAGACAGTTAGATAGCATCACCAACTCAATGGATATGAGTTTGAACAAACTCCGGGAGATAGTGAAGGACAGGGAAGCCTGCTGTGCTGCAGTCCATGGGGATATAAAGAGTCGGACACGACTTAGCGGCTGAACCATAACAAGGTGTTTCCACCCTTTTACAATCATAAGCAATGCCTCCATGAGCCTGTGATCAACATCCTTGCAGAGGCACTTGAGAACACACACAGAAAAAAGTTTGAGAGCGAACTTGCTGGGCCAGTGGTTCTGACATAAGGGCCCAAACCTTCCAGGTCCTGTCCCTCTGGCATTGCGGTTATCAAAGTTTCTGGAGCTTGGCCAATCTGATTTAGGTCTAGAGTAAGGTTTCCAGGTGTTTCAGTCTGCATCTCTTTTACCATGAGATTAAACCTCTTTTCAAAGGTTTAAAAGCCTTTTCCCTTTCTGTGAGGGATTTCTATCCATTTTTCAATTCAGTCCCTGGGGTTTTTTTTTTTGGTATTGATTTATAGCAGTCCCACACTTGTGACATAAATTGCATATATTATTATGCAGATGATACTGCTTTCATATTCAGACATAAATATATTTTGTTCATTTAATGACTGCATGATAATTCCATTTTAGGGATGACCCATTATTTTATTCTTAGTTGAAAGTTGCCTTCCTACTTTAATCACATGTTTTCTGCCAGGCAGAAATATCTGGCTCTTGTATCAGTGATGTGATTTATGGCCTAGGGTTTTGTAACATAAGCATTCCTAGCCCAGGAGCCCCTTTCAAGACATGGCGGTGGCCAATGTATCCCTGTGAAGTGGTGTCCCTAAGATGGGAAAGTTGCCACATAGAAAAGTGTCTGATCCACATGGAAGTATCCCCACCCCCTCCCACCATGGGTGTGGCTGTCTCAGAGCAGGGACCCAGGGCAGCTTCAAGCACCCCTGCAGCCGAGGAAGAAAGGCCCAAGGTGGAGGGAGGAGTGGGAGGCCAGGTGGGCGGGTCCCACACGCTCTCCACCAAGGCTGGAAGTGTCGGCGGCCACCCCAGCTGCCTGTCCCTGGCCTTTCCTGCCCAGCATTCTCCATCCTTCCCCACGGTACACCGCCAAACACTGTAGAGAGCCGCTTCTTTGTGTCAGGGCCTGCCCTGGGGGCTGGGATGATTGCACTGTGGAGACTGGTGGTCCGCGGAGGGCAGGCTCCTGGCACCGGGTTAGGGCCCTGCTTAGCTGGGGGAAGCAGCGGCTTGCACTGAGCGCTGCCGGGAATCTGGGAGGGAAAGCCAACAGGAGGTAGGTGGCAGCAGATGAGGCCAGACCCAGGGACCAGAGCGCGGGCTGCTCCCCACCATGGACACACTGCAGAGACCCTGGAGGGTCAACATCCCCCAGCCTGACCAAGCTGGAGGCACCCCACACCCCTGGGCGAGACCAGCAGGGATGCCCCACCACCCTGGAGGGCAGTGCCCATCCAGGACCCCAGTGACCCCAATGCCTTTGGGGACCGGTCAGGCTCTGCGGGCTGGCAGCTCAGCTTCTGGTTTTGACTTAGAGCTGATGCTCAGTTTTCTCATCTATAAAGAGCACGTAATGCTATGGCAACCCCTGAGATGGGTGAGGAGTGACCCACATGAATCCCTGGATCTGTGAGCACTGCTCAGTGAGTGTAGATGGAGGGCGGAGCTGAGCCCACTCGCCAGCCCAGTCGTGCACACCCCTCCCACACACACTCATCCAGGATCACATTTTCTCTGCAAACGGAGAAACTCTCCATCACAGATTTCAGCACAGCTAGCGTCTATGCTGGGAAAGACTGAGGGCAAGAGGAGAAGGGGGCGACAGAGGATGGCATCACCAACTCAATGGGCATGAGTTTGAGCAAACTCTGGGAAATGGTGAAGGACAGAGGAGCCTGGCGTGCTGCAGTCCATGGGGTCGCAAAGAGTCGGACACGACTGAAACCGAACAACACTGAACCTCCACGATTTACCTGGGCCACCAGGAACCAAGCGCCCCCACTCCTGGAGGATGCTCTAGGACTAGGGGTAAAAGTCAAATTGCACCTGTTCACCACCAGAAAGGTGAGTCCCTTGCCCCTTTCCTAGAGGTGGTGACACGCACAAGTGTATCAGGTTCCTGACAAATGCTGGCTCCCTTGGGACTGAAACTGCTTGCCTGCAGGAGAGCCCAACTGCATGAGACACTCAGTGACTGCTGTGTTTGCTGAGAGACGGGATGGGAGGGGGCTAGTGCCGCCCCTCTGGTGTCTCGTCCGCCCCTCTGTGGTCCCTGCAAAGAGTCTGTATTTAGGAGATCAGGAAGTGGTCCTTTTCACAGGGCTGCCTCGAATTATTTCAGCTGCACCGAGGTATTTCAAAGTCAGACCAAATAAACATTTGCATCTAAAAGAGGCAAAACAAGGTCATTTGAAATAGAGAAGAAAGCCTTTCCCGTATCCGGAGGGTGTGGCCAGACTCCCCCATGAAGCCTCATAGCGTTAGCTTTGGTTTTATGAGTTTGCCAAGGCACGGAGCTCTCTGGCTTCAGGAAGAAAGTGTTTCGTTTGAAATAAAACATGAGCCGATCTAAGGTTCCTTCCCTGATCTGCTCTGTGGCCACCCCAGCCCCCTGCAGCTGCCGGGACCATATCTTTAAAGGTTTGTTTTTCCTGAGGAGGCAGCCGGGACCCACTGGGTGTTAACAAGCAACCAGGCCCAGGGTGGGTGTGTGAGTGTGTGTGTGTGTGAGTATGTGTGTGTGTTGGGGGGGCTGCTCCCAGCCTCCACTCAGCATCCCCCGCATGTGGTCAGATGGGTCTCTGGCCTGCCCCCAGCTTTCTAGTTCTTCCCTCTTCCTGTTGGGCCTGGCACCCAAGAAACACAGCCAGACCTTTCCTGAAGAGTCTGGACCGAAACCAGGGTGTTCCTGTTCAGTCGCTCAGTCATGTCCAACTCTTTGCCACCCTGTGGACTGTAGCACACCAGGCTTCCCTGTCCTTCACCATCTCCTGGGGGAATCACCTTTTCTTTTCTTCTAGCAATTATTTCTGCCCTCCCCTGGCTTAAACACATCTTTTAAATTAAGCCCAAAGGGAGGGGCCGTCTGTATAGCATTCTGTGTGCTGACACCCCCGCCCCCCCCCCCCCCCCCACCCCCACAGGGACCTGTAGCATTTCCACCAATCGCTGAGCTCCTGGATGACAACAGGGTCAGGGCACACCCTGGCCTCACCTGAGGTACAGGTGCTCTTACACAGGTGGGACTTCCTATCCAAACCACATGCCCTCTGACCCTCATGGCATCCCTGCCTCAGAGGAGTGTCTGCACAGGCCCCGGCCCTCCCCAACCCTCCCACTCCTCCAGGAGCCCTTGCTCATTCATTCATTCATGCACTGGGCTCAAGATGACTCATGCAACACCCAACTCTCCCTCCTCAGACCTCTGAAATAGCAGGATAAATATAAAAACAAATCCTTTGTATAGATGATCTTATGTACAAGACAGAAATAGAGACACAGGGGTAGAGAACAAACATTGACACCAAGAGAGGGGTGGGATGAACTAGCAGATTAGGATTGACATATATACACTACTATGTGTAAAGTAGAAAATTAAAGAGAACCTACAGCATAGCACAGGGAACTCTACTCACTGCTCTGTGGTGACCTGAATGTGAAGGAAATCCAAAAAAGAGATATATGTAGGCATATACCTGATTCATTCTAGTGTGCAGCAGAAAGTGGTAAAACATTGTAAAACAACTGCACTCCAATAAAAATAAGAAAAAAAAACACCCAGATGCCCTGGAAAACTAGAAATATGCCACCAGTAGACCAGAACATGGGAGAATTCGCAGAAGAGAGAAGCAGAAGAGGTCAGATTAGTGGTGAAACCCAACATCCCTGAGGACCCACAAGGCCGGACCACCTTCTGAAAGTGAGGAGGGGTGCAGGGTCATGAACATTTACGGGGAGAGTTACCTGAAGGGCCACCCAGGCAGCCAAGCTGGTTTCCTGTTTGCCCGTGGGATAAAGCCAGAAGGCAGTTTTAGAGACTTCCGTGGAGGCATAAGATATGGCATAAGTGTATAAGAATCTGCCTATCAATGGGGGTGAACAGAGGCTTAATCCCTGGTGTGGGAAGAGTCCACAAACTGCAAAGCAACTAAGCCTGTGAAAGTGAAAGTAAAGTCGCTCAGTCGTATCCGACTCTTTGCAACCACATGGACTGTAGCCTACCAGGCTTCTCCATCCATGGGATTTTCCAGGCAAGAGTACCGGAGTGGGTTGCCATTTCCTTCTCCAGGGGATCTTCCTGACCCAGGGATGGAACCCAGGTCTCCCGCATTACAGGCAGACACTTCACCCTCTGAGCCACCAGGGAAGATGTGCCACAACTGTTGAGCTTGCATGCTGCAACTAATGAAGCCCGTGCCTAGAGCCCATGCTCAGCAATAAGCCCTTCGCAACAAGACCAAGCATCACAACCAACAGTAGCCCCAGCTTGCCACAACTAGAGAAAAGCCCAAGCAGCAATGAAGACCCAGCAGAGCCAAAAGTCAATAGTAATAAAAAAAGAAGACAGCTTTACAACAGGGCAGGGGGCTGTAAGGGGCACTTCAGAGAGGGAGCAGGGCCACTGTCCCTTAACCGTAGCAAAATGAGAGGCAGAATGTCCCTGCATCAGAGGCCTTCTCAGCGTGGGAACAAAAGGTTTGAGGTTTTGTCTCTTCAAAGTGGCCCCCTCCCAGCATTCTGACTCCCATGTGTTGGTCTGAGAATGGGTTCTGTGGGAGATCCACAGCCTAGAGTCGCCCCACCAGGCTACCTCAAGACATGGCCCTTAGGGGTGGGAGATGCAGCCAGAAAGGAAGGGTAGCTCCTCTCCTAGCCCTCCCCACCCCCATAAAGACTCTATAGGTCCACCCCCCACCAGAAAAAGAAAACACAGGATGCTGGCCCGAGGTAGCTAAGTTGGACATCAAAGGAATGATTTCAGTGAGCCCAGACTCTTGCATATCTTCCCATACACAGAAAAGCGCCAAATTCCTTAACTTGGGATATCTGGTTTTCTTTAATTAACAATCATCTTTTGATGTTCAGGGCTTCCCTGGTAGCTCAACTGGTAAAGAATCCACCTGCAATGCAGGAGACCCCGGTTCTTGATTTCTGGGTTGGGAAGAGCCGCTGGAGAAGGGAAAGGCTATCCACTCCAGTATTCTGACCTGGAGAATTCTACAGTCCATGTGGTCGAAAGACATGACTGAGCTACTTTCACTTTCACTTTTGATGTTCAGACCACCTGTCCTTTGTTGCAAAACTTCTATATAACTTGACTCCTCCCCCACTCACCTCCTCCAAGCAGTTCTCTCAGGGTCACTTGAAATGCTGCCTGCCTGTCTTAAAGTCCTAAAAATTCCCATCAAATAAAACATAACTGTCAAAGTTTACGTTGTGAATATTTTTTAAGTCTACAGGATCAAATGAGTTACTGCATGCAAAATGCTCAGAGCAATGCTTGGCATTTGGGAACCAGTCACTGCCCAATAGGTCTTATACTATCCTGATCTCATTTCTACAACAAGCACATTAAGACACATCAATGCAGATTGATCCAGCTGTACATCCTTGGCCATGAACAGTGGTTACCTGGAAGTGGGGGTGAGGAGGGAGGAAGGGGGTCAATATGGTGTCTATTGGTCTATGGTCTATGAATAAATCCTTTCAATTTCCTCTAAAAAGTACTAACTCCTGTAGGTAGGCAAGTAAGTATACAGGAGACAGATCAAATGGATGTTACAGGACAACGCAGGCAGAGCCCTGGGACCTGAGGCCTCTCCAGGTCCCTGAGAGGCACCCAGGAATGGGGGGGGGGGGGCTGGGGCGGGGAGCTGGGAGTGGACCCTGGAAAAGGGGCACTGCACAGAGCCAGGCCATGACATTCATCATCGCCACTCTCCTTTCTGCCCCGCTCTTTGATCCACCAGGTCCCAGGGCTCAAGTCCCACCAGTGGACACAGTCAGTGAGTGGACAGTGAACTCATCGGAAAACGCACAGCCTTCCTGAAGGTCCAGGGTCCTAGCTTAGTGGGAGGAGCGATGTAGGCACTGTTCGGGACAGGTGCTGGCTGACCCCAGGCGGGGGACGGGGGTCAAGGCACGAGGGGGGTGGTACAGCCTGTACCTTGCACCCCTTGCACCCTGGAAGGCAGGTACACCGTTCATTCATTTCATACTTCCCTGCAGGGCTGGCCTAGGGCCCGGGGAGAAGGCAGGAGTGCGGCCTGCGGCCTCCATCATCCTCCCTCCCGCTCCTGCCCTCCCGCTCCTGCCCTTCCCAACCCTTCCTCCCTCTCCTTTGCCTTCAAGTTCCTTTCTTCTCCTCCCTCCTCCCCGCTCCTGTCCCCTTGCTTCTTCTCCCCTTTCTTGTCCCCCCGCCCCAACCCTCCTCCCTCTCCTTTCACCGACCCTCCTTATCTTTTATCCTCCCCCATCTCCTGTCTCCACCACCCCCCCCCCCCAAGGCAGAGGCGGCGGGCTGGGCGGCCCCTGGCTTGGGCCCCGCCCTGCGCTCGCACCTGCTCCGCGGCCGCGTGGATTCCCCGCCCCGGGCTCCGCGGGCTGGAGGGAATGTGGGTCAACGCTGAGCCGCTAAGCCTGTGCTTGGGAGCAGACCGGGGACCCGGGGCCTCTGCCGGGGCGGGAGCGGGGAGGCGGCCGCTTGCGTTGCGAAGGATGCGGGCCCGCTAGCCCCTCCTCGCGCCCCAGCCCGCGAGAGGCTGCCTCCCTCCGCTTTGCCCCCCGGCCGCTGCGCCCAGCGCGCCCGCATTTCAACTGGCGGGTCGGAGGGTCTCCCCTCCTGGACGCGGTTCCCGCTACCCCTCACTGCCCCCTAGTGTCAGCCCCCGGACTGCGCAGGCTGGAGCCCAGCCCTGGAGCACGCCCCTGTGAGCGTCTGTCTGACGCCCCCAGACCGCGCGGCCCTTCTGCCCAGGTGTGCAGGGCCCTGGGTCTGCTCTGTGGGGAAGCCCCCCAAGCGGCCCTCTCCGCCTCTACCCCGGGCGGTGCTCCCACCTGTAACCCGGCTGAGCGCTGTCCAGCCGCACCCTAGCCCAGTATCCCGAAGTCCCATTGCAGATCCAGGTCTATGCCCTGCGGCAGGGACCAGTTATGGGGCCATGGAGGTGACCTGGCCTCCCAGGCATCAGTCCTGGGGTCTCCCCGCAGCAGTCTCCCACCTTGGGCCTCGCTGCCTCCTGTATTGCCCTGGGACTTCTAGGGTGGGCAGCACAGCTCTACCACCTCCTAGTACACTCCTTCTGAGCTCTCTCCAGGCTAGGCCTCCGATTCCTTCTGGACTTAAGCCTGATCCTGGAAAGCCCTACCCCTTGTTCACCTGACCAGTGGGTCACCTTAGCCCAGAACCCCCAAACCCTCTCACCAGAATGCTGCTTCATGCCCTGGTTCCCGGGATCCACAGTTTGCATCTGTCAGTGACCAGGCTGAGCGTTGGCCTGTCAGGGAGGCTGGTGTCTGTGAACCCCAGCAAGATGAGCTTCTCATATAGGAAGCAGGAGGCCTGCCTGAGTCAGAGGCTGCCAGAGTCCATCCACCCCCTCTCCACACCCCACCCCACCCCACTCCCCTGCCGTCACAGGGCTCCAGGTTTGAAAGACTGCCTGGTGTCCTCAGTCATGTCAGACTCTTTTTGACCCCAAGGACTATAGCCCACCAGGCTCTTCTGTCCATGGGATTCTCCAGGCAAGAATCCTGGAGTGGGTTGCTATTTCCTTCTCCAGGGCATCTTCCAGACCCAGGGATGGAACCTCTGTCTGCTGCATTGTCAGGCAGGTTCTTTACCGCTGCACCACCTTCAGACAAATCATCAGACACAAATCATCAGAGCCCTGTGGATCGCTTGGTAAACAGCGCTCAGGAAAAGCCAGGCTGGGCCCTGCCCACTCAGTTAGGAAACAGATTTGGATTCAGTTTAGTTTTGTTTTTATTTGAAGCTTTGGTCATGGGCAGGTTATCACCGTTGAGGATCTTCCTTCCCATCAACTCCCGCTGAGTTCTGAGGCTCTGAAATTCTCAGGGGAACAGACACTGGTTAATAAAACTTGGAAGGGGCTGTTTTTTTTTTTTTTTCATGAAGTAACCCTCCTTTCATGTCTGTTTACTGCCGGGCTCCATCTCTGGCTCCACGTAGCAACGTCTGATTAAATGCCCAACATGTCCCGGGGCGAGAGACACATAATTGCAGTGCTTCGTTTTCCCATGTGATGATTAAGGAAAGCTTTGCTCATTTTGTACGTGTGGGAAAGAGACTATGTTAGTATTTGGATTTGAAAACTTGTTGGTGTTGCTGTCCTGAGAGAATGATACAGTGTGGGTTGCCCCTGCAATGGTTACTATACATCTTTGAAAACAGAACAGATTTTTGGTGCCAGAGGGTAGGATGGGGCATGGAGGGAGGTATTGCCAGCCTGCCTTATATGTAACGTTACACACAGCAGCAGGACATATTTCTTCCTCAAACACTAGATAAACAATATACACCATAAATGAGGATCCTTTGTCATTAAAGATCTCAGTGTGACTAGTGTTTTGAACCTGCCACAAGGCTTTTTTTCTCAAGTAAAAGGAGAAAATATGCCTACCTGTACTGCTTCTCCTATGGAACTTTCCTGCCTCTGACTCTGTGGGGAGAATGGAAAGAACCTGGCCAAGGAGTCAGGAGTCTGTTCAGTGATGAATTTGGCTGTGAGCTGGCTGTGTTTTGTTGCAGAAATCGCTGTCCTTCTCTGGTCTCAATTGCATTATATGTTAATAGACAAGAGAGTAATCTCCCTTCCTCCCTCTCTTTCTCCTTCCCTCCTCCACTTCCCTCCCCTTCCTTGTTTTCCTTTTTTTTTGGGGGGGGGGGAGGTTTGTTTGTTTGTTTCTGGGTTTTCTTGGCTGCATTGGGTCCTTGTCATTGCTGCACAAACTTTCTCTAGTGAGTGGGGGCTACTCTCTTGTTATAGTGCTTGGGCTTCTCATTGCATTTGCTTCTCTTGTTGTGGATCCCGGGTTCTAGGGCACGCAGGCTCAGTAGTTGCAGCACATGGGCTTAGTTGCCCCTTGGCCTGTGGGATCTTCCCAGACCAAAAATTGAACCTGTATCCCTTTCACTGGAAGGAGGATTCCCAACCACTGGAGCATGGGGGAAGTCCTCCTGTGATTTTTTATTATGGAAACTTTCCATTTCAAAGATAACCAGTTGTAGAGAGAACAGTAAAGAAATAATAAACCGTCATGTACCCCCTCACCAGCTTCAACAGTGATCATTACAGAACCCATCTTGTTTCATCTTTGCTTCCACTCAACCCTCACCCCCAGCTCATGCATGTGTGTTTGTTCAGTCACTCAGTCATGTCTGACTCTTTACCTCTCCATGGCTGGTAGCCTGCCAGGCTCTTCTGCCCATGGGATTCTCCAGACAAGAATACTGGAGTGGGTTGCCATTTCCTCTTCCAGGGGATCTTCCCGACCCAGGATTCGAGCCCACGTCTCCTGCATTGGTAGGCGGGTTCTTTACCTATGAACCGCTGGGGCTTCCATACCCTCCAGCTTATTGGGAAGAAAATCCCTAAACATCAGTAATTTCATCTATACATGTTTCAGAATTATCTGATTTATCACTGCAATCTGGTTGCTTGAAACAGCACTACTCTATTAGATTAAGATGCTGTGGCTTGACAGTCTTGGCTGGGACCAACTGGACTGTTCTTCTGTTGATTCTGCCTGGTTCTTTCATATAAAAGCAGTTAGCTGGTATCTTGGTTGTGGCCACACAGTCTGTGATGGCTTTATGTGTCTGACAGCTGGCCTAGGTGCCTCCATTGTCCACATGGCTCCTCCAGTTAGGCTAGCTTGGGCTTGCTGTCATGGTGGTGGCGTTCCATGAGTTTCCAGTGGCAAGAGAAGGCAAACCTCAATGGGAAGTTACTTCCCAAGCTTGCTGCTTGTGTCATGTTTGCTAAAGTCCCATTTGCCAAAACAGGTCTTGTGTAGCCCTGCCCAGAATCAACATGGGAGGGGAAGAGAGATGTACAAAGAGGGAGAAACAGGGGAAGTAATTTATTGGCGGCTGTTACTGCAGCAATCTACCATAAGGATATATTCCTAAAACCTAAGCCCTCTGCCATTTTAATATAACCACAATTCTGTTATGAAAGCCTACCAAATTGACTGCAATCTTTGATATGGATGATATCCAGAGTTCCCCCATTTTCACGTAAATGTGGAGAAATGGGAACTTTGGTAAATAATATGGTGCGGCCACAGTGGAAAACAGAATAAAATGGAGTATTGTTTGTGTGTAACTGCTGTCAAGTTTTTTATGACTGTGCACTCTTATAGCATAAAATAGATCTGTTATTAAAAATGTTTTACAAACCCAAAGGTTGCTCATTTTGTCAGTAGCAGAGGGGCTGGAGTTCTCAAGAAATGAGGAGCAGTTGTAACAGTTCTGAGGACTATTGGCTTGGGTCTGAGCAGCTACACTATGGCTTTATTGTCATTCATTGTCACTTGAACAGCTACTTTCACATTTCACCAACTTTAAATCTCTCAGGTGCCGTCATTAGTGCAGTAATAAGACACTCAAGTCCTTGCAAGCAAGATCAGTTGAAATACACAATTTCCCCTGATGCAATATAGGTATTATTCTCTGAAATGTAACAGCACACTCTTAGGTCTTAAGAGCCATTTAGACAGGGTGGATCTGGAGTCTGTGAGGTCTGAAGATTATAGACTTGTGAGACTCCTGTAAGAATTAGATGTTGCAAAAATCAAGTTAGGTATAAAAGTGAATATTTAGAATGAGAAAATAAATCACAACAAATCAGAAACTTAAAAGTGCTGAAAAATGCCCCAAACACTGTAAATCCAGAAATATAACATAACATTAAAAAAAGTAACTTCCTGACATAATTATATAGTACTTGTTTTTCTACATTTTTGACTAGACTTTCTTATATGGCAGTTCTCTTGTCATATATTTTTATAAAGTGTTTAAAAGATGATTAGAAAGTGAAAGTGAAGTCGCTCAGTTGTGTCCGACTCTTTTTGACCCCATGTCAGACTCTTCCGTCCATGGAATTCCCCAGGCAAGACTACTAGAGTGGGTTGCCATTTCCTTCTCCAGGGGATCTTCCCAGCCAGAAATCACACCTGGGTCTCCCACACTGCAGGCAGACTCTTTATCATCTGAGCCACCAGGGAAGCCCTAAAAGCTAATTAATCTCTGTCATATAGCACAGAGGTCAGCTAACTTCTCCTGTAAAAGACCTATCAGTAAATACATCAGGCTTCATGGCCATAGGGTGTCTGTCATGACTACTCAACTCTGCCACTGCAGCACGGAAGCTGTCTTAGATGATGTGCAAATAAAGAAACATGACTATGTTCCAATAAAGCTTTATTTATGTAAACAGGTGCCAACCCAGGAAGTGACAGCAAGATGGTGTAATAGAAAGACATAAATACAGAGATTAACAACAATAAATAGTTCAAAAAAGTGTTTCAGAGAACTCCATAAGCCAGTTAGGAAGTCATAACATCCCAGGAAGCTGAAAGCTAAGAAGAGCTGCACTGAAACAAGAAAAATCCATTTCAACCCAAGCAGGCACAGCTTGCCATCAGGATAAAGTGCAACTTCCAGCTTCTCCTTTGAGAGGAAGAGAGCAGAACATACGTCCAATGTTTCAACTTTTCAGGGGGCTGCCCAAGAGACTAGTTTCTGTCTTTGCTGACTCAGAGCAGTGATGGAACCAGGAGAGCTCACATGCGGGGGACCACAGAGAAAGCGCTGCAGCTTGACACTGCTCCAGAGAACTTGCAGTACTACAAGCAGACACCAGAGGGAGCAAGACTACAAGCTCCTGAGAGAAATTGGCAGACCTCATCAGCTGGAGAGGGAAAAGGCAACCCACTCCAGTATTCTTGCCTGGGAAATGCCATGGACAGAGGTGCCTGGTGGGCTACAGTCCATGGGGTCCCAAAGAGTTAGAGATGACTTAGCGACTAAAATAACACAGCAGCAACAACGCCTTATCTCTTTAGACAAGACTATGTTGGTCCCTGTGAACTGGTGAACTCTTTCGAAGTTGGGTTCAGTTTAGTTGCTCAGTCGTGTCCAACTCTTTGCGACCCCATGGACTGCAGCACGCCAGGCTTCCCTGTCCATCACCAGCTCCTGGAGCTTACTCATACTCGTGTCCATCAAGTCAGTGATGCCATCCAACCAACTCATCCTCTGTCGTCCCCTTCTCCTTCCACCTTTAATCTTTCCCAGCATCAGGGTCTTTTCCATTGAGTCAGTTCTTTCTATCAGATCGGCAAAGTATTGGAGCTTCAGCTTCAGCAGCAGTCCTTCCGATGAATATTCAGGACTGATTTCCTTTAGGATTAACTGGTTGGATCTCCTTGTAGTCCAAGGGACTCTCAAGAGTCTTCTCCAACACCACAGTCTAAAAGCATCAATTCTTCAGTGCTCAGCTTTCTTTATAGTCCAACTCTCACATCCATACATAACTACTGGAAAAACCATGCTTTGACTAGACAAACTTTTGTTGGCAAAGTAATGTCTCTGCTTTTTAATATGCTGTCTAGTTTGGTCATAGCTTTTCTTCCAAGGAGCAAGTGTCTTTTAATTTCATGGCTGCAGTCACCATCTGCAGTGATTTTGCAGCCCCCCAAGATAAAGTCTGTCAGTGTTTCCATTGTTTCCCCATCTATTTGCCATGAAGTGATGGGACCAGATGCCATGATCTTAGTTTTCTGAATGTTGAGTTTTAAGCCAACTTCTTCGTTCTCCTCTTTCACTTTCATCAAAAGTCTCTTTAGTTCTTCACTTTCTGCCATAAGGGTGGTGTCATCTGCATATCTGAGGTTATTGATATTTCTCCTGGCAATCTTGATTCCAGCTTGTGCTTCATCCAGCCCAGCATTTCACATGATGTACTCTTCATCTAAGTTAAATAAGCAGGGTGACAATATACAGCCTTGACTTACTCCTTTCCTGATTTGGAAACAGTCTATTGTTCCATGTCCAGTTCTAATTGTTGCTTCATGACCTGCATACAGATTTCTCACGAGGCAGGTCAGGTGGTCTGGTAATCCCATCTATTTGAGAATTTTCTACAGTTTGTTGTGATCCACACAGTCAAAGGCTTTGGCATAGTCAATAAAGCAGATGTTTTTCTGGAACTCGCTTGCATTTTCAATGATCCAACGGATGTTGACAATTTGATCTCAGGTTCTTCTGGCTTTTCTAAATGCAGCTTGAACACCTGGAAGTTCGTGGTTCACGTAGCCAGGTGTTGAAGCCTAGCTTGGAGAATTTTGAGCATTACTTTGCTAGTGTGTGAGATGAGTGCAAGAGTGTGGTAGTTTAAACATTCTTTCAAAGAGCACAGTGAAAATGGCCACCATAGTGTGAAAGTTGCAAAAATATCATTGCATATGTAATTAAAGAGAATTGAACAATTATGTTGATTGACAGGGTGAAGATGTCAGAACAATCTGGATAAGTGAAGAAACCTGGCTTCACCTGGGAGCTCATAATCCCGTCCAGGCAGCTCTACAAACAAGAAGCTTGCATAAGCGGCAAACATTCCCTGAAGGATTCACGCACAGACAGACATAGTGGGTGCCTCAGGGGAGGGGTCCTTTCCAATTTAAATCCTTCCTTGATGTTTGATCGTTTATCATGTTTATGAGTTGTTTTTACTTTTAAAAAACGCACACATTTAGAAGCATGCGTGCATGTGTGCTAAATCGCTTCAGTTGTGTCCAACTCTTTGTGACCCCATGGACTGTAGCCCACCAGGCTCCTCTGTCCAAGGGATTCTCCAGGCAAGAAAACTGAAGTGGGATGCCATGCCCTCTTCTGGGATATCTTCCCAACCTAGGGATCGAACCCTAGTCTCCTGCACTGCAAACGGATTCTTTATCGCTGAGCCACCAGGGAAACCCACGTAGAAGCATATCAAGATACAAAAGAGAAAGTTCTACCAGTGACTCCACCTCCCAGAAATAAGTCCGACGATCATCTTGGAATTTGTCAGTTAAGGAATTCATACAGACCTTGAACTCTGGATGTCTCTCCAGGCTGCTCAGCCTTTTCCCATAACCCTAAACTCATCCATAGCAGATTATTCTAGTTCCTGGATGATCTTTTGACACGTTGGGCCACTCCCTCCCCTGCCCCACCCCGCCCCCCTCTCCCGGCCTATAACTGAGGCCATCCAGGGGCCTCGTCCGTTGGTTCTGCACCAATGGCCCCTTGGGCAGCATCCCCTTCCCAACAGAAAGATACGTCACAGTAAACCCATGGGCCCAACAGAGGACGAGGACCCCAATGCAGAGTTCTGTCTGCATCTTCACCTCTGCTGCTCCCAGGGGTCCCCCCAGGCCCCTTGGCTGGTCCTTCCCTGTCTTGTTCTTAAATGTCAGCCCTGTCCACACTATACTGTCATTGGCTTTGGGGACACTTTTAAATTCACTTTGTTCTTCCCCTCTGCTTTCTACTCATAACCAGCAAATGTGCTCAGGCCTTTGCAGATTTCAGATGCTCAACAAATAGATACTGAAAACAGCAGAGTGAAGGAGGCTGTGTTTATGGGTGATTGTGGTCCCCACTTGTCACCCTAAAAACTGCATCACAGCAGCCAGAACTCAGGCCCTACATGGTGGAGCATTCTGCCATTTACAAGGGACTGGGAACTGCTGGGGCTTTTCCTGCTGTGGGAAATAAACATTCCCAAAGGCCCACAGCTGCCAGGTCTTCTGTCAAGAAGCAGGCAGGCTTTGGCAGAGGGCAGGGCCACCTGTCTTTCTTGTGACACATGGGCAGAAGGGTGGCCAGATGGGCCACAGGTGGACAAAAGTCACCCCGCCGTCCTGGGCTGCACTCTTCAATACAGGTGATCATCCAGGCTTCCGTTGAGGGTCTCAGCTTTGCCTGGCCCTGCACTCTTGCCTTTAATCCTGATTTAGGACGCACCCCAATGCAGGATGCTTAAGCCTGGTGAATGGGGCAGGAGTAATAACATTTGGGCTTAGAGGGAAGTTAATTCTTTCCACTCATTGGGGTCTGGAGATCTCGAAAAGCACAGGTGTCTCCCGGCACATGTAAGGACACGGGCTCTCCCAGGCTCTGGGTTAACAGCACGTTTCCCGGCCATTCCCAGCCTGCTCCCACCTGGGAAGAGCTGTCTTGCCAAACTTGCAGCCTTGACCATCCTTTGGGCGCTGCCATGAGGAGACATTTTCCCTCATTGGCCCCAAGCCAGCGAAGAATTTCTGAGTCCTGACAAGCCAAGGAACACACTGCTGACTTTAAAAATATTCAAAACCTAAAAGTTGGGACTTATGTTTTATTCAGCAGGAAGTTTTAAGACTTCAAACCCGGAAGGCAGCATTTCAAGTAACCCTGAGAGAACTGCTCTGAGAATCTTACTCAGACCTTTGCATCCATGTGGACAAATGTGTCTTGAAGGTAGATGGCCAAGAAGCAGATTTTGAATATTCATAGAAGCAGCCATTGACTTTCTGTACCAAACAAATTTCTTTGCCTATGTAAATGTTTTCCCCCCTCCAAAAATCTTTGAAAAAGAAAATAAATAGCACCTGAAATCTCAAGAATCTGAGATAATGAGCATTATCATTTTTTACACATACACAGGTGCGTGTGCACACACAGACACACATATTTACATTAGTGGCGTCTCTTCAGCATTCATTATTATAAAAAACTTAAGTATCCTTTAAATGCAGTATTTTCCTTCTGACTTTCTCCTTTCCAATTCCCCACCTCCCTGATCTCTTATAATCTAATATGGACCTCTGGTTAAACATGCTGAATTGAAAGTATGCATTAAACTCTGTTCCCTCCCCAAACTCAGCTAAAATGACAGTAAATGGATGACAAAGGCATTATCCCTAAATGACAAAGAGCTCAGCAGAATATTGGACAGCCCTTGAGAAATGCCCAGGACATTTGGGAAGCAGGAAAACAGCTGGGTTGACCGCTGACCTTGATTCAACAGGGCTGGGGAAGCTGAAACCTAGCTGCCTTTGGCGGGAAGCACACAGGCTGATTTGCCCCCAGTGACCCTGGGAATGTCAGTATTGGCATCTGAGATCCTTTGGGAAAATATGAACTCAGCAGCAGTTGCAAGTCAGCCTAAGAAGCAACTGAATCTCCAGGTTGTATCCTTCACCCCTCAAGTGACTTCCCATCCCTCTCCTGGTAGTAAAACAGGAGGGAAGGGGGACAGGGTACAACCTTTAAAAGAATGACATAGCCCAAGGACACAACATAAACAAACATCACCAACTCAATGGATATGAGTTTGAGCAAACTCCAGGAGATAGTGAAGGACAGGGAAACTTGTGCTATAGTCCATGGCGTCGCAAAGAGTTGGACGTGTCCTTAGAGACTGAACAACAAGGTCAAAGATGGCAAATGGGTCAACTCTACTAGATCTTAAGTATATGCTCACTATGACACATTAACTAAATGACACACGCACAGATGCTGTGACATTCCCAAGGCCAACCATTAAGGTAAAAAAATGGGCAGTGGACCAATTTCTGGAAATCCCCACCCTTTCCCCCAAATAGCTGGAATAGTCCTCCCACTCATTAGCCTGTGAAATTAACCGCTCCTATAAAAACTGACAACCTAGTACCCAATGGCTGGTCTCCCCTTCAGAGATGGCCCACACTCTTTCTGTGGAGTGTGTTTCTCTCTAAATAAATGCACTTCTTACCTATCACTGTGTCTCTCACTGAATTCTGCAGAGACATCAAGGACCTGAGTTCCATTAAGTCTTGAGGCCAGGTGTGTGATCTCAGTTAAGAGACCAATTTGGGTTGCATGGTTTCAGCAGGAGGTGAAGTTGCTGTCTGGAGAGGTTGAATCCATGAGCCCCATGGATGTGGGAACCCCAGGCACAGCCCAGGGTACGAGATCCATTCTGGACCCAAGACACATGGGATGTGAAGTGCTCAGGACCTCTCCTCCCATGGCTCAGGGAACCTTAGGGGTCCAGCTCATCCATCCAAGTCAGAGGCTAGAGGGCTTCTCTCTGCAAGAATTACTTTATAGGAAAGATACACAGATGCTGGTGTTACCAGAATCATACCCCTGCCCCTCCCTCGAATTGAAACTAATTACTCTTAGCTAAGAGTCAGAATGAAGCTGCAAAAAAACCCCAAAAAACAAAAATAAGAGCTGGTTGGAACCAACTAGGTCCAAGATGGCAACCTGCAGTAGAGCTTGAGGCTCATCATAGGCTCACTGTGACACATTCCCTAAAGGACACACCCACCAGCCCAAGGCAGTTGCTAGTTGCCATGACAACAACCAGAAAAGCCCATGCAAGGGTATTTTAATGATGGTATGCATATTGTACCATGATTTACTTATTTCTCCTTTGAATGACACTGATTTTGTTTCCAGTTTTTTGCTACTACCAAAAATACTGTAGTTAACATCTTTAAATATATATATACATTTATACACACATATATGTGAAATTTAATATGTATATAGATATATACATATGTATACATATGTGTACATGAACATATATAAGAAAGCATTATTTGCTCAGTTGTGTCTGACTCTTTGTGACCTGGTGAACTGTAGTCCTCCAGGCTACTCTGTCCATGGAGTTCTCCAGGCAAGAACACTGGAGTGGGTTGCCAAGCCCTCCTCCAGGGGATCCACCTGATGCAGGGATTGAACCAGGGTCTCCTGCATTGCAGGCAGATTCTTCACTGTCTGAGCCACCAGGGAAGTCCATACATATACATATAGAAAAGATACACAGATGCTGGTGTTACCAGAATCATACCTCTCCTCTCCCTTGAGTGGAAACTGATTACTCTTAGCTAAGAGTCAGAATGAAGCTGCAAAAAAAAAAGATATACATATACATACGTTACATAGAGCTTCAATTTCTGTGAGATAAAGCCCATAGACGAGTTACTAGTCAACAAGTAAGTGTACTTTTAAAATAATATATTAAATGTATTTTATTTATTTTTTGAATAATATAGCTAGTTTGACTTCCAAAAAATACTGCAGCAGTGAATGAGAATATACATTTTGTCAAGATCTCCTTTCCTGTTCTTCAGTAAAATTCTATCAGTTCCTCACACTGAACTTACAAACTTGTTGCTAGGTTTATTGATGGGTGTTTTGTTATTTCTTTAGCAATTTGATGGGGATTATTTTCTCACTGGGGCTTCCCACGTGGTGCTAGTGGCAAAGAACCCACCTGCCAATGCAGGAGACGTAAGGGATATGGGTTTGATCCCTGGGTTGGGAAGATCCCCTGGAGAAGTAAATGGCAACCTACTCCAGTATTCTTGCCTGGAGAATCCCGTGGACAGAGGAGTCTGGTGGGCTACAGTCCATAGGGTTGCAAAGAGTTGGACACGTCTGAGGGCCTTAGTACGCACACACGAGGTAGAACTTTTGGGCAGTATAGGGATGTGGCACCCAATGCTTCTGCAAGACCAGGGAGAATTAGGACTGAAAATGCTATTAGGGGGACTTCCCTGGCAGGTCCAGTGGTTAAGACTCTGTACTTCCAATGCAGGGGGTCTGGATTTGACCCCTGGTCAGAGAACTAAGATCCCACATGATGCAAGGCATAGCTGAAGAAAAAAAAAGGGCTAGGGCTTAGCAACACCAAGTCCTGGATTGTCTCTCCAAAACCATTTCACCCACAGCCTTCTCTGTGTCATCCAGGGCAACTCCATCCTTCCAGTAGCTGTGGTCCTGAGCCTGCTGGGCATTGACTTTTCTCTACTCTGTCCCTGCCCCGTCATCCCCACACCTGGTCCTTCACACAGCCCCTCGGCTCTGCTGTCTCCAGGGTCAGACCACCACTCACCCTGCTCCTGACTTCTCAATGACTGTGCTCCCCTCTGCCCTGGCACCTCCAGCTAGCCCTCCAGGGGACCACGGGGGTCCTTTTCAACTGCAAATCAGGCCAATGGCTCAGCGAACCCTATAGCTTCTTAGGATGGCTTCCAGGGCCTCCATGATCCCCACTGCATGCTGACCCCACTTCCAGCCACCTGTGCATCCTGGGTGTTCCTCTTTCCAGATATCCCCCACATACACCCCCTTCCCCCCTCCCACCCCCTCTTCCCGGCTGCTCCCTTGGCCTGGAGCCTTCTCCCACATTCCTGTATGGCTTAGACATCCCTCTCCCGGGAGCTTTGTCCGCACTGAGGGAGTGGGGAATGTGTTGAGGAGATGCCAGAGTTGTGCCTCTCCAAGCTCCTAAGCCCCCTAAGAGGAAGAGGTCCTGTCTCCGAGGTCAAGCAACCTCCTGGGGCAAGAAGGAGTGTGTGCCCCCAGGAATCTGACTCATCACACTGGCCTGTTCCTCCTCCCTACCCACCCCCTTTTTTCCTGCAGCCCCCCTCCTTTTCTCCCTTCTATCCTCTGGTATTTGGGGTGGTCCTGCTTCAGGATTCCTTCTCAAGGGGAAGCCAGAGAGGGGCAGGATGACTGAGTCTCAGATTTCAGCAGTGATTGCAGCAGTTCACAAGTCACTAAAGGTTGACGAGGTTAGGGCTTCTCTGGTGGCTCAGTTGATAAAGAATCCCCCTGCAATATAGGAGACACAGGTTTGATCCCTGGGTCAGGAAGATCCCCTGGAGAAGGGAATGGCTACCCATTGCAGTAGTCTTGCCTGGAGAATCCAATGGACAGAGGAGCCTGGCAGGCTATAGTCCATGGGGTTGCAAAGAGTAGGACACGACTGAGTGACTAACACACACGTGTTGAGGTTAATAGGAAAAGGAAATGCCAAGCAGAGAGTCCAGCCTAGAGTGCTGTGCAGGCTCCAGCAGCCACCATTTACTTATTGAGCTAAAGCCTGTCTGTCCTTAAAAAATTCACCTATGACCTTGGGAATATGTCACTGTCCTCTGAGGCTCAGTCTTTGGGGGCAAGAGGACAGACTATCCCCATCTGCAGGGAGTGATGACACCTGGGCCCACAGAGGGGAGAGCCGGGTGGGAGACAATGCTGACACAGAGCACCCCATGGGGAGCACCCACCACGTGCCCACCTGGAGCCCTGGGCCAGAGCCTACAACCACACCTCCCTTAGGAAACTGAGCCCTTTTGTGGGGGGCCAGACCGGCACCCCTGAGATAGCCATGACAGACAGGCACTCACAGAACACTCTGAGCCCCAGCCCAGACTGGATGGACCATCAACAAGGATGTCTGTAACAGGCCATGACGGCAGGTTAATAGCGGAGAAAGAGCATGCCTGGGGCTGGGGGAAGGAGCCGTGACCCAAGGGGCTGGGTCTTGGTGCTGGTCTTACTTCCAGACTGGGGAATCTGGGTGCTGCCCTTGGTGGGGGTGGCCCACCCTGCAGCTGTGGGCTGTCTGCCCCCATCTGCGCTTTTCTGCTCTGCACACCCAAATCCCTCCCGTGTGACCACCCTTTGCAGCCACCACTTTCTCAAAGTGGATTTACTTTCAATCGCCATTTGCTAAATCTGCCCCCTCTAAACCTTGGGGGGATGGAGGGATTAAGCCTGATTACAGATGTTATAGAAGCGCCCCAGAGCCCCGAGGCGGGAGTCTGGAAAGAGGGCAGCTGGAACCCACATCTGCTCCTCCTGGGCTGACCAGGCTCTGGACACGTTTGACCAGCCCTTCAGGGGCCCCCACAGGGACTGTGCCTCTACCCATCCCAGGACACGAGAGGCAGGCTCATGGGCTCCGTGAGGAAGATGAGCAGCTCCTTCAAGAGGGGTTCACTCAAGAGCTCCACGTCAGGGTCACAGAAGGTGAGTGGGCGGGCAGAGGGCCTGCGGGGAGGGGATGCTGGTCTCCCGCTGCCCTCTTTCAGAGTGCCTGGGGAGTGGAGATGGGCATCCGAGACTAGAGCTCCTGTGTCGGGACCGCTCCTCGCCCTTCATACCACTGTATCTAACGCCCACCCCTCCCAGCTGCCCCCACCATCCACATATCCCCCACGGCTCTCGAGGAGGCTACTAGGGGTGTGAGCCGTGCAGACAGTGTGGGTCTCACATCCCATTCCTCCACTGTAATGTCACCCCCTTAACTCTCAGGGTCTTGCCTTAAAGTTCATCTTCGTTCCTCATCACATGTCTGCGGGATAACTGTGAGGACTTTGGGGAACCCTCAGTGAAGATCAGAGATGCCTCAGAGGGCCCCGGGAGGGCCAGGGGGCTCCCGGGACTCAAATCAGACTGATGGAAAGAGGTTGCAATGCCCCTGCCCCTGGGCCCTGTACAGCGCCTTGCGAAGAGCTGTGTTAACTTGAACCCTACCTGTGATTTTCCCAGGTGACCGAACTGAGGGCCCTGAGCACCCAGGGCCTTAAATGATTCTCTGAACTCAGGGGACCTGGACAGGCCAGCCTGTCCTTAACCCTTACCATTCAGAGGGTGGTGAGATCCAGCCAGGAACCCAGCCTGGGCCACTCTGGGAGCCTCTGGACATCTCACCCCAGAGGCTCAGGGAGGGGGACCTCTGTTTTCCCTGGGGGTGCCCGCTGAGGGAGGGGAGTGGGGGAGGCAGCAGAGGTGCCACAGTGCACAAGCAGGGGCCTGCCCTGTGTGGGTGGCGAGGACACCCCACTCCCACGAGCCCTCACTAGCACCCACATGCAGGCGGGCCCCAGGGCCTGGGACTTGAACCAGGAAAGGCCTTTCCCCTGGGCTGGAAGCAGAGGGTTCCTCTTGCGGCTCCACAGGCTTCAGGCTCCCAGCTGCAAACTGGGTGGGCAGGTATGGACCAGTCTCTCACATCCCATGAGCCTGAAGATTCAGATGGAACAATGAAAGGCTTTCTCTTCTAAATAAAGAGTTAAAATTCACCTGTCTCAGAAATAGGAAAAATCCATCCTTTGGGGGCTCTGTAGGGCATCTCTCTGCTTTTATGCGTGTATGAGTTAGTGTTCTTTGCAGGGACAGTGCACACCCATGTCTTGTGCAAAATCAACATCCAAAAACCCACCACAGCATTTGGCAGGAATGTGCATGAGACCCATGTGCAGCCTGGGACCACGTGACCCCTTCTCCCCAAACCAAGCGTTCACTCTGTTCTCACTGATAAACTCTGAAAAGAACAGGCTTTTGTTGTTCTTGAACATGATGTCTCCTCTTGACCTGTGCCTGATGCTGGAGAGGGAATGGGAGCAGGGGAAGTCCCAAATGGTGATCGATGGGGTCTGGACTCAGGGAATTTGGCAAGAGGGGAGGAGGGGGAAGTGCTTATCTTTTGTTCAAGATTGAAAAGCACCTCACTAATATAGACACACTCACAACCTTCGCTGTAGGAGACATGCCATCGGTGACAAGTCCAAAAGCAAAGGTCTCAGCTCCACTTCTCACTTCTGAGCAGATAGTGCCAAACTCCTAGAAAAGCTGCATAAGGTGAAAAGTCTTAATGTCATCATTTGCCCTATTTACAACCCTAAGCCCTGGAACTGAGAAGTACACTTGCTGACAGAAGAATGAACGACAATACCTCTGGCTTTTAAGGAAGCCACTCTTTAAAGCGGTGCTAGGAAACACCCCCAAAATCACACAGGCAGATAGTGGACTGTGTCCATTCTATTTTTTTACATACTAGGCCCTCCTTTGACATCACTAGCTCAGGGCCAGGTCCCTATTTCCTAACCCACACCCACATTCTTCGGCCTAGTGTTCACTGAAACACACCAGGTGTCTCAAAGGGAAAAAGACCAACACAAGATACAGCAGGCACAACCTCCCTGGGGTCATCTCGTCCGGACCTTCCATTGCCAAAGGCAGATTGAGCCCTTAGTCCTTGTCTGGCCAGCTCTTCTCACCTCTAAGGCTCTTCCTATGGTCTTAGACAGACAGGGGTGGCTGGCACGCCATCCTGGGCGATGAACCAAACTCAGTGGACTTTGGGGCCCCTGGAGCTCCATCCTCAGCTGCCTGGCAGAATAGTCTCTTTTCCAGAAAAAGCCTCGAGTGTTCACATGGGAGATAGAAAATGTGCTTGTGTGCGACTCCTTGTCTGTACTTTTGTCTTCGTCTACATTTTATTTAGCTGAGAGATGCAGAGGATATTTGGAGTCCACGGCCAAGGTCTCAAACACAACTAAATAATAGCCTGGCCCAGCGATTATATCCTAGAGTCAACCTTGAAAAACTGTAGTCCATGTACTCAAGGGAAGGTACACAATGCTCGTGTCAGCATTGCGTGCTGTAGAAAATCAGAAAGAACCAAACAGTCCATCTAGGAGGGTAACTATCAGCTTCTGTTTATTCACACAATGAAATATGCTACAGCCCTTGAATAACCAAGCCAGTTGTCTCAGCATGGATGCACTGAATGAAAAAGCAAACCCTGAAAGCGCACTCCTTATTGAAATTCTAGAACACAGGGAAATTCCACATAAACACACATATTTCTTTAGTGTGGAGGTGGTTAGCTGTATTTGTAGTGTGCTTTCTTGCCCCCTCCTTCCCTCTTTTTAAAGAGAATAAGAAAATACAAAGCACATATGGAAATTCGAAACACCTGTAACGGCTGGACTGTGGGTCCTATGCTTATCTGTTGTATCAGCTGTGTCTCTGATGTTGAAATCAGAGCCATGTTTTCATGATTTTTTAAAAAACGTGCTAATACTTTGCTTTTTAATGTCACAACTGCTGCTGCTGCTGCTGCTGCTAAGTCACTTCAGTCGTTTCCGACTCTGTGCAACCCCATAGACGGCCGCCCACCAGGCTCCCCTGTCCATGGGATTTTCCAGGCAAGAGTACTGGAGTGAGATGCCATTGCCTTCTCCAAATATCACAACATAGAATTTTATTTCATTAATTCATTCAAATGTTCACGGAAGCTTAGTCCATGCCAGACACTGTGTGAGGCCTTGTGAACAGACAAAGATGTAGATTTTGTGAAGCTGATATTTCAGTGGAAGAAATGAAGTATAAACGGAATGTGGTAGGAGGTAACCACGGCTAGGATACAGAAAGATAGGGTTGGGTAGGTGGCCATCTAGTTTACAGATAGTGTCTAAAGAGGTGGCATTTATACTCATGCCTTCAGTTTCAGAAGGATTCAGCTATTCAAAGAGCTGAGAGAACATTCCAGGCAAAAGGGAACCAAAAAATGTGCTAGTACCTTTAAAGTAGGCCACAGGGGCAGTGAGGGTAAACTTGGGTGTGTTGACCTGGGGTTGCCCCAGCTGTGCACATGGAGGATGAATTGTGAGTGAGGACAAAGCACATTACAAAGCCAGGCTGAGAAGGGCCTCCTGTAAACCCGCCCCTGGAATTGTCTGAGCCTCCTTCTCGAGGTCAGCATGCAGGCTGGGGTCACGGCCACCGGTCTCACCTCCTGCAGGCCCGCCACCCCTCCCCTTGCAGCAGCGGTGGCAGACCTTTGGCACTACGACCAGACCCAGTGCCCCACGGGGTCCTGCCTCCCCTACTTCTCAGAGGGCATTGCTGGAACCCAGGGTGTCTTGCATACCCGCATAGCCTGCGTTTGGAATCCGCTTACAGAATTCCAAGGGCGTGTGTCTTCAGTTGCTCAGTTGTGTTCGACTCTGCGACCCCGTGGACTGTAGCCCGCCAGGCTCCTCTGTCCATGGGATTCTCCAGGCAAGAATACTGGAGTGGGTTGCCATTTCCTCCTCCAGCAGAATTCCATATGCAAATCCAAACCATCCCCATCCCCAAGCAGGAGGGGCCCAGCTCCCCACTCCTCTGTCATGAAGGCTGTAGAGGTAACAGACTCCCACCACGACCCGTCTGTCCACGGCTGCCCCATCATCTGTGGGACAAAACCTGAAATCTGACTGTTGTGAACAGCCAATTTTTGTTACATCTTCAACCCATTATAGACTGATACTTTCATAGAATGCAATACAAATGAACTATTAAATGATGAAATTTTAAAAAGACATACAAAATTCAAGCCTTAAGGTTTTAAAAAATTATTAACTGTAACAGACATCCATTGATTCCTTCAAATTGCTGCACTGGCGTAGCCCTCATTGCAGCCCTTGTGATCTACAGCCCCATGCTCAGGCCACACTTTGAGTACAAGGGTCCAGGAGACTACACGACCCCTTTAATCCCTGCCACCACCCCAGGGAGCAGGGGCTCTCGTCCCCTTTGAGGCTGAGGAAGATTCTCAGAGCAGAGCTGAGCTGGGGAGACTCAATCTGGGCCCTGTCTTTCCCCAGGCGGTGTGGTACCTGATTCTCTAGCATCTGAACTGGGCAGGGGAGTTCCCTTTTGTGTGAATATGGAGTTCTGGGGATCCCCAGCCCCAGGAACAGGCCCGACCCCATGTTCAAACCTGAGCAGAGTTCCCCAGGCAGCCACCCAAGGGAGAAGGGCCTGGGTGATGTGGCAGAGAGCCCTTGAGTTCTGGAGAAGGTGCCACAGGGGCCTCCCGCCTGTGGACAGTCCAGTCACCCTTCACCTATGTGACAACAGGTGTTCCCAGGGATGGTGGGTCCAGCCCCTCTCTGGGGCCTGTTGGGTCGCCCACTTGCCTGCAGGTCCTAGTTTCTGGCTCACTTGGACTCCTCACTGTTCGGTAGCCCCCACGTTTAGCCCAGGGGCAGAAAGGTCACAGGCCTGGTTCTTCCACTCTGAGGGGCCAGGATGGGGGAGTTGTTGTTCAGTCTCTAAGTAGTGTCTGACTTGGTGACACCATGGACTACAGCACGCCAGGCTTCCCAGAGTTTGCCCAAATTCATGTCCATTGAGTCGGTGATGCCATCCAACCCAGGGGGCGGGAGAGAGCAGGAAATGGGCTCAGGGTCACTTGCTCAAAGGACATTGCCCCCCTTTCCCCCTGCCACTCCCCCTCCCCACAGTATCAGAGAAAGGGCTCCGGAAAGAAGCTGCCTGGGAGACAGGAGCCAAAGGGAGTGGTTTGGGCTACAGGGTCTGTGTTTGAGGAAGTTGGAGGTGGGATATGGGAGAGGGGAGCAGGTCTGACATTGTCTGATAGCTTACAGGCCTCCAGGGCTGATGTTGGGTCCAGGCTGGGCTGAGGGGCACCCCTGGGCTGGACAGGGGCTGAGACCTAGCCAGAGCCCACCATGACTGCTGTGTTGTCCAACCAGCCTGCCACCCTTGCTTTGGGCAAATACTCAGGGGGAGGTATGACTCTGGCAGGCCAACCCCCACCCCAGTGTAAAGGGGATGCCAAGTAAGAGACCTTTGGAAGGCATTCCAAGGAAGGCATCCCTGTGCATTCCAGGAGGAGTCTGGCAAGGCCGGTGGGGAAACATTTGGTTGCTTTGTTGAGTCGGCCTGAGAGCGAAGGAGAGCCATCACAAGGTTGAGTCAAAATCTCTGACGGGTTGGAGGGACTGTAGGCAACCAAGATGTCCTGTTGCTTCAGGACCCCCAAGAGGACCCTGTGAAGCCTAACATCAAGAACAGCCTGAAGACAGCAGCCCCCAAACCAGAGGGACCAAGGAGTCCCTTGTTAGAGATTTACAGTGCACACCGCCATATTAAAGGTTCTGATAAGTCTTGCATGAAAGAAACTTCCATTTAACTCAGAGCACCTCATGAAAACCCTTTTCATGTCACCATTTTTGGAGCAGTTCAAGGGGAAGGCTGGGGACACAGTGGCAGCCCTGTGACCTCTGACCTCCCCTTACCCTTTGGCCTGTGCTTCACTGCACACAGCAGATCAAGCAACAAACCAAGCCCTTCACCAGAACCCCCATCCCTAGAAGGCAGCTCAGATGACCCCCACCTCCCTGGAACCACAGCCCCTCTCCCCTGGCCCCTTTCAAAATTCCCTCCCCAAGAGATTTCCAGCTGCTAAGAAAAGTCATACTTTTCCCCACATCAGCCCCTCTGTGTCCTGGGACACATTTCCTCTTTTGAATGCAGGTAAGTGTCTGGAAAAGGTGCATGTGACCCTGAGCAGTAGGTATCACATGGTATAACCGTGGGCCTGGCTGGCACGCTTGACCTTCAGCTCCAGAGCAGCCTTGAATGCTAGAAAAGAGCCTGGAGCTGGGGAGGCCTCAGTGCAAATCCTAGTTCTGCTGTGTGACCACAGGGAAGCCACTTAACCTCTCTGGGCCTTGGTTTCCTCATCAGTAAGATGAGCTGGTTTTGCATGGGACTTTTCTAGAAAATTCCTTACTTTCTATACATTTTATAACATTAAAAACAATAACAACAACAACAATTTGTAACATGTTACAGGTTTAACTTTTAGAACACTGGCTGAAAGGCAAACAAAACCCCATTATGATCAGCTAGGAAGTTGTTGGTGCAAGTATGTCATGATTCTTTGTTCTCTGCAAACCTACCATGGTGTTTTAGTAAAGCCAGGTGCATGCCATCCTTCCCCAGCAAGCATATCTTAGCCCTGCTACAAGCTGCTGGGACCTCTTGGAGCTCAGGAGCCAGTGATGGCAAATCAGAAAACAACACTGCCATCAGGGGCAGACATCCAGCAGGGTCACCCAGATAAGGTGCCAGCTAATGAAAGCAAGACAGCAGCAGGAGGGGCAGAGCCTCAGGGCAGGGGCTCCAATTCTATGTTGGCCCCAGGGAAGGAGGCACTGACCAAGGCCTGAAGGACAGGTGGCTCAGACGGTAAAGAATCTGCCTGCAATGCAGGAAATCTGAGTTCTATCCCTGGGTCAGGAAGATCCCCTAGAGTAGGAAACAGTAACCTACTCCAGTATTCTTGCCTGAGAAATCCTATGGACAGAGGAACATGGTGGGCTACAGCCCATGAGGTCGCAAAGAGTTGGAAACGACTGAGTGACTAAGCACATATTCATACACATAACTTTACTGCAGTCAGCTTTGATCTGTTATGAAGGTTTTTGATTCAGTAGTAAAAGAAAAACGTTCCAGAAGACTGAGATTTGGAATTTGGGCAGGGGGGAAGGAGAGGGGGATTGAGTTGCATCTCATCGGATTAGACTGGATTTCACATTCTTCCATGGGCTTGGAAGAATCCCTGGCTTGAACGATGCAATGCCTCAGTGCCTTCTAATTTTACATGGTGCTGTGACATGTATTTCATACTGTCAAGTAAGACAGTAGGTTCCCCTGGCAGGCTAGGAGAACACATAGGGAAACAGAGCCAGTGTCGCAGTCACTGGGGCCGCCTGCTCCCCTGAACATCCTAGAGTCTGTCAGCACCCACATCCTCCCCTACCCACATCCAGAGGAAGCAGTGTAAGACCCTGCTCCCTCCCACCCTCTGGAGATAATTGGCAGGTGGTTGGTACCCCACTGGCTTCTACACATTCAGACTGGAAAGTACACACACATGGAGGGGTTAGCAGATGGAATCATCTTTGTGTGTATGTGTCTGCTCAGTCATGTCCAACTCTTTGCTACCCTTTGGACTGTAGCCCGTCAGGTTCTTCTGTGCATGGGATTTTTCAGGCAAGAATACTGGAGTGGGTTGCCATTTCCTTCTCCAGGGGATCGTCCTGACCCAGGAATCGAACCCGGTTCTTCTACATTGCAGGCAGATTCTTCACCCTCTGAGCCACCAGGGAAGCCATCTTTACTCAAACAGAATTCCATAGTTCTCATCACTCACACTTTTAGCGGCCCATGTACTCTTTCAGCAGCATCCCTGTAAGCCAGCAGATCTAGAGCTAAGTCTATCTTGCATTTCTGGGTATTTCATCCATATATATGTACCCGTAATGGGGTCTTTCATTTTTCTCTCCTCCTCTTCCCTGTCTACTCGCTATGTGTGTATAACACGGCATCATGATCACTGTGCTCCAGTGAACAGACAGTAGAGTCTGTGGACACAGAACGAATACACGTATCTCGGGGTTTTATCAGTGTTTGCTTCTAAAGATGGGATCAAAATGAACATGTTTCTTTGTGTTTGGGGATGTAGATGACTTAAAACTCTTGAAATCAGCCCAAATAATTTGAGGAAACCTAGGTCCAGAAAAGGTGACCTGCTGGACTTGGCTGGGCTTCCCTTGCCCCACAGGACCCAGCCCCACCCCATCCCCCTCAGCTCTCCAGCCACACACAGTGCTCCTCTCCTCCGGCCCACTGGTCCTGCCACCTGAGGGCTTTTCACTGGCTGTCCACTCCCCTGGGCTGCCCTTCTCAGAAGCCTCACTCATTCATTCCCTCAGACATTCCATCTGTGACAGCCACGCCCTTAATTTTCCCTCTTTACATGACGAATCTGCAAGTTTATTCACAGTCTGACGAGAGTGACTGCTCCAGAGAGCAGGGCTCCATCCACCTAGGTGTCCTAGCTCCACCTAACTGCAGCCTGAGTGGTGAGGGGGTCTCCCTGGGCCTGGAGGGCTCTGTGGTGGAAGACGAGCCCTCCATGGGATCTGATTTACACTGTACTCCTTGGTATTCTCTTCTTTCAGTGCCTTTTTTCTTTTTTAAAGTTTTCTTTTTTTAAAAAATGTGGGCCATTTAAAAAAGTCTTTATTGAATTTGTTACAATAATGCTTCTGTTTTATGCTTTGGTTTTTTGGCTGCACGTCATGTGAGATCTTAGCTCCCTGAGGAGGGATTGAACCTGTACCCCCGAACTGGAAGGCGAAGTCTTAACTTCTGGTCCACCAGAGAAGTCCCCTCCTTGCCTCTTTTTGCAGCCAGATTCCCACCATCAGCCTTTCCAGTCCCTCTGTGGTTAAAGAGACTCTGGGACCAAAAAGGAACAAAATGTATCCGCACTTGAATCCCCTGGCCCACTGGGAGGAACCTGAGGAGCCAGAGATCTCTCTTGGAAAGTGATGCTACAACCAGTCACACCTCCTTCCCCAGGGTCTCCTATCCCCTCAGGCCCATGGAAGAATATGTGCTTTTTAATGCTGCTGGTGGTGGTTAATAGCAAAGAGGGCAGAGGCTGTAGATCTGGGAGTGTGCATTTGCTGCCCAGTGGCCATCCTAATACTGTGTGAAGCCTCATTGGCCATGGGAGAAAGGGTGAGCGCAAAGGAGGCCAGGCAGCTGTGGGTGGTGGGGGTCATGGACCCACCTGGGGGGCTGCAGGGTCCCAGCAAACCCGAGATGGGGGTGAGGGTGCAGTTCAAGGGTAATCCAAGTAATGGCCTGGGAAGCAGGACAGCAGCTGGAGGGCTAATGCTCCTTAGTATCTGCTTTCGTGTGATTAATGGCTGTGGATAAACCCTTGAGCCCAGGAAAGCGGGTGCCACAGCTAAGCCTGGCCGCGAGCATCACTTTGGGTTATGCTGGGAGCAGGGAGTATTTCATCCATTTACATTTTAACACAACTGTTTGAGGACAGCGGCCAAGCCATCATCTGAGAAATACTAAAAGCTGACTAATAACAGAGGTGGGGCTCTGAACTCATGGAGAGAGCAGAAAGAAGGCCAGGAGGGAGCCTGGTGCTGGGGTCCCAAGTACCCTCTTACTGTCTCTTGCCTGGGCTCACAGGTCTCCTGCCCCACCTGGACAGCTTCAGGCCGCACCAGTGGTAACACCAGGAGCATTCTGCCTCTGCATCATCTACATGTCTTTCTTCTGCATGTGATCCATTTGCATTTCACCAGGACCCTGTAAATAGTAGGATCAGTGCAGACAAATCAGATGCCAGGCAGGGCATTAGGCAGGTCCCCGCGGTCTCAGGTGTGCCCAGCATTAACCCTTCAGCTGCTGGGTCATAGAGAAGCGCCCAGGGTCCCAGGGGAGGCACTCAGGCACCTGCCTCCCTGGGCAGCTCTGGACAATGACTATTTCCTAACCTATATAGAGGCATCCTGATGTTTTCCCATCTGAAAGTGCATTCCTGCTGAAGCCCAGCCCTGCCTGTGACCACCTGCCTGTGTAGGAGGCAGGTGCTTGTGTTCTAAAACCACAGGTGAGAACACTCAAGCTCAGAGGGCTCTGGACATTGGCACCAGCCAGTGTTCCCACCAGACCAGGCACTGACTGCATTTGGCATGTGCTTTCCCTTCTGCCAAATTGGCCCGCTGCAACCAAGACTCACTGCCCCAAGGCAGCTCTCACTCATCCTCTAATGTTGGTTAACCTCTGGGCCAGGAGAGGCGCCCCACCCAGATGTCAGCTGTTCCCGCCCGCCTGTCCTCACAGGAGGAGCCGCTGTTTCTCTCCCCAGAACAGTGAGTTGCCTGTCTTTGCCCAGGGGCGCCTGGCTGCTGCCCTTACTGAGCACACCCTCCCTCCTCCCCCTTCCTGGTCCGCGGGGGAGGAGGGTGGATGTTGTTCTCGCTGGCCCGTTCATTCCCCACAGGCAGTCAGTTTCTATGCCAACGTCTGAACTGCCCCCAGAGCGAACCGCAGAGAGCTGACAAACTCCCGGCCCCTCCTGAGCAAGTGTTAAAGTTGTACTTCACAATTGTCCTGTTTTTTTGTTTGTTTGTTTGTTTGTTTTTGGCGGGGGAAGATGTTCAAAAATTTGGGGGGAGTATAGTTGATTTACAATGTTGTGTTAGGTGTACAGCAAAGTGAATCAGTTATACATACACACATACCCACTTTTTTAAAAAAGGCTCTTTCCCCGTATAGGTCATTACAGAGCATTGAGTAGAGTTCCCAGTGCTGTAGCAGGTTCTTACTAGTTATCTATTTTATACATTGTAGTGCTCATGTCAGTTCCAATCTCTCAATTTATCCCTCCCCCATCCCCTGTAGGATTGTTCTTTATACCCATGTCCTTTACCCTACCCTTTTACGCATGTCCCTCCATTCCTTTTTATAAGACCCTGCTAGTCCATGGCATGAGGTTGGACCACTGAAACTTTGCCATCTGTATGGGTCAAAACCAGCCAACTAGCGGCAATTTCATGTTGCTTCAGGTACTTGGCAATTTAGAGCCACACAGATCTCCGACTGCGGTCAGATGGGCTGTAGAGGAGGCCAGGAGGGGGCAGCAGAGAGCTGAGTCTGCACAGCTCCGGCCTACATGCGCGGCTGGGGCTGCTGCATGAAGCCACCTCTGGCCTCTTGTTGAGCCCTGATCCTGTTCCAAGTGGGGTTTCCGGAGGGGGCAGCCGCCTTCCACATCCATCTCGGCGGTGGCTCCAAGGCTCTGGAAGCAGGGAACCACTGGCTCCGGCAGCCAGCTTTTGGTTTTATTTATTTTCTCTGTTGATTCTCTGTTTTTCATTTCATTGGTTTCCATTCAAATTTTTATTATTTCTTTACTTGCACTAGTATTAGGCTTAATTTGTTCTTTCTCTAGTTTCCCAAGATGGAAGCTTAGACTATTCATTTTTTATATTCCTTCCTTTTAATTATAAATGCATCAAGGCTATATATTTCCACCTCGGCACTGCTTTTGCTGCATCCCACAGATTTTGCCTTGTTTTGTCTCTGAGTCGTGTTTGAGTCTTTGTGACTGCATGAACTGCAACACACCAGGCTTCCCTGTCCTTCACCATGTCCCAGAACTTGCTCAAACTCATGTCCATTGAGTCGGTGATGCCATCCAACCATGTCATCCTCTGTCGCCCACTTCTACTCCAGCAGTATATGTTTACCTCTAATCTAGGTCCCCTTGAATAACACGCCAGTTCAGCCCATCTTCTGGGCGCCCACAGAAGCACAAACACCAGGGCTGTGGGATGACTGGAGACAATGCAAATCACAGGGACCCTACTGTGACCATGCAGAATGGGTCACGGCTGGCTCTGCCCTGTTTCACATTCCCAAGGGCAAACAGACCAGTGGACTGGACTCAGGCCATTACTGCAGAACCCACTGTAGACACAGTCCTCCCTCTGTGTGTTCAAGTGTTCTCCTTGTCTTGTATTTGTAACTTTAAAAAAGATCTATTTATTTATTTTTATTTGGCTGAACTGGGTCTTAGTTTCAGCATGAAGGATCTTTAGTTGCTGTTTGTGGGAACTTAGTTCCTGACCAGGGATTGAACCCAAAGCCCCTGCATTGGAAGGTAACGTCTTAGCCACTGGACCGCTGGGGAATTCCCCCACTGAAGGTTTCCTTTGACATCTCCAAAATCACTGAATCTTTTCTCCAGTGTCTAGTCTGCCAGTGAGCCAATCAAAGGCATTGTTCATTGCTATTATAGTGCATTCGATTTGATTTTCTTTTGATTCTTTTTTAGAGTTTTCATCTCTTTGCATGTATTGCCCCTCTATTTTTGCTTGACATCTTTTTTCACATTAGACCCTTTAATGTAAAATCATAGTTGTTTAAAATTCCTGGTCTGATGATTCCAAAGCCTCTGCTGAATCTGAGTCTAGTTCTGTTGTTTCTTTTGTCTCTTCAGACTATTTTTCCTTGTCTTTCAGCACTCCGTGTAATTGTTGAAAGTGAGACATGTTATATCGGATAATGAGAACTGAGGTTCGTATGACTTTAGTTGGAGGCTTTATATTTATTTGGCTAGCTGTTACACTGTGTTTGCTCTTTACTGTGGTTTTAGATGTCTGAGGCTTTACTTTCATCCAGTGTATTTTTTAGTGTATTTTTTTTTTTTTTTTTTGGTCTTTGAGTTCCTTTGAGAGTCCTTAGCATCTGAGCCTTGTGGTCCTCCCAGCTGTAGCCCTTCTATTCCACAGGAGCTCTCTTGCGGTGGGTGGGAAGATATGAGGGCCAGTGGGTGTACAGAAGCATTCTGTTACCCTAAGATCAGGTCTCAGTCTTAGTGAGCCTGTGCCCTGGGCGCCAACCTTCACAAGTGCTTCTCAGCTTTCTTCTCCCACTTACACAAGACAAGAAGACTGGAGGAGGTTAAAATTATAAATTTTATGTTATATACAGTTTAGGGCAGGTGGAGAAGGCAACAGTAGAGGATGAGATGGTTGGAGGACATCACCAAACTCAATGTACATGAGTCTGAGCTAACTCTGGGAAATAGTGAAGGACAGGGAAGCCTGCCATGCTGCAGTACATGGGGTTGCAGAGTCGGCCATGACTTAGCGACTAAACAACAAATAAAAGTGATTTTATGTGTGTTCTTTAGAAACAGCAAAGACATTAATTGGATGCCATTGACTCTGCATCTGGGGACTGGTGTCCTCACTTGGTTTGGGTGTCTTAAGGCACCACAGATCAGGGGGAGAATGGGAAACACCCCAGGCCTCCTGCAGCTCCCCAGAGGGGCAGAGATGGGGACCCAGAGGCAGGTGAGGGTAGCCCCCAGTAGAGCAGAGCCAATGGAACCAGGCAGGGGCCTCAGAGGAGCTTTGGCAGCAAGGCTGCCAGGTGTGGATAGAGACTCCAAGAACACACCCAGAGTAGGGCCCTGGGGAGGGCACCCCAGGAGGGGCTGCAGCAGTGCGGGTGCAGCAGAGAAATAGGAGCCCAGAGCACAGCCATGGTGTAGAGCTGGTAGCCCCTGTGAGGGCCCGCAGGGCATTTAACACTCAGGAGAACTCCTATCAGGCCCACAGGGACTCCTGCGCTATGACGACGCCCCAGGCCGGGGGATCATGTCTGGCAGGGAGCACTGGCCTGTGCACAGTCGCTCCCATCCCAGGTGGGATGGAAGGTACTAGGGAGCCAAGAAGGACACAGAGTTCCCAGGCTGGACCACCCAGGAAGGAGTGTGTTCTGCTGGAGAAGTCAGCCCTTTGTGGAGCTCAGGACAGAAAGTGGGGCCTGTGCTCCACAAATGTGCTGGATAAAATGTCAAGGGAAAGAAAGAGAAGGAGGGAAGGAGGGCGAGCTTTAGAGCCCTGCAGAGAGGGCAGCGTTGCCTGGTCTGATGGGGTGGGAGCAGGACCACAGAGGCAGGGTTGCACAGAATGCTGAGCGCGACAACTGGCCACGGGACAGTCCCCAGACCACCCTCTGCCCCCGACTCTCCAGGCCCTGTCTGGCAGGGGGTTCAGGGGGCAGACCCTGGAGTCTGAGAGGGCAGGGGTCTGCCTCCATTTCCAGCTGGTTTAGCTGGGACACTTTCGTCAGGTACCATTCTTGTCACCCAACTGAAGGTGGGTGACAGTGGGAGTGATTCAGACAGAATCCATACTGGGAGATGATCCTATCTCATCAAAGCCAAGGAGGTTTCTACAGGGATTCTTAGCATCCCATCTCCAGACCTTCAGAGCGACCTGGGAGGGGGGCAGTTTGCCTCAGAACAGTCATCAGCCCCCCAGATGGTTAAGCTCCTGGTACCTGGGGAGGGGGCTTCCCAAACCCTCCCTTGTGACTTTGGATCTGAGATACACTTGGAGTTACTTCAGAAGAAAAAGGGGGATAAAGGGCCAACAAGTTTGGAGAACACCGGGTTATGTAAAATTAAAGACGTTTATTAGTTGTAGGACTTCTCAGAGCCTTTCCACATCCTAACATGTGAATCTCTAAAAGGAAAATACAGTCTGCAAAATGGTCTCAGTTAGTTCATGTGGGACCATTTTTTGAGGATGTCTAGTCTCAGAGGAGCCCAGTTTAGAAGTTTAGGGAAGACTATTCCTGGGCAGACTTGATTCTCTAAGGAGCAGCATCACTGAATTAGGAACTCCTCACAGCAGAGATATTCCTCTTCATCTCAGGGGCTTAAAAAAAGTTTAATTGGTATCTTGGGAGGAGGGAACTGGGTGTGATGGGGAGAGAAATCTCAGCTAGCAAAGTTTTCCAGCACTAAGGGAAATTTCGGACTCATTGCTAACAATCTCATAGCCAGCGTTGTTTGTTGTTTGCTTGCTTTCTGAATCAACTGGGAGAGAAATGGTGACCTGAAAAAAATAGAGAGATTCAGTTCTGAGAAGAAGGAAATCCCGTGATTTTCCCCCCTCCCAACCCCGCCCCTCTGCCCCCAGACCTGGAGGGCATCACCCTAAGTGAAATAATTGAAATAAGTCAGAGAAAGAAAGGCAATGTATGATTTCCTTTATGTGTGGAATTTTTAAACGTTAAGCTTTTTTAGGCTCTCAGAGAAACCGAGTGGTGGTTACTACGGGCTGGGTGGTGGCAGGAATAGGGAGAAGCTATTGAAAGGTAGAAAGTTTCAGTTTAAGATGAACACATTTGAGTATCTCATGTACAGAGTGGTGATTAGAGCAATAATATTGAGTCACATGCCTGTGTATTGGGAAGAAAATAGACCTTAAGTGTTCTCACCACACACACACACACAATATATATATATATATATAAGAAGAGGGTGGAGATGGTAGCTAATACTATTGTGGTAATCATTTTGCAATTTATAAATGTATCAGATCAACACTTACACCTTAAACTTACACGACGTTGTGTGTTAATTATTTCAATAAAGTTGGAAAAAATAAACATAATGTGAGACCTTGGAACAGAGAAAGGAATTAGATAAAAGAACGTAAGTTTAGTTTTTTAAGGAGACTCCATGCTGTTCTCTATAGTGGCTGTATCAATTTACATTCACACCCACAGTGTAGGAGGGTTCCCTTTTCTCCACACCCTCTCCAGCATTCACTGTTTGTAGATTTTTTGATAATGGCCATTCTGACTGGTGTGAGGTGATACCTCATTGTAGTTTTGATTTTCATCTCTCTAATATTAAGTTATATTGAGCAGCTTTTCATGTGCCTCTTGGCCATCTGTATGTCTTCTTTAGAGATATGTCTATCTAGGTCTTCTGCCCATTTTTTGATTGGGTTGTTTGGTTCTTTTGCACAGGGAACTCAGCTTGGTACTCTGTGATGACTAGAGGAGTGGGAAGAGGGGGTGGGGTGAGAGGGAGGATCACTAGGGACGGGATATATGTATACATATGGCTGATTCATGCTGTTGTACAGCAGAAACTAACACAATATTGTAAAGAAATTATATTCCAATAAAAATAAATTAAAATAAAAAAAACTAAGGAAATATGAATAAAGCATAATCTTTAGTTAGTGATAATATGTTGATATTGGCTCATTAACTGTAACAATATACCACAATATATGGGGCTTTCCCAGGTGACACAGTTTTAAAGAATCCACCTGCCAATGCAGGATACACAGCTTTGATCACTGGGTTGGGAAGAACCCCTGGAGAAGGAAATGGCAACCCATTCCAGTACTTTTGCATGGAAAATCTCATGGACAGAGGAATATGGCGGGCTGCAGTCCATGAGATCACAAAGAGTTGGACATAACTGAGTGACTGTCCACACACACACGCACCATAGTATATGTTGTTGTTGTTTAGTCATTAAGTTGTATATATGCTACCAGAATAATGTATTGGAGAAGGAAATGGCAACCCACTCCAGTATGCTTGCCTGGGAAATCTCATGGACAGAGGAGCTTGGCGGGATACAGTCCAAGGGGTCACACAGAGCCAGACAGGACTTAGCAATTAAACGAACAAAAACAAAAACAGTGTATATAACATATATACATTTATATTCTAGTATAAATGGACCATAATAATATGTTAATATTATTAAAGAGTATAGGGGAGATGGAAACTATCTATACTGTCTTTTCTCTTTTTATTTTTATTTATTTTACGTTTTATTTTCTTAACACCAAAAACATTTTGTATTGGGGTATAGCCAATTAACAATGTTGTGATAGTTTCAGATGAACCGTGAAGGGATTCAGCTATACATATACATGTATCCATTCTCCCCCAATCCCCCTCCCATCCAGGGTATGCTGCTGCTGCTGCTAAGTCGCTTCAGTTGTGTCCAGAGTATACTGTCTTCTCAATTTTTCTATAAATCTAAAACTGTTTTTAAAATTAAAGTCTACTTAAAATTTTTTTTAAAAGTAAAATGCGGGAATCTTTCTTGCTGTATCTAGAACCGAACCTTACAGACCATAAGCTCTATGCTCTCACGCTGGCCACCCTCCTCCAGAGCATCCTGCCTGGGCCTGTTTTTCACATACTTTTTGGGGGATTTTCATCAAACAATTAAAAATCAAAGAGTCACTGTTAATGGAAACATGATTCAAGCGACAATGAGTATTTGATTCCCAGAATGTTTTGTTTGAAGCATTACTGAGATTTACAGGATGTTCCTAAATTTTTATTTTGGTGCATTTTTTTTCTTCATTGATTATTGCAACCAAATTGGGTGAAACCCAAATTTTAGTAGCTGTGAAGCATTGCTCAGAAGAGATGAGGCTGGTAGGAGATAGGCTGATGAAGACCATTATGAGCACTTCCTTTCCAACAATGTATGAGGTAGAAACAACCAGGGTGCCAGGTAGCCAGGGGAAGCCCCGTGTGTAGAATGTGTGTGTGTCCAAGGCATCTTTCAGGGCCCAGCAGTGAGAAGGCACAGCTGGCTTCCTAAGGCTGAAGTTCCTTCTTTTATCTCCCAGCGAGTCTGTGCTGTTGCAGTCAGCTGCTATAAACAAAGTCAGACGGAGGCAAAACAACTTCTTGCATGGTTCCTGTCCAAACGTCTCCTCTGAAACACAGACATCTCAAAGGAAGACAAGGTCACATTGACTTCCACATAATTGGACCCACATTTCGGGAGATGTGCCACTGTTCCAGAGTGAAGGTTGAAGAAGCATTAACCACCAGTGCTCAGAATTTGTAAGAAGAGCCCTCCTCAGTCCCACCAGAGAGCAGAAGATGACATCGTGGAATTAGACATGTGGCGATTCCACCATCGAGATGCGGTGGGTCTTCTTACATGTGGTTGATTGGTTTGCAGATTAACTAGCCATCAGGAATTTGATGAGAAGAAAAACCAGCTCAGAAAAGTGTTCTCTCCTGAGGACTCCCAGAAGCTCCAGCCACGAGCAAACCAGCCCCCAGAAGCACAAGGCACATCTTCTCCTGTGCCCAGACTGGCTGCCCCAGTTCCTGGATTTATGGACGGTGACTGCAGCCATGAAATTAGAAGGCACTTGCTCCTTGGAAGGAAAGCTATGACAAACCTAGACAGCATATTAAAAAGCAGAGGCATCACTGCCAAGAAAGGTCCATGTAGTCAAAGCTATGGTTTTTCCAGTAGTCACGTACAGATGTGAGAATTGGTCCATAAAGAAAGTTGAGTGCCAAAGAATTGATGCTTTTGAGAGTGTGCTGGAAAAGGGAACCCTCTTACACTGTTGGTGGGAGTGCAAACTAGTACAGTCACAATGGAGAACAGTGTGGAGATTCCTTAAAAAACTGGAAATAGAACTGCTATACGACCCAGCAATCCCACTGCTGGGCATACACACTGAGGAAACCAGAATTGAAAGAGACATGTGTACCCCAATGTTCATCAAATCGCTGTTTACAATAGCTAGGACATGGAAGCAACCTAGATGTCCATAGGCAGACAAATGGATAAGAAAGCTGTGGTACATATACACAATGGAATATTACTCCGCTATTAAAAAGAAGGTATTTGAGTCAGTTCTGATGAGGTGGATGAAACTGGAGCCTATTATACAGAGTAAAGTAAGTCAGAAAGAAAAACACCAATATAGTATATTAATGCATATATATGGAATTTAGAAAGATGGTAACGATGATCCTATATGCGAGATAGCAAAAGATACACATGTAAAGAACAGACTTTTGGACTCTGTAGGAGAAGGCAAGGGTGGGATGATTTGAGAGAATAGCATTGAAACATGTATATTATCATATGTGAAACAGATCATCAGTCCAGGTTTGATGCATGAGACAGGGTGCTCAGGGCTGGTGCATTGGCATGACCATGAGGGATGGGATGGGGAGGGAGGTGGGAGGGGGGGTTCAGGATGGGGAACACATGTACACCCATGGCTGACTCATGTCAATGTATGGCAAAAACCACTACAATATTGTAAAGTAATTAGCCTCCAATTAAAATAAATAATTTTTTAAAAAAAGAATTGATGCTTTCAAATTGTGGTGCTGGAGAAGACTCTTGAGGGCCTGTTTAACTGCAAGGAGATCAAACTAGTCAATCCTAAAGGAAATCAACCCTGAATCTTCATTGGAAGGACTGATGCTGAAGTTGAAGCTCCGATACTTTGGCCACCTGATGCGAAGAGCTGACTCACTGGAAAATACTGAAGGCAAAAGGAGAAGGGGGTGGTTGAGGATGAGATGGATTGATAACATCACCAACTCAATGGACATGAATTTGAGCAAACTCCAGGAGATAGTGAAGGACAGGTAAGCCTGGTGTGCTGCAGTCCATGGGGTTGAAAAGAGTTGGACAGGACTCAGCAACTGAACAACAACAACAACTGCACCAGTGTGAGGCTCCTACAAAGCTCTGAGGCAGTTGGTCATTTCCACCACAAAATCACCAGCTTTCTTTTTACTGCAGAGATTATTCTGGAAACTAAAATACAGTCAATGTTTGGTTGTTGTTGTTTTTTTTGCCCATGTGCTTGTGATTCCAGGACATATCATCTGCCAACATTGCAACATAACCCATTGAGAAACCAAAATAAATAAAGAGAAGAGAAAAAGGAAAAATGAAGAGAAAGCACCCAGGATTAGATAGGAAGCTGCTGTCCATTTGGACTCTATTGGGCTGTGTCCTCCACTGAATAATGACCAGAGCTCTGTCTTCACCAGTCTAGAGACATATGGAGAGGAGGAGGGGATGCGAAAAGGCTGCTGCCAATATTCAACTGTTGATCGGAGAAGCACCCTTTGGAGAATGACCTATGCATTTTGGTCTATGTGGCCCCTGAGATTCACCAGAAAGACCCTCTGCTTTTCAGACGGAGAGGGGTGAGCTTCCCAGGCATGTGTCCCAGATGTTTAAGGCTCTTCTTTCCCCAAAGTAGCAAAACCTTCCTTGTTCTTCTGACAGTTGGTGGAAGATTTCCAGAGCCATGGAGTCAGAGTCTATGGTGATCAAAGGTTTTGATGGATCTGTCAGTCTCTGCCTGATCAAGTTTTCCATTTATTTTTATGACTATCCTTGATCGCAGTATCAAAGGCCTTCAAGTCCACTCTGACCTTCCTCATGTGTACAGGTATTGTTTGATGACATGTGAATTTTTACAAAGTAAATGTATTTGTTTGATAAATCTACCACTTCAGCTTTGTTTCAAAGATTCTGCCAATGGGGTCATAGGTCATAAGTCAACACTACCTGGTTTTAAAATGTATGTAAATAATTCAGAAATATGGAAAGTAGATGCTCACTCCTGCAGCCATTTCCAGGAGCAGTATAGTCTGTCGAGCAGGTATGAGTCAAGCATCAAATGAGACTTTCAGAAGAAGGCCTTTGGAACAGGCCTCTAGGTCAGGATTCACAAATGGCCAGTGCTGGCCCGAGCACTTGACACTCCCCAGGGCTTTCTCACCCCTCCCTGGACACCTGTATTAATAATGAAAGGCCTCAAGTCAATAATCTAATCTTCAGCCTTGGAACACTACAAAAAAAAAAAACAAACAGCAAACTAAACCTGAATCAAGCAGAAGGAAGGAAATAAGACTAGAGTAGAAAGAAATATAATAGAGAATAGGAGAACAATAGAAGAAATCAATGAAACCAAAAGCTGTTTTCTTGGAAAGATAAACACCATTGATAAGTTAGTTAACTAACCAAGAAAAAAAAAAAAAGAAGAAGACTCAAGTTAGTAAAATCAAGAGAGAAAGACGGGATACCACAACTGATCTTCTGGAAATAAAAAGGATAATTTTAAGGGAAAACCATAAACAACTACATGCCAACAAATAAAAACCCAGATGTAATGAATAAATTCCTGAAAAGATACAAATTATTGAGACTGCCTCAAGAAGAAACAGAAAAGTCGGAGTAGATTTATGAAAAGCGAAGAGCTTGAACTATTAACTTTACAACTTCCCACAAAGAAAACCCCAGGCTCAGATGATTTCACTTGTAAATTCCATCAAACTTGTAAAGAAGAATTAATACTAATCTTTCACCAACTCTTACAGAAAATAGAAGGTGAAACATTTCCCAGGTCATTCTGTGAAGCCAGGATTATCCTGATTAAAAAACAAGCAAACAAAAATAAATAAATAAATAAAAAACAAGCAAACAAACAATAAAACTGGATAAGAGCATTGCAAGAAATGAAAACTATTCTTATTAAGACACCATTTCTTAATAAGATGGACAAAAAATCCAAAAGTTTAATAGCACATTCTATAGACAAAGCTGTGGGGAAACAATTCTCATAAAATACTGGTGGAAATGCAAGATGGTGCAGCCTCTATGGTGGAGAAGGCAATGGCAACCCACTCCAGTGTTCTTGCCTGGAGAATCCCAGGGACGGCGGAGCCTGGTGGGCTGCCGTCTGTGGAGTCGCACAGAGTTGGACGCGACTGAAGCAACTTAGCAGCAGCAGCAGCAACCTCTATGGAGGGAAACTTTGCAATGTTAGCAAAATTACGTGTGCATTTACCCTTAATTCCAATAATCTCACTTCTAGGAAACTAGCCTAGAGATGACTGGCAAAATACAAAAGGACACACGGCAAGGCTTTTTGCTGCTCGGTGATTTGTAAAGACCAAAACTCAC
This sequence comes from Cervus elaphus, assembly GCF_910594005.1. NCBI lineage: Eukaryota > Metazoa > Chordata > Mammalia > Artiodactyla > Cervidae > Cervus > Cervus elaphus. The sequence goes on along the minus strand of NC_057827.1, from coordinate 31,007,508 downwards.
CCAAGTGTCCATCTGGTTGAATCAATTTTCATGCATTCACTCACGGATTCAGGTTACACAGCTACAAAAAAGAAATGAGACACGGCTAAGTAATGCCTCCCAAAAGTGGAGAAGATAAGTACAAAAAGCAAGGTGGGAAAAAGTGTATAAAGTCCTCTATCAGTTCCATGAAAAAAATACATGTGTCTGTATAGACACAGAATTAATATTATATACTAATACTCAGAATGAGAAAGATTAAAACAAAAAATATTTTAAAGTTTACTTTACACTTTAAATAAACTTTAGGAAGAAATAGATATAGTAGTCAGACACTTCTGAAAAAACCTTTGCAGTTTTGAGTTTGCAATAATGTAATCATTTTATATAATTATAAAACAAAATTAAATTGAGAAGTCAATGTCTAAAAACCCAGGGGAAAATTCCATAAGTGAATCCAACTATGTATCATTTTTGCAGAGTAGCCACACAAGGCAGAATCATTTTAGGTGATGTGAAAACCCTGATGGGATATGTGTGTGTGAGTGCTAAGTCCCTTCAGTTGGGTCCAACTGTTTGCGACCCCATGGACTATAGCCGGCCAGGTTCCTCTGTCCATGAGATTCTCTAGGCAAAATACTGGAGTGGGTTGCCAGGCCATCCTCCAGCAGATCTTCTTGACCCAGGGATAGATCTGGTGTCTCTTCTGTCTTCCACATTGGCAGGTGAGTTCTTTAGCACTGAGCCACCTGGGAAGTCCTTGATGGGATATACCTCAGACCAAAAAGAAAAATAAAACAACATTTTAAACCGCTTTCAGTAATTTATGGGTCACAGTAATACTGTTGCTCTGAAACTTTACCTAAGGTAAAGCAAAAGAGAAACTGTGTCAATGACCTGAAGATAAGAGAGCATAAAGAAAAAGAGACATAAATATAAAATCAAGGACTTTAAAGAAAATCACTCTTTTTAAATCTGAATGGGAAATTATCAGTATGAACTCATGATGAATTTTCTTTTATGTATATTATATAAATTAATATATGTGATAAAAATCATATATTTTTATTAACATAACCTGTTAGCATATCATGTTCCTTTCTGGTCCGTTTTTCTCTAAGTATATTTTTATAGCTGGAATCAAACTGTACATAAAATTTACTCATATTTTCCTCCTAGGATTAATCATATTGAAAGTTAAAATATTAAAATAGAATATATTAAAATATTAACAATATTTTTAAAATAATGTTTTATTCAACTGCAAACATCCAAAATATCATTTCAACATGCAATCAGTAAAAAATATGATCACCAGTCTTGGCCATTTCATGTGTTTTATGCTAGATTTCATCTCAAATTGAACGGGCCAAGTTTTATGTTCTCAGTTAGCAGGCAGATGGGACTGGGGCCACAGTGTTGCACGTGGGGGCTGGGCACCGTGTTGCAGTCCCAGGGGGCTGGGCTCAGCATGCCGGCCCCAGGGAGGATGGGCATTGGCTTGCAGAGGTCTGGGGATCCTATTCTCTTCATCTTATCTGATCCTGAGAAGGGCCTAAATGACCAGTGACAGTCGTGTCCACTGACTGGTGAGCCACTTACTGGCTGGCTGGGATGGGGCTGGTCCATGGTTCTGCAGCCATGGTGGGGCTGGCCATAGAGGCAGCCACAGGGAAGGCAGGAGGCCTCCCTGGTTGCTCCAGTCTGATTCCTGATGCCCCAGAAGTGCCCAGCATCCAAAATTCTGCCTCGAGCCACGCAGTCAGACCTACAGCCACCTGCAGCGGCCCCCTCTGCCCAGAAAGACTCCTGCTAAAAGCTGTGAGCCCATCAGGGGTGTGGTCTACAGGGTACATAACCCTGCTGCCAGGCCAGAGCTGCTTCAGGGCAGGCACTGCCGACTCATTCCAGGCTGTGTGCATGGGCAAAGCTTGGCAGGAGTCACACTTTACCCAACCCCGGCACTCACTCTGCTGGGACAAAGCCATCAACCTTTAGTGGGCAGAGACCCAAGACAAGCTGCTGAAAGCAAAGGATAGACCTCCCCTCCCCAGGCCCCCTGCACAGTCCTGCATCCACCTCCAAATTTCAGAGGCTCCCCAAGCCCCTAGGCATCCCCCAGGTGTGGTTACGTCCTATGGCCAGGTGTGGTTACGTCCTGCTGCAGCTGGTGGTGGGGGCTGGTCCCAGGCTTGGCCTGCAGTCCCGGGAGCTCTACAGGGGGGACCTGACAGCCTGGGCCAGTTAGGGTCCTGCCCGCCTCTCACAATGTCTGGGCAAACAGCCTCCTGACTCATATGATCCTCAGTCTCCTCATCTATAAAATGTGAACTCCCCTAACGCCCCTTGCGTCCAGTCTGCCTGTATCTCTGTTGGCTCCTCTGTGATGACAGAGGGAACCCAGGCTGAGGAGACTTGCAGCCTCCTCTGCTGGGGAGGCGTTCCTTGTGTGGAAGGCCATGGTGGGGAGAATTTCAGGGCTCGGGTTTCTTCTTTCCTCAATTCATGTCCATTGAATCAGTGATGTTATTTAACCATCTCATCCTCTTCCGCCCCCTTCTCCTTTTGCCCTCAATCTTTCCCCACATCAGGGTCTTTTCCAATGAGTCAGTTCTTCCCATCAGGTGGCCAAAATATTGGAGCTTCAGCATCAGTCCTTCCAATGAATATTCAGGGTTGATTTCCTTTAAGACTGACCTGTTTGATCTCCTTGATCACTGGACTAATCATTACAGCAAACCTCAGAAACTCTCATCACGGTAGTTGTGGGGTGACTGTGGACATAGATCGCTCGGGCTGTGGTTGGAGTGGGGACCTGGGGGCTCAGGAGCACCAAGAGAAGGCTGACAGTCACATGGGACTCACGTCCACCTCGACCTCTGGCCCAGCCTCAGATGATTTCAAAGGATTAGGGTAATTAGGGCACTGCCTTCAAGCCAGGAGCCTGCTGAAAGAGCCAGTTATGTCCAATTGTCTCAATTATGCAAACAGTGCTGACATTTTTAGCTGGGAAGGGCTGCTGGAGGAAGGGTCACTTCAAAGGGAAAGTTCTTGCTCCCCTCCTCCCGCCTCCCCAGACCCCAAGGCTGCTTTTGTGGCATCGACATTGAACAGTCTGGTGGGGTGGGCTGGGCTGTGGCTTCCTTTTTGGGCCTTGAAGCGAGGTCACAAGCCTCATGGGGATCATGAGGGCTCAGTATGGGGGCTCACGTGCTCCTCATGTGGACGCCCCCTCTTAAAGGGTGGGCCCTCCTCAGTGAGCCTCCTGCCTGGCCAGAGGAGGCGGCGGAAAGAGGTCAGCTGCACCCTCTTGGCCCCGTGCTGGGGCAGGTAAGCTCAGGTGTGGGGGAGTGCAGGTGCGCTGTGACAGGTAAGCTCAGGCATGGGGAAGTGTTGCAGGTGTAGGACTCAGATTCCTGGGGCCTCCAGCTCCTCTCCTGTGGAGCATGGCTGAACAAGGTCATGTGGGAAGGGCCAGTGAATCCATGTTCCCTGAAGGGACAAGCCTATGGAACCGGCCACCACCAGGCTCCAATGTCTAAATGCAGCTGCTGGGGTTCTGCTGAGAAGCCCCAGCTCCAGGGCTTGGCCTCCTGGCCTTCACTCCCTAGCATCTTACCTTTGTCCCCTGATTCCTGCAGAATGTGCATCTGTGTGTCTTCCTCTTGGCCGGGATATCCCTGTAAGCCTTTATCAGCTGACATTTTAGCCATTAGTTGAAACCTCGGCAGAAAGATTGATTGGCTGTGAAGGAAGATGGAGGTTCCTTCTTACTGCTAGGGGACGGGAGGTGGGAAATGGGAGTTGGCTTCCAGAAGCCAGTTCACCTGCCAGTGCAGGAGACCCAGGAGATGTGTGTTTGATCCCTGGAGGAAGGCATGACCCCTGGAAGAGGGCATGACAACCCACTCCAGTATACTTGCCTGGGAAATCCTATGGACAGAGGAGCCTGGCGGGCTACAGTCCATGGGGTCACAAAGCGTTGGACACAACTTAGCATGCACACACGCCCAAGTCCAACAACTGCACAACTAAGGATCTGTCCTAAGGAAATAATCCTGACAGATTAATGTAAATATAAGCCAACATTTATAGAGCGCTATTTACTACAGTAAGACACAGGGGACAATCCAAATGCTGAAATAGAGGACTGGACACATAATCATGGTCTATCTACAAGGTAAAATGTAGTCTTTTTTTTTTTATGTGGATCATTTTAAAGTCTACTTAATTTGTTACAATACTGCTTCTGTTGTATGTTTTAGGTTTTAGGCCTTGAGCCATCAAGGATTTTAGCTCCCTAACCAGGGATAAAATTCTCTTCTCTAGCCCTGGAAAGTGAAGTCTTAACCACTGGACCACCAGGGAAGTCTTTGTAATGTATTAACTTTTTAAACGACAGAGAAGAGTGAATAATGACAAAGCAGGGATAATCATATTTTCCATTACACATGCATGTACACGCTCACACACACACACACGTCTTATCTATTCTTGGAAAAAGCCAAGGAATACGTTGAAATACTAGCCATTATTTTAAATGCAGTTTGTATGTGTGATGTTTATTTATTCCTTTGTACATTTCTTTTTCTTTTACTTTAACAATATTCGATAATGAATACATTTTCATTTTGTTACCAGAAAATTTTTAAACTATAGCAAATATTAACAAAAATAGTGGGAATGTGGGGAAGATTGAAAATATTCACAGGATTTGTTCTCAGCTGACCAGGGGTAGGAGACAGGAATAAAAGAAGGGAGAGAGGTTGGGAGAAAAAAGACAAGACAGATTTGCTGAGTCTGAGGTAAGTATTTATGGAGGAATTAAGAGGGACGATTGGTCTCTCTGGGAGAGGACCTTAGTAATACAGGTCTGATTTTGGGAAAGGGTTGTCTTTGGGAATGTTTACCAAATTACATTTTGCAAGGTATTGAGCAGCATTTAAAAAATATATATATATACATATATATATATAATCTGATTTGTTTATTTATGGCTGTGATAGCTCTTCACTGCTGTGTGGGTATCACTCTAGTTGTGGCCAGTGGGGGCTACTCTCTAGTTGTGGTGCTCAGGCTTCTCTTATCGCAGAGCACGGACTCTAGGGCATACAGACTTCAATAATTGTGGCTCCTGGGCTCTAGAGCACAGGCTTCATTGCTCCACAGCATGTGGGATCTTTCCGGATCAGGGATCGAATCCATGTCTCCTAGGTTGGCAGGAGGATTCTTTACCACTGAACCCCCAGGGAAGCCCCTCAAGCAGCAGTTTTGGCTCATGGCATTTGCAGTGATCATTCCCTGCCGTGTATTTTAGGCACCAGAAAATGTAACAGGAAATGTCAACCAGTACCGAGGGTATTTGCTGTCATGGTTTATGTTTTATTAGTTATTTTTCAGCAGAAGTCAGGGCTTGTGTTGGGTTTGGCTCCTTCGAAACTTCATTTATTTGCTTTGCAAAGTTGATAAGTACAAGGCACAGAAAGATGTGCGGACGTTTTAAGTGGTTGGTCTCTATTTTGAACTAAGTGAAAACAAAGCAGACTTTCTATTAACTTACAGGTCTCTTGACTTGGAGCACTAGGTATTCTTAGAAAATTCTCTCTTGCTTTGTTTGAAAATGTTTTAAAGATGTCCTATAATTTTGTGTGCATGCGTGCACGTTTGTGTGTGTGTGTTAAAGTTCTAGATCTGGGAAAATAGAAGCCCTCATCCAGAGGACTAATGAGACCCCGTCCCTGACCTAGAGATTAATGGTGTTCAGCATTTAAACACCTCCATTAAAAAGACAGTCACCAGGGATATATTAATATGCAGAGAGATCTGTCCCCAGACATCATTGTACATTGTAGAGTAGCTGTATCCAAACAAAAATAAGCCATGTTAAAAAAAATTAGTGAAATATAAAAACATATTTAACTCAATATATCCCCAATATGATAATTTCAAAAGGTGGTCAACATAAAAAGCGTATTAGTGAGTTACTTTTTGTCTGTTTTTGAATGCATTCATACCTAGTAGCTCAGTTGTGTCTGACTGTTGTGTAGAAACAACAGTCCAGTTGTGTCCACAGACACCATGGACTGTAGCCTGCAAGGCTCCTCTGTCCATGGGATTCTCTAGGCAAGAATACTGAAGTGGGTTGCCATTCCCTTCTCTAGGGAATCTTCTCAGGAATCAAACCCACTTCTCCTGCATCTCCTGCATTGGCAAGCAGATTCTTTACCACTGAGCCACCTGGGAAAATCCTCCCAAACACTTTTTCTTTTCTTTCTTTCTTTTCTGGGGTTGGAGGAGTGGGGTGACGGTACTACAAAGCACATAGGATCTTAGCTCCCCAAACAGGGATCAGATCCACACCCCCTGCATTGGAAGGTGAAGTCTTAATCACTGGACCTTCAGGGAAATCCCCACTTTTCTTTCTAAGGTCTAGTGTTAGACATGGAAAATGATAACTTGCTGTTTTACATGTAAATTCACAGCATATCCCAACTCAGACCAGCCAGATTTAAGATGCTCCATAAGCTACCTGTGGCTGCCATCTTGAACTCGACATTTATACCTCAAGGTTGGTTCTTGCACAGCTAGATCGTGCCAGCAAAATCTTATTACAACTTTTTTTTTTACTCAAAATAGAGATAGTTCTTTCTCTATCCTCCTTAAAGGGAGGACCTCAAAAGCATCTGCCCATTTTGGAGAAAATTTTTTGAATCTGCCAGAGAAGACAGATGTGTGATGAGAGACAGAGCCATGCAGGGAAGTCAGGCCAGCCACCTGGCCAAGAGACTGGCCAAGCCTGTGGCTTCACCATGTCACTGTGTCTTATGTCTCGATGCCCCCTAACTTCCCAGTTGTTGTTCAGTCACTCAGTCGTGTCAAACTCTTTGCAACCCCATAAACTGCAGCATGCCAGGCTTCTCTGTCCACCACTATCTCTCAGAGTTTGCTCAAACTCATGTCCATTGAGTCAGTGATGCCATCCAACCATCACCTTCCAGAGTCCCTACCAAAGCCCTAACCCCTCCACTGCCTGTTTCCTCATCTGTGAAACCACATTGAGGGAGCCCATGGTCTCCACATGGCCCCCACCCCAAATGCATCCAGATTTGAGCAGGCATCACTGTGCCCATCACAGCAGAGAGGGGAGGCCTGTCATTCTTCCCTGTCCTGCTGTCCCCTCTTCAAGAGCACTTTCCCCTTGTCTCCTGTGTGGGGGGACTCACCACCTCTTGCAGCTGTGCGGGAGGTCTGTCAGCCGGAGTCCCCACATCCTCAGGGCAGTGCAGGGCAGCCAGAGGTCAAGGTTTTCACACGGGGACCTCTCTTGCAGTTAATAACAGCAGCAAATTCTCCTCCTGATACAAGGGTCAAACCAAGTCCACGTGTGGGCCCCATGCAGCCCTGGATGAGAGCGAGCGCAAGGCGTCTGCTCTAAATAGACACATGAGACCAGCGGTTTCTTTCAGCTAAATTGGTCCGCAAATCACCATTTCACTGTGGCCTTTGCTGTTAATTTTGGCCCAAGAAGCAGGGCCACTGAGTAAACAGAGACTCACCCAGCAGCAAACCAGCTCTTAGTTCCGAAGCCACTTCCTGAGGCCCAGACCAGGCTGCCCCGTCGCCCCAGCCCCACCCTCCCCACCTTCCCTGGGCACCCCCACTTCAGCCCTGCCTTCTCCAGGCTGTGCCCTGCCCTGCTCCTCCCACCCACACCTCCCCAGAGGCCCCTCCCCGTCCACAGGAACCCATTCCAGAAGGTCCTGATGCGACCCCTATTCTGGATGGAGGTGGAGGGGGTGAAGCTGGCTGTCTACAACTCCTCAGGACTTGGCTCTAAATCCACATAAAAGTCCAGCAAATAACCTGATCATGAGATCCAGTGGCCACTCCCCAGGTTGTACAAAGGTTACCTGGGGATTTTTATTGTTAATAGCAGGTACTTCTTTTTTTTTTTTTTCCTTTCTTTGAAAACAAAACAAAAAAATGAGCTGGCAGGGCCATCAGTCCACTCCCTTCTGACCTCCCTCCCACAACCTGGCTAGTCCATCAAGGACACACGATCCTCAGCAGGCCCCTGAGACACTGTGTCTGTCCTCTACTTCCCAGACCTTGCATCCCCAGCCCTCTCCCCTGCTCCTGGGGGCTCAATGCCAGACACCTTCTTCTCTACTTCCTGCAGTCTCTCCATCAGCAGTCTCTCTGATTCCCATTATCTAGAGTTGTCTAGATATGGCTATACTCTTAGTCTCATTTATGCAACCAGCTGACCCCTTTCCCTCCCTGCAGTTCCAGTGGGTGCCCCTAAGGTGTCCACTGCAGGGGGTTGGGTTGTCTTCCTCAAGCCTGGGCCTGCGTGGCCCCACCTCCATAAATTGCACCCCAGCCACCCAGCTCCACCAGCCAGAAACCTAGGTTCCTGATTAGGCCGCTCCCCTCTCTCCATCTCCATCAACATCAGGTCCTTTCCCAGTCCCGCCAGCACCACCAAATGTTCCATCTGCCTGCCTCTGAACCTTCCCCAAGCAAGAGAAATTGACCAGATAAGGGTTTTTCTTTTATTATTAGGAATTGTTGTTCATTTGTGTTATTTTATTATTTTATTATTAGTTATTGTTATTAGTTATTATATTATTAGTTATTGTTAATCTCTTAATGTGCCTAATTTATAAATTAAACTTTATCATAAGTATGTATGGGAAAAGGCATAGTATATCCCAAATTTGGTCCTATCTGGGTTTCGGGCATCAACTGGGGGTCCTAGCATGTAACCCCTGTAGATAAGGGAGGGGGGCTATTGGAATGACCAGGATTTCCATTTAAATATGTGTGTATGCACGCTTAGTTGCTTGGTCACGTGCAACTCTTTTGTGACCCCATGGACTGTAGCCCACCAGGCTCCTCTGTCCATGGAATTCTCCAGGAAAGAATACTGGAGTGGGTTGCCATTTCCTTCTCCAGGGGATCTTCCTGAACGAGGGATCGAAACCGTGTCTCCTGTAGGACTTCCCAAATACTGCACAAATATCATCCCAGTTGAAGCTCAGAACTATGCAAAGCAGTGTCCCTTTCAGAGACAGGAAAGTTGCAGCTCAAAGTGGTGGGCAGGGCTCCCACATTCCCCTCACTCAGCTTCCTGCACTCTTTCAGATGGGAGCCTAATCCCATCCCCAGGACAAGGGTTCCCATTACCCTGCCCCAAGGCATTTCAAATAACCACTTACTGAAAAAAATAAAATGTTTCTCAATTTCTGTTAAAAAAATAAAATAAAAGTTTATTTGTGATGGAAGAGACTACTTCAGATGAGTGAGCGGGATCTAGCCTGGGGGCTGGGGGGACCTGGAGGGTTTATGAATGAACCCCAGGAGGCTCGGCTTCCTTTCATCCGAGTCCACCCTCCCTTCCTTAATCCCTTGGCCTGACTCAGCCTGGGGCATCCTCCGGAGGGCTGGGAGGACTGTTTACCGAGGGGCCCTCCACCCGCGGCCTCTCACCTGAATTTGCCTCTGAGGCTGAGCTCGCCCCACGTGAGCTGAGGCTCTCTCCCGGTGACCTGGGTGACTTCCTGCTCTATGTGCCCAGCTGCCCTCAGGGGCCCGGGGATGGGCTACTGCCCGCATCCCTGGCAACACTCCACCTGGGCTTCTGAATCACCCCTTAGTCACCAGGGGACAGTGAGCACCGCCCTTCCGCCAGGCACTCCTACAGGAGACCGAGCAGGGATGTGGCTTCTGAGATTCCTGTGGGAGGAAAAGGGTCAGAAGAGAGAGGGAGGGTGTGTAGGAACAGGTTGCCGGAGGGGCTGGGGGGCGGGGAGCCAGAGAGCCTCCCTGCTGGGCCTCTTGACGGAAACTGGACCCTGTGAAGCATGACTGCAGGCAGAGTGAGTGACTTCCGGGACTTCTTGTTCATCCTCAGAAGATTCAAGAACATTTCTGGAGACTAAGCAGTAACATAGCACCACGGACTCGATGGACATGAATCTCCCACAAAAATCACAGGAGCCACAGTCCTGCTCCGTCCCCTGCAGGAGTGCCTGCAGCAAACTCCAGGAGATAGTGAAGGACAGGGGAGCCTGGAATGCTGCAGTAGGCCATGGGGTCGTAAACAGTCAGATACAACTGACTGAACAACAACAACAAGCAGTAACTGGAATTTTGGAACTTCCTAACTAAACTAAAAAAAGATTAAGAAAAATTCAGTTACTACTAAAGCAAAGCCTTTCTTTCCTCAGGGAAGGTATGGTAATCACACGCTAGCTTTTTCATTAGAAAAATAATGGATTTTTGGTGAAGCAGAGGGAAGTGGGTTGAGCCTGGAGCTGTGTGGATGCCAGCTGCTGCCCTTGCCCATGGCTACAAGCAGAGTCAGTGCTGGGCGCCCTGAAAAGCCCCCTCCTGAGTTGGGGGAGCAGATGCCAGGCTGATGCCCCCAGAGGTCCACGGATGCCCTGCACCTGCAGGAAGGGCGCCCGGGGGCACTGGGTGGTGGGGGTGTTTGAATACTGCCTGTGACAGAATAGATGTGAATATGTCTGAGGCATGTTACTGCCGTCCCAGTTCCTTACCCACCTCAGCATGTGAGACCCTGCAGGGCAGATGGTTTGTCCCCCTTGTGATGACAGGGGCCTGGGCCTAGTTGTCCAAGGGGCTAGATCCTGGCTTTCTGATTTCCCACGTGCATGCATGCATGTGTGCCCTGTCTAAGTCACATCCATCTCTTTGCGACCCCATGGACTGTAGCCCACCAGTCTCCTTTGTCCATGTGATTTCCAGGCAAGTACACTGGAGTGGGTTGCCATACCCTGCCGTCCAGGGGATCTTCCCAACCCAGGGATCGAACCCGAGTCTTGTGCATTAGCAGGTGGATTCTTTATCACTGTGCCACCTGGGAAGCTCCCCTGATTTCCCACACCTGGTTATTAACAGTTTTCTGTGAAGGGCCCACTTGTTGGTTTCTTATGCAGGGGTGGGGTGGGGGCACTGGGAGGAAGGGTCAGTGAGCCATTAGAGGGAGTAGGGCCTGGAGAGGGATCAGAGGGTGGGAGCCAGAAAGGGTGGGCGGGGCTGGGGAGCAGGGCCAAAGATGAGGCAAAAGACTGAAGGATGTCCTAAGGTCATGTCTCTACAGCTCCTGTGACCATTCCCCAGCCTTTGCTTGTCTTTCATGGCCTTTGGAGTTTTGAAGGTCAGTGATTTCAGTTATTTTCCAGGATGCTCCTCAATCTGGGTTGTCTAAAGTTTCCTCCCTATTAGATTTAGATTTTGCATTTTAGGCAATTTTTCTTCTCTGCATTTCATCTAGAGGCTCATGGTGAATATTGATTTCATTGCTGGTGACAGCTCACTTTATTTTAGGTGGTATTCACCAGATTTCTCCAACCTGTCAGGTTACTCATTTCCCCTTTGAGATTAAGAAATATCTGTGGGAGATGAGATTATGTAAGTGTACTGTTACTCTTTAATCCTTTACCCATGGCATGTAGATTTCATCAAAGATTCTTGACGGTTGCCCCAAATGTTGGTTTTATTTTATTTATTTTTTAAAATATTTATTTATTTGGCTGTCCCGGGTCTTTAGCTGTGGCATGTGGAATCTAGTTCCCTGACTAGGGGTGGAACCCGGGCCCCCTACATTGGGAGGGTGACTAAAAAATGCAAGAAAGAGCTTTCCCATCTTCCCTATATATTTATTTATGTATAAATTTATGCCATTGTGAGTTCATAGGTCCTTATTTCAGCCAAAGGGTTACAGTTCTTTATTGTGATCATTTAGTTTCAGGCTCACATCCCAGATAAAGCCAGCGAGAGCCCTTTCAAAGAGGGTTCTGTGTTTTCTGACAAGTTCCCAAGTGGAAAGTAAACACTTCCTTACTTTCTGGCACAAGATGTTCCAAGCTCTTCTTGTACTTTCTCTGCCCCAGATCTGGATTCAGTCATTTGTCCTAGGAGCCCTGGCTTTTTTTAGTGGAGAATGTTGTTTAGAAACAAATATTTGCACACTAAGTATATTCATTTCTGTCAGAGTGTTTTTAGGCCCTTTTGGTGGATGGAGCCAGGAAATAAATATACATACGTGAGCATGCGTGGTCAGCCGATGATCCCCAGTGATCCCCAGTCTCCTGAGCTCTGTGCTTTGTGTAACCATGTTGGTCTCAGCCTGTGGACAATGAAGCTCCCAGCGAGGCATGCCCAGGGCATTCACCCAGGCCTCACTGCAGGGAGCCCCACAGACATCACCCCTCTGGGACTAATGTGGCTGCCCTAGCCCTTGTGGTTCTTATTCTGATTGCAAAATACTTCAGCCAAGACCAAGGGAACTTGGAGGAATAAGATTTACTAGTCACAGGTCCTGGAGGGTCTATGGCACACTTGAAGGATGGCTACACACCAAGGTCGTACATTAACATCATTCAGATTTTTAAACAGGAAAACTTACACCCACACAGAAAACCACACACAGATGTTTATGGCATCTTTATTTGGAATTGACACAATTTAGATGCAACCAGCTTCAGAGGGTGGATGGGTAAATAAACTGTGGTACATCCAGACCATGGAATATTATTCAGCACTAAAAAAAGAGTCATCTGTCAGAAAGGCACAGTAGAAGCTTAAAGACAAATAACTAAGTGAAAGAAGGGGCTTCCAGGTGACACAGCTTGGTAAAGAAACTGCCTGCCAATGCAGGAGACGTAAGAGAAACGGGTTTGATCCGTGGGTCAGGAAGATCCCCGGGTCAGGAAGATCCCCTGTAGGAGGCATGGCAACCTACTCCAGTATTCTTGTCTGGAGAATCCCCATGGATACAGGAACCTGGAGAGCTATAGTCCATAGCATCACGCAGAGTCAGACACGACTGAAGCAACTTAGCATGCATGCAAGTGAAATAAGCCAACCTAAAAGGACTTTAGAGCGGATGATTCCAACTATACAACATCCTGGAAAAGGTGCAACTATGGAGATAGTAAAAATTCAGTGGTTTCCAGAGATTAGGAGGAGGGAGGGATGAATAGGTGGAGCACAGAAGATTTTGGGGGCAGAAAATACTGTGTATGATACTATAATGGTGGATAGAAGTCACTTTAATTTGTCAAACCATAGACTGTACGATGCCAAGAGTGAAATAACACACACTATCAACCTCAGGTGGTGAAGATTTGTCACTGTAGGTTCGATTTTGGTAAAAAATACACTACCCTGGTGGAGAACGTTGATAAAGATGGGCAGGGAGTTTATGGGAAATCTCTGTACCACCCTTTCAATTTTGTTGTAAACCTAAAATGGCTCTAAAAAAATAAAGTCTTTATTTTTTGTTTTTTTAAATTGAAATATAGTTGATTTACAATGTTGTGTTAGTTTCAGGACAGCAGAATGATTCAGTTATCTGTATCTATATCTATGTATCTTTGGCCACATTGTGCAATGTGTGGGATCTTAGTTCTCTGGCCAGGAAATGAACCCAGGTCCCACAGTGACAGCACTGAGTCCTAACCACTGGTCCACCAGGGAATTCCCATATATTCTTTTTCAGACTCTTTTCCTTTATTGATTATTACAAGATATTGAGTATAGTTCCGTGTGCTATATAGTAGGTCCTTATCATTTATCTGTTTTATATATAGTGGTGTGCATCTGCTAATCCCGAGCTCCTAACTTATCCCTCCCCCGACAACCTTTCCCCTTTGGTAAGCATAAATGTGTTTTCTGTGTCTGTGAGTCCCTTTCTGTCTTGTAAATAAGTCTGTTTGTATCACATTGTTAGATCCCACATAAAAGCAATATCATATGATATTTGTCTTTCTTTATGGCTTACTTCACTAAGCTTGACAAAAAATAAAATCTTTAAAAAACTGAGCAGGGCACCAGGCTCTGGGCGCCTCCTTCCCACCCAGGTCCCTGAGGCCTCTAGGTCTCCCCTTCAGGGAGCCACTGCCAGCTGCTCCTGGCGTATCATTTCCATACATGGTGTCTGTTTTCTAGAAATTATCCTGTGGCTTGCTTTTTCACTTACCATAGCTCAGTGATTTTCCCCTATCGATAGAACAAGAACATCCTATTCTCTTTCTTTCAAAAAATTTTTTTGTTTTCTCAAAGAATTGTGTCGATGACTATCCTGTGATTCGGGTAACAATCCCCTACTGATAAGCAGTAGGTGACTCCCAGCCTTTTGATATCACAGACAGTGATGCAGTAAATAGCCTTGGGCCTGTGTCAGCTTGTTCAGGCATATTTGTAGAATAAAATCCTAAAAAATGGCAAGTGAAAACATATAAGCTTTGTAACTGCAACAAAGGATTGCCAAATTACCCTTGATGGTAAATGTACCAATTTCCAGCCCCAGCATCAGTGTTACATGAGGACCCAGTTCTTCACAATCTTCAATAACAGTTGGTGAATCTGAGCACCAATTAGAAACATTACTTATAAAATGACTACAGTGCAATGGGGCCTGGGAGTCTAGAGAAGACCAGGTTCTTGACAGCAAATTGAAGACCTGATCAGAATGACTTCCCTGATGGTCCAGTGATTAAGACTTTGCCTCCCAATGCAGCAGACATGGGTTCCATCTCCGGTCCGGGGGCTAAGATCCCACATGCCTTGCCAAAAAACCAAAACGTGAATGGAAACAATATTGTAGCAAATTCAATAAAGACTTTAAAAATGGTACACACACACACACACACAACATCTTAAGGAAAAACAAAACAAAACAAAGACCTAATCAGAGACTGGACAATTTTGTCAGCTTTTCCAATAACTCAGGTCCATACCAGGCTCCGCAGGGCACTGGCTGGCTCTAGGGGCACCATCGTTCCCCTTCTGTAGACTCTGATTTTCATGCAAAGCACAGGTTTCCTAGCCCTACGGAAACCACAAAAGCATATTTCTGAGCCATTTCTCTTAAAAGGAACCAGAGCTAAGACCCTGAAAGGCTTGCATTCACCGTTCTTAGAGGTGTTTATTCAGATGTTTTGGGCAGACTCCCTGTTACTATTCATTTTATAAAAGTAAAATAATGAATTCTGAGGTTGGTTTGGGAATATCTCGGTCTAATGTCCACTTTTTTCCTCTTCTAGGGACAGAAAGCTTGGATAGAAAAAACCTTTTGCAAACGAGAATGTATCTTTGTCATTCCCAGCACTAAAGACCCTAACAGGTAAATTGGAAGCCATAATTAAGACGTTATTCAAAATAGCCCTTGTCCACCAGCTGCCAGCAACTATTCTGGTGTTTGAGGGAGAGGGAGGAGGAGTCAAGGATGCCCAGAACTTATTCTCCATGTGAGTCATTAAGCAGGGAGTCACCTGGGCTATAAACTCCTCTGTCAGGATGCAGACAGCCAAAATGACCTACAGATTCAATGTAATCCCTATCAGAGTTCTAGCTGACTTCTTTATAGAAATCGACAAGCTGATTGGCATGGAATTGCAAGGGATCCAGAACAGTCAAAACAATCTTATAAAAAAGAACAAAGTAGAAGGGCTCATGTTACCTGATTTTAAAACTTCCTACAGTTCTACACTAATCAAGGTAGTGTAGTACTGGAATAAGGGTAGATATAAAGACCAATATAATAGAACTGAGAGTCCAGAAAGAAACCCACTTGTCTATGACTTGTCTATGATTCTTCGGCAAGGTTACCTAACCTGATGGGGAAAGATTAGTCTCTTCATCAAATGATCTGAAACAACTGGACATCAAGGTGCAAAGGAATGGCTTTAAGCCCCTACCTCACACCACATACAAAAATTAACTCCAAATCTATCACAAGTCAGATATAAGGGCTAAAACTATAAAGTTCTTAGACAAAAATATAGAAGTTAATCTTCATGACCTTGGATTTGGCAAATGGTTCTTTGAATTGACACCAAAAGTATGAGCAACAAAACAAATACACTTTCAATGTTAACTTGTGTAGAGAAATGTTTTACTAAAGCAATGGAAGAATTCAGCAATATTGAAAAATCCTTGAGGGTCAACTCTATATGGGGGGTGGGTGGAGAGTGAGTGTCCTTTGTCACAGAATTTCAGTGACTGGTGGCCATAATCATGTTGTCAAGACACCAAAAAGAATTAAAGGACTTCCCTGGTGGTTCAGTGGTTAAGAATCTGCCTGACAACTACAGGGGACACAGGTTCAGTCCCTGGTCTGGGAAGATCTCACATGCCGTGGGGCAACTAAATCCCTGTGCCACAACTACTGAGCCTGTGCTCTGGAGCCTGTGCTCCACAGCAAGAGAAGTCACGGCAGTGAGAAGCCCTCAACATAACTATAGAGTACTCCCCGCTCTCTGCAACTAGAGAAAACCCGGATGCAACAACGAAGACCCAATACAGCCAAAAATAAATAAATAAAAAATTTAAAGTGAAAACAACAATCCTTTAAAAAGAATAAGAATTAATATGTGTGCAGTAAGGCAGGGCAGTCATCCAATGTGTTTAAAATAGTCTGGCATGGAAATAGATATGCACTGATTATCTGGAAAAGGACACCATAAGGGGTGTTTCTGTCCCCAGTAAAGCTGGATGAGGAAGGTGTTAGTCTGCTCCCATTGAGGTTAAGGCATCATAAGGAGGAGAATGTTCTAGAAAGACCAAGCTTTGTCTTTGTCTTTGTTTTCAGGTGTTGCTGTGGCCAGCTCACCAACCAACACATCCCCCCTCTGCCAAGTGTAACAGCCAGCAAAAATGGAGAGGAAAACAAGTTGGCGGAAGTTCAACCTGAAAAATGGTCTGTTGGCAAACACACCCAGAGCTACCCCACAGATTCCTATGGGATTCTCGAATTCCAGGGCGGCGGATACTCCAACAAAGCCATGGTAAGAGAGGCCTTGGGGAGGGGTGTCGCTAAGCCACAGCCTCCTTCAGAGGCCCAGCCTCCCAGACTCTGAGACTGTAGACACCTGGGTCTTCTTTCAAGGGTGTGATGCAATCTTCCTAGAGTTTTTATTGTAAAGACAAGAAATATATCTGCACACTCCACTTTTTAGCCATGAGATTTGGAAACTGGGCACTATGATAAAGAACACATGCTGTGCTGTGCTCAGTTGTGTTTGACTCTTTGCAATCCCCTGGACTGTAGCCCTCCAGGCTCCTCTTTCCATGGAATTTGCCAGGCAAGAATACTGGAGTAGGTTGTCATTTCCTCCTCCAGGGACTGAACCCAGGTTTTTCTACACTGCAGACACATTCTTTATTGTCTGAGCCACCAGGGAAGTCCCAAGAATACTGGAGTGGGTTGTCATTTCCTCCTCCAGGGCATCTTCCTGAATCAGGGATCGAACATGCATCTCCTGCATTGGCAGGCCAGTTCTTTATCACTGAGCCACCAGGGAAACACAGTATCCTTTACATCTATACCACGAATCACAGTCCAGCCGGACTCTACAAAGATACTCTTCCATCTCCAGGGATAAGAGACGAATTATGTCATTTGGTTTTTAGGGTTGTTTGGGGCTTTGTTTTGTCTTTTCTATTAAATAACTGCGGGCATTGAGCCACCCTTACATGGGTGAGGAGTGCCTGGAAATATTTCTCTCTAAAGTCCAAGCCCAGCCTCCCTTGGCGGGCATTCAGCTGGTCCGAGAAGACAAGAAGACGGAGGCTTTTCACATCTGCATGTAAACAGGGAGTGCCCTCTGCCTTTCTGAGGAGCCCTGCCAGAGAGGGGAGGCGGCAGCACTGGGATCCCTTTCAGCCCATTCTGAATAATACTCCCACGGTCCCTGTCAGGCCATTTTTGCTATTTCATTCTATTTCACTGGCCCAACATCATTGTTCAGATAAAATTCAGAAGTGTTCCAAGCAAATACCATAGCATTGGGTCTTCCAGAAGGGCACCCTGCCTACTGGCCAGGACACAAAGAGGCATTTCACAGGGGCCAGTGCATGGCCTCATTAACCTCTTCTTCACTTTGAGGGAAAGGTCCAGCCCCAAGATCAGTTACGAGCCCCTTTTCCAGCCCCATTCCCTCTAAGACATCCTGTCCAGCATCTGGAGCCACATTCCAGCTGAGCCAGCTTGGGACCTTTTTTAAAAAAATTTTTATCGGACTACAGTTGATTTTCAATGTTGTGTCAGTTTCTGGTGTACAGCAAAGTGAATTAGCTATACATATACATATATCCAATCTTTTATAGTCTTTTCCCATACAGACCATGAGCAAGTTCCCTGTGCTATACAGGAGGTCCTTATTAGTTCTCTATTATATGTATAGTACTGTGTGTAAATGTCAACCGCAATTTCCCAATTTATCCCTCCCCAACACCTCCGGTTCTATAGGCTTCCCTAGTGACTCGGTGGTAAAGGATCCGCCTGCAATGCAGGAGAATCGAGTTAGATCCCTGGGTTGGGAAGACCTCCTGGAGAAGGAAATGACAACCCAGTCCAGTATTTTTGCTAGGAAATCCCATGGACAGTGGAGCCTGGTGGGCTACAGTCCATGGGGTCGCAAAGAGTTGGACACAACTGAGTGACTGAGCACCCAAGCATGCACAAAGCAGTCAGCTTTGACCTGTTATAAAGGTTTCTGATTCAACAGTAAAAGAGAGATGGTCCAGGAAGACTGAGATTTGGGGGGGTTGGGGGAAGGGGAGGGGGTTTCAGTTGACTATCACCGGATTAGACTGGATTTCACTTTCTTCCATGGGCTTGGAAGAATCCCTGGCTTGAACAATGCAATTTAGCAACTGATCAGGAGCACATGGAATATAGCCCAACAATGACCAATTGTCAAGAAGCTTTACATAAAAGTAGATAAATTCCTAAATTGCTCTAAAATTTTTGTAAACCTAGCAGGCATATTTCCTAGAAGTTTCCAATGAACAAAAAGTATCCAGAAATAAAATCAATCTGGAGTAATTTCTGTGCTCCTATGAATGCTAGACACAGTGAAGAAGTATTTCAATTGTTGTTTAGAACTAAAAATGGTCTTTGCTTTGAAATTTTAGAATGTGTTTCCTTTGAATTTCGGTTTCATTTTCTACAAATTTGTTTCTACAAATTTTCTACAGATTTCTGACAAATTTGCTAATTTGCAGACGTTTGTTCATGTGTGTGACAGTACTTAAGTTTTGGGGGGTTATGTACTTTAAAAATATTTTTTATTAGAGTATAGTTGCTTTACAATATTGTGTTATTTTCTGCTATAAGTCAGAAACAGAAAAACGAATGTCATATATTAATGCATATATGTGGAATGTAGAAAAATGGTACAGATGAACCTATTTGCAATGCACATAATTTTTAACAAACTAGTTAAATAATTTAAAATAAATCTTTGCTAATAGTATTATCTTTTGGTATCGGACAATTTCAGGATTCCTTTTACTCTCAGTATTAATTATTGTCATTATAGAAGTTCTGATACTAGGAAAATTAGCTGGGAACTTTGACAAAATAAATCATCCTAAGGCAATGAAAAATGCAACCCACTCCAGTATTCTTGCCTGGAGAATGCCGTGGACAGAGGAGCCTGGAGGGCTACAGTCAGTGGGTCACAAAGAGTCTGACACGACTAACACTCACACAACACAAGGCAATGAAAAAATAAAAGATAAGGTTTGCCAGGTAAAATACAAGACTCCCAATTACATTTGAATTTCAGATAGATAACATAATTTTTAAGGATGCCCCAAATATTGCAGGAGGCATACTTATACTAAAACATGTTCCATTGTTCATGTAAAATTCAAGTTTAGCTATGCATTCTGTATTTTTACTTGCCGAATCTGGCAACCCTCCAGTGTTCCTTCCCATCGTGTGGCCACGGACTTGCACAGAGGGCCCCAGATCCCTGCCAGAGAGAAAGGCAGGAGGCTGTCACTTGAACTGGAGTGACAGTGACAGAGTCAGCGACAGTGACAGAGTCAGACCCAAGAAAGGGTGCTGAGGGCCACACCCTCTTTTGCAGTATATCCGGGTCTCCTACGACACCAAGCCAGACTCGCTGCTTCATCTCATGGTGAGAGACTGGCAGCTGGAGCTCCCCAAGCTCTTAATATCCGTGCATGGGGGCCTTCAGAACTTTGAGATGCAGCCCAAGCTGAAGCAGGTCTTCGGGAAAGGCCTGATCAAGGCTGCCATGACCACTGGGGCCTGGATCTTCACCGGGGGCGTCAGCACGGGTAAGTGTCGGCCCTCTCCCTGGCTGTGAATGTGCAGACCCCAAGATCACTGTGGTTCCCTAGGAGCTTTGGGATAATTAAGATCAAGAAACAAAACATGCTGCATCCTGAGATTGAGACAGGCTGGGTCCTGAGACCCTTCGCTGCAGTGCTGGCACCTGGACACACCTCTCCTTGAGATACAAAATCAAAGGAACTAAAGAGAAAGTCTCATAAAGTTATTTTTATGGGACTAAAAAATATCTATGTGTATGCACAGTTGGGACAAATTCTGGACCCAAAATATACAAAGAGACCAAAAACAAAAACAACTGCCACTTCTGAAGAGCCTGGAGCAAAAGCAGGGGATCAGGAGCAAAAACAGGGTATTGTGCATGCCCCCTGCACGTAGCACCACCTAATAGGTGGGCAAAACACCTAAGCCACCCCTCCAGCCTCACCCCTGGACACACTCCTGATCCTCACTCCATGTAAGGAACCAGCTCACCCCACTTTGGGGAGCAAGCAAAGGCACCTGTTGTTTGTTCTCACTCCCCCTCTGCTGCAGCAGGGACCCCAGTAAAGTCTTGCCAGAATCTTGTCTGGCCTCTAGTCAATCTCTATTGATGGGGGAAGGCCAAGAACCGTGGTTGGTAACAGTAATATTTATGGCAGAAGTGAAACTTTTATGTGGTATCTTGCTATTTATTTTGGTATGATCATGATAATGGTCAACATCTCTGGCACCTACTATGTGCCATTCTTTGACATGAGCACTGGACAAAGCCTCATTTTCACTGAGGCTTCTGACAATCCTTTTCCCATCACTGAGGCCCAGAGAGGTTGAGAAACACACCTGGCTGTCTGACTCTCAGCTTTAGCTGAATGCAGACAAAGGGAGAACCTTGCTTCATCCATCCTTAGGTCTTGGAAACTTGTAAAGAAAATTCCTGTACAGTTGCTTTGGTTTTTATTTTCCCTTTCCTAGGAGCTAATGCAGGATAACTAGTTTTTATGCGCTCAGACTTTCAGTGATTCAACCCTGTTCTGCAGGAAGTGGAGCAGCTCAGAGCAGGGATCCCTAAACTTCCTGAAAAGTGATTTGATGAGAGGTAAGGGGCCTGCGATTATGACTTACGGCTGCTCACAGGTGTCATCAGCCACGTGGGGGATGCCTTGAAGGACCACTCCTCCAAGTCCAGAGGCCGGGTCTGTGCTATAGGAATTGCTCCCTGGGGTATCGTGGAGAACAAGGAAGACCTGGTTGGAAGGGATGTAAGTATTTTCTCCCCAGAGATGTGCAATTTTTAAAAATCAAAGTCTTTATTTTGATGTCATTGTAGATTTCACCTGCAGTTGTAGGAAATAATAAAGGGAGGTCTCATGTAGCCTTTCCCCTTTCCCCAGCAGTGACATCTTGCGAAATGATGATAAAAGACTTCAAGCAGGATACTGACCGCCCCGTGCCTCAGCAGTAAAGAATCCGCCTGCCAATGCAGGAAACGAAGGCTCTATCCCTGGGTCAGGAAGATCCCCTGAAGAAGGGCATGATCTAAAATGTTGGGGTGTCAGGACTTCCTTGATGCTTCAGTGGTTGACACTCCATGCTTCCATTGCAGGGGGTGTGGGTTCAATCCCCGGTCAGGGAACTAAGATCCCATATCCCATGAGGTGTGGTTGAAATACGAAAAAAATTTTTTTAATCGCAGAATTAAGATATTGGGTTGTCATGACTAAAATATTTTTTCTAACTTAATATGAAAATTGCAAAAAAACAAAAAAAAAAACTTTCAATAGAGAGTCTAGGAAAGGCAGAGCAGGTTGAAGTGCACGATTAGATAAAGCCATAGCTCCACATCCGAGTGTTTTTGCTTCTCCTGTTAGTCTTATTGTTGAAGTTCTGCAGCTCTGATCTGTGCTGTGCATTTCATCAGGTGACACGGGTGTACCAGACCATGTCCAACCCCCTGAGTAAGCTCTCTGTGCTCAACAACTCACACACGCACTTCATCCTGGCCGACAATGGCACCCTGGGCAAGTACGGGGCCGAGGTGATGCTGAGACGGCAGCTAGAGAAGCACATTTCTTTGCAGAAGATCAACACGAGTAAGTTGTTCCATGGGCTTGGGACTGTCCTGCAAACCAGGCTGGAGAAGAGACTGCCCGCAGGCATTTACAGCCTTCCCCTGACTCCTCTTCGACCACAGCAAGACCCTTTCCCTTGGCCACCGACCAAATCCCCCTCCTTGAGCTGCACTAGGATGCTTTGCCCCAAGTTCACAAGGAGCCTGGGCTCGAGAAACAGCTCCACAGCCGTTGTCATGGTGACAGCATTCCCCACCATGTTGTCAGTGGTTACCATTCCTTGTAATGGCAATAGTTACTTTAAAATAATTTTTATTGGAATATATTTGATTTACAATGCTAAGTTGATTCCTTCTGTACAGTAAAGCGACTGTTCAAACTCCAGTGATTCTTAATGTCAAACAATGGCCAAATGATCTTAAAGGGTATTTTGTTGTAACCATTACTGGTAAGATTGCAAAAGACAGTCTAGACCTGGGAAATGGTCACTGTAAATCATAATTAAAGGGTCTGTAGGGCTGCAGTGTGGCCGGAATGAGACAGCGTGCTATGAAAAGTTGTGGATTTCCAAGGAGCAGCGGCCTGGCTGATGGCTTTCACATTTGTGCTGTCCTGGCCACGTGCGTGTTCACGCTGCCCAGCCTCCCCTGGCCATGTGACTTGTGGGCTTCCCTTTGTCATCCTTTGCCCAGGGTTCTAAGTAGGGCAGGGACAGCAAAGGGGTGCTCAGTCGTCACCTCCCACAGCACGGAGCTTCAGCAGTCCAGCCCGAACCATGAAGAGCCAGCTCTCCTCTGTTTCTAGAAAAGAAGGTGATTGGGTCCCTGGAGTCCTGAAGATCTCAAATGTCAAGCCTAAGTCCACAAAGTCTTGGTCCCTTTCTTCAGCATCTCTTGGTTGGTCCATTTCCCAGCATCTCTTGGCTAGAGAGCCTGCCTGGTACATACCAGATCCTCAACACATAGCTTCTGAAATGAATATAACTGAGATTAACTCTGGTAGGAGATTGCAAAGCTGTTCACAATGGGACTTCCCTGGCAGTCCAGCACTTAGGACTCCATGCCTTCACTGCAGGAGACATGGGTTCTAGCCCTGGTCAGGGAGGATCCTGCATGTCCTGAGGTGCAGGCAAAAAAAAAAAAAGTTCAAAATATTCAAGAATTACTGACTGTAGAAATGCATTGTGGAAGCAAACCAGAAACTCTCAATTCCCCTGCTTGAAGTTCTTAGACCTTCTTTCAACTGTGCTGGCAGTTCCTATCCAAAGTCCTTCAGAACCATGAGACCAAGGACAGATCTTCTATTCACTACCTTATTCACCGAGATCAGATAACTCCCATCACAACAAACAGACACTGGGGAAACATGCTCAGAACATAGTCTGTCCTGGCCAGTTTGAGGGTAAAATTGTGAAGTAGGAAACTGGGTCTTTGCTGTTCCTTCACTCCCACTATCTCCCCTCCCACCCAGAATCCTGAGTTCTTGAGGCACTCCTGTTACCACCTGCTTCCCAGAGCCCACCTTCCAGTTCTGCCACCAGAGTCGGCTTGTCCTACCATGTTCAGAAGAGTCCTGTCATCTCACAGAGGCAGAGGGAGGACTCTGGGGAAGTCATTATTTTTTAAATTAATTTTTATGGGAGTGAAGTTGCTTTACAAGGTTGTGTTAATTTCTTCTGTAACAGCACAGTGAATCAGCTATACGTATACATGTGTCCCCTCTTTTTGTTTGTTTTTTTTTGTTTTTGTTTTTTTCATTTATTTTTATTAGTTGGAGGCTAATTACTTTACAATATTGTAGTGGTTTTTGCCATACATTGACATGAATCAGCCATGGATTTACATGTTTCAGATCGCCACAGAGCACTGAGTAGAGTCCCCTGTGCTGTCCAGTAGGTTCTTGTTAGTTACCTATTTTATACCTAGTTGTATATATATGTCAATCCCAATCTCCCAATTCATCCTACTCCCCCGCCTCTTGGTTTTTCTCTACATCTGTGTCTCTATTTCTGCTTTGCAAATAAGATCATCTGTACCAATTTTCTAGATTCTGCATATATATATATGATGTTTGTGGAAACAATTTTAATCAGTATATTTTTATTGAAATATAGCTGATTCACAATGTTGTGTTAATTTCTGCTGTACAACAAAGTGTGTGTGTGTGTGTGTACACATATATATATGATTCTTTATGGGAACAAGTTATTAACTGGGGAGCTAATGATGGTCCATGGCTTTGCCCTCCTAGATAACTCACTGCCTATTCCAGGCACTGGAGGCTAATCAACAGCTACTATACCTACTATAACAACACTGCACATTCATAATACCACTTGAAGTTGACAGAACACCTTGATTTGACAGCCTCACAGTTTCTTATACTTTACATCCATTGCTCCTTCAGGAGGTAGAGGAGGCCCTGGGGTGATTCACCTCTTACTGACGGTCTGCTGCAGTTCAGGGTGGCCTGGTGACTGGCCCCAGGTCATAAGGCCAATTCACGTGAGGCTGGTATTATAGAACAGAGCTCTCCTAGCACTGGTCCAGACACCATCTGCAGTGTCATTCTTGAAGGGACAGCCACCCAGAGTGGGAACATCACCCAAGACAGGGCAGCAGGGAGGTATTCTTTTAGCAAGAAGAATCTTCCATGTTTCTCGCATCTCACCCTGAAGCACCTTGTAAGCCACATGAGTGATACATACAGTTGAACCACATACGTGTTGTCAAGTTCATCATTTTAAGGCTCTGTTTTTTCCAATAAGGCTACGATGTGGGCTTTAAATAAAAGAAGTCATCACATTCTGAGGGCCTTCAACTCTGCCAGTGAAAATTAACCCTCTGTAAGTGCCTTTCCAGGCCTAAGGGTTTCCCTCTTCCGCATGTTTAAGGGGTCAGAGCGAGGGGGTCAGATGGGGCCTTGACAGTGGTCTGAACTTGGATGTGGTATGTGTTGCAGGGCTGGGGCAGGGCGTGCCCCTCGTGGGCCTTGTGGTGGAAGGGGGCCCGAATGTGGTTTCCATCGTCCTGGAATATCTCCGAGAAGAGCCCCCGGTCCCCGTGGTGGTCTGCGATGGCAGCGGCCGAGCCTCAGACGTCCTGTCCTTTGCCCACAAGTACTCGGAGGAAGGAGGGTAGGAGCTCTGACCTGTTAGGAAGGGTGGGGTTTGAACTGCCGAGGCCCAGAAGGAATTGTGGTATGGCTAGCCAGCCCAAAAACACAAGAGAAGGAAGGTTTTCTAGCTCTCCTCTCCTACTTCCCAGGGTCAGTAAGTGAGGGTACTCTCAGAAGTAATGTTCCTTATGGATTCTTTCTGGGGCAGCGGGAGGGTATACGTTCTCTCCCAACTTCATTTTCCCTTCTAAGGTTTTCAACCTAATAGCCTGAAATTTGGGGCTTCCCAGCTAGCTGGCTCAGTGGTAACGAATATGCCTGCCAATGCAGGAGACTCAGGTTCAATTCCAGGGTCAGGAAGATCCCCTGGAGTAGGAAAAAGCAACCCACTCCAGTATTCTTGCTTGGGAAATCCCATGGACAGAGGAGCCTGGTGAGCTACGGTCCATGGGGTCACAAAGAGTCAGATACAACTTAGTGACTAAGCACTCACACAGCCTGAAATTTAGGACAAGTGTAAATGCAGCTGTTGACTGTGGTCCCTTTTGGTCTCCTATCCTGGTATCCTGTAATATTCTCCAATGGTTAATTTTCAAACCAAAGATACCAGACAGTATCATGTTCAGCAGTCTTCAACCTTTTTAGCACCTGAGACCAGTTTTGTGGAAGACAGTTTTTTGCCACGGACAGGGGGCAGAGGGATGGTTTTGGGACGATTCAAGCACAATCATGTTGATTGTGCCCTTTATTATTATTACATCAGCTCCATCTCAGATCATCAGGCATTATTAGATCTTGGAAGCTGGGCACCCTTGACTCATACAGATTTATTCATGTGGATTTCACCTGTGTTTTCTTCTTTTTCCCATCTCCTTCAAACAGGATAATCAATGACTCCCTCAGGGACCAGCTTATAGTCACCATTCAGAAAACGTTTAATTACAACAAGACACAGTCACATCAGCTATTTGTGATGATCATGGAGTGCATGAAGAAGAAAGAGCTGGTGAGTGTATTGAGTGGATTCTCTAGGCAGCTCCACAGAGAAAATTGTTTCCTTTCTGATGCTGCCTCTGTGTGCAGGATGAAGTTGTTCCTATTTCCATTCAGGCTTTTGAAGAGGCAGTTTACAGATCCTGACCCAGCTGGCGATTCTGTCCATGTGAGGGAAGCAGGCAAAGCACAGGCAGGTTCTCCTCAGAGTAGGGATACAGGTGCATCGGATCTTGTGTGTGTCAGGGCACCTCAGGCCACATCCCACCAGTTCTGAGGCTGATGTCATCGATGAGATTTAAAGTGTTGGAGTCACAGGGACTTCCCTTGTGGTCCCTATGCTTAAGACTTTATGCTTCCACTGCAGGGGGCTTGGTTGGATTTGATCCCTGGTCAGGGAACTAAGATCCCACATGCTGTGTAGTGCAGCCAAAAAGTAAAAAAAAATAAGAAAAATTAAATAAATAAAGCACTGAGGAGGGACATATACCATGCTTGCAGGTGTGCTTAGAAAATTCTACCAAACACCCTCATTATTTTCTACCCTTTGCCTCCTTCAAGGGGAAAGTGAAAGTGTTAGTCACTCAGTTGTGTCTGACTCTGCGACCCCATGGACTGTAGCCCTCCAGGCTCCTGTGTCCGTGGGATTCTCCAGGCAAGAATACTGCAATGGGTTGCCATTCCCTTCTCCAGGGGATCTTCCCATCCCAGGGATAGAACCTGGGTCTCCCACATTGCAGGCAGATTCTTTACAGTCTGAGCCACCTGGGAAGACTTTTACCTCCTTAATTATACTTATAAGGAAGACGCACTCTTGTTACACAGGCACTCTTCAAAATTTTAAATCTACAAATTTCCTACAAATTTGAGTAGAGATGACTTTGTCACTTTCAGTAGCCATTTAGATTTAGCATGCAAGTCCTGCATGGGCTCCCTCAGCTCCAGGTGGGGTGAAGAATAAAATAAGATCCAGGTGAGGATTCAAAATGCTGTCCCTTCTGGAAATCAG
Source organism: Cervus elaphus (assembly GCF_910594005.1). Classification (NCBI taxonomy): domain Eukaryota; kingdom Metazoa; phylum Chordata; class Mammalia; order Artiodactyla; family Cervidae; genus Cervus; species Cervus elaphus. Next base: position 30,980,219 of record NC_057827.1, on the reverse strand, counting down.
AAGGCCCTGATGGAAAATCCCCTCGCTCTGGGGATGGTTGTATTAGCATTGGCCTCTGAGGTCCTTTTTTTAAACAACATTCCAATTCTCCCTTTCAATTTCCACTTTGCTTTACTTAGTCTTTTCATGATTAATCTATTTTCAGGTCACTGTGTTTCGGATGGGTTCTGAGGGTCAGCAAGACATCGAGATGGCGATTTTAACTGCCCTGCTGAAAGGTGAGCTCTCAGAAATGGCCCCTCCCGTCCATTCTGTGCTGGCCTCCCCAGGCCCCACTCTTGGCCAGGAAACCCTCCCCCTGCAACCTCCTCCCACCAGGAAATGTGTCTGCTGGGGATGGAACCCTGAGCTGGCCAGGCTGCCTAGAGTTACTATAGTCTAAAGCCGTGGTAACATGATGAGGCTCGAAGTGGGTTCTTTGGAGGGGGACTTTTCTGGGAGGAGGGAGCAATGGACCACTGGTTCTTGATGGCTAAGGACCAGTTTTCATTGGTAGCTAGCTCATGACAGGTTTCAGCTCAGAGAGGGTAAGCATGAAATGATTTTTCATTTGTGATCCCTGCGTCTCACAGCACTTCGTCAGTTTTCCTAGACTCTCCTAACGATAGGCTGCCACCTGGCTGCTTGGGGGGTCACCTCCCTCCTCCACTGTGAAGGGGAGGGTGCTGGAGGAGAGAGGGGCAGAGGTCCCCTCTGGGACCCCGGCCTCCTGGTGGTACTGAGCTGGTCTCCCTGCAGTAGGGGCTGGTACGCTGGACTGTGCTCTCTTTTGACCTGGAGGAGCAGCGCCCCTTGACCTGGCCTGGCAGGTGTCTGGGTGGCCCCAGGGCTCCTGCCCTCTTGCAGAATAGGAAACTGGGGTCACTGGCTTCCTCCTCTGTTCCCTCTGGGAACAGAAACCTCTTTCTTGGCATGGAAAGAGGTTGCCTCCATCCTCCTCCCAGCCAGCTCTTCAAAAATACTGAGTCACTTGGGGGCCAGAGAAAAGGGTGAGATGCTGAACCAGCCTGTGGAACACCATGCTCTCCGCCCAGCCCCTCCCCACAACCTGCCACAGTCCAGGCATGAGGTGATAACTGCCCCGTCTCTTGCCTTCCAGGAACAAATGCATCGGCTCCGGACCAGCTGAGCTTGGCACTGGCTTGGAACCGTGTGGATATAGCTCGGAGTCAGATCTTTGTCTTTGGGCCCCGCTGGCCGGTGAAACTAAGTGTTTTCAACCTATACTGTTTGTCATGACTTTGTACAGAGGGTGTATTAGTACAAGCTCCCTTGTGCTGTGGATCTCAGAAAATCTTCTGGGGTTTCTGATGACCCAATGTCTGGTCGCTTCCCTGGTGGCTCAGATGGTAAAAAATTTGCCTGCAATGCATAAGATGTGATTTGATCCCTGGATCAGGAAGATCCCCTGGAGGAGGGCACAACAACCCACTCCAGTATTCTTGCCTGGAGAATCCCATGAACAGAGGAGCCTGGCAGGCTACAGCCCACGGTGTTGCAGAGTCGGACACAACTGAGCAACTAACACCAACAATGTCTAGTTGTTAGGATTATTAGGAGATGTTGCTGTGTCATTTCAAAGAACCAGCAAGAAATAAGGGCTCCTGGCACTAACTTCAGATTCAAACCAGTGCTCTGGAATAAAGAGCACTAAATATTTTATCATTGCTGGTGAACCTGGGTTTTTACACTTTTAAGAAGAAGAAAGAAGATTGCTCATTAAAATGAAATACAATGATTACATTGAAAGCATTGATTTTTAAACTATGTTCCATGAAACCCCAGAGGGCTAGGGGACTGTGTGTGTGACCTTTGTGTGTAGTCTTTGGGATGTGGTGTATTTGCATGTGGTTTGGTATATTGTATATGTGTATCTATGTGCAGTATGTGTGTAGGGTGTGAAATGTATGTGTGGATGTGTGGTGTGTGGTTTACCGTGCATGCAGTGTATGTCTGTGGGATCTGTGTGTGTGTGTGTGTGATTGTACATGGGTGTGGTGTGGGGGCGTGTGTGTGCAGATATGAGCAGGCATGATGAATAGCTCTCAGCAGCCTCCTGCTCCTTCAATCAAAGCAGCTTCTTTACAACTGGTGGTTACCAAGTGGGACAGGAGTAGGGAAAGGATGGACTGGGAGTTTGGGATTAGCAGATGCAAACTGTTATATCTAGGATTGATAAACAGCAAGGTCCAACTGTACAGCACAGGGAATTCTGTTCAGTCTCCTGGGATAAATCATAATGGAAAAGAATTTTTAAAATGTAATATACATGTATATTTATAACTGAATCACTTTCCTGTACAGCAGAATCCCAGGGACGGAGGAGCCTGGTGAGCTGCCGTCTAGGGGGTCGCACAGAGTCGGACATGACTGAAGCGACTTAGCAGCAGCAGCAGCAAAAATTAGCAGAACGTTGTAAATCAACTATACTTCAATTTTTTTAAACTATTTTTTTTAACAAGCAGCTTCTTTGATAGGTTTTGTGTATCGGGGCTTGGGGAAAATTTTTGTTTGCAAAATTAGGGCTCTGCTGCTTCAAAAAGGGGTTTGGAAAATCTAGAGGGTTCATGCGTGAACTTTAAAAACCTTATTTCTCAAAACAGACCTGGCATGTACCTTCAAAGTACATTGCATTTTCACAGTTATCCTTTATCCAATTAGTGTGAAGAATTTAAGCAATCAGTGTGTGCGTGTGTGCTCAGTGGCTTCAGTCATGTCCAACTTTCTGCAACCCCATGGACTGTAGCCCATCAGGCTCCTCTGCCCATGGAATTTTTTAGGCCAGAATACTGGAGTGGGCTGCCATTTCTTCCTCCAGGGGTAAGGAATCAGAGAAGTGTATTAAAGGAATAAGATAGAAGTTTGGGGAGTGGTTTATGCATGTTGTTTATTGAACTACACAAGTTAAAAGAACACTACCACACCTTACATATTTTAATTTTGTTTTGAATCTCCTGGTTTGTCTACTCTTGGTAAAGGATTTTAGAGCAAAGTGAACTGCTCCATGAGTGGTGATGAGGCAGAGACGCTAAGAACTCCAAGACGGGGCTGGCAGGAAGGGCAGTGTCATGAGCTCTGGAGACCATCTACTCAGGAAGAGGAATCCCAGATCTTGGTTGGTTTTTCTCTTCAAGGGGCAGCTTTCTGAAGACATAGCTCTGAGTCAGCCACACCGAGAGAGCCAGGCTTTCAGGATTACAGAAAGGGCCTGACCTGGGGAACACACCACACACACAGGGTGCCTGCCTGAAGCAATGGCCTGCACCCACTTTCCTGTTACAGAAGCAATAAGCGGTTTCTAGAAAGTGTGGAAAATATAGATAAGCAAAACGAAGGAAACAATCACTCATGACCACCTCCCCTTAGAAAAATTCAGCAATACTGTCAATATTTTATAACTTCATTTTTCACTCTTATGTTGGCATTAAATTCTCTCCGACTTCCATTTTCATGCTGCTTAGTGTTCTTTGCTTTCTATTATTCAGTGAATGCATAAATATGGTTTGAAAAGCAAGTAACAAATCAGAGCATGCCATGAAAAGCAGAGCCCTCATGCCCACCTCTGAAAGCCCTGCAACTGTCCCTGTGTTCTGCTTTCCAAGGGAGCTGTAGCATTTTACATTCCCATGAGCAATGTAAGAGGGTTTCTTGGCATTGGCAGGTTTTTTTATTTAATGATAAGTAGTAGTATCTCATTATGGTATACATTTATTTATGATCAAATATATTTTATATTCTCAATGAAGGAGGGACAAGCATCAAACAAATTCCTAATGTAATTCTCATTTGAGACATACATATTTTTTCTTTATTTTCTAAATTGAAGTATGGTTGATTTACAACGTTGTGTTAGCTTCACGTGTACAGCAAAGTGATTCAGTTGTACATTTGTATAGATTTGTATTTATTCTTTTTCAGATTCTTTTCCATTAATACTTATTTGTTGCTGTTATAGTTTAGTCACTCAGTAATGTCAGACTATTTGTGACCCTGTGGGCTGTAGCCCACCAGGCTCCTCTGTCTGTGAGATTTCCCAGGCAAGAATACTGGAGTGGGTTGCCATTTCCTTCTCCAGGGAATTGTCCTGCCCCAGCAATTGAACCCATATCTCCTGCATTGGCAGGCAGGTTCTTTACTGCTGAGCCATCAGGAAACGTTTAATGCATATTACAAGACATTGACTATAGTTCCCTGTGCTATATATTAGGTTCTTGCTGTTTATATTTTGTTTTTAATTGAGATATAATTGACATATGACATATTAGTTTCAGGTATACAATATAATGATTCAATATTTGTGTATATTACGAAATCACTACAATGTGTCTAATTACCATCCCTCACCACACACAGTTACAATTCTTTTTCTTATGATGAGAACTCTTAAGATCTACTGTCTTAGCAACTTTCAAATACACAACACACAATTATCAGCTGTAGTCACCATGTTGTACATGACATCCCATGGCATTTATTTTATAACTGGGAGTTTGTACCTTTCAACAATCTTTATTCATTTCACCCTCCTTCATCCTCCATACTAGGTCTTTATGTTAATTCTAAAAATGGAAAAACCAGCAGATTTTACTGTGATTCTGTACAGATTGTTCGCAGCTGAGCCTAACATTACAGCTGAATTCAAAGAGAAAGAAAAGTAACCCTGGGTGAGTCACCAGGGCCATACAAAGGAAAACACAACAAGCATGACGGCTCTTACAGTTCATCCATTGTTTAAATTATGCGACCTTTGAGTTTCCTTCATATTTGGACCATGCCTTGTTTGAATAGATAGATGTTTGCTTTCCCTTGCATTTCTTTTTTTAAGAATAATTTTATTTATTTATGTATTGTTGACTGTGCTGGGTCTTCATTGCTGCACGTGGACTTTCTCTAGTTGCAGCATGTGGGGGCTACTCTCTAGTTGTGATGCACAGGCTTCTCATTACAGTGGTTTCTCTTGTTGTGGAGGATGGGCTCTAGAGCACAGGCTAAGTAGTTGGGGCACATGGGATTAGTTGCTCCGCGGCATGTGGGATCTTCCCGGACAAGGGATCAAACCTGTATCTCCTACATTGGCAGGCAGATTCTTTACCATGGAGCCACCGAAAGCCCCTCCCTTACATTTCTAATTGATTCTCTTTTTCTTCTTAGCATATTCCTTACATCATCAGGACTATTCTTTTATTACTGTCCATTGAGTGGAATTCCCTTTCTTATAGTATCTTTCAAAGGCCCTTGTTTCTCTGGAAACATGTGCCTGTCAGTTACACCCAGGAGACTTCAGTCCAGGCTTCTCTCCACACAAGCATCTGTGGTTTCACCTGTCATCTCCAGCCTCTCACAGTTGTTTTCTCTCATTTCCATCAGTTTCTACAGACACTTCTCTTTGGTGCCTTTGAATTTACCTCTCAGCACCCTTTCTTTTGGACAAAAACACACATCAACTGAAACAGCCACTTAAAGTACATGAATGTATTTCAAGCATATAAGTAATAGAGGGTCGCGAGATCAGGGTCTTTGCCACCAGACAACCTGGCCTGTGACAGCTAAGTGCATGTGTGCTCACAAGTATGTGTGCCTGTGTTGCCTGTGTGCATGTCTGAGTCTGTGTGCTCATGCTTGCACGAGTGTGTGTGTGCATGTGATCTGTGTGTACATGTTTGTGCTCCTGTGTACCTGGACGTGTGTGTGCGCGCGCATGTGCATGCAGAGGGGAGGTGCTGGTCCTGGGACAAGGGGAAGCTTTAATCCCTTTCCCAACCCTGCCTGTTTCAACTGCAGCCCCTGGGAAGCCTGGCGCCCCCGACGGATAGCAAGGCCACAGAGAAGGAGAAGAAGCCACCTACGGCGACCACCAAGGCAGCAAGAGGAAAAGGAAAAGGCAAGAAGAAAGGGAAGGTGAAGGAGGAGGTAGAGGAAGAAACTGACCCCAGGAAGCTTGAGCTGCTGAACTGGGTAGGTGGGACGGCTCTGGTCCCTTTCCTGCGCTAACAGGGACCTCGGAGCCAGTCACCCTCCTCAAGGGGAGGGTCCAGTTCTCGCTGCCTCCTCAGCTGCCCTGTGAACTTGTCCCTACCCAGCACCCCCCAGGTACTCACGCCCCTCTCCCGGGCTCATGCAGGTGAATGCTCTGGAGCAGGCCATGCTGGACGCATTGGTCTTAGACCGTGTGGACTTTGTGAAGCTCCTGATTGAAAATGGAGTCAACATGCAACATTTTCTCACCATCCCGAGACTGGAAGAGCTTTATAACACAGTGAGTGATCGTGAAGGAGGGAGAGTGGAGGGGAGCTAGCCCCATCAGAACACGGCTTTAGTGGAAGAGAGAGGGAAATGGCAACCCACTCAACTATTCTTGCCTGAAGAATCCCAAGGACAAAGGAGCCTGGTGGGCTACAGTCCTGGGGGTTGCAAAGAGTCGGACATGACTGAGTGTCTAAGCATGCATCATTTAAGGGCCAGTGTTCTCGCCTGACCAGTGGCCTCGGTGAGGGTCCCATTCTCACCCACCTCTGCCAGGCTACCCAGCCCCCCACCCCATCTGTACCATTAACTCAGGGATGGTGCATGAGGACAAGTTTCTACAAAGGAAGAGTCTAGCTCCTGGAGTCAATAGCAGAGTGAAAAGTTCCCGGAGTGAGCAGTCATTTGTTCCTGGGGACTACCACTTTTTATGAGGCTTTGATAAAAATGGAAAATTGAGTTTACACAACAAGGAGCTCCCGATATGAGAATCACAGTGTTTGGATGAAATCCTCTTGGCTTGTATTCTCACCATATGAATTTTGAGATGTACATTTCCTCCCCTGTTCTAAAATTTTAAGTCATAGAAGTGAGCCATTGCTTGCTAAAACTTGGTGAACTTTTAGGACGATATGGTGCCCTGAGAGATTCTCTTTAAAATAATTTGATAAAAGGTATTTAACATATTGTTGAACATGCGGAATACTTCTTACCCACGACCAGTCCTATGTTGTAAAAGACACAGGCTGATAGTGGATGACATCCCAGCTTTCACAAATTCATTAATTCTATAGAGTCAGATTTTGCTGTAAGAGTTGAAAAACTCCCACATGTTTAATATGGCTGAATGCTTCTCTTTCAGAGACTGGGCCCACCCAATACACTTCATTTGCTGGTGAGGGATGTAAAAAAGGTCAGTCTTCTCTTTTGTCTTTGCTTTTGTTTATATATATATATATATATATATATATATAAAAATGAGCTATTTCAAGATTTATTTGTTTTATTTATTTAATTTTTGGCTGCATACCATGCAGCATGTGGGGTCTAGTTCCCTGACAAGGGATTGAACCTGTGCCCCCTGCATTGGGAGTTTGGTGTCTTAACCCTAGGACCACCAGGCAAGTCCCAGTCCCCTGTTCTCTAGTCGTTTACCTGTTGACTTCTTTCAATAAGACATTTTCTAGAGCAATTTTTTAATTTCCAAATGTGGTGTCATTTTATTGGCAGCATAAGAAATCATGAATTCCTCTTTCCATAAAAAGAGTTTACTTTTTTCAAATGTCATCTTCTTCAAGAATGGTGTTCATCCCACACACAATCGGCTTGTGCTAAATGACTGTTTGGTATTGGTTGGCCCCGGCCAGGGGTGGAGGCTGGGGGGGACAGCAAGTTCCTCTCTGCTGCCCAGGGCCCCCGTGCTCTACAGGTTTCAGATTTGCTCTCACTCCTTCCCTGTGCCTCTTTCCAGAAGTCCTAGTAGGACAGGCCTCATGTCAATCTGCGTGTCCCATGCAACAGTTCTTCTTGGCCCTGTTTCCTCATTAGACAGTGATAGACACCTCCACTTCATGGCCCCACCGTCCTTTCCAGCACTACAACCCCTTACAGTCTTGTAGGATCCCATCTACTCCCTGTTCTGTCGTGGAGTTTCTGGGGTCCTGCTGCCCGCTGCAGGCTGGAGGATCAGACCAGGTTAACACAGAATGATTCATGCTGCCAGAAGCAACCCCTGGCATGTGGAGTGCAGGACGGGTGTTCGTGTTCTGAGCAGGAGGGAACAACTCAAACCGGAGGAAAGGGCCTTCAGTCAGAGTCCCAGACAGAGGGGTCAGACTTCAAACATATCTGATTCTACTGATGTGAGAATGTGGCTTTTACTACAAATGTTACCAACTGGCTTCTTGAGCTTCCTCAATCAATAGAGATGGACTAGAGGCCAGACAAGGAATTCAGGTGAGGCTTTATTGGGGTTCTTGCTGCAGCAGTGGGGAGTGAGAACAACCAACAGTTTCCCTTGCTTGCTCCCTGAGGAAGGGCAAGCTGGTTCCTTAGGCAGTGGAGTGAAAGTAGGTGTGTGTCCAGGGTCGGGCTGGAGGAGTGACTTAGGTGGGTTGCTCACCTCTTAGGTGGTGCTGTGTGAAGGGGGCAGTACCCTGCTTTTGCTCCAGGCTTCTCAAAAGAGGCAGTTGCAATTTTTGGTCTCTTTGTATCTTTTGGGTCCAGAATTTGCCCCAACTGCACATGCATACAATTATTTTTAGTCCCACACAGTTTGTTTGTATATTGTTGTTCAAGGAGAGATGTGTCCAGGTGCAAGCATTGCAGCGAAGGGTCCCTGGTCCCAGCCTATCTCACAAATGCTCACTGGATCAGAGCAGAATCATTGGGTCTGGGAACCAAGAGGGACTTGGGATTGTCCTGCCCTTGTTTCCCACTTTCCCAGATTTCTTAGTTTTGGAAGCGCTGAGAGTCAAAAGCCACTGCTACTCAAGTGTAGACCCAACCAACCAGGTCTCACTTAAGTGGCTTCAATCGTTCTCCTCCTGCCCTCCACAGACACAGGACACCCTCACTTGAAAGCCTCCCACATCTCATGAAGTTAAGGCTCCTTCTAAGACACTTACATCCACTGGGCCCATCACATGCCCACCATACGGGGTCTGCCACACACTCATGTGTCCTGTCCTGGGGCCGAGCACGGTCATATCTGCAGTGCTCTCCACCCTCGGCTGCAGCAGCCCCTGCTCTGCCTCAGTGTTACCCTCCCCAGGAAGCCCTTTCTCACCTGCCCACCCAGGCAGAGTGGGGGTCTGAAGATGCTGCTGTGTCAAGATTTGGGTGGCCTTGCCCTTAACCCCCTCCCCTCCACAAACAACAAGCTCACCAAGGCAGAGCTGTATCTTGTCCCCTCATGTGAAATCCCTGACTTGATCAAGGATCACGATGGGGGCTGAACAAACTTGCAAAGCCTGAGTGAAGGATGAGGTCCCTGTGCCCAAGGAGGACATTCGAAAAGTGTAGTCTACATGAGTGGAGAAGGAAATGGCAACCACTCCAGTATTCTTGCCTGGAGAATGCTATGGACAGAGAAGCCTGGCGGGTTGCAGTCCATGGGGTCACAAAGAGTCAAACGCGACTAGTGACTAAATAACAACAATAGAGTCTCAATGGGATGGACCCCAGGTTTCTGCCATCATTTCAGCTGCAGGAAGTTAACCAAGCCAGAAATGGCACATAGCATAGCATCCTTTGTTTGTTTGTTTGTTTTTGCATAGCATCCTTATAATGGATGGGTCAGCTCTGCCTCCTGGATCAGCCAGCTGCCCAGAGGCGTGAGTGACTGGCTTACAGGTGTATGGATGCTCTCAATTCCTCTCCCTTCTGCCCACACCCTGCCTTCATCTTAACACAGCCTCATCCATTCTGCAGCAGAAGTCTGCCCCTTCACGAGCTCCCAGCCACCTCAGGTAGTTTGTGTTCTTACTGAAGCATTTGGGGTCCCTCAGAAAATCCTGGGGTACCACATGGAGGTTTCTTCAGAAAGGTCCCAGTCCCAGGAGTGTCCTGTCCTCCCCTACCTTTCACAGAGTCCTCCTGCCCATCATGCGCTCACTCCCTCCTTCTGTAGAAAATCTGGACGCCAGCCCCTGAAGACACCTTCTCCCCTGCAAGCAGCTGTCAAAGCACCTTCTCAACAGGGCAAATCTACTCACATCAAGGAAGGCTTGTACCAGCTACACCATCTGTCCTCAATGATTTTTTCCCTTAATCAATTTTTTATTGAAGTGTAGTTGATTTACAATGTTGTGTTATTTTCTGCTGTACAGTAAACTGATGTAGTTATACATACATATACATTCTTTATATATATATTCTTTATTTTTATTTTTTGGCCTCACTCTGTTGCATGTGGGACCTCAGTTTCCAGATCGGGGACTATAATGGTGCCCCCTGCAGTGGAAGGCAGAGTCTCAACCTCTGGACCACTGGGAAGGTCCCTCTTTCCTTTATGTTTAAATGCACATTACTGGTCATTCTGTCCAAGCGCACAGACAAGCCCAGGCCTCTCCCCTACAGCCCTGCGGGTTTCTAACTCATCCCATGGGGAAGTTTAACCTATTTTCTGGAACATGGTTCACTCTCTTATCTCCCTCCATCCTGTAGTAACAGATAGAAGATAGTTTAATGTCCCATTGGTTCTGTTAACACCCACATCGCCAGCAGGGATGGCCATGACGCCAAGGTGTGTGATGCAGTCCAGGCCACAGGTACCTTCTTACAGGGCCTGAGACATGACTCCTTTCCTTACAGGGCAACCTTCCTCCTGACTACCACATCAGCCTCATAGACATCGGGCTCGTACTGGAGTACCTCATGGGTGGCGCCTACCGCTGCAACTACACGCGCAAGAGCTTCCGGACCCTCTACAACAACCTGTTTGGACCCAAGAGGGTAGAGCTCAGTGGACACGCAGTTATTCTGTGGTTCCCAGGGTCACACATGGTTCCTTGCTCACCTCCACAATAACTCAGCCTGTTCAAAGCCAAGCTCATTACCCCATCCCCCCCCCCCCCCCCCCACCTTCCAGTCCTCCTGTGGTGGCTTTTGGTGTGAAGCATCTTTTTTCCCTCCACCCATCAGGCCCACAGCCCAGCACTGGCACCTGCCCCATCCTTTGTTCACAGCTGTCTTCCTCCTGGGCTCCTTTGTCTCTGCTTTCTTCCATGCTTCCTGCCTCTGGAGCCACCCTGATCCTCCAAAGTGAGGATCCTGACGGGGCATTCCCTGCTCACAAACTTCCAAGGCTCCCCAGTGCCCGAGGAATCACCGTCAAGCTCCTGATTGAAGCGTCTAAGGCTCTCCCTCATTATCCACACCCTGTTGTGGGTGACCATGTACCACTTTCAGAACAAACTCTACTAACCTGTGGAGCTGTGTCTCCCCACTTCAAAACCCCACGTGTGTCCCAGGCCCAACTCATGTGTGAGACCTCCCATGAAGCCCTCCCTTCGCCCCACTCAGAGCCCCATAGCTCAGTGTCTGTGCTTCTGTGGGTGAACTTCTCTGGTTCTCCCTGGGGTGGGGTTCCTGTGTCTGCACGTCTGTCTCCTCACCTGACCTGGGATGACAGAAGCAGGGGAAAGGAAAATAGATTTTAATAGATGAAAGAGTACTTTATATCATGAACTGTGAAGGACAAATGCTTTCCTTAGGTTTGTCCTTCATTGTTAATTATACAAAGTACTTTAAAAATTTTATTTATTTTTAATTAGAGGATAATTACTTCATAATATTGTGTTGTACAGTATTAATTGCTTTACAATATTACAATACAATATTTCTGCCATATATCAACATGAATCCACCATAGGTATATGTATATGTTCCCTCCCTCTTGAACCTCCCTACCCAAAGTACTTTTTAATCTATTATTAATCTACTAGCGATATCACTAATATACAACTCACAGTATTGTAACTTCAGTTATCTGATTCCATTGAATTTTTTTCCCTCCCTTTTCATTATGCAGCCGAAAGCTCTCAAACTTCTTGGAATGGAAGTAAGTAGGACTTGTTTCCAGTGGTTTCATGGTATCATGGAGCCTCTTCATTTTGTATTTAACATAAAATTGAGTGAATTTGTTTTCCATGAATAAATCCACTTCACCACATACAAAGAGTTACTTGGATGATTTAGTCAGATTATATTCAAAGGTCATAGACATTTTTTTAAAAGGTAAAAGCCACCCAGCTGACTTTTATTAAAATTAAGAACAAATCAAGCTCACCCATTATTGTTGGCATCATTATCCCCTCTGGTTTTTAAAAGTGTTCTGGAAATTTTACCAAATGAAAACATAAATAAAGGAAGAATACATAAAAGAAGGAGGAAATTATTATTGGCAGAAAAATATTTTGTATCTAGAAAGTCCAGGAAAATCAACAAAGTTTCCTCATAATGGGACAAAAATATCCAGAAATAACCTTAACAAGGGAACTTAAGAACAAATCACTAGACATGAAAATACACAAACGAGTAGAGGAAGTACCATAACACAATATTAAGACTGAGTATTGTAAAGATTCTTCTCAAATAAATTCATGAGTTAAGTAGCATCCCAATTTCTGTATGGATTCAGGGTAGAAGGTTTTGATTCTTGCTCACAGTTGACACTGACCTTCAGCATAACTAGAAGGGTTATGAAAGTCAGAGTTGCATAATCCCTTAGTCTCTCGGATTGGTTGTATCACATAGGGTTTATCTACTGGGTGAAGCCTTGGTGGAACTCTCCTATATAATAGCCTGTCCAGTCTTGTTGTCAGAGGCCCATTTTTCACCACCTTAGTAATAACTTTTATAATAGGAGTTCATCGAGGCTTTCTATTTTCTGGAGTCAGCTTTGGTCAATTATATTTTCATAGAAAACAATTTACTTCATCTAGACTTTCAAGTTCACTGTTGTAAATCTTTATTGCTGTTTAGTCTCTCAGTTGTGTCCTACTCTTTGTGACCCGATGGACTGTAGCCTGCCAGGCTCCTCTGTCCATGAGATTTCCCAGACAAGAATCCTGGAGTGGGCTGCCATTTTCTTCTTCAGGGGATCTTCCTGACCCAGGGATTGAAGCCATGTCTCCTGCATTGGCAGGGGGATTCTTTACCACTGAGCCACCTGGGAAGCCCCATAAACCTTTACAGAGTATTTTAATTTTTTCAGTCTACTCTGTATCTTTAGTTGCGTATCAAATCTTGTTCCAGTTTTTTCTTTTTTTTATATCTCCTCCCTTTATTCTTAACCATACCTGTCTTTGGATTTCATTGGTATTTTTGCTTAATTCAGCAACTTTCTTTTTTTCTGTTTTCTATTTTATTAATATATTTTAATTTTTATTCATTCCCTCCATATACTTTGTATGGAGTTATTGTATTATTTTTATTGACTCAATTTGAAAGTGAAGTTTGCCCATTTTCAATATTCCTTATATTTCAATGAATTCATGAAGAGTATACGTTTTTCTCTGAGCATTGTTTTTCATGGTACCCTACAGGTTTCGGTAAGTAGAGCTTTTATTGATATTCATTTCTAAACAGTTTATAATTTCCTCCTTAATCCAAGAGTTATTTATAAGCATATTTTAAGTTTCCTAGATACAGACTTTTGTTATTGTGGTTATCTTAGTCTTATTGATTTCTAGTATTACTCTTTGGGTGTAGACTATATGATTTCCAATATCTAGAACTTGTTGAGATTGAAAATCTCAAAGGAATTGGGGAATAATGCCAGGTGGAATTTTGTTAATGATCCATGTGTGTGGAAACAAATGTATATTCTCAGTTTGTTGGGCACAATTATATACTTCTCTGCAGGAGACCTGGGCTCGATCCCTGGGTTGGGAAGATCCCCTGGAAAAGGGAAATACTCCACTATTTCCACTCCAGTACACTCCACTCCCTCCACTGAGAATCCCATGGATGGAGGAGCCTGGCAGGCTACAATCCACGGGGTCACAAAGAGTCGGACACGACTGAGCGACTTCACTTCACTTCACTTCATACTACACTCCAGTATTCTGGCCTGGAGAATTCCCTGGACTGTATAGTCCATGGGGTCACAAAGAGTCGGACAGGACTGAGTGACTTTCGCTTTCAGCATACTGTCAGATCAAACTTAGTAATTTTATTATTCAATTTGCTTCTATATGTACTAGTTTTTTCAAGTTAATTTCTGACTAAGGGGTGTTTAGAGGCTCTTACTATTATTTGTGATTGTGGATGGATTCATTTCTTCTTAACTTCCAGTTCATATCTTTTGTTATTCTATTGGGTTGCTTCTCTTTTACTTGCTTTGTGTCTCTTCATGCACTGTAGGGAAATGAACCCCTTGTCGGTTATTTTCTGCCTATAGCAATATTAAAATTATTTTATGAGAAGTTGCATACAATTAATATTTTAATAATATACTATGGAAAGGTAGGATTAAAGGGGTTTCTGTTTGGGACTTCCCTGGCAGACTTCAGTGGTTAGGACTGCGCTTCCACTGCAGGGGGCATAGGTTTGATCCCGGGTCAGGGAACTAAGGTCCTGAATGCCTTGTAGTGTGGTGAAAAAAAGCTCTGTTTTACAATTTTTCATTAGTCCTTAGTGGATTTTTATTTGACTTGATATAATATTGAAAATAAAGCTACATTTCCTTTTTAATTTCAATATTCCCTAAATGACTGAAACTGCAGTTTTACTGGGACAAATTAGAACAAAAACATTTAAATTCAAGGCAAGATATGATAGTTTCAGTAAAAACATCAGAATACCTCATAATGAGGTTATAAAACTTGGTTTAGTCATGAACTACTTGCCATAAGAATTGACGAGTCAGGCTCCACCCCTTTTCCTGCCCCATGCCCAGCCACTCCATTCATGTGAATATGGGCAAATTATTCAGACTTTAAGCCACAACTTCCTCATCTGACTGGAAGACATTAACAACCTCTCAGGATCAGTGTGATAATAAAAGAAGGTCACTGATGAGAAAGCTATTTGCAAAAGAGCAGAGATCCATTTCTATTATCCTATTGGGTACTGGATCCTCAGCCTGGAATAGTCTGTTCAGTTCAGTTCAGTCACTCAGTCGTATCTGACTCTTTGTGACCCCATGAACCGCAGCACGCCAGGCCTCCCTGTCCAACACCAACTCCCGGAGTCCACCCAAACCCATGTCTATTGAGTCGATGATGCCATCCAACCATCTCATCCTCCGTCGTCCCCTTCTCCTCCTGCCCTCAATCTTTCCCAGCATCAGGGTCTTTTCAAATGAGTCAGCTCTTCTCATCAGGTGGCCAAAGTATTGGAGTTTCAGCTTCAACATCAGTCCTTCCAACGAATATTCAGGATTGATTTCCTTTAAGATTGACTGGTTGGATCTCCTTGCAGTCCAAGGGACTCCCATGAGTCTTCTCCAACACCACAGTTCAAAAGTATCAATTCTTTGGTGCTCAGCTTTCTTTACAGTTCAACTCTCACATCCATACATGACTACTTGAAAAACCGTAGCTTTGACTAGACGAACCTTTGTTGGCAAAGAAATGTCTCTGCTTTTTAATATGTTGTCTAGGTTGGTCATAGCTTTTCTTCCAAGGAGCAAATGTCTTTTAATTTCATGGCTGCAATCACCATCAGCAGTGATTTTGGAACCCCCAAAAATAAAGTCTGTCACTGTTTCCATTGTTTCCCCATCTATTTGCCATGAAGTGATGGGACCAGATGCCATGATCTTAGTTTTCTGAATGATTCCATGCAACATGCATGTTTCACCACCAGTTCTCCCAGTCATTAATGCCTTCCTTTAGGATCCTGCTTTATTATTAGAATGACCCCTCATAATCCCTTGGAAATGGAAAGCATTGGCCTTCCCTTTATAACACATCCATGAAAAGACAAATCTCATTCAAAATAGAACTCCTGCTTCCTTAAACTCTTGGTAGATGTGTGTGCATACTCAGTCGTGTCTGATTTTTTGAGATCACATGGAACTGTAGGCCTTCAGGCTCCTCCGTCCATGGGATGCTCCAACCAAGAATACTGGAGTGAGTTGCCATTTCCTCCTGCAGGGGATCTTCCCAATCCAGAGATCAAACCTGTGTCTCCTGCATCTCCAGCATTGGTAGGTGGATTCTTTACCACTGAGCCACCTGGGAAGCCCAAACCATTGGTAGAAAACCAAGATATTTTTCTCTACCTCCTTCTACATTTTTCCTATTAATCTCTGGTTCAGAGTGTTGATATTTAAAGACATCCCTCAGGAAATGAGTTTTGTGCTTTATCTTTCCTATGGGGTGATTTGGATTGAAGTATTTTCTTTGTTTTCAGTTTTGCAGTTTCTCTTCAATTTTTAGAGGCTTCTAGAAAAAAAACACAAAAACCTGCCAACCCAGGAGTATAAACTTCAAACAGTATTACGCCTTTTCAGCTCATTTGATTTTCAATGGTTTACTTCTTGTAATAAACATGTGCATCTTTTCAAAAGAATTCATATGATGGGTGGACACACAGATGTACTTAAGAGTCTCTGTGTTCCCGCAGACAGCAAGGTTTCCCTTCTTCCAGTTGGTCCTGAAACCCTTTACTGCATGTTTATGGCAGAACCACAGTAAAGGTGTTTCTCTCCCCTCAGGATGACGAGCCACCAGCCAAAGGGAAGAAAAAGAAGAAGAAGAAAAAGGAGGAGGAGTTGGACATTGATGTGGATGACCCGGCCGTGAGTCGATTCCAGTACCCCTTCCATGAGCTGATGGTGTGGGCGGTGCTGATGAAGCGCCAAAAGATGGCAGTCTTCCTCTGGCAGCGGGGGGAGGAGAGCATGGCCAAGGCCCTGGTGGCATGCAAGCTCTACAAGTCCATGGCCCACGAGTCCTCCGAGAGCGAGCTGGTGGACGACATCTCCCAGGACTTGGACAACAATTCAAAGTGAGTGTCTGGAGGGGACGTAGAGCTCAGGGAGACCCAGGTGTCCTGAGAACCACCCCTTTTCCAGGAAGGGAGGCAAATGTGGTTCTCACTTAAGTATCATCAAATTTAAAGCTTGTTCATCAAATGCTTTGTCCATTGTGTCAATATTTTTCCTTCTGTCTTTCTGAGGTGTTTCTGGACCATCATTGTTTTTGTTGATTGTCTTCTTGTGCAAACTATGGAAATGCAATTTTTTATTAATTTTTATGGGAGTATAGTTGCTTCACAATGTCGTGTTACTTTCTGCTGTATAGCAAAGAGAATCAGTTACACTTATACATGTATCCCCTCCTTTTTGGATTTACTTCCCATTCAGGTCACCATAGAGCACTGAGTAGAGTTCCCTGTGCTATACAGTAGGTTCTCATTAGTTATCTACTTTATACCTAGTTATGTATATATGTCAACCCCAATCTCCTGATTCATTTCACCCTCCCTTCCTCCTTGGCATCCATATTTTTTCTCTATGTCTGTGTCTCTATTTCTGCTTTGCAAATAAGATCAACTATACCATTTTTCTAGATTCCACATACATACATTAATACATGATATTTGTGGAAAAACAATTTTAGACAGTATATCTTTATTGAAATATAGCTGATTTACAATGTTGTGTTAATTTCTGCTGTACAACAAAGTATATATATATATATATATGTGATTCTTTTTTATATTCTTTTCTATTATAGTTTATCATAGGATACTGAATATAGTTCCCTGTGCTATACAGTAGGACCTTGTTATTTATCCATCCTATATAAAAAAGCTTATGTCTCCTAACCTCAACTACCCACCCCCTCCCTTCCTCAGTTCCAGTTGGCAATCACTGATGTGTTCTCTATGTCCATGATTCTTTTTCTGGGAAACACAACTTAAATGCAAAGACAACAAAACTGATTTTCATAAGGAAACATGCATTCAGAGGAGTACAGCCTTAGTGAACCTATGCCCTTGGACTTGATTTTCCCAAGGACCTCTTAGGTAGAACAGGATGGCTACAGGGGGCTGGAGCTAGGTATTTCCCTACCCTCAGCTCAGTCAGGTTCTGATAAAACACCAATAGGTTGAACTCTGCTTAACTAGTATTCCCCAGGGCAGGTTTTGTTAGGAAGCGCTCTGTGCATAGTTCAGAATGGACCCCCCCACCCCAGGCTGGCAGTATGAGGGGATTCTCCTCCCTCCCGTCTTCCCTGTGAGAACATGGTGGGGCACCTGGAGGTAAAACTCATGAAAGTGTGGACACACTTTTCTAAGCCAGGGCTCCCCAGACTTATTAACCTGCCGACTTGTCCTCATGGGGCCTCCGGAAGTCAGCCTCCGACATGGCTGAGCACGGACCCTGGCCCCTGGCTGTCCCCTTGGGGACATCCAAGGAGCTCCCTGCTGGAAGAGGACAGGGAGTCAAGGACTCTGTGTCCTGTGGCTCCGTGATGTCCCCATGGACACAGCTCTCTAACAAAGTGTGTGGCTGCCACTGCCTCACCCGCTCCCGTCTGTGTCTCGGCAGAGACTTTGGCCAGCTGGCTGTGGAGCTCCTGGACCAGTCCTACAAGCACGATGAGCAGATCGCCATGAAACTACTGACATACGAGCTGAAAAACTGGAGCAATTCGACCTGCCTCAAACTGGCTGTGGCAGCCAAACACCGGGACTTCATCGCCCACACCTGCAGCCAGATGCTACTGACGGACATGTGGATGGGGAGGCTGCGGATGAGGAAGAACCCTGGCCTGAAGGTACCTGTGGTGTGTCTGTGTAGTGACAAGTGACACCTGTGGGCTCTGACTCTCTGCCTGGCTGAGCTAAACACTGTCTGTGGATTATTTCATCCTTGACTCTGAACAACCCTGGGAGGGAGACCCTGTGGCAATCCTTGCCTTCAGGAGAACCTGAAGCTTTGAGATGAAGGGACTCACCTAGGATCCCAGCTATGAGGTGAGGGGCAGCACCTGAACATGGGTGGTCTAACACCAGAGCCCAACCTGTAGCAAGACTAGCTTGTGGGCATGGTGTCCACTGTAACGAGTTGTGCACCCCTGACCATCCACCCACCACTAAGGCAGGCACCTGAGCTCTGTTCTTATAGATTGCCTTATGACTCTGAAAGTACTTGCTATCATTTTATTGTTAATTTTTATTGAAATATAGTTGATTTACAACGTTGTGTTAGTTTAGGTATACAGCAAAGTGAATCAGTTATATATATATATATTCCTTTTTTATATCCTCTTCCATTATAGGTTTTTGAGCATAGTTCCCTGTGCTATACAGTAGGTCCTTGTTGATTATCTATTTTATACATAGTATTATGTAATATTACATGTTATTATGTAATAATAGTTTTAATATTATATTAAAAGTATTTCAAAAGTATTTTAATATAATAGTTTGTATCTGCTAATCCCAAACTCCTCGTTTATCCCTCCTTGCTTTGGCTTTATTAAACATAAGTTTGTTTTCTATGTCTGTGAGTCTATTTCTGTTCTGTAAATAAGTTCATTTGTATTCTTTTTCTAGATTCCACATGTGAATGACATTATATGATATCTGTCTGACTAACTTCACTAAGTGTGATAATCCCTGTCAATGTTGTTTAATGGCTCAGTTGTGTCTGACTCTTTGTGACCTCATGGGCTGTATCTCGCCAGGTTCCTCTGTCCATAGGATTTCCCAGGCAAGAATACTGGAGTGGGTTGCCATTTCCTTCACCACTGGATTTTCCCAACCCAGGGATAGAACCCATGTTTACTGTGTTGCAGGCGGAGTCTTTACTGATGAGACACTGGAGCAGCCCATGTAATCTCTAGGTTCATTCATGTTGCTGTAATTGGCATTATTTCATTCTTATTTATGGCTGAGTAGTATTCCATTGTATATATGTACTACATCTTCTTTATCCACTGTTTTGTTGATGGATATTTATGTTGCTACCATGTCCTGACTATTGTTAATAGCGCTGCAGTGAACAAACATTGGGGTGCATGTATCTTTTTGAATTATAGTTTTGTTCAGATATATGCCCAGGAGTGGGCCTGCTGAATCATTTGGCAACTCTGTTTTTAGTTTATTGAAGAACCTCTATACTGAACATATCTACAAACCAGAAACCGACTCACAGACATAGAGAACAGACTTGTGGTTGCCAAGGGGGATGGGTTGGTGGGTGAGGGAAGGATTGGATGTTTGGAATTAGCAGATGCAAACTAGCCTATATAGTATGTATAAGCAAAAGGTCCCACTGTACAGCTCAGGGAACTATATTCAATATTCTGTAATAAATCATGATAGAAAAGAATATGAAAAAGAATATATGTATAACAGAGTCAATTTGCTGCACAGCAGAAATTAAACCCAATATTGTAAATCAAATATGCTTCAATAAAATTAAAAAAAAACAACAACAACCAAGGTCTGGTCCAGCTTCAACATGTAGCTGCCAAGTGGCAGAAGATAAGAAGGGCCGAGGAGCATTCCCAAGTCCACTCTGTGATCAAGTCTACAGGTCCATATGTTCCAGCTCCTCAACCCATAAACAAACAGGGTACATATGTACTAAAAGTTCACTAGGACTTCCCTGATGGTCCAGTGGTTAAGACTTTAGGCTCCCAATGCAGGGGGCACTGGTTCGATCCCTGGTCGGGAATCTAAGATCCCACATGCTACCTGGCATAACTTAAAAAAAAAAAAGTACTTGAATATATTACTAAAAAGTAATTTTTAAACATGCCAGAATTTTAAAGAGTGAGATTAAACTGTATTGTCTTCAGCAGCACTGTCCAACAGAAACAAAGCACATATGTGCTTTACATTTAAATTTAAACTTTAGATTTTCCCTTTACAAAAAGATTTTTAATAGCTATAGAAAGTTTTTCAAGTACGTTGTAGAAAGTAAAAATGAAACAGTTGAAGTTAACTTTTAAAAATTATTTGTTTATTTGGCAGCACTGGGTCTTAGTTGCAGCATGCAGGATCTTCAGTCTTCCTTGAGGCACGTGGGACCTTTCAGTTGCCCCATGTGGAATCTAGGTCCCTGACCAGGGGGACAACCTGAGCCTCCTGCATTGGGAGCACGGAGTCTTAGCCACTGGACCACCCAGGAAGTCCTGAAGTTAATTTTAATAATATATTGATTTAAACCAGTAGGTACAAAATGTTTTTGAAAGGAAAAATATCACTAATGAGATAGTCTATATTCTTTTTTTGTACTAAGTTTTTGAGATTTGGTGGGTGTTTTGCAATTTCTTCCTTTTCTTTTTTTAACCTAATGCTTTTTTTTTGATATAATGTCTATCCATAGGTATAAATATTTGTAAGCATCAAATTTCCTTCAAAGCATTTTAAATTTGCAACATAAATATGTAATTATTGTAAAGCCAGGATTGTTTTTTTAAATTTAATTCTTTGACTAGTTCATATCATATGCACATATTAAAAAAATTAAAACTGTTTATGGGACTTCCCTGGCAGTCCAGTGGTTAAGACTTCACCTTTCAAGTGTGGGTTTAATCCCTGGTTCCATCCCTGGTTAAGGAGCTAAGATTCCACATGCCTCTGAGCCCAAAAACCAAAACATAATACAGAAGCAATATTGTAACACATTCAATAAAGACTTTGAAAATGGTGCACATCAAAAAAATAAAAATAAAACTGTTTAAAAGTGTGACAAGTCTCCCTGCTACCCCTGTCCCCCATGTGGCCTATTCCACCCAGTGGCAACCACTCATATTTGTTTCTTGTGTATATTTCCATATGTAAAACTAATATGCATACTCTCTTTTCTTTTCGTGGTGAATTAAATATACTTACTGTTTTTTCTTTTTCACAAAGGTTGACATAGTCATTCTTATGTACCTTTTTTTCCCACTTCCTCTGGGAACTCTTTCTGTATTACAACATAGAACATTCCTTCATTCTTACCTGCTTCCCCTGTTTTCCTTTACAGTGGACTATCACAGCTCAGGCCAGTCCCCAGTGCAAGTCACTCACCCCTAGGGGTGCTACACTCATGGCCACCATGGCTGCTCTTGAACACGCATTGTGCCTCACATGTCTGCTAAGTGAACATCCAGAAGGGAGCTGTTGGCCCCATGGGGATCTGGACTTGTGATCTTGATAGCCTTTCCTTCTGTGGAAGTGTTCCCCCCCACCATTGTGCAGAGAGTTTTCCCACAATCCCACTAATATGGTGTGTGAGCACACATTGGAATTTTTACAATCTAATGGTAAAAAATGAGATCTTTGCATAGTTTCTTTGAATGTCTTTCTTCCCGCCCCCACTTTTTTTTTTAAAAGATGCTATCAGTTTCTTTATTGTTATTTTATTTTTGGCCACGCTGCAGGTGGGATCTTAGTTCCCTGACCAGGGATCAAACCACTGAACCATCTGAAAAGTCCCTGAATATCTCTTATGAGCGAAAATGAGCCCATTTGCTGTAAGCACAAATGTCCCTAAGTTCACTACTTTTGCCCATTTTTTTGCTGGGTTGTTAGAAGTTTCCTTCTTGACGTCTAGGAGATCTTTTCTAATTAGAAAGATTGGCCCTTTTCCTGTGTCAAGAGCTGCAAGTATATTTTCCCATGAGTTGTTTTTTACTGTGGTTGTGATGTGTTTTTGCTGTGCAGAAGTTTGTGATTTAAGTACAAGATCTATTGATCTTTGCTTTGATTGTGTGTTGATTTGGGAGCATCATTAGAAAGGCTTTCTCCTCTATTTATGAAAGAATTCTCATGTGATGATTCTTAGTTGTTTCATCGTCTCTGTATGCATCCCCCTCCCCTATTTTCTTTCATGAAATTATTGAGCTAGACAGTTATTCTAGTGATTGTGTGAGATATGGATCCAACTTAATTATTTTATAAATGATCACACAGATTCTCAATACCGTGCATTAAATAGTCATCTTTACTCCTCTCATTGGATGTGGTGTTTGTCTCACAAGTAATGACTTTGTATATTTGAATCTTTTTCTGGATCCTTCCATTCTGCTCCACTGTTTGGTCTCTTCATATACCTGTACTACACTGTTTTAATTATTAGTGTTTTATAATATAATTTTTAGTATATGGTAGAAATAGCCCCTTTGTGGTGTTCTTAATAATGGATGGCTGAGGGGAAATTTTTTTTAAAAATTAGGACTTAACATTGGAAACAGCTTAGTATTGGAGACACACAGCACAGCAGTGATAAAAATGGCAAGAGTGGGACTTCCCTGGTGGTCCAGCGGTCAAAACTCCACAGTTCCAGTACAGGGGCTGGGGGTTCGATCCCTGGCCAGAGAACTAAAATCCCACATGCTGTCCAGAGTGGCTAAAAAATTAGAAAATAAAAACAGGAACGTGGTTTTTAAAAAAATGACAGAGGTCTCCATTTATAGGTTAGGCCATCCTTTTGCAATCTAGGCTGAGCCCATGTTAAGTTCTTCTTTCTTTCTTTCTTTTTTTCCCAGAAGAACAGAACCAATTTACTTATTTTATAGAATCAATGCACATGATTGAGTATGAGGACTGGTAAATCTGAATCTGTAATACAGAAATCAGGATTTCTATATTACATTCTTGAGGCAGAATTCCTAGTTCTTCAGAAAACCTTTGGGTTTTTTTTTCCTTTTTTGTTTTTTAATGTTTTTTATTATTGTGATAAAAGTCACATAATATAAAACACACTATTTTAGCCTTATCTAACTATACAGCTCAATGGGACTAAGTACATCCACAAATCCTTCTTTTAGGAGCACAGTCGTCTTCCAACCCTTGGCCCATATATTCACATTTACATCTAAGTTATTTCTATTTAAAATATTTTGGCCTAATTAATTAATTTTTACTTACTATATTTTACTTTAAAAAATTACCTGCTTTGAAACTCAATGTAAGATCTTTACTTTTTAAGCTAGGATTCCACATCATCCTGCTTGCTGTTCATCTTGAACAATGTGGTGGTTGTTCACATTTCTCAGTGTCTGCAATTCTATCCATGTACAAAACCAAATAAGCCACAGACCATCAGAGCAGAGACAGACCCACTCCAGAGCTGCTTGCTTACTGAGGAATGCTGAAGCTCATCATTTAAAATTTTACCTATACTGGGAAAATTTTCAGGAGTTCTCATAACTTAAAAATCCACTTTTCTCATCATACCTAGGTTATCATGGGGATTCTTCTCCCCCCAACCATCTTGTTTTTGGACTTTCGCACCTATGATGACTTCTCCTATCAAACATCCAAGGAAAATGAGGATGGCAAAGAAAAAGAAGAGGAGAATATGGTCAGTGATGCCCCCAATCATCAACCCTCATCTTCAAAAGGGTTGCTGTTTCTCTTGCTGTGAATTTAGACACTGCAGGAATACAGAACATTTGAGGTTGAACATCATTAACGTATTTATTTGTTTTCCTTATACCTTCATTGGTG
This sequence comes from Cervus elaphus, assembly GCF_910594005.1. Lineage (NCBI taxonomy): Eukaryota > Metazoa > Chordata > Mammalia > Artiodactyla > Cervidae > Cervus > Cervus elaphus. The sequence goes on along the minus strand of NC_057827.1, from coordinate 30,956,063 downwards.
AAAGGTCTATTCAAATCTTTTACTTCTTTTTTTAAATTTATTTTTTATTGAAGGATAATTGCTTTACAGAATTTTGTTTTTTTCTGTCATTAGCCTTTGGAAAAATTCAATTATTAATAAATCACAATAATATATCAAAAGAAAAAGAATAGAGAGCATTTTTATGATCCTTGGAAGGTGCCTGTCTGTTAGCTGTGGGGCTAGGGTCCCGGGAGTTTCCCATCTGGCAGCCTGCTTGCCATGTGCTCTGCTCTGTTTTCAGGATGCGAATGCAGATGCCAGCTCCAGAAAGGGGGACGAGGAGAACGAACACAAAAAGCAACGAAGTGTCCCCATTGGGACCAAGATCTGTGAATTCTACAACGCCCCCATTGTCAAGTTCTGGTTTTACACAGTAAGGCCTCCCTTAGCATGTTTTAGATGTATGAGAATCAAGAAGAATGATTCTTCTTCTTCAAGAAAGTGCTTTTAAAAAAAATCAATGGATTTTTGAAGTGAGATTAACTCAGATCCTCAAATTATATAACATCCCTTATATGCAGAATCTAAAAAGAAATGATACAAATGAGCTTACTTACAAAACAGAAAGAGACCCACAGACTTAAAAAACAGACTTATGGTTACCAGAAGGGAAGGATGGGGGGAAGGGATAGTTAGGGAGTTTGGGATGGACATAAACACACTGCTATATTTAAAATGGATAACCAACAAGGACCTACCGTATAGCACAGGGAATTCTGCTCAATTTTACATGGCAGCCTGGATGGGAGGGGAGTTTGGAGGAGCATGGATACATGTATATGTATGGCCAAGTCCCTTTGCTGTCTACCTGAAACCATCACAACATTATTAATCAGCTACACTCCAATGTAAAATAAAAAGTTTAAAAAATCAGTGGATTAAAATGAATTATGCACATGAAGTGGGACTAACTCAGATCTTCAACTAAAATTGAACCTAGATAGATAATATTTATATACAGGAATGTGATCATTCTAGACCAAATATACCATTTCATAAAGCCAAATAATCATATTCTATTTCCTTAAGAAGAAGGATTTTTCAAATGTCTTATAGTAATACACACTTAGGAAAATACAGTTCTCGTCCAACAATGAACAAAGATGACTCATCTTGAGAGAGCATGCTGACAAATGCCATTGTTCAGAAGACTGATGGGATCACTCAAAGTGGAGTTGAATCCAGTGGAATCAAACCCTCTGATTTGAGGAACGAATCAAGGCCTCCAAACTGTGGCCACATACTCTCATCCAGCCCTATCTGTGGCCACTGTCTGGACGGCTATAGGAGGGCACTGTGCCTGGAGAAAGAATGGTCCAGTCTTACACATGCAGAAGGGTGGGAGAAGTGGGGCAAAGAGACTGGAGCAATTTGGAAGGTTCTGAAGGAAACTGCGCTGGTTGCAGGTGGTCCCAGCAGGGGTGGCGGGCACACTGTGCCTCCCGAAATCACTGCAGTCTTCGGGAGGGTCAAGACTACTCATGAAGTCCCAGGTACCAGGGCACAACCCATCTCAGGCAGATCCTGGCAGTGCAGTTCCATCAGTGACTCGGCATGAGTAGCTGATGGAAAGTGAGGAGCCAGGTCCAAGGCCATGGACAGGGTGATGGCTGTGGGTAGGCAGAAGGTGGAGGCGGAGCACTGGGGCACAGCACCCCCGGGGCTACATGGGGACCCAGGCCAGTGAGAGTCCGGACACCCAACCTCTTGGCAGCCACACCTGAAGCCACAGCTGCCACCTGTTCTTGTCAGAACCAGCTGGGGCCCAGGCAGTTCTGAGCCCAGGTCCAGAACCTGAGCTCAAGTGGATGAAGAGGGTGGGGCCAGGAGGCTGACAAGCCTTTGGTGTCGCCCCAGGGCCTCTAAATGCAGCCTGCAGATGTAGGGGAGGGGGTCCCATGCTTTTACAGCTCAGGAGATGCAGGTTCAATCCCTGAGCCGGGAAGATCCCCTGGAAAAGGAAATGGCAACCCACTCCAGTATTCTTTCCTGGAGAATCTCATGGGCAGAGGAGCCTAGAAGGCTAGAGTCCATGGGGTTGCAAAGAGTTGAACACAACTGATGTGACTGAGTACAAGGGGTTCCCAATGCAACCCAACTTTGAGAACTCTTGCTCTAATCCTCCTGCAAAGACTAGACATGGGATGCTGCCTGTATCCTGGTGAAAAACCAATCAGGAGGGGGCCATTAAAAAAAAAAGACTGGGAATCACAGATGATCAATTGCTAGCACACACCTTACCCACACCACCAAAACTTCGGAAGGGGCCTGGACCAGAGGGGTAGGGGCTAAAGCTGAAGATTCTTCATCTTTGGAGTGAATCAACCTCACTCATCTTCAGATCACCTTCCTCAACCTCATACCTCACTCCTGTATCACCCAACTCTACATGCCTCAAAGATAGGGACCCTGTTGGGGTGCAGCACACCACAGACATATGGATGCTAATTAAGGGGCCTCAGGACCGCTGGGCGTGCCGGGCAGATGCCCCATCATCACCCTCCCCTCTTTCGAAACTCCCATGTCCATCAGCAGTGGGAAGATTCAAGAAGGAAATTAGCAATGCAGGGAGGGGTCAGTAACATTTTCCAATTTCCAGAAATGTAGAAGGCACACCAGTATACTACTTAAAGTTTCTCTATTTATCATAATTTTGTGCAACTTCATAATTTCCCCATGAAGCTGATGTGCGTGCGTGCATACGTGTCTGATTCTTTGCGACCCTTTGGACTGTAGCCCACCAGGCTCCTCTGTCCATGGGATTTCCCAGACAGGAATGCTGGAGTGGGTTGCCATTTCCTCTTCCAGCAGATCTTCCCGAGCCAGGGATGAAACATGAGTCTCCTGCATCTCTTGCATTGGCAAGCAGATTCTTTACTGTTGAGCCATAAGGGAAGCCCCATGAAGCAGACAGTAGCAACAAATATACTTTCATTTAGAGAATGGACTTTCAGCGTGCATATTATGCTAAAGTACAAAATGCCTCCCAACCTGCCTCAAGGTTCTCTGACTGCACCTGTGATGTGAGTGGAAGGTTTCCTCTAATAGAGTCAGTGCACCTAGAAATGAAAATTTGTTTTAGAGGATGTGTCCCCCTGTAAACAGGGTTTCAGAGCTTTTCCAGGCGCTGATCCTCTCCTCAGACACTACTGTCGGTCTCTGCCTTTCAGATATCCTACCTGGGGTACCTACTGCTGTTCAACTACGTCATCCTGGTGCGGATGGAGCGCTGGCCCTGCCTCCAGGAGTGGATCGTCATCTCCTACATCCTGAGCCTGGCCTTGGAGAAAATTCGGGAGGTGACGCTGTGAAGACCTGTCCCAGCCCCACCCACCAATGACTTCAATTCAGATGTAGATCCTTTATTTATTTAAATTCTTTTTGGCCACAAGGCATGCAGGATCTTAGTTACCTGACCAGGGATTGAACCTGTGCCCCCTACAATGGCAATACAGTGTCCTAACTGCTGGATCACCAGAGAAGTCCTCAGATATTGCTTCTTATTGCAAAAATGAGTCATGTAAATTCCAAGTGCCCTGGATGTTTTCTTTCCAGGTGTCACAATCCCAAGTTGATTCTATTCCCTCGCAGATTTATATGCCTTCTGTTTCAAACTGAAACTGAACTTGGAAATCAGAACACAAAGCAGAGTAGATGGTGTTTAGTAATAAAAACAAGTCTGAGGGCCTGTAAAACCAGCAGGAATTCTGCCAGGTACCTGAGATAAACCCATGACTCCAACTTGGTACAAATTGGGGCTCCATTTTCAGGGAGCTGAATGTAGACAGGGATATGTAGGATATGACATTTTTCTTGTAACTTAGGACTTTGAACCACTCTGTCCTAGCTGGGTCTCCCTCCATCTGAGATGGGGATTCTTGCACAAGTGGTTTATTAAAGGAGAGCTTCCAGGAGAGCGGGGAGAAGAAGCAGGGTGGTCAGGCCAGAGAGGGGACAGGGCTGAGGGAGGTGTGGCTTCAGTGGAATCTGTCCCTGGCCTCATTGGCAGGGGACTCTGAGTGTATTCAATACTGTAGAGTCTGTTCCATCTTGACCAAAGGGACCTGAGTTTCATACCCACATCAGTCAGCCAGCAGGGCCTCTGGGTAAGGGCTCCCATTGCCCAAGGGGGCAGGTGGGAGGGAAGAGTGGCCCTTGTAGCAGGTGGGGGCTGGGCACCCCCACCCAGAGGAAGCCTCCAGCACCTCTGGGTAGGCTTCCAGCACATCTGCTGCAAACACAGGAAACAGGGTTTTCAACTAAGTGTTGAGAAAGGACAGACACCAGTTCATGCACAACTTATATCACGGGGACGTGAAACTCACATATCTGAGAGGGCGGCCTGTGCAGGTGGCAGAGAAAGTGTAGGCCAGATCCTTTTCTTTCTAATGTCACCTACAGGTTTCAGCTCATTATATCAGTTTATAAGAGAAAGCTTACATCCAAGGAAATGGCAACCCACTTCAGAAGAGTTGGGCACAACTGCACGACTAAATAGCAACAATATACCCGAGAAGAAGTGAAGTTGAGATAGCACACAGCAGAATTTCGTATTCTTTCTCCCACTGATAGAGAAGCAGTATTATTTATTTTGCAATATATTTTTTGTATTGACCCTTTCACTGAACTGAAAAATTATTACTGGCAACTTCTTCCCAGGAGAGCTAATTTGATGCTGTCAGTCTGATGACAGCCCCAGATGAAAAGTGCCAAGTCTAAAACATTACAACCCATCTCCTACAACTTCTTTCTTTTCTAGCTGGGCTTCATTCAAACTCTGCATGCGACAACTGGGACTTTCAAGTGGCCTGCGTGCCACTCTAGTGCCACTGTGAGCTCACTGAGCACCAGCCCTCTGCTAAGACACTGTTCTTTACTGCAGAGAGCCCACCGTCCTTGCCCCCCACTCCCAGTTATAGGAAAGAGTGCAGCAGGCATAAGTCAGAGTGCATGAGTTTTTAAACTAGTGAATGCCTTCTGAGTTGGCTTATGAATAGCCACCACCCCATCCCACCCCTGGCGTCCCCAGGACCTACCAAGAAACTCCATAACTAAAGAGGCACCACCTTTAAAGCCCCCACCCTGCTGCACACCATAGCTGCAGCCATGTTTGCTTTCTGTGTGCCCCTGCATGCTGCTTGTTAAATAGTTTCAGTTTTACTCTGAGGAGAGACATCACTTTGCCGACAAAGGTGTGTGTGTGTTAGTCACTCAGTCATGTCCAACTCTTTGTGACCCCATGGACTGTAGCCTGCCAGGTTCCCCTGTCCATGGAATTCTCCAGGCAAGCGTACTGGAATGGGTTGCTATTCTTTTCTCCAGGGGATCTTCCCAACCCAGGTATTGAACCTGGGTCTCCTGCATTGCAGGCATATTCTTTACCCTTTGGGCCACCAGGAAAGCCTCTGAGAAAGTGTCCTCTTAAGCTGTGGTAACTTTGAAAGGGTAAGATCTCAAGCAGGAGAAAATGAAGCGCAGCTTTCCCCTGACTTCTCATCTCTGAGTTACAAAGGAATCTGGGCTGATTTACCCATCCTATCCCAGTCCCTCCATCTCCTCTGGGTGGATGCCCCTCTGTGGGACCACACAGGTTTATCTTTGCTCTAGGGTTTTCCTCCTGGACTAACTCTGGAACATGGGCTCACAGGCATGTGTCCAGAGAATTGGAAGAGGGGTCAAAAGGCAGCTGCTTTCATAATGGCCAGAGGGACATAACTCAGAAGGCATTTCCTGAGAGTTTGTGAAACTAGGAATCCAAAGGAGTCTTGTGGAATTTCCCTTTCTAGATATGTTATCTGCCTAAGAAGATGAGTACTTAGAAATCTAGAGCAGGAAAGGGGACCAGATGCCCTGGAATGCTGCTGTGCTGTGCTTAGGTGCTCAGTCCAGTCCGACCCTTTGTGACCCTGTGGATTGTAGCTCACCAGTCTCTTCTGTCTGCGGGATTCTCCAGGCAAGAATACTGGAGCAGGTTGCCATGCCCTCCTCCAGGGGATCTTCCCAACCCAGGGATTGAACTCAGTTCGCCCACATTGCAGGCAGATTCTTTACCATCTGAACCACTAGGGAAGCCCCTGGAATGCTGCTCCAGCCCTCAGTACCCAAGATTCTAAGGTGAAGCTTCCAACACCACTCTCCCTGATTTTTGTTGTTGTTTGGCATTTCTTTTCAGATCCTCATGTCAGAACCGGGTAAGCTAAGCCAGAAAATAAAAGTTTGGCTACAGGAGTACTGGAACATCACAGACCTCGTGGCCATTTCCATGTTCATGATCGGAGCCATCCTTCGCCTCCAGAAGCAACCTTACATGGGCTATGGCCGTGTGATCTACTGCGTGGACATCATCTTCTGGTATATCCGTGTCCTGGACATCTTTGGTGTCAACAAGTACCTGGGACCCTACGTGATGATGATCGGAAAGATGGTTAGTACTGATGGCCCATGAGGAACTGCAAGCACTGAGGCTGTTGGTTAGGACCTGGGGCCAGGTCTCAGGCGTGAGTCTGTGACGTTTCATTTGATCTTTCCCCAGCAATTGGTTTCTTACAGGAAATGTTCTTTGCTTTAAGCTCTTCTACATATTGATCACTTAATTAAATCCAGTTGACAAACAAGAGTTAAGGGCCTACTGTATGTATATGGATTAACCCAATGGTTAATCTCCTAACATGTTGTAGAAGCCAGAGACAAACAGGTGGGTGCAGTCACTCCCCCACTCCAACTCCAGACAGTTTTCAGATCACACGCTCTAGACTGGAGTAACCTATAACTCGATCAGTGCTCTGTCGTGGTTGACTGCAATCCCATGGACTGTAGCCTGCCAGGCTCCTCTGTCTGTGCAATTTTCCAGGCAAGAATACTGGAGTGGGTGGCCATTTCCTTCTCCAGGGTATCTTCTCAACCCAGGGATTGAATCTGCATCTCCTGCAATCTATATCTCCTGCATTGCAGGCAGATTCTTCACTGAGTGGACACAGGCAATGCATGTGATGAGGTCAAGATAAATCCATGGCAACATTTATCCAGAAGAGGCTACAGAATATGAAACTAAGAATGAACCATTCTTACATCACTTAAAATAGTCTCAGTGCTAGGACTGGTCCCAAAAGACAGGACATCTTTCAAGCTTAGGAATAACTCTTTGTATGGCAAGTGGTTTTGAGGGAAGGGACATATAGTCTAGGTGATCCCAGTCAGGGCTCTCATCTTCAGGGATGTTCAAAATTAAGAATTACACAAGGCCAGTATTCATTGTAACCAGAGCATTACTCACTGTAACTACTCACCATTTGTATAATGAACGAATGTTAGTACACACTCTCAACTCACCAAATTGTTACCTCCTTTGACATCTCCTCTTTTTACTCCTGGGTTTCCCTTACAAATTCCTGTTTTCCCATAATGTTTCCCTTTCTCTACTTGCAGTTGTAGTTACTAGAGGAATTTGTTTATGGGTAACAAGAGAGGAGGGCCTTCACTGGTGGCTCAGACGGTAGAGAAGCCGCCTGCAATGCTAGAGACCTGAGTTTGATATCTGTGTGTTGGGAAGATCCCCTGGAGAAGGGAATGGCTACCCATTCAAGTATTCTTGCCTGGAGAATTCCATGGACAGAGAAGCCTGGTGGGGTACAGTCTATGGGGTTGCAAAGAGTCAGACATGACTGAGCAACTAACACACACACCACAGAGAAGAAAGATTGAGAGCAGGAGACGGAAATGGCAATGTTCTAGAATAAGGTGTATGTGTTGCATGGAATTCAAGAACTAGTAGCCCATGGATGGGAGGGAGAGGGGGAAAGAAGCTTCCGCCATCCTAATTAAGCACTCATGAAGTCTCTGAGGGGAGCACACAGTAATGAACCAGGTGGACTTGGCCCATTTCCTCTCTCCTCAGATGATTGACATGCTGTATTTCGTGGTCATCATGCTAGTGGTACTGATGAGTTTTGGAGTAGCCCGTCAAGCCATCTTGCATCCAGATGAGGAGCCTTCTTGGAAACTGGCCCGGAACATCTTCTACATGCCCTACTGGATGATCTACGGGGAGGTGTTTGCAGACCAGATAGACCGTAAGAATAGAATTCATAGTAAGATTCTCTTCCCTGCTTCCCAAGGCAGATGATCAGTTCCAAATTAATGGAAGAGCCTGTGTTAATTTGGGAGTAAAGTATTTTTTATTCTGTCATAGGCATCCAATTATTTTATGAAGAAATCAGTGCATATTATGAAATACAGATTTTTTGAGATGCCAATCTTCTACTCTGAGAACCACTCCCTGGAATTCGGAGTCTCACATCCCTTGAGCACATTCTACACATGAATGTGGTCCCAATGCCAACATCCTAATTTTTCTTCAACCTAAATCTCTTTCTGCCCTAAGATAGAGCTTGTGATGTTATTTCACTCTCTCATTTGAGAGTGAGCATGAGGATGACTAGTGCCTTGTGTCATCCTCTTCTTCAGGCCTCATAACTCCTTTTCCATATAGCTGTTCTTCTCCTCCTCACTCCTGGGGTGCTATTTTTGTACTATCAACAGTAAT